>NC_089822.1:43544248-44159021 GCF_035046505.1 Tiliqua scincoides
ACTACCACTTGAGCCACATCTCTTGCCCGAGGAGAAAAGAAAAGAGTGAGAAATGAAATAGAATGGGATGAAGGTTTGAGCACAAGATAGAATGATAGTGAGATAATAGGCAGGTCACCTGTTTAATAGTAGATACCCCAACCCAGCCTGCAACATAATACTGAAATCTGGATATGTTTACTTTGAAGTCATCCCCACTGAGTTCACTAGGACTTATTCACAGGAAGATGTGCACACGACACCTTCCCCTTACCCTCCGAAATCCTCTTTTTATGATATTGATCAGTCAAGCAGAATCTTTTTTTTTTTAATGGTAGTTTCTTCAAGGATCATAATCTATAGCAGTGGTTCCCAAACACTGTGAGCCATAGCTCCTCATGGAGTCATGGAAACCAGCCATGGGAGCTGCAGAATCCTTGTGAAAACCCCCTGCCCTATACAAGATATAGGACTGTGGGCTTAATGGGGAGCTGTGGCCAATGGCCTAGTAGGTCAAGGGAGCCACCACTTGAAAAAGTTTGGGAACCACTGGTCTATAGGTTTGTTCAATTATCCTGTTCATATCACTAATATTAACCCCTATGCAAAATGAATATCATCACTTCCATAGGAACAAAAGAAAAACCTGGCTTCTCAACTTGAAACAAAAGCTGCTTATTACCGAGTAAGACCTTTGGTCCACCTGGCCTAGGAATGTCTGTTCCAATGGCCAGAAAGATTTCCAAGGATTCAGGCAAATATCTCTCCCAGCTCCACAACCTGAGACATTCTTTAAACAAAGAGATGTGAGGAATTGAGTGCAAAGCCTTCCACAAGTACAGCATCTGCTCTACCCCTGAACAGAAGCTGCTCCCTGTTTCTGTGAAATCTATGCATAGATCTAACAAGCAAGAAAGGGCTTCACAGTCATTTGTCTCTCGGCAATGGGATATGTTTGCTTTACCAGAACAGAGGAAGTAATATGTCTAAAGGCCCAATCCTAACCAGTGCACCTCAAGCGTTCCAGTGTCACCATCAGCAGTCTGTGTTGTAAAACTGTCGTAAGGCACTTTCCCACCAGCAGCAGGCATCCAGCATCGGCAGAGAGGCCAGTGTTACGTGAAAATCCCCTTTTCCCTTCCAAGTTGTGATTTTTATATCTGGTTATGTTATTTTGGATCATACAGACCAAGCAAGCAGGCTACTTCTCCCCCAGCACATGTTTCCAAAGGCCCTGGTCAAGCTACAAGCAAATGAATTACACAACCCCCACTTCCTTGCAGGTCAATGTATGCATTGTATTGTTTTAACCTAATCACTGTGCCTCCTGATTCAATCACTGTTATGCAAAACAAGCATGCACCTCCGGAGGAAGAAGTCTATTGTTCTATTGTTGTAACTTTATCACTCTTAAGCTCCTTATGCAAACTGCCTCCCTCCCCCAGAAGGCCAGTTATGGCAGATACCCAGTCTTCATGTTCTTGCATGCTCCATGTGTCCTACTGTGTGTACTGAGCATGCGCATCTAGACCAGCACTAGGACACATCCGGGTCATTCTAGGTCAGCCACAACCCTTTAAGAGAAAGCCCTGAGCACATGGCTCTCTCTCTGGCTGCCCTCCCAAGGGAGTGGTCCTTCCTAGGACTCTTTCCCATCCAACTGCTCCCCGCAACAGGTAAATATATCTTGCTTCTAAAACTCTCTCCCTTCCATCATACCTATTTCTCCCCTTCTTCCCCCATCTTTAGTTAGCAAATGGGGTTAGGCAGACCAGGGACCCCTAAAACCCTTCCCTACAACCTATCCTTTTCAGATTCCTTATCGGATACACCAAATACATAGCACATGCAACCATCATAAAGCTAGGTACACTGTATCCAAGTACTAGGATTCAAGTAGACATATACTTACCATTTTCCATGTGTATTATGTTTACCTTTGTGTGTTTTTGCAATAAAAATATAATCCTTTGATTGAAAGTTACCTTTCTCCCAGTCTCCTCAAGGGATTTCTTTGCTTTACGCTGTCTTGCTATCCAGCCTATGGTCCTAAAGTTTCCAAAAGGGTAATATAATAACTCCCTTAAGCATAACAGCCCTTTTTGGTAACACCAGCGCCAGTCGGTGGTGGGCCTCAGCGCTGGAAGGATGCATTACAGGAGTGCTGGGCAGTGCCTAGTGGTGGGGAGGCTTTTTGGGGTGGGGAGGAAGCAGGAACCAGGCAGAGGGGATCAGGCCTGGGAGGGGTCAGTGATGGCAGCAGAGCCTGCCACTGAATCCTGTGCACCCTCCCGAACCGAGCCACCTGACACGAGCCTCCTCGATTCTGCATCTGCTAAACAGCGAACACAGATCCAAAGGGACCCATTGGCACCAGTGGAGTTCAATTCTGAAGAGCAGACTCTGGCAGCTGCTCTGGCCCTATAGGATAAAGCAGCCATTTTGGCACTGCTGTATCTCACAGCAAGACCAGAGCGTAGGATTGGGCTGCCCATCCTATTGTCAAGACTGGGGTCTTTCTCTAAAAGTAGTAATGTAGAGTCACAGGTACAGCTTTATAGTTAAGGTGAGTGCCTTTTTCCACAACCTCTCTTTACAAAGGGGAATACTACCCAATAGTGTAGCTGGGGGTGTGTGTAAAATGGTGAGTACTGCAGGCACCACGACGCATCATGTAAGCAGCATCTCCCACTCACTGCTGAAGCTATTCAGGGCAGTGATGGCAACATGCAGTCACTCACCGAATCAAACAGCATCTCTGTGTTGCTGTTGCTGCCTGGAATGGTTCCAATAGCGTGTGGGAGGGGCTGTTTACATGGTGCATTGTGGGGCCTGCAGTACTTACTGTTTTGGTCCCCCCCCCAGTCATGCCGCTGACACCACCCATTTGTTTTTTTCTACCATGGGCTTTAGCATTTAAAGACACAATCCAAAGTGTGACTTGGGCCAACGCAAACCCCTTGTGCTGGCCAGGGAGGGTTGCAAACATGCCATAAGGCATGTTTGCGCTTCCTTAAGAAGAAGGTGCTTTGGCGCATCCAGTCGGTAGGGCTGACGCAAGACGAAAAGGTAAGAGTGGGGGAGGCAGGGAGGATGCGTGCGGGATGGGAGCAGGCAGCAGGGCTGGGATTCAGCAGTTATGTCGTTATGCCACTTATGCTGGATCCCAGCCTGCATTCTCAGGGAGAACAAAGTGGCTTCAAGCTGCTCCGCTCTCCTTGGACTTGCGCCACCTCCAGAGGTGGCGCAAGTCTGAGCAGACCCATAGGGGCCAGTGGCCCTTACCTAGGGGTAAGGGGAAAAGTTTCCCCTTGCCTCTGGCTAAGCTGCTTCTGGCCACTATCCTGTGTGGGATACAGCACAAGCCTCTTGGCTTGCCTACTATTATTATTATTATTATTATTATTATTATTATTATTATTATTATTATTATTAACAGTATTTATATACCGCTTTTCAACTAAAAGTTCACAAAGCAGTTTACAGAGAAAAATCAAATAACTCATGGCTCCCTGTCCCAAAAGGGCTCACAATCTAAAAAGATGCAAATGAATACCAGCAGACAGCCACTAGAAAAGACAGTGCTGGGGTGAGGTGGGCCAGTTACTCTCCCCCTGCTAAAAAAAGGAGCACCCACTTGAAAAAGTGCCTCTTACCCAATTAGCAGTTGGGTTGCACTGTTGCACAGTTGCACTGTTCCAGTGCAGGATAGGATTGCGCCCTAAATTTAGTAATCTGTTAAGCCATATTTAGCTGCCCTGAGCTGTCAAATATTTTCATACTATGCTGTTCAGTGTTTGGGTGCCAGAAAACCATAGGGCACAGTTCCTGTATGAGATCTGTAATTAACAGCAATATAAATATGAATCTATTGTGGTGCAGCTGCATGTGGCAGAAACCTGAACTTCCTTGATTTTTTTTTAACAAGGCAGAAAAATAAAGGGTTTTTTTTTTTAATGAAGTAAAAACAATTGCCCAGTTGATGCAACCTGTAAATTTGTTGGTGCTTGCATTGTTTCAAAACTCCAAGAACTGTGATTACTACAGCAAATAGTTTTTTTTTTTTTTTTTTCACTACAAATCAAAAATGCTATTTGAAAAAAAAGTATTTGTTCGAAAGAAAACAATCCATTTACTTCTTGGCAAATTTGAAAGGTCATATTTTAACATTGCCTGGTCTTTGTGTGTGAGTGTATGTGTGTTCAGAAAACAATCTTCTACCATGTGATGATTTTTTTTCCCTGCTGTGCTGCTGAAGCGAACATTTACCTTTGCTCAACCACAAGTGAAACTGCTCCACTCCTGATAGACACTTGTTGGCAAGTATTTTTCAACTAGCTTGACCTTATTCCTTTAGAAATCAGCCATTCTCCAGGGCAGGCTGTGGCTAGTAAATCAACTATAGTGTTAATCAATAAAACTAATCAACCCCTGAGGCCATGCCTGTCTATCACAATACGTTAGCAAGTGAAGATTGTGTTAGCCACTAAACCTCTGTTGAAAGGGTAAACAAAAAGATGCTTTGTCTTTCTCCCTTTGGAGCTCTCCAAGAAAATATCTTTGAATTTGGCATCCTGTTACCAACACCAACTAGTCCTGGATGTTTTAGAGTTAGTGCCCCACTTATAATTCAGGTGATGGAAGTCCTAAAATAGCATGCTAGGGGGTGCCATGAACCCTTTTCTTCCACTGCACTAGTGCTTATCACTTTTTATAAACTGGGGGCTGTACCTATGAACAAGTTCCTCTGATGTGTTCTTTAGCCACACCTGCTGTTGATGTTTGTAGTTCCTGTAGTTGGCATCACAGACAAATGCTCAGGGAGAGATCATCTCCCTATACAAGAACACAGGTTATGCAGCATCCCTAATTAAACTTCTTACCTTGGTGACCCACTGAGTCATCCATCATGGATCCAGGCCTACCTACTCTAGGAAGCTGCAGATTAAAATCCACATGACCTGCTTCATTGGCCATGTTGTGCTGTGGTTCTCAAACTGTGTGTCATGGGCCACTGGTGAGTCATGACTCAATTTTTGGACCAGGAAGAGGCTCAACATGGCCAATGAAGTACATTGCGCACTGGCACAACCTGGAAGCAACTTCTGGGTTGCATACAATTTTACTATGCAGCTTCCTGGTCGTGGCAGGCCCATGACCCACCAACAATCAGCTTGCAACTCATAGTTTGAGAAACACTACTACAGACAGTTGACTTGCTGGCAACTTGAATAGAGTTATTCCCTGATTTTGCCTACGTCAGGGACAGTTTTGGCGAACTTGGCCTTACTAAGGAGGCAAAGAAGAATCCCTCCCCTGACGTACTCGCCCATGTTTTGTTCAGCTTCTGCAGTGCAAACTATGTATTGCCTATATTTATCTCTGTCTCTGTGAATGTTTTGAGGTCCACAGATGACACACGATTGAAAATAAAACTATAAGGAATCAGTTTATATGGAATGGGTCAACATCTACACACATCACAACATGCAGAAATTTGAGAAAAAACAAAAAACAATATGAAAGGTTGGCTTCCTATGCCAGCAACAATATGTGTAGTACTAATAGCTGTGTTTTTCTTTGCATAGAGAAAATGTATGCCTGATATTATAAACCATAGATTTACACTCCTACCTGTAACTGATTTATGGTTTTATTATAATGGAATATTTGATATTTGGTTGTTGTTGTTTTTAACTGTAATCCCCTTGCATAAAGTTTTATAGCCATGCTGTGAAATATCATCGTAAGCCTATCACTTGTAAAATCTCTACCTCCACATAATTTTCTTTTACAAATCTACTGAGCATTGTTTTACAATACACAAAGCTTTAATTCTCCATTTTTATATGATCCGTTAATTTAAAAAGAATTTTCTAAACAGGACCTGCAGAAAACATACAAATCATTGGGGGGAGGGCAGGGGGAACCTTCTCATTGATGCATATACAAGATCGACGTAACAAGCTTAATAGATGGCTAGAACACAGTCGCACAGAGGAGTGCTGCATGGAAAATGATTTTTTTCTCCAATTGAAAGGTAATCAACACACAGCAAAGATAATTTTACATTGTGACTATGTTTTGCTTCTGTAATGATGTCATGCTGATGAATTAAAGATTTCAAATATCACATAGATTTATCCATCTTACCACAGAAAATAGGAAGCCTAATTTGCTGATTTGTCAGAAAATATAACAGCCATCTCTATAATATTCTTGATTTGCTCACTCTTTAGTTTTTATTTTGAGCAATCAGAGAGATATCTAGCCTGTTACTATCCTGGTGCCTTCTCCCCTCCCCTCCTATTGACAGTTCCCTTGTCTAACCCTTTCAATGACTGTCTCACACCTCCTGAGCCTGATGTCCCATTTTATTTGTTCCAGTGCATGGTCTACAGTCTTCTGCTTGCTCCCTGAATCATTGCAAGAATGTCTTGTACATGTCTTTTCAGAGCTCCCATTTTAATCATTAAGCCTTAGTAAGAACCCTTAATATTGCTGTGAAAATCGGCAGAATTTGCAGTTCAAGGAGAGCTTCATCAGATATTTTGGAAACAATGTCTTAAAACAGTGGTTCTCACACATTTAGCACCGGGACCCACTTTTTAGAATTAGAATTTATCAGGACTCACCAGAAGTGATGTCATGACCCAAAGTGACATCATCAAGCAGGAAAATCCTAGGCTGTAATCCTACCCACACTTACCCAGGAGTAAGTCCCATTGACTATCATTGTTAAAAGAATATACATAGTAGCTTGTTAAAAGTGCAAGTATGTAACATTTTCCCAAATGCAGTTGCGTGCCTGCCATAGGCTGACCTGGGGCAAATGCCCTCTTTGAGGCTCCCAATGGGAGTAGTAACTGTACTTCCAGTTTGCCAGAAGCACAGTTTATAGATCTGGGGAACTCTCAGAGGTTTCCCCGGCGTGGGAGGACGTTGCACGAGGCTCTGTGAGCCTCTGGTAAGTGGGGGGGGGGGTGAGTTTCTGCCCAAGAGGGGAGGCAACAGTCCACGGGGGGGGGGCGTTGTGGAGCTTTGCCCCACTTGCGGGGCTGCGGAGGTCCGCGGCTGCCCAAATGCAGTCACATACCATGGTAGCATCAAGTCTAATATACTAAAAATAAAATATTGAAATGAATGGGGTCCCACCTGAAACTGGCTCACGACCCACCTAATGGATCCCGACCCACAGTTTGAGAAACACTGCCTTAAAGAAATCAGGAAATACAGAATTCATGTCACAAATTTGAACTCTTAGGTGGTGGCTTGGATAAATGCATTAACAGTGCAATCCTATGCATGTCAACTCAGAAGTAAGTCCCACTGAGTTAATGGGCTTACACACAGGTAAATGTGCATAGAACTGCAGCCTTAGTATAGTTTTTTATAAATGTAAGAGGGATAAAATTAGTTTACTGTATGTCTGATTCATTTAACCAACAAGCATCAAGATCAGCTACAGAGACTTATAAGTATTCATAGTTATTTTAAATATCTCCCTTGAGTTGTGAAAACGGGATAAGGCCCTTCAAATGGAATGACATACATTAGAGCTAAAGTTAATCTATGCTGCATTATAAACCAAATCACTTTCCCTCTACATTTTAGCCCAGGAACTGTAGCTGGAGCAAGTCTTTAAATAATTCAGATCCACATTTGTGAACCAGGGTTTGCTCATGTAATTTTCATATTTTTTTCTAATTTGTTTGATCGGAAGAAATGGGAATTGGTGGATGGCTTTAGGAAAACCCAAGGAGAATTCAGCAATCTATCAATTCTATAGAAATCTGGTTATGCAGCATATAGTGAGGTAAGCCTTCCCTCTGCCTGAGCAAATTACTCCATTCCACTGCTTCAGCAAATTGCAGAGTGTGGGATTTTAATATTGCAACACCTCCGTGCGCTGTTAAGTCATCTAGAATTTCTATCTACATAGAAGAAAGCTTTTGACCTCCTTCAGTATAGGGTGTCGGTGTGAATGCCAACTCCATAAGACATACAGTTCTTGATTATGCATTTTCTTCTGCCACAGACTTCATGCACGGTCAAGTAATTATGTATGTTGATTCTCACCCACTGCAGAGAGTTGGCTGTTTTAGTTTGTCACAGCAAAAACAACAAAGAGTCTTGTGGCATCTTAAAGATTCGTGCACTCATTGAAGCAGAAGCTTTCATGGGCCGCCGTCTACTTCATCAGTTGCATGAAATGTTATGCTCTGGTGAAATGTATGCGTAGATCTAGCAGACAAAATGTAATCTCAGAAGCCAGTGGCAGACCTGTGGCAGAGCAGGGGAGCAAAGGCCCCAGGTGTTGTGCATGCCACGCACTTACCACACCATGCCGCCTTCACTTGCCACACCACCCTGCCTGCCTGTCTGAGCCGTTCCACAGGCAAGCAAGGCTCCACGCAGCACTCAGCAGTGGGCAAGAAGCCTTCGGAAGCTTCCCCCACTTCCAGGAAACCGGAAGTATTGTTTTAAATGGGGGGGGGGGAAGTCTCAGAAGGATTCTCAATTCCTGTAGAATGTCACGTGAGGCTCTATCAGATTCTGTGAGTATCCTGGAGGGGGGGGCAGCATGCTGGAGGGTTGCAGCTTGTCGGGGGGGGTGGTATGTCATGGACCTGCCCCAGGTTGCAATGAGAGCATGTCATGGACCTGCCCCAGGTCTCTATTGTGTGGTCCCATGCCAACAGGTAATGAAATGCACATAGTGTTCTACGTAAAGCTTAAAAATGACAATCTGCAACAACAGTAACTGGTGATAATAAAAACTCTTACAACCCAGTCCTATGCAAGCCTCCTTACAGTGGCATGCCTCCTGCACTGGCGCTGATTGCTGTAAAGCAGTCAGTACTAGTCGCAAAAGGTATACTGGACAGCATGGCATTGGGCATGGTGCTGGAAGTGCCTTTGGGAAGACATGAACCTTCCTGCCCACTCCAACGCTTCTCTTGCTGCTTGCCAACAAAGTTAAGTCAGTGGGAGAGGTGGGAGAAGATGGCAGGAGGGCAGGAAGCATGAGCGGGTGGAATGGGGTGGGGAGGCAGCAAAATGGGATAGAGGAAGCAGCAACAGGGAGGAGGTGGATCAGGCCCGGGAGCATGATCAGTGCCACCAACACTGCCGATATTCCCAGACTTGGTCCCACAGTGTTGGTTCACAAAACTGACAGGGCAGATTAGGCTATGGGCATCAAGGGTTATCAAGCTGAGAGAGGAGCAAAGCTGCCCAGTCACCATTTTAGCCACATCCCTTCGCATTTATAAATCATGCAGCAGCTTCTTGGGCCTCTAAAAAGTTTGAGAACCACTGACCTAATGCATTGTAATACACGTCACCTGATACAACTGGGTAGCATAAATTGTGGCTAAATTATTGATGCTATGCCAAAAATAGTGACATTTTTGAAACCCTCACACCAAAATTAACAAACACTGATATTCAGATAAACACGAAATTGGTCAAATTTTGTTACACGGTGATAGTAGCATTGTAGGAGCTCCGGTTCTGTTTGACATTGCAGTTGCCCTCTTCCACCCCAACAAATAAAAATCATAAATGCTGAAGGAGAGACAAGAAGGAATTCTAGCAAACTATAAATAGCTACTGGTGTTGCGAAGGGAACTTTGTAAACCAGTCGTATCTGCGATGGCCATGATAAATGGAACACGATAACATATCCATCTGAAGTTTAAACAAAGTCTGGATTTGCATAATACATTGCAGAAGCTGTTCAAAAGCAAGAGTCTCCATCCATGTGGAAATATTATTCCCATAATGCCCTCAGCGTAAATGTCTGGGTGGGTTGCAATCATTTGCCTTGTAATTGCCAGTCATGTTTGGTAAGTTAGGACCGCCAGGGGACAACTACAAGACTTGCCAGCAATTGGGGAGAAAAATGTATTTCATTCCTACAAGTTAACATGAATTTCTCTTGCAGTAATAGTCCATTTTGTGCCCTTCCCCTACTCCAATCTGAGGACCCTTTCCTGACATTTATACCTATTAGTAAAACTTGAAGATCTCCTACTAGATAATGGATCATCCATTTTCATGACTACAAATTTTATGTAAGTCACTAGTGCACAGAAGAATCATGATGTGGGATTTTATTCGTTGGAGCTGAAAGAAAGGTAAGAGGGAAAGAGAGAGAGAGAGAGAGTGATCTGAATGGGAAACTATGGAGCTGTAACCATTTTTAACTGTTTCCTCAGATGTAATATCAAGACAGCCATTTCCATTGGAAATGAGTCCTTGTCACTGAGGAAGCTGATACAGGAGAGAATGTGGGTGACTCTAGGCTTTTGTCTGTGGTCCTACAACATTCCTGTCATTGTAGGAAGCAAGGTCATGCTTACTAGGGGCTTATTTTTTCTAATAAATATAATAAATAAGTTTTTGTTATTGACATTTGTTAATACTTATAGGCTCCATTCCATTTTTAAAGAAAATATTCAAAAAAGTAATAATACAGCAACACCGATAATAATTAAAAATAAGAATGGGCATCTCTCCTGCCCCAGTAGGCTGCAATCCTATCTACATTTACCTGGGAGCAAGCCCCATTGCCTATAATGGGACCTTACTTCAGAGTAGACATGCATACGGTTGGGCTGTTACACCATAGCAATCTAACCACGTTGAGGTCTGTCCTCAACAAAAAGCTTCACTGTTCTCCATGGTCTGGTAGTGTTGGCTGTGGAAGTCTTGGTCTGACCTGGGCGTCAAGATCTTCCTACAGGGCTGGGGCCCAATATAGGATGCAGATAAGGGGGGGGGGGAGGTTGAAAGAGAGATTCCTGGTTGCCTGTAGCTTCAGAGTATACAGCTGGGAGAGGGTTAGCTGTTCCTCCTCCAGCTTCTTTCAGGGGCTGCCTCCCTGAGCCTTTGGGCTAGCTTCTACTTCTAGCAGAGGATCAGCCATGACCAGCCTTCAGCTTCCAGTCCCACTGACCTCATCATGAACTGATTGCAGAGCCTTTAAACCCTGCAGCCTATCATGCATATTCCCTTGGCCCTTGCCCTCCCTCCTGCTCTTGAAGATCACTGGATCTACGTAGCATCACTATAACAGCAGGGTCACAATTCACATTTTTGCCAAGCCACTTGCGTTGTCCTCTAGCAGCTTCCATAGTCTGATTTGGCAGCATTATAACTGAACCAGATACATCTGCAACTGCACAGAGGCCGGCAAGGTTGGGAGTCTGCTCCCGATTCAGTATCACTCTTGGACATCCACCAAATGACAGAGCTGATGATGATGATGATATGGTAGCTTGTTTACCTATATAGCAAATTATCATCTAAACTCATTCATTGGCATCCTTCAGTCTCGGAAAACTATGGTATCGTGCTCTGAATGGTGGTTCTGGAACAGAATGTCCTCTCCAGTGCGTGAAGCCTGGGTAAAGTAGATATGGAGGATAGACTGTTACCCATGCAGCAAATCCCCCCTCTCCACGTCGCTGAAATGGTCCAATGGAAAGGCAGAGGCCAATACGGTTGGTTCCAGCGGCGTCGCAGGAGTTGCCAGAACGTTACTGTGTACAGCCATGAACTGCCTCAGGGACTCCGGCTCCGGATTTTGCCTCGAGGTTGACTCCTGAAGCCTTTTCCATAACTGGATGTAGCCACAAGGCAGTGGAGGTTTGGGTTCATCTAAACATAGTATAGAGAATCATAGATTTTTGAAGTGGGAAGGTGGTTCGGAGGTGGAGAGGGGGATTTTAGGTTGGGGGAAGGATTGGACCCAGGAAGGGGATGGGATCAGCAGCAGCAACACATACCATATCCTAATCCCCCTTCTGACTGGCTAAAACCAGTCTTCAGAGGTGTAGCTAAGGGGGTGCACAGGGTAGCAGTCGCACCAGGCAACAAACTCATCTGCTCCTGCTAACTGGTAAAGAGGCACTTTTTCAAGTGGTGCTCCTCTTATATTTAGCAGGGGGAGAATAACCTTCCCTCTTCACCCCTACACAGTGTCTCTAAACAATATGGGGCACACTTTTTTATTTATTTACTTAATTAAATTTGGTTTTGTCATGGAGGGGGGCTAAAAATCTTCTTTGATCCCAGATAGCATACATATGTTTTAGCTATGCCACTGGCTGGGGAGAGGTGGCAGATCCAGTGTGTGGTGAATTGCTAGCAGG
This sequence comes from Tiliqua scincoides, assembly GCF_035046505.1. Lineage (NCBI taxonomy): Eukaryota > Metazoa > Chordata > Lepidosauria > Squamata > Scincidae > Tiliqua > Tiliqua scincoides. The sequence goes on from NC_089822.1 coordinate 43,556,389, forward strand.
AGGAGGCAGGTTTCCCCCCAATTTGCACTTAAAAAAAAAGCCCAAGTGTGACGTCACTTCTGGTTGTGACATCACTTCAGGGACATCATTTTGAACTCTGCACTGGGCTATAGGTCCATTAGCTACGCCACTGCCAGGCTTCTTGGATTTGCGCCAGCTAAATAGCTGGTCCAGATCAAGAAGCCCCATAGCAATGGCTGGTTACACAAGTTAAGGGGGAAAATATCCCTTTACCCTGAGGTGACCGCCAACTGCCTCCTAATCTGCATTGGATACAGCACAGGCCATGAGGCCTGGCTGTACCAGTGCAAAGTTAGGACTGCACTGTTAATTATAGATCCACTAATAGAGTATATTTGAAATTTGAAGATGACGCAGCAACTGGACAAAAAGATGCCTATACTTCACTATGGAAGCATCCCATGTATACTATTTACCACAAGGTATATTTAAAATGAAGCTTTTTAAAAAGGTGATATGTACTTTACTAGATTTCAAATATAAACTATCATGCAGTGGCATGAAAAGCAAATGGGCTGGAATAAGACTTGCTTGAATTCAAAGACTCCTATTAATTTATGAAGTTCATTGGACAAGAAATCCCAGGGAAAAAAAAAACCCCACGAAAAATCAAAACTCTGCTATCACTGATTAGTGGAAACTTTAATAGCTGGAGAAGTCAGGCTAAATTTTGTATGAATTTTTAAACTATATTTCATGTAGCTGTGTCAGTGGAAAGCTCATTTACGTGACACCTTTAGATTTGTTTTCTATCATCAGAATAGGAAAATTGAGCGAGTGAAGTCACTTTTAAAGCATTCTGTGCTGCTGAGCACACACACCCTCAACTCTGTTGCAGGAAGAACGGGGTAGCCTGGCCCAGTGGTGGCTCAGTGTGCTCAGGGCTGGCATCATCAGTCAGTACAGTACTGGGATACTGAGGTCTTGCTGCCAACATGCACAGCTGATAGAGATAAGCTGCAGAGGGGTGCAGGAAAGCGGTACCACCCTTCAAGAAGGACCAGTATGGCTGGAAGGTGGGGAAGGAAAGGAAGGAGGCATGAGGAGGATCTGCAGGAGATGGTGGAGATGGGGAAGATGGGGAAAAAAGTAAGTGAAAGCAGAAGAAATTGAGAGAAGAGGAAAGGAGGATATAGGAAAATGTGGGGAGAAAGGGGATGAGAAGAGACTAAGAGGGAAAAAAAAGGATTGACAAGAATGGTAGAGAGTGATCACTTGGGAAGGAATCAAGGATAGATGAGGAAGGAAAAAAGCAATGGGCAGTAGCAGAGGCACTTGGGAGAGTGGGGTGACAAACTGCCCAAGCAAATGGACTCACTGGCAGGTGTACAACATGAAGGTTCAGCTACTCCAATGCTGAAAGTGCAAGGAGGGTGCAAAGGAAAACTTTGCAGGAAAAAAGCAGGATCACAGCACTGTCAGATCCAACATACTTGATTAATGAGGCACTGGGTGGCTTAGGCACTGCACTGCCCACAATTCTCCTTCTGCCTGGGAGAGGGCAGGAGTGAGTTTCCACCTAAAGCCGGGATGGGGAAAGAAAAAATCTGCGTATGAATTCTGCTGAAAGGGGGTGCTATAATCCCAGAGAGACAGGCCTCTATTACCAGCATTCCTTTTTGTGTTAATCCAAAATTTGGATTTTTATATTAAAGGGGAAAATGAAGCAAATAAGTCACCTTGATCTGCCTTTGACTATATCTCCCATTGACCCCATGGCCTTCCTGAACTCACTGGATGTTGGTCTTCCCCTTTGAGAGGAGGAGGCAGAGAGGCAACACGCTCTACCATAGACCAAGCCCTCCTGTGCAAATACTCCAGAAGGATAGGTTCAGTGGTAGGCCCAGACCTAGCTTTGCCTTCTAAATTTTCCACTGGTGTTTAAACAAACACATCAACCACAATGTAAATGAAGCCCTAAAGTGCAAAATAATAATAAAGATAAGAGCACCCTGGAGTATGTACAGGATGTTGTTTCCTCATCACCAGATAACCACAGTACACTTTCAGTGCAACGTGCTTCCAAGTGAAAGGGCCAACACTTCTCATATTATAAATTAAACACTTCCTAGACCCCCTAAAGGCAAAATACGTATTTTTCCCTCTGTGAAACCAATAAGCTTAAACCATCTGAAAAGAAAAGAGGAAAAACACACTCACTGGGGAGGAAATGGCTTTCAAATATGCAAAAGTAAAAGTGCTCTTACATTTTTGTCTCATTACTTCTGTTGGTAGCTTAAGCTTAGCAGGCAGAAAAACTGACACTCTCCTGCACCATCTTGGCATGATAAAATAGTAAGAGAAACAGTAGCTGACAATCTTCCAGCAGCTTTTCAAAAGGAAGGCTGCATCTTTTCAGTGTGGGTGGTCATCCACAAAATAAACTGAGAAGCAACCACGCTGACAGGACAGTGAAGCAGCTTTTCAGAATCTGTCGAGGCAGAGCGTGCGTGTCAATCTCAAGTTCTATATTTCAGCCAGAAGAAGAGTGTTATTGCCCTTTGTGCACTACAAGCGAAGGGCTTTAAAAGGATTCGTGTTGATCACCATGCATTCTAATACAGGGGAATCTGCAAGCTGCACATCAAATGATTTGCTTTCTCTCTGTCCTTCATTGGCTATGCTTGAAGAATATATGTTGTTTGGCAGGTAATGGAGGACAGGAGGAGAAAAGATGAGGAACACACAAGGATGGGTTGCTGAAAGGCCAGCACTTGATTGCTCATTACAGTTTCCAATTGGCTTCTGCGAGGACAGGAATCCCAAATATATTAATTGCCCTGCTGGTGACAGTGTCCTTCCCCTGCTTGGCATGAACCTGATGTGGCAGGAGACACTGAAGGCTGTGGAAATAAACCAACAAACCTCCTAAGCTTGCCTGGGATGAGCTTGCCCTGCCCCATGTTGGACATGCACAGTTGCCATTTAAACCCAGGAAGGAACCAAAGGAGAAATGTCTCCCACCAATCTGCTCCCTAAATCCTGTGCCCTCAACCAAAGCAGCTATTGCCATGGTAGCTTGGTAATGCACAGCCATCTGCATCACCATGCACTTGAGAACCTGGACTGGGAAGAACCAAAAAGCTTCTATACATATTCTACAGCAGGGTGGTTCAACTTTGGGCAGCTGGGAGGGGGGGTTTGCATGATCCTTGCATGACCCCTGGCTGTGCCAGCTGAGAAGTAATTGGCAATGACATGATGATGTCACTACCAATTACTTCCTTGTTCTGAGCCTGCTGAAATCATTCAGTATGTTCAGTACACAAGGTGTGGAGGTGGAGGTGGTGGGTCTCCTTCGCCAAAGGAGAAGCTAGAATGCTGTGGCAAGGAGACCAAAAAGCTTCTGAAGTGGGAGGAGGTGATGAGGGGACTGCGACTGGGCTTTTGCAGGGGAGTGGGGGGGATGGGGACAAAAAGGTCATCACAGGCACATTTGGCCCACAGGCTGCATGTTGGTCCACCAAGTTCTAAGATTCAGAGCTCTTTTCCCATTACAGTACCCCCCCCCCCAAAAGCACAAACTGCTTAAAGTCATTGAACCCTTCAGAATGCCTTCCTAAGCAGTAGAAGAGACAGTTGGGAAGAACACAGTTGTAGCACAGCTGAAAGAGAAATCTGTAGTACCTTGAAAAATCAGAAGTACTTGGACACATGTACTGAACGTCTTTGGATCCTGGTCCTCATATGTAATAGCAACCTATTTGAGTGAAATCAGTACAACATAGAATATACAGTCTAACAGAATATAGTCTAACAGATGCTTTTATTTCCCTTATGCAAGATGCAACTGGTACATGCTACCCTAGGTACTGTTATGCCTATGCACACTTCTGAGCCTGGGGCGTCCATTTATAAAGGTTAATACTATCTTCCATCTTCTATATTGCCTCCAAAGCGCCCTTCTTTCTCGCCTTCCTTTCTCACTTTTTCATTAGATAAAGCCACCAGGGGAGCCCTGTGTGTGCAGAGATTTGTGTCTTTTATGCAACTCCTTCTATGTTGACATTCTGTTTTGAATTTCTAACAGGGACTTGCAGTAACTCAGTTTGATCATCTGCTGAAATCAACACTCCACAAAGGACGGCTTCTATTAACTCAGTGGAAAGCTTAATGATTTTGACGCTTGCCAAGAGAAAGTCAAATTTCCTATTTATCTACCAAAATAACTCAACAAAAGGTCATGCTGAATTTATAACAGCAGATGGGCCGCTGTAGCCCTATATTGTTAAGGTGATAAAATACAGTCTTTAGAACTATTTTACAGTCTGCTAAGAAGGGCCTTTACGAAGTTAATTGCAGGGAAAACACTAATTGTGGCTTAATAATAGACAATGTGGAATGACAGCTACATTCAGTGAAGTATTTAAGTGAGTGCCTAACTATGAACAGGTGAATGGCCCCATTGAATTCCTATCCCCATTATTATAATGAATTTCAATTGCACTTTGAATGCATTAAGAACTACAGTAAAACCACAATAACATGGTAAACAGAAAAAACTAACCAAAAGCTACTGCAATGGCCATAGCCCTTGGAATGACTACAACTCCCAAGAGTTGCTGTGTCCTTCCTCCAAGTGCAGTGCATCAAGACGATGAAGGAGAAACAAATTCTGTACACATGGAGTTCCTGCTTTCTTTTTGGCAGGCTGCCCCTGGTGCATCAAAGCAATGGGGGGGGGGGATAATTCTTTTGTCTTCCCTATTTCCCATGGCTGCTCCTTTGTGGTAGGTAAAGGGCTGTAGCATAGCAACAGGAAGAGGGGATGGTCTGCCCCAGATACAGGCCATAAGGGGGTGCTAATACAGACAGCCCCTCTCCCTTTTTGCGGGTTGCTAGGATGCATTCTCTTCATAAACAGTAAAATATATAGCAACTATTTTCAACCACTGTGCCATGGCACACTAGTGTGTCATGAGTGGTCCACAAGTGTGCCACAGGAGTTTGGGGAAGTTCATTTATTAGTAGGGCCAATGGGGATGTGAGCCCCCCACTGTGCCTTGTCAATTGTCAAAAACCTGATGGTGTGCCTTGACAATTTTAGTGCCCTTGTCAATGTGCCATGAGATGAAAAAGGTTGAAAATCACTGATATATAGGGCAGTGTTTCTCAAACAGTGGGTCGGGACCCACTAGGTGGCTCGCGAGCCAATTTCAGGTGGGTTCCCATTCATTTCAATATTTTATTTTTAATATATTAGACTTGATGCTACTATGGCATGTGACTGCATGTGGGGAAATGTGACAGATCTGTACTTTTAACAGGCTACTCTGTATATGCTTTTAACAATGATAGTCAATGGAGCTTACTCCTAGGTAGTGTGGGTAGAATAGCAGTCTAGGATTGTGAAAAATTTTCCTGCTTGATGATGTCACTTTTGGTCATGATGTCACTTCTGGTGGGTCCTGACAGATTCTCATTCTAAAACGTGGGTCCCAGTGCTAAGTGTGTGAGAACCGCTGATATAGGGTCGTCTGCATCACTTGCCTTTGGTCCTTCCTTCACTGAAACTTTCCTGGATGGCTTTATAAATCAATGATTTCAGCTGTTTGTTTGGTGCCTCTTCCCCCTTCTTCAATTGCAGAAGAGGGGTGTTAATAATAGAGAAGGAAGATTTAAAACATTAGCCACCCAAATTCATTAAATTCACTAGCATCAAATTCACTAACTACACCAAATTCACTAGCTACACCACTGGTAAAGGGTGGGGGAGAATGTATTTTGCTTGTTATTGGCTCAGAAATGATTCAATTTATTCCCAATTTATTTCCTTTTGGGGGGGGGGGTGAAACTGCTTCATTTTGAGGTAATTACAGGTGAGCAGGGAAGGGTTCTCCCACTTTTAGACAAGACTTTTTGTTTGTTTTTTTAAAGAAACAATTACACTTACATGAGATAAAGAAGAAAAGCCTACAAATCTTGTAATTTAGATAGAAGCTACTTTCATTGGGTGCTTCACACTCCTATTTACCCTAAGGATTAGTGTAGCCTGCCTGATCGATACAAACAGATTAAAAATCATTACAGTAATACTCTTTGGGAATAACACTACTGAAAGCAAAGCCACAATGTAAATAGATGTCTGTAGCTATTAGCATTTACAATATCCTATGTTCGGTTGCTGGAATTGTTCTGCCCTAAGAACGATGCCTGTAGTTTAGAATAGTAGTGTGCATATCTGATAAAGATGAATTCCATCCTACAAGGTCATCTTGTAGGAATAATTTACTGCCATTATTTCAGCACAATCTTTGTGCAACCCATGGTGAATCAGGTGAGCTTAGGTTTCCTTGACTACCCACAGTGACCTTGTTTCTTTAGCTATTTGCTTCTCTCTCAGGTAAACGGGCAGCAGTGGTTAATATCATACCATTTTGGGGGTTGCTCTGGGCTCTACCCATTTGCAACTGGGCTCCATCCCTCTACTGCTAAGCTCTACCATGTAGCAGGTTCTTCTCACTTTTCACAGGTTGATGGTCTTGTGGCATCATCCAACCCTATCTCAGAAACCTGAGATTTTGGGATGTATCTGAATTTATACCCATATTGACTTCAGAAAATATATGCTAGCTGTGCGTGAGGCAAGATGAGACTTCCCTTGATGCTGCACCTTGATGTTCAAAGTCCAGGCCCTAGGTCTAGAGAGATGTGCACAGTGTTAACTCTAATCAGTTTTAGGTGATACCTTTTTCATTTATGTTAATATCAGTGCGATCCAATTCATGCTACTGCCAGCAGAGAGAGCATGCATGCTGACACAAATGTGCTGTAAAGTGCGGACAATTGTGGTGCTGCTGGGGAGGCCTGCACCTTCCTGCTGGCACCAACAGAGGGCCACCACATGCCAGTATATTTGGGATTCCTGTCCTCGCAGCGCCAGAGCAGGTAAGCTCCACACATACCAACAGAGGTGCAAGGAGAGGATGGAACAGGGACTGGAAGGTAGTACAAGGGGCCTGGGAGCGGGGCAGGAATAGTGGTAGTGACTACTGTATCCTATCCCCCTTCTAGGTCTGAAATCCCAACACAAGGTTTCTCACACATGCGCCAGCAATTTTGCTGTCACAGGGTTGAGTAGGCCCATAGTGGCTGTGGGGGCTTTCCCCAGGGCAAGGGGACAAATGTTCCCTTACCTCAAGGAGACTTCCAGTGGATTCTTTTTCCATGCTGGATACTGTGCAAGCTGTTCTGGTGCTACTGTATCAAAACGTGGGAAGCTAGTTAGGATTGTGCTGCATTTCACATTGCTGTTTTGACATCTCTCAGTTTCTCCTGTAGCATTTTAATTGTTTTAATGGTTTTATTTAAATATTTTTTTATTAATTGTATTTTTTATTGTTGTATAACACTTTGAGCATAGGAGAAGAGGTGTAGAAATCTTTTAATTAAATAAATTTACCTGGGTCTTTTCATGTGCTGCTGACATGCGTTTTTTTAAAAATCTGCTGAATGCTTGTACTGTTTGTTTTGGCCTTCTTTTCATGTGGCTTTAATTGCTGTTTTACTGTTGTTGTTAAACTGCTATTTCTCTGCTTTAATTATTTGTGCATTTTATTCTAATGGTTTTCGTGTTAAATTCGTTAGCAGCCTTGACATTTTTGACGCTCAAGTTTGGGCGTAAATGTTTTAAATGTAAATACATAAATAAATTTGTGATTGTGCCCTGCATGAAGAAATTCAGACAGTTCTATGACTGATGGTTAAGAGACTGGGATAGTGGTGGGAAGAGTTGAAGGAGAGGTAGCCTACCCCAGGAACAGCTGGGGAAACTGCATGTTAAGCCAGACATGCCAAGGTCTGGAGCAGCTTTATCAGCCTGCCCTATAATGTGGGTGCAACTGACTAATGAGGAAAGGGAGACTCTGATAGGCAGCAGACACAGAGCAAGTTAGTGCTTGTATGTGCTTTTTTGCGCACATCCCTCCCCTCCTTCTTTTAACATGAAACCCTAGAGTGCATTTCTTCATCTCTTGCACCTGCAGCAGTTTGGTGACTTTGGACCCCATCCTTTCCAATTTTCCAGGCCCGGTGCATCCGTGATGCAGCTCCGAGGTAAGGGAACAAATGTTCCCATACCCTGAGGAGGCCTCATTGACTGCCTCCCCAACACAGGAATCAGTGCATATCCCATTGGCGTAGCAGCAAAAGCACTGGGAAATTGGATAGGACTGGGCCCTCAGTCAGTCAGACACCTCCGAGATGGAAATTCCACAGCCTATTTGGCCTTTGGGGCCTGACCCTTGCGGCCTTGGGTCACATTTCAGTGCAGCAAGCAGACACACCTAGTTCCCTTCTTTCTAATTATGTTCAGGGGAAAAAATGGAAGTACTACCTAGGCCAGGCTTACCTCACCTCCCCGAAAGGTAATGTAATGGGGAGCTGCAGTCAACAGCCTTTAAGTGAGTGGGGCTGGGAGTAAAAAAAGTTTGAGGACCACTGTTCTAGACCTTTCCAAATTTGATAAAAGATTGAATGACTTGTAAAGTAGCATTTTACAGACTGATCTGATGCTTGGATCAAAGATCACCCAAGCAAAGTAGATGATGTGAGGTTTCATTCTCCCAGCTCTTAAGAGATAGCCAACCCACATTTAGAGTCGGTGGAGGTAGTGTTATTTACTGTAACTATTTGGCTGCAAATCTTTCCAAAATTAACAAATAGATTTAAGGTCCTGAGTTCAGTTCATACAGTTTTCTGGTGTCTTCATTTGGAGGGCAGTGATCTTTCCCAGCCCGGTTTAGTTGTTGGAGAGTGTTAGATATGTCTTTCAAGTGGAGCGGTTGTAAGCCTTCAACCAGTAGGTTTTATGGCCCTTGGAAGCTCATGGCTGGCCCTAAATGAGTACTTCTGTTGTTTTGCACAATACCAAGAGTGTGTCAGTTAGCTCTGGAGGCCAGTGGCTTCATTAGCATGGACTCTTTAGGAAAGCTGGGATCAGAGAGTTTTCTTTTATGTCAGTCACAACTTTCTTTACTTCAATTCAGGGAAGCTCCTAAGATCTGGCTTTTGTTGATAGGGTCAAATGTGCCCTGCAAGCAAGGAATGGTTCACCCATGGAATTATCCAAGGTAAAAGAGTCATGCAAAGCATCTTCCAAGCTAACCTTATAGGGTGGCAGGTGATTGCTCTGACTAATTAAAAGTGTGGACTCCCTTGAGGCCTGGGGGATCTGAAGCTTTTGGCCTTTGGTCCAGTTTAAAGTCCTGGTACTAGATTTGGTCATGCTCTCCTAACAGGCACTCAGTGCCATGTATATGTGTATGCGCGAGTGTCACATTGCACACATTCAAATAAAGGCAACATCAGGGACTGAAAACTGTGGCCCAATCCTATCCAACTTGCATGCAGCCATAATCCAGCTCAGAGGTAAGGCAGCCCTTGAGGAGGACTCTGAGACTGCGCCCCCCACAGGATGCAGCACATACTCCATTGGCATGGCTGCATCAGTGCTGGAAAGTTGGATAGAATTGGGTCCCCAGCAGGGGAGGAAGGGAAAGGTAGATGACCAGGGAAAAGAGGAAGAAGCACGTAAGTTTTCAGCAGCTGCACAAGACCATAGCTGCCTTCTCTGTAGCCTGAACCAGGGCTGGAGGCCACTTCACTCTCTTGTGTCTCTGAGATAGAAAATCCTTTTTCTTGGGGTCCTTGATAAATGAGTTAAGAGGAAATGTGTGCATTCTGTTCGTGTTGCTGTGTTCTTGTAAATGCATTCTCAAACCCAAGAACTAAGGACGCCTTTTCCAGTCAAACTGTTTTTCTCATGGTCACACAGGAGTCAAAAGACAGGAACACTGAAGCTAACAGCTCTTCAAAGGCAAATATAATTGTTATACCGAAAGAAGCAGCACAGTGAAGCTAAACGAGCAGAATTTTAACTGAAACCGAGCTAAGTAATAGAATATCCCTAATGGAAATACTTTCTATGGAATGAAAAGCAGCAAAATAAAATGGGAGTGAAATTGTTTGGCTTGTGGCAAATCACAGTCTTTTCAGTGATGGAGAACAATACAGTAACGGCTACTTGGTGCTAGTGAAATTCTTTCACATTGTTTTTGAATCCTCAGTCATCAAAGGAAAATGTTACCGATGAAAGCTGAACGCTGGGCACAGTGAACAGGAATCAGCGCACAGGCCAGGGCAGTATTACCCAGCTATTCAAAATGTTCCTGAAATTTGGGCTTCTGGAACTGTGAAGCAAGCTGTTCTTTGGGAGCGAAATCAGTGGTACTTGGCAGAAATTAGGGGCATCTCGGCAGCTTTGGAGAGGCATGCATTATTCATGGCCGTACAATGCTGTCTTAAATAAACAGAGGATTTGAGTCTCTTGTGCCTCAAGGCTCATTTGAAATTTTGATTTCTACTCACAAATTTTAAAAGAGGGATTAATTAAAAACCCATTTCCTGTTGCCTTTCATTTAAGCATCCCTTTCATTTCTACTCTTCTTAGTTATGAATTTTCTTGATAGAATATTGTTCCGCGTGACAACGTACATACATATCTGTGTATCAGCAAACAGGCGACCAGGAAGAATCATGGGTAATGAACCAGAAATTTTTTCTATAAATGCAAATGATCTGTGATACATTCCATGCTGCAATTTTTGCATGGCTAACCTCCAGGTTACTTAATTGCAGTGCATGTGGGAATACCGTTGGAGATGCTGAGGCAGAAGCATCTGGCCTCATGATGAGAATGAGGAATAGAACTCATGTCCCACCTATTTTCACATAACTTCATTGACTTCTGAAAAGGGGTTTGGGGCCCCTTTAAAAGGACTGATGTTTACCTCAAAGTCCTAAGCAAATTGGGTTCTGAGTGCCTTCAGAGCGTCTCCTATGGCTTCCTGATCCCTGAGATAATCTGGGAGGTGCTACTCTGGGTACCCTTCTGTAGCTAAGTCCATGGGTGTGCTCATTAGCACCACAACTGTGATAGAAGCATCCATGGGAGCCTATCCAGAGACATCTTTGCTTTTCTTAAGACTGCCACTGTCTTCTTATGCTGGACCACTTTGCCACCTTCTTCCAGGTTTTGGGAGATTCACGGCTACCCTTTCTGTCTCGTTAGGCAGGCTGGATATAGCGGTGTTCTGCAATGTCTTACAGTCCAATCCTACTTAAGGGTAGTGCCAGTGGAATGTGTGTCCCACCAATGCTGGCTGCCACAAAAACACCATAAAGGACTTTGTGGCAGTGCAGAAATGTCATTTGTTTATTGAAAACTCATTTTGTTTCCTTTGAAAACTCTCAGATGCTTTGCCTTGGGAAGAACCAGAAATTTGTTTCAAATTTCACTTTTTTGTGTTAAATTTTCCTGCCATCACTGGGTTGCTTACTGTGTGTGTAGGCAGCAGCATTCTACTGCACCCAAGGATCTCTGGACCCAAACCGTGTGTAGAAAATTCAGATTTTCTTTGGTAGTCAATGCTAAACTTTTGACACTTGCTTGATATTCTTTGAAAAGATTCTGCCCGTGCCTAGAATATCAGAAACTGGATTTTATTCTCTCTATTTATAGTACAGTAGATACCCCCAATATCAATGTACATTGCCTTGCACTGTAAAATAGCATCTTGCACAGTTGAGTTCTAATCTAAAATAGGCTTCTTCTCCGTTTCATTTACCATGGATCACAGGGATGAGAAAAGCTTATAGATATGGAAGATGAAAGAGACGACTAGGAATAATAACTAGAAATAAAGAAAGCTCAGAAATATGTATAAGCTAGTTGCTACTGAGCCAAACAGAATAAAGCGAGTTAACAGAAGCCCATAGAAAACTGCAGGCTTCAGGACTGAACTGCTGGCTCAGAACAGCTTCTGCAGCTGAAAAAAAGGGGAATGCAGACCATAAAATACAGAATAGGCAACTTTTAATGTAAGCCAGAAGCCCAAATAACTTGTTCCTTCAGTGCAGTGTTGGAAACTGCTGGGCTTTCAAAAGGGTGATTAAAATTGTGCACATTACAAGTTCTCCAGCAGTTCTAAAGTTCGGTCTGTGTTTTAACAATTTATTAATTCTCCCATTTATGTGCTGGCGGCCAAATTAATGATTGTCATGATGAGTTTGCTCTGTCTTGATTATGGTGAATCAGTCTTTCACTAGAGTTTTGTAGAAAGAGTCATCTGATGTGAGGCAGGGATTTAACAACAAAAAAAGGACTTTAATGCTCCTTTAATGGCTGTGGATTTTTTTCCAGGGGGCAATTTACCTCTGAGGATGGGGTTTTAACTTGGTATACTTCAGGGCCAGTCTGTGTGCATGAGTGTGAATGACAGCAGTTGGAGTAGGAATAGGCAGATAACACAGCCCAGCACACATTTTGGTGCCTTACAAGTTAGACCTATTCTTGGATATATTTGGGGCGCTGATTCAGAAAATGGCATCAGTTTTGTCCTATCAGCTCTAGTTTTGGAATTATAGCATATGCTGATTCAACTGGTCATCAGCATTTAAGGTGGGTATTCTGTCTCTCCAAAACTAGAGCTGATATGGCCAATCCAATGTCACTTTTGGAATCAGCACCCCAAATATAACCAAGAATAGGTTTAACTTTCAAAGCACCAAAACCTGTTGGGGGGGTTGGGGTTGGGCAGTGTATAGCTAGATTTACCTGAAACTGAGTGGTGGCAGTGGTGTTCCTAGTGTATTTGATACTCAGAACAGACAATTTTTTAACACTTCCTCCTTTATGGAACAACCTCCCTCCCTCCCTCCCTCCCTCTCAACTAATTTGTCTTCTACATACTTCTTTAACTGCTTGCCCAGCATGCCTGAAGGAAGCAACACAGTTGCGAAGTTGCCTCTACTTGCTGAGCAGGTTGTGGGCAGAAGAGGTAGGGACATATAGGAGAGTTAGAAGCAGGTTACCCGCCAGAGAAGCGGTTGGCCCTCTGGATGGTGAGGGAGGGAAAGGGGAGATAAAAGGAGACTTAGAGATGGCAGAGAAATTAAATGAGTTCTTTGCATCTGTCTTCACGGCAGAAGACCTCGGGCAGATACCACTGCCCGAACAGCCCCTCCTGATCGAGGAGTTAAGTCAGATAGAGGTTAAAAGAGAAGATGTTTCAGACCTCAGTGATAAATTAAAGATCAATAAGTCACCGGGCCCTGATGGCATCCACTCAAGAGTTATTAAGGAATTGAATAATGAAGTTGCTGATCTCTTGACTAAAATATGCAACTTGTCCTTCAAAACAGCCACTGTGCCAGAGGATTGGAGGATAGCAAATGTCACACCAATCTTTAAAAAGGAAGCAGGAGGGACATGGGAAACTATAGGCCGGTCAGCCTAACATCTATACCGGGTAAGATGGTGGAATGCCTCATCAAAGATAGAATCTCAAAACACATAGAATAACAGGCCTTGCTGAGGGAGAATCAGCATGGGTTCTGTAAGGGTACGTTTTGCCTCGCAAACCTTTTAGAATTCTTTGAAAAGGTCAACAGGCATGTGGATGTGGGAGAACCCATGGACATTATATATCTGGACTTTTAGAAGGCATTCAACACGGTCCCTCACCCGAGGCTACTAAAAAAACTCCACAGGGAATTAGAGGGCAAGTCCTCTCATGGATTGAGAACTGGTTGAAGACCAGCAAACAGAGAGTGGGTGTCAATGGGCAATTTTCACAATGGAGAAAGGTGAAAAGCGGTGTGCCCCAAGGATCTGTCCTGGGACAGGTGCTTTTCAACCTCTTCATAAATGACCTGAAGACAGGGTTGAGCAGTGAGGTGGCTAAGTTTGCAGACGATACCAAACTTTTCCGAGTGGTGAAGACCAGACATGATTGTGAGGAGCTCCAGAAGGATCTCTCTAAACTGGCAGAATGGGCAGCAAAATGGCAGATGCATTTCAATGTAAGTAAGTGTAAAGTCATGCACATTGGGGCAAAAAATCAAAACTTCACATATAAGCTAATGGATTCTGAGCTGTCTGTGACAGATCAGGAGAGAGATCTTGGGGTGGTGGTGGACAGGTCGATGAAAGTGTCGACCCAATGTGCGGCGGCAGTGAAGAAGGCCAATTCTATGCTTGGGATCATTAGGAAGGGTATTGAGAACAAAACGGCTAGTATTATAATGCCGTTGTACAAATCGATGGTAAGGCCACACCTGGAGTATTGTGTCCAGTTCTGGTCGCCGCATCTCAAAAAAGACATAGTGGAAATGGAAAAGGTGCAAAAGAGAGCGACTAAGATGATTACGGGGCTGGGGCACCTTCCTTATGAGGAAAGGCTACGGCGTTTGGGCCTCTTCAGCCTAGAAAAGAGACGCCTGAGGGGGGACATGATTGAGGCATACAAAATTATGCAGGGAATGGACAGAGTGGATAGGGAGATGCTCTTTACACTCTCACATAATACCGGAACCAGGGGACATCCACTAAAATTGAGTGTTGGGCGGGTTAGGACAGACAAAAGAAAATATTTCTTTACTCAGCGTGTGGTCGGTCTGTGGAACTCCTTGCCACAGGATGTGGTGCTGGTGTCTAGCCTAGACGCCTTTAAAAGGGGATTGGACAAGTTTCTGGAGGAAAAATCCATTATGGGGTACAACCCATGATGTGTATGCGCAACCTCCTGATTTTAGGAATGGGTTAAGTCAGAATGCCAGATGTAGGGGAGGGCACCAGGATGAGGTCTCTTGTTATCTGGTGTGCTCCCTGGGGCATTTGGTGGGCCGCTGTGAGATACAGGAAGCTGGACTAGATGGGCCTATGGCCTGATCCAGTGGGGCTGTTCTTATGTTCTTATGTTCTTATGAGAGGCAGGATTGGACTGGTAGGATCTGTGTATTTTACTGCATTGAAGGAAGGACCAACATGGGCAGCCCCCTCCTTCTTGCTGGCACCTCAGAAAGTACCAGTCAGGTACTACAATTTTTGTGCCAGTTAGCAGGGCACAAATTAGGCATGCAACAAAGGTACCCTTTTAAATACCCCCTTATGTCTGGCACCTGGGGCGGACCCCTTGGTATGCTACTTGTTTTTGGTCTTGGTGGGAGACTACCCAAGTTGTTTTCTGGATGATCATCTACTTGCAGTAGATGTGCCTGTTGGCCACTGCTTGCATATTTAAAAGGGCAATATATGCTTGCAGCATAGCATCAAAGAATCAGAACTGTGAATCAGGACTTCCTTGGTTCAAATCTTGCATTTGCTGTTTACTCACTAGGTGACCTTAGTCAGAACATTTCCTCCCAGGCCCAGCTCCCCTGTTGCAATATCAGGAAAATAATACTCATACCTCTGTCTTGCATACTTATTTGGAGGGGGGGGGGGTGGGACTGCACAGGCAAAAATACTCATGGGGTATTTGGGGAGCAACATCAAGACAATGCATATGAAACACTTCACACAAAGTGCTACATAAATGTAAAGTATTACTATTATTGGTTCTCCAGTATGTTTTCATCTAGAGGCAACTCAATCCAGGTTGTGTTCATTTTTCAGCTTCCAGCATTAGAAATGCTAGAGAGCTTTTTTTTGTCCTTCTAGCATGCTCGGGTCGCATTCATTTTTCACCTTCTAGCTTGCGCGCCAAGCTAACTACATTTCCTTCAAGCTCAAGGCTAGAAAACATAGCAGCTTCCATGTGTTTGAGTTCTAACAGTAGAAACACAGTGAACTCCATACATTATGGTAAAAAATGCATTTGAATTCAACGACTGGATGCCATTTTGTCATTGGTTAACAGAATTGTGCCAGAAGCTTGCTAGCAACTTAACTTCTGGCTGTTTTCTAGCTAATGTAGCTAGAATGTAGTCCCAGTACCACTGCCCTGGAACTTCTCACTACTCATGGAAATTGGGAGTGCTCAAAGTATTTTAAAATGATCATTAGTTGGGCAATTATTTGACACAAATCATATACAAATAAAACACCATAGAGCACTGGTTCTCAAACTCTCTGGGAGTTTGAGAACTGGGATAAGTCTTCGGGGGTGGTGGAAAGCAGCGATGTGATCCCCAGGATCATGCTGCTACAGGGGACATAGGGGCTTTTTGTTACTCACCATAGTCTCTGCCAGCATCTGGGGGGCATGGGGAGCCCATGTGCCTCTAAACACTGGAAAAACATGATTGTGACTCACTTCTGGGTTGCAATTGTGACATTTGAAGTGGGTCGCAATCATGTTTTTCCAGTGCTTAGAGGTGCGGGGAGCCCTGCAGAGGGCTCCGCAGGACTCCCTGCACCCCCAGATGCTGGCAGGGACTATGGTGAGTTACCAAAAAAGCCTCTATGTCCCCCGCAGCAGCACAATCCTTCCCTTGGCCCTTAAGGGGGCAACAGCAGTAGTTCTCAGGCTGGTGGGTTGTGACCCACCATTTTGAGAACCAATGCCATATCGGCATGCCGTGGCACTGATTCCTACATTATGACACCCTATGGCCAAAAGTGGGACTGGCTTCCCATTGCTGAATGCCAGCTTTTGTGTTGAGCAAGAAGGATGGGTAGAGAAGCTCTCACTTTTCACTTTACCAACTATAAATTATCTGTATTCAGCCATTATTGTTGGCATCCTTCAGTCTCAGAAGACTATGGTATCGCGCTCTGAATGGTGGTTCTGGAACAGAGTGTCCTCTTCAGTGCGCGAAGCCTGGGTAAAGTAGAGATGGAGGATAGACTGTTACCCATGCAGCAAATCCCCCCTCTCCATGTCGCTGGAATGGTCCAATGGAAAGGCAGAAGCCAATATGGTTGGTTCCAGCGGCATCGCAGGAGTTGCCAGAATGTGACTGTGTTCAGCCATGAACTGCCTCAGGGACTCCGGCTCTGGATTTTGCCTCGAGGTTGTCTCCTGAAGCCTTTTCCACAACTGGATGTAGCCACAAGGCAATGGAGGTTTGGAATCAGAGTTTTCCTTCTCTCAGATGAGCTGCCTTCCCAGGCTAACGAGTCCCAGCTACCCGGTGGCTGTTTAGTCGCCTCTTACGACAAGTACAGTCAAACTGAGGGCCTATTCTTATCCCCAGCCCCCAGGGAATAAGAATACGGCTTATCCTTTGCGGAATCCATTGTATCCAATGCTGAATATGGCTAGTCCATAATATGGCTTATCCTTTGCTGAATACGGCGTATTCAATGCTGAATACGGCTAGTCCTTTCAACTAATGAATTGTTTTCCTGGGTAAGTGAGATGCAAATAGGTTTTTCTAGTTACATTTTTCAGAGACATTAAATGTAACCAAGCAGGCATAGCACAAGTAAAAAGTGAATGCAGTGTTTAAGTATCACTTACAGAGTACTTTAAGCAGTCACTTACAAACTCTGCATTCCTGTACTTCTATTTCTTTTTGAAACATTGTCAGGTTTGTACCCTACCTTTCTCTGAAGGAGCTCAGAATGACATATTTGTGGTTGGCTCATTGTATCTTTATCATATTAGACACATTCGGCTGTGAGACAGTGCCTTGCCTGAGTAAGCCTCATGGCTGAGGATGGATTGGAATCCATGCTACTCTGGTACAAGTCACACCCACCAGCCATTAAACTACATGCACACTGATCTTTTTGAACATTGCATTGAGATAGATCACTATTGCTGTTTTCTTTCCCATTATGAGCATTGTAGTAATATTTAATGATTGCCATGTTGGTTATCTGATTGGCAACCTTCAGTCTCAAAAGACTATGGTATAAGCCTACAGCACCTTATATTCCCAGGTGGTCTCCCATCCAAGTACTAACCAGGCCTGACCCTGCTTAGCTTCCAAGATCAGACAAGATCAGGCATGTGCAGGGTAACAGTTGCTGCCTTAAAGATGCCTTGTCTGGTGGACTCCTTAGCCACCATGTTTTCAGTAAACTCAAGAGTTAATGTTAAAATAGATTGTTCACAAAGTGCTGACCACCTATTGTGTTATATGAAGGATTGTGTTTCACGAGCAATGCTTTCAGAAGACACTCATGACTTAATTATAGCAATATTGACACAACAGGGAAAATCTGGTATTCTTTGGAGAAAAGTCAAGAGTATTCCTGTCCCTTACTGGCACTGTCCTGTATGATCTCCACACATGTTTTCAGTCTCTACTTACGAGCATCCATGGGGGCTATATATCAGTGGCAGAGGATAGTCTTTGTGTGCAGAAGGTTTCAGGTTCCATCTCCAGTCAAAAGGAGAGGTCAGATACCAGGGCTGGGGGGAAAAAATGTGCTAGAGAACTTGAAGAACTGCTACTGCTCTTTATGGGCCAATGGTCTGCCTAACTATAAATTATCGTATATTCAACTTTGGCACTCTTCTTCTTTCATTAGACCTAGTTGAGAGATATTTGCAGGATTCTACTTGGGGAAGCATGAAATATTGGCATCCCTTGCTTGAATATTTATGAGCCCAACAAAACGTTTGTTGTGTTTGAGCAAACTGACTCCTCACGAAGGTTCTTCTTCATTCTGAACATTGAGAACCATTTGTGAGTGGTCGAAGCTAACAGTGTTTTGCAGGCATATTTGAAACTTTATGATTGATCCATTTGATGGTGCATAAACATCAAGATCTGGCAGACATTTGTTTGGACTATGTACAAAAATTTCAGGTTGAATGTCAGTTGAGTTTTCCTGAATGGGTGTCCCTATGCAGCTCAAAAAGTTTGATGTGCTACTAAGGGTGCAATCCAAACCTAAACTGGAGCAGGCAAGACAGGAGGCCTGCGCTGCATCCAACGCAGGTTCGTTGGCTGCAGAGGCTCAGCCAGGGGCAAGGGAAGCTCTTCCCCTTACCCCTGGGTAAGGGCTGTGTGCCCCAATGGGTCTCCTCGAACTGCACCACCTCTGGAGGTGGCGCAAGTCCGAGGAGAGCATATTGAAGCCACTCCGTTCTCCCCAGGGATGGGGGTTGGGATCCGGCATAACTGCCAGTTCCCAGTCCCACCCCCAGCTCCCCATGCGCCTGCCCCCAGTGCCGCCCATCGCCAGCCCTCCCCCCACCCAGAAACGCCCCCTCCCGCCTCCCCCCACCCCCCACACCTACCTTCGCTGCTTGTGTTGGCATGAGTGTGCTGGCACAAACGGTGGGGAGGAAGCCACAGCGAAGGCTTCCACCGGCCTCCGTGCATCGGCGCATCTGGATGCGCAGACGCGGCTTCCTCCCACGGAGGCGCAAATGTACTTTACAGCACGTTTACGACCCTCCAGGGTCTCCTATGCCGGCATAACGGCCAGTTAGGATTGCGCCCTAACTCACTTGGAGCACAATCCTCACCTACTGTTGGACCTGCACAAGTCCCCTGCATTGGCCTAAGAGTGTCACGAACATGCCTTAAAGCACATTTGTGATGACTTGTGAACCGAGTAGGCCAATGCAAGAATGCATGCTGGCCTTCTGGGGCCAGATCTTCTGCTACACCCAGTGAGTTTGTGACTACCTAGGGAGGCTGCTGCCGGGTCATTGGAGAAGATTGTGGGAGGCCAGGACGGGGAGGCCAGGACGGGGCGTTTTTGGGCAGGAGGAGGGCAAGTCTGGGAGGGGGTGGGACCCCCAGCAGCTTATGCCAGATTCTAATCCCCCTCCTAGCCAGCAGAGCATAACACCGGGCTACTCGGATTTCGGTAGCCCCATGGGGTGGCTGGTGAGCAACACGGGGTAAGGGGACAAATATTCCCTTACTGCCAGCCCCTCCCAGCCCCTACCTCGCATTGGATACATGACAGGAAACTTGGCCTGCCTGTTCCAGTGCAATTTCGGATTGGGCTGCCCAACTAATAAAAAACATGGGTTAATCTGTTCTCTTTTTCACACCAAGACTTCAGGCATCTTCTCATTCAGGTACACTGCATGACAAAATCCTTGCTGAGATATTTACATTCTGAATGAATCATCCACAAACACAAACTGACATTTAAGTCATAATAAGCCAAAATAATGCCTTCACTGTAGGTAGATTAATATAGGCATTCATACAGAACAATTTGATTCCGACTCATTTAATAATTTGATAAGGATTTTTCTCATTGGAAGGAAGTCAATAAGATATATATGCTTTCTATAACTGTCCATTTAATCGTGAAAACTGGTAAGATTTACTCTTTCAGACAATGATCCTTGATATTGATTTTTGAAGTCTGCTTGAGTTGAAGCAAATTGACATTTTTGTCACTATCCAAGAAAGAATAAAATCTGATGGAGTTTATAAGCAAGTCCTCCAGAGCAACTGTATCAAACAATATTAAGATCTTTAATCTCACTTCAGAAATGGAAGATGAGATAACAATGGGTAAGTTGACTTTGTTTTCAGTCACTGCCACAGTCACGAAAAAGTGGGAAGGGGACAATATTACAAAATGCCAAAAAAAAGTGTACTAGTAGATGTAAGAATACAAAAATAGTATACCCTACTGAATAATTGGTTCAAAATTATATACTGAAATATAGTATTCAGTTACTCCAAAAAGGCACCAAATTCTGATTTTTTAAAAAAAATCAATATGTAATCAAAGTTAGATAAATTCCCATGTCTCTGTGCATCATGAATTAATTTAATATGTATTAATGAATTCCATAATTCTGAACTAAAAGAGTCTCATTTTCTAACAGATGCATCTCTTTCAAAAATTGCAGGTCAAACATTTAACCCTCAGAGTTGCCTTAAATCCACTGTCAAAAATAGACACTATAAAGCAGTGATTTTCAACCTTTTTCGTCTCACGGCACACTGACAAGGTACTAAAATTGTCAAGGCACACCATCAGTGTTTTGACAATTGACAAAGCAAACTGTGCTGTTGATGGAGAGCTCACATCCCCATTGGCCCTACTAACAAATGACCCTCCCCCAAACTCTCGTGGCACACCTGCAGACCATTCATGGCACACCAGTGTGCCACAGCACAGTGGTTGTAAATGGCTGCTATAAAGAATAAAACGTTGTAGAATAAAACTAAAAGAATAAAATACAAGAGCTGGAGGTGTGGTCTAGAGGGTGAGCTGTGACATTACCTGTAAAAGCTAAGCAGATCAGCAGCTAGGATGGGAGACAAGTTGCTGTCTGTACGGAGGAGTCAGCTGGCATCAAAACCCCAGATAACATCCTTGAGAAGCTGGTCTGAAGCTTGGTTTGCAACTGCCTACAAGAGCTTGGAAAGTGCAAGAGCCGGTAGCGAGGATGATGACTGTACTATGAAGTGAAACAGCTGGAGGGCTCTATGAGATTGTCTCATGGGATAATACTTGTAAATATCTCATTGAAACATGGATTTATGTTCAGACTGCCTACTTCAAGCGCCTTGAGTCTGTTAAGAAAGGTAGGATCTAATTAGATGAGTGAATGAATTAATGAAAACTACATTAAAACAAAACAACCCCCTATATACTCACCTATTTTAAGTACCTGCATGGTTCTACAGAAGCCACTGTGAACAAACACCATTTCAAAACCGATACCAGTTTCTTAAGCTCGTCCATTCTTTGCGCTGACTTAGAAGTTGTAGCTACTTTAGCTGCAAGCACAATTCATTGCATTCAGTACAGTAGTGATGCCTCTGGAAATGTTAATGTACATATGGTTAGCTACAGTTGGATTTCAATGTAGAAGAGTGCAGTATTAAGGACATCCATCAGAAATGTAAGCTGTACTTTGAACCTAGTGAAAAGTAATGGATTGACTATGGTATTCTCTGAACTTGAAAACAGATCTGATTCTAGGACTGAACCCTGGTGAAACTTTGCTAAAATTAAACCCTGAATGAACATGATTAAGGCTGCAATCCTAATCAATTTTCCAGCACTGATATAAGGGCAATGCAACTCTAAGGTAAGGGAACAAACATTGCCCTACCTTGAAGAGGCCTCCATGACTGCCCTCCAACTGCAGGATGCAGCACATGCCCCATTGGCACAGCTATGCCAATGCTGGAAAGTTGGTTAGGATTGCACCCTAAGTTTCTCTGAACTGTGGTCAGTGCGTGTTGATGATGCCAGAACTGTGCATGTATTACAGCTGAACCTTAAGAAAACTCTGAATGCATAAGCATGATAAGCAGGAGGTCTGGTCTAGAGGGTAGAGCCTCCATTTGCCTGAAGATTAACATCCACAAGGTCGCCAGTTCGAGGCCACCGGCACCGTGCGACCTTGAAGCAGCTGGCAAGCTGCAGCTGAGCTGTTCCATCTGCTCGGAGCGTGGGAGGATGGAGGCCAGAATGTTAAACCAGATCGGAGTGTAACAGCTTGAATGTGGTGGTTCTTGAAAGAGAGAACCTTCTTTCAATTTGTAAAAATCCCTGCGTGGATTTAATAAGCCTGCCTGTGTAAACCGCCTTGAATAAAGTCTTGAATAAAGACCAAGAAAGGCGGTATATAAATACTGTATATTATATTATTATTATTGTATATTATATTGGCTGCTTTAGAACACAACCATGATCCTTGACCAGGAGTTCCATATCTGCTTAGAGTTCCCAGATATGGTCAGGTAAGCTCAGTGAGTGAATGGACCTCTTTCCTGCCAAATAAGGAAAGAGCCTTGGGGCATTATCCAAGGCAAAGGTTGCACAAGTTGCACAAGTCTTTATTGCACAAGCCTTCATTCCCTTTCCCCCCCCCCTTCTGCAAGCTCTCACCGGTTGAGAAAGTACAAAAGGTCTGCACAGGTTTCATCTGTTGGTACTAATTTCCTGTGTACCCAACTCATAGTAGTTACTCAGTAAAGTGTCATGTTTGGCAACTCGTTACAGCAGGTGAATCAAGCAGAAAAGTGCTTTTTGCAGGTTTGTCGATAACAGCTTTGGGGCAAGAAAACCAACCCTCCTGGTACTCACTTGACTGTGGCTTAAAGGGAGAAAAAGGCATAAGTCTCCAATACAAACTTGTCTGCACGTTATTCAACAAGCTAAGCCAACATCTGAAAATTGATTACAGTACAGGCTCCATTTTGCCCTGCAGCTCATTTCTTGCTTTCAGTAGCCAGAGCAAATAGAATATCAAGCAAACAGGAGCCCATTATCTGGAATAGTTCCCAAGACAGTTGGAGGCATTTTGGAAGAGGGGTTTGAGCACTGCATTATAGGCTGACATTCCAGACTGTGCGAACTACCATTACAGGAGTTTAATTATGGAGAAGCAGCTTGCCTTAATTATCATAGCCAGCAGTGACTAGACCCAGGGTAAAATAATGAGGGGGAAATAGTCATGGAAATATTAATTGAAAAGGGTTGCTTAGTGACATTCTCATGCTTAGTGACATATGGCTTCATGGGGAGAATCTTGTAAAATGGGCAATAGAGGCTAAAAGGTAAAATGTTATTATGCAAATGATGGGATGCCGAGTTGTGGGGCAATCGAAGGCAGGGCAAACATATGGTGTCGATAATGTGGATTGTATCCCTCCTTCTGGATACACAGGGAGCAAAAGGAAAAAAAGGAAAAGATGTAGCAGAGCTGGCAAAGAGGCTAAGCTGTGAAACAGGACTTTGCCATCTAGAATCTTGCCTCTTCCATGAATTAAGAGCCCAATCCTGAACTCTGCAGCATTGGCAGTACACAGTACTGCTGGCTCTCGGTGTCATGAATGTGCCGTAAAGCACATTTGTGGTGCCCAGAGAACAAGGAGCATTGGCACTGGACCTCAGTTCCAAGAAGACGTTGCCGAGGAACAGCCGAGGAGCAGTAGCGCCACTGTTCAGCAGTGAGGCTTCTCGGGGCAGGACGGTGGTGGGGATGGGGTGGAACTGGGGAGGGTGGAGGGAAGGGATGATCATGCCCAGCAGGGGTCAGAGATGACAGCAAAATCTGTTGCCGTATCCTGTGCTCCCTCCCTGGCCACAGAGCCCTACACAGGTCTCCTTAGTTCTGCACCCGCTCAATAGCATAGTGGCATTACCCGGGGTAAGGGAGCAAACTGTCAAACCCAAGGAGACTCCAGCAGCTGCCTCGCCACCCATCGGATATAGTGGCAACCATTTCAGCACTGCTGTTCCTCTGGATGTTGAGGAGCTCAGGATTGAGCTGTAGGTGACGTTAGGCTAGCTGCTCATCTTCACTCTTCTTTTGTAAATGCCAACTTCCTTTGGGTTGTGCCATGAACCAAAGGTTAAAGTGCACATTTCTCAGTACATGTGTAAGTGCGAT
The DNA here is from genome assembly GCF_035046505.1 of Tiliqua scincoides. Lineage (NCBI taxonomy): Eukaryota > Metazoa > Chordata > Lepidosauria > Squamata > Scincidae > Tiliqua > Tiliqua scincoides. The sequence goes on from NC_089822.1 coordinate 43,580,481, forward strand.
TTCACGTGTCACTGTACAAGTGTACAAGTGTACAAGTTGAGGCAGGCTGTGCAGCTTGGCCTTTCCCAGTTTGAAGAGACACTTGGCCAACAGTCTGAGGCAAAGAAGGAAGGCCAGGGAGGCCAGGGAGACAGACCAGGGACAGGCTGCACTTGCTCCCAGTGTGGAAGGGATTGTCACTCCTGAATTGGCCTTTTCAGCCACACTAGATGCTGTTCCAGAACCACCATTCAGAGCGCGATACCATAGTCTTTTGAGACTGAAGGTTGCCAACATATAGTACAAGTGTAACAGATTAGTGGAAAATATGGACAGCCTTGTGCTAAAAACAGAACACTTGTGAATAGGGTAAGCATGTGTTACATGCTTACGGGTAGATGAGACGGGTAGACAAACGGGTAGATGAGCCTCGTCAGCCTGGAAAGGCAGCTCATCTAAGAGAAGGAAAACTCTGATCTCAAACCTCCACTGCCTTGTGGCTACATCCAGTTGTGGAAAAGGCTTCAGGAGTCAACCTCGAGGCAAAATCCGGAGCCGGAGTCCCTGAGGCAGTTTGTGGCTGTACACAGTCACGCTCTGGCAACTCCTGCGATGCCTCTGGAACCAACCATATTGGCTTCTGCCTTTCCATTGGACCATTTCAGCGACGTGGAGAGGGGGGATTTGCTGCATGGGTAACAGCCTATCCTCCATACCTTCGTTACCCAGATTTCGCGCACTGGAGAGGACACTCCAACTTCACCATACGGCGTCGGCACAACACGGGAAGCAGCAGTTACCGGTTATAAGTCTTCGGTCGATTGGCGTAGAGCGTGACGCCAGGGGCTGCTTCCGACGGAGGGAGAGATCATTGCATCTCATTGGGCAGCTACCGCCTGCCTTAAGCTGGGCAGTCAGTAAGGTGTTGCCTCGCCACGGTCCGTTAACCTCACGGGGTGCGTGGGGTTTAGGGTGAAAACCGACAAGCGGATCGACAACTCTGCACCATGCAATAGAAAACAGAAAACTCCTGCCCTAAAGCTGGGCACCTGGAACGTAAGGACAATGACACCTGGCTTCTCTGATGACCTGCAAGAAATAGACGACACACGCAAAACAGCTGTCATCGACATGGAGCTGAGCAGACTGCAGATGGACATCGTCGCCCTTCAAGAGACTAGGCTGCCAGATTCCGGATCTGTCAAGGAGAGAAATTTCTCATTTTTCTGGCAGGGAAAACCACCAAACGAAACCAGGGAACATGGTGTTGGCTTTGCAGTCAGAAATACCCTGCTGAAATCCATCATCCCACCTACTGTGGGAAGTGAAAGAATTTTGTCCCTGCAGCTCCAGTCTTCAGCAGGACCTGTCACTTTCATCAGTGCTTATGCACCGACTCTGTCGTCTCCAGCAGAAGCCAAAGACAAATTCTATGATGACCTGGCCACCACTATCAAGAAGATCCCCGTAAAAGAGCCATTGTTCATCCTCGGCAATTTCAATGCTAGAGTTGGTGCTGATAACAGTTCGTGGCCCACTTGCTTAGGTCAGTTTGGCACTGGGAAGATGAACGAAAATGGCCAGCGCCTGCTAGAGTTTTGCTGTCTTCACGGTCTCTGTGTCAGCAACACGTTCTTCAACACAAAGCCCCAACATAGAGTCTCTTGGAGACACCCAAGATCAAAGCACTGGCACCAGCTCTACCTGATTCTTACCAGACGCTCCAGCCTTCCCAGCATCAAGATTACGCGCAGCTATCAGGGTGCTGCTTGCGACACTGACCATTCCCTGGTGTGCAGCAGAGTGAAACTGCAAACAAAGCGACTGTACCACACGAAAAAGGAAGGAAGACCTCGCATTGATACCAGCAAAACCCGGGATCAGAGAAAAGTGGAGGAATTTGCACGAGCGCTTGAGGAATCTCTTCCAGGCCCGGTCGATGCAAATGCATCCAACAGATGGGAACATTTCAAGAATGCCGTTTACAACAACGCCTTGTCCATATTTGGCAAGAAGACCAACAAGACGGCAGACTGGTTTGAAGCCCACTCTGAGGAGTTGACACCAGTCATTGAGGAAAAGAGGAGAGCTCAAGCAGCATACAAGGCCTGTCCCAGTGAGCGCAACCTGCAGGTCCTCCGAGCTGCTCGCAGCAAAGTCCAGCAGACTGCCAGGAGATGTGCTAACGACTACTGGCTAAAGGCTCTGTTCCAAGATACAGATAGCAGCTGACATGGGCAACATCAAGGGGATGTATGATGGTATCAAGCAGGCCCTAGGTCCAACACAGAAGAAAATTGCCCCTCTGAAGTCTGCCACAGGCGAGGTCATCCAGGATCGGACGCAGCAGATGGAACGCTGGGTGCAGCACTACTCTGAGCTATATTTCAGAGAAAATGTAGTCACCGAAGAAGCGCTGAACAACATTGAGTGCCTGCCTGTGCTGGAGGAGCTTGACAGTGAAACAACCGTAGAAGAACTTCACGTGGCCCTGGACTCCCTTGCCTTTGGCAAGGCACCTGGAAAAGACAGCATCCCTGCTGAAGTCCTAAAGTGCTGCAAAGAGATCATCGTCACTGAGCTGCATGAAATCCTTTGTCTCTGCTGGAGAGAAGGTGGAGTACCTCAAGACATGAGGGATGCAAACATCATCACGCTGTACAAGAACAAAGGCGACAGGGGTCACTACAATAACTACCGTGGCATCTCTCTCCTTAGCGTTGTAGGAAAGTTGTTTGCCCGAGTTGCACTAAAGAGGCTCCAGGTACTTGCAGAGAGCGTTTATCCAGAATCACAGTGCGGATTCCGATCCAACAGGTCCACCACTGATATGGTATTCTCCCTTAGACAACTGCAGGAGAAATGCAGGGAACAGCGACAGCCACTCTTTATAGCCTTCATAGATCTCACGAAGGCCTTCGACCTGGTCAGCAGGGATGGCCTCTTCAAGATTCTCCCCAAGATTGGATATCTACCCAGGCTCCTCAGCATCATCCGATCCTTCCAGAAGGACATGAAGGGCACTGTTGTCTTCGATGGCTCCACATCAGACCCCTTTGACATCCAAAGCAGCGTAAAGCAGGGCTGTGTTCTTGCACCAACCTTGTTTGGGATTTTCTTCGCTGTCCTGCTGAAGCATGCCTTTGGAACTGCAACAGAAGGCATCTGAGAGCAAAGTCCAAAGTCCAGCTGAAATGTCTGTGTGACTTCCTCTTTGCCGACGATGCAGCTGTCACTACCCACTCTGCCAAAGATCTCCAGCAGCTCATGGATCGTTTTAGCAAGGCCTGCCAAGATTTTGGACTGACGATCAGCCTGAAGAAAACACAGGTCATGGTTCAGAATGTGGACTCACCTCCCTGCATTACAATCTCTGCGCATGAACTGGAGGTTGTCCATGACTTTGTGTACTTTGGCTCAACGATCTCTGACACTCTTTCTCTCGATACCGAACTAAACAAACACATCGGTAAAGCAGCTACCACGTTTTCCAGACTCACAAAGAGAGTCTGGTCCAACAAGAAGCTGACGGAACATACCAAGATCCAGGTCAACAGAGCTTGCGTCCTGAGTACACTTCTGTACTGCAGCGAGTCATGGACTCTTCGCTCACAACAGGAGAGGATACTGAACGCTTTCCACATGCGCTGCCTCCAACGCATTCTCGGCATCACCTGGCAGGACAAAGTTCCTAACAACACAGTCCTGGAACATGCTGGAATCCCTAGCATGTATGCACTGCTGAAACAGTGACGCCTGCGTTGGCTCGGTCATGTCGTGAGAATGGATGATGGCCGGATCCCAAAGGATCTCCTCTATGGAAAACTCGTGCAAGGAAAGCGCCCTACAGGTAGACCACAGCTGTGATACAAGGACATCTGCAAGAGGGATCTGAAGGCCTTAGGAGTGGACCTCAACAAGTGGGAAACCCTGGCCTCTGAGCGGCCCGCTTGGAGGCAGGCTGTGCAGCATGGCCTTTCCCAGTTTGAAGAGACACTTGGCCAACAGTCTGAGGCTAAGAGGCAAAGAAGGAAGGCCCATAGCCAGGGAGACAGACCAGGGACAGACTGCACTTGCTCCCGTTGTGGAAGGGATTGTCACTTCCGAATTGGCCTTTTCAGCCACACTAGACGATGTTCCAAAACCACCTTTCAGAGCGCGATACCATAGTCTTTCGAGACTGAAGGTTGCCAACAACAAGCATGTGTTAAGGTGTAGTTGTGCAGACATATTCAAAATCATGTAGTTGTGTCTGCAACATCTTTTGGAATTGCATTTCTCTCTTTTCTTGGTTTTACACACATGCTGCCTGCATCCTCTCCGCTTATTTTTCACCCGGCTTTTCTTTGGGGAATTGTGTGTGTTTTAATAATTGTGCTTGAGAATTGGGTTCCCTGAAGGGTTTTATTGTGTTGGGGAAATTGTGGGTTCTCTGAATCACGCTGCGAATTGTGCTTTATACTGTGCTAAAGCAATCTCAACAGGAGCTTTTAGACCGGTATGATTTCTATGGATTTTCAGAACATGAGAATTTGTACGTGATTGTTTTGCCATTAGCTTTGCCTCTTTTAGTGTTGTGCCTCTTCTTCCCTTTCTGTAGTTCTACTATTGTACCAAGTGGCTCTAGAAAGCTGTCCCAGAAAGGGTCTGGTTTTACTGTCAGCTGTAGCACCCCACAACCAGAGCATGACGATCCCAGCACTTCATTATGTGGGGTTTTCTTTTATTTTCTCCCATCATCCCGCTTCATAGGTCTGAAGTCGGAACTTAAGTCCCAGTTGAACTGGGCAGGGATATCAAACAAGAACCTGTTGTGTTGCACTACAATTGATCTTTAGTGCTTCGTGTGTGGCAGCGCAATAGCGATCAAGGCAACCATCAAAGGTCCCTAAGATGCCATGTTTCATGTGTACATGCAATTACATGTGTCACTGAGCCAGTGCAGTAACAATAATTCCACATCACATCAAAGCTACACCTATGGAGTCACATGTACTGAATGCACACCTGCCTGGTTCGCACTATGTGTTGCTTTCTACTGTCATGGGGAAAGCCAACAAGATGGCTTTCATGAGAAAACTGTAATTGGGATTGTATTATATTGTAAGCATATAATGTAACATTGTAGGTCTGTGCACAGTAAGTTATTGCAAAGATATAGGCATCTAGGAGCCTGTATATTTCTAGGTTAAGGCTGGGAAAGCAGCCTTGACATTATTTTTAATGAAGTGAATGCATAATTCTTGAATGTTCAGAGTTCAGATAAACCACTAAGAAGTTATACATCCAAATCCAAGCTCTTGTTCCGTAGAGGCTGCTAATACTTCCTCCTGCTGTGTCTGCAGTATCCTCTCCCAATATATAGGGATGACATCCAATATATATGGATGTCTGCTTTATGTCTCTATAACCTTACCACCAAACCTATGTTTGGTGACATATTACATTCATATTGCATTACTGTCATATTACGTTCATAGAAAATGAAAATGTTTTAGAGAAAAATGATTCTTCCGTTTCACAGTGGATGGAAGATTGATAACCCCTGCTAATTGTATGTAGTATGTTTTTTAGCAGCTTCGGGGACTCAAAAAATAAATTGATCACAAGACAGCTAGCAGGAAAATTGTTCATTGCATACTTATTACTTGGCCATCTAACTAACAAGACAAGATGAAGGAGAACTTTTTCAATGCAAGAAGGTTCTGTGAGCCATGACACTAATGTAAGCTGCAATTTTGCTGTCAAATATTATTTGCCTGACATCTGGCAGCTGCGCCTAGCATGTTCTGAATCGGTATGCTCCAGTATGGCATGAGGGATGCTGGAAAAGAGGCAGAGAATTAAAGATATATGCAGCCCTGTTGAGACTGGAGTGAAGGAAGGACAAATACAAGACACCCAAAAGATACCTATGCAAACATATAGGTGATGCGAAGTTGAACCACCAGGAATGATGGTGTGTAGATCTTTCAGAGTACAAAGCAGGAATGGCTGTTGTGCCTTGATGGACTAAGCCCACCCCCTTAACGGGATCAAGGTTTAGAAACTTTGCCTAGAACTGTTCGTAACAGAGTTTGTGATACTTTTCAAAAATAAAAATCCATTCAATTCCTCCTCCCCTCGCCACACTTTGTCTCAGCTGTTCACCTTCTCACATGAACAGCCCCTTTCCCCAAAGTAGGTTACATATGGAAAGGCACCAAAGGTGATTGAGCGCTTGATTGATGTGCCTCTTGGCCAACCCCTGAAGCACTGCGTACCCACATTTGCCACTGCTCTCCACCACTGCCTAGCAAACCAGGATCCATGCACATGCTTGCAGTGCATGATCTTTTCCACGCACCCCCAGTGCCATTTTACAAATCTTCCTGCCACGGCTCTTCACCATTGCCTGGTAAACTAGCTAGGGGCATTCAGGGTTACAGCCTTGCTTGTTGTGTGGTCACGGAGGTGTGATTATGTATGTGTTTGGTAAAGCCAAAATGAATGTGTTTCTCTTCCATCTTGGAGGTGTCTGTCATTTTTTTTTTTTTTTACTGTCCCATATGCCCCAGTATGATTTAGGTATTTGGTATCCTCTCCTTCTTATACACATCAAAGAAACTATGAAGAAGCTGAGCCTATTCATACATCTGTATTAGGGGGAGTCTGAACTTTGAATGAGAAATGTAGACATTATTATGCTACTGAAACTTTTCTGGTTCAGTATATGAATGTGGCTAGCTTGTAATGCTCAGATGCAATAGGAATTGAACACTATTCTTCTGAAAGGTTCTTTTAGGTTTGTAAAATGAGGTTATATGCATAAAATGCATTTTACTTGCATTTGGTGACTTTCCAAGTTGAACTGAGGAGAGGTTGTCCATCACCAGTTCTGTATGCATTGAATGGACTGTTAGATGCCTGTGTGTGTCTGTGTGGGTACGTGGTCTTTCTGCAACTGATTTCCTCTGCTAAATGGGCACGGAATCACCTTTTATAGTGGCAAGCCTCTTATATTTAGCAGGGGGAGAGAAACTGTCGCTATCCATCCCAGCATAACATAATCCTCCAGTAGCTGATTGCTGGTGATCTCACATGTGTCTGTTTTCTAGATTGTGAGGGTCTTTGGAACAGATATTCTGTTCCTTTTGCTGCGCAAACTGCCTTCTAAACTGTTTTTGTTGGTTGTAGTTGCTGTTGAAATGCTACAGAAATATTCTTAATGATGGAAGAAGATTGCCACTCTGTATGGTTGATCAGCAATTTGAAATTTGGCTTTAAAAAAATGTTTTAGAATAGAGCAAAGATTTGCCTTTAGCATAAGACAGGCCCAAGACTTCCCGGGGTTGGAGGCAGTGTGCCAAATGCTGTCCCCACCCTCACCTGGGAATGTGCCAGCCTCTATTCTAGCATACCACCCTCCTCTCCACTACACTTTCGATAGCAGAGACAAAGTGAGCAGACAAAAGTGGGCATCTCCCAGCAATCTGCTCCTTGAGGCAATCATTTCACTCAGGCCCTACTTTAGCATCCACATATTATCACCACAACAATTGTAGGTTCTGCTTGTATAGCTGCAACCTCTTAAAATCAGTGAGCCCCTTTGCAAATTGGTCCTGACTACAAGGACTACAATGGTCTGGATGTTTGCTTGAGTCCTGCAAATAGCAATAGGGCTTCAGCATCTCAGTAGAGCAACAAAAGAAACAGCCTGGGAAGTGGATTTTGGAAGTCTGAGGCTTCTTTTTAGAACAGCTGGTGTATCAGGGGTTAGGGGATGAAATTGAAACTTGAAAGGAGATAAAGCAAAGGGCATAGAACATCTTCCATTACCCTTGTGAAAGCTGGTGCACTTTTTGACACTGTCCTCCTTGATAGAGAGCCAGATATTTCCATCACTACCACCACCCAGATTGAATGTCAGCATCTGTCTTGAAGCAGAATGCCACAACACAAACTGCTTTTCTGAAGATCATGTGACACATTGATCTCTTAAGCACTGTAACAAATATCCAAGATATTTTTCTATTTTTGCTGTGACAGATATTGAAACAAAGTGCTAAGAAACAAGCAGAATTAAGGAGGTAGTTTACCTCGACAGCCCATTTAAATGACACAATTTTTATGCAAACACAAACTATTATTTTTTAAATATTTATGAAAATGATATCTATCCTGCTTTTCCTTCTGGGTAAGTTGGGGAGCAATCCAAACTGCACCCTATGTCGGCCCAATCCCTTGGGCCAGCCTGGGAAGGTCACAAATGTGCCGAAAAGCACGTTTGCGCTTCCTCAAGGGGAAGCCAGGCCGGCGCACCGAGAAGCACCGGCCTGCAGAGGCTGACATAAGCCTCCATGCCGGCTTCCCCTCAGCCACTTGTGTTGGCCCACCTGCGCCAACACAAGCGGAAAAGGTAGGCATGGGGGGGTGGAAAGAGGAGGGAGGGAGGCGATCCTGAGTGGGGGGAGGGTGGGCAATGAGTGGCCCTGGGACGGGCTGGCAGGGAGTGGGAGGTGGGGCAGGGATCTGGCAGTTATGCTGGATCCCAACCCCCGTTCCCGGAGAAAATGTAGAGGCTTCAAGCCACTCTGCTCTCCTTGGACTTGTGCCACCTCCAGAGGTGGCTCAAGTCCGAGGAGACCCATTGTGGCCAGCAGCCCTTACCCAGGGGTAAGGGGAAAAATTTCCCCTTACCTCTGGCTGAGCTGCTTCTGGCCACAATCTCACACTGGATACAGTGCAAGCCTCCTGGCTTGCCTGTTCCAGCGCAGGTTAGGATTGCACCCTTGGTTACATGGCTCCTGGGCAATTTTTTTTTTTTAATGATAAATTCAGACCAGTGTTTCTCAATGCTTGTCCTCCACACTACCACTTCACACAGTTCACCTATTCGAAGTATCACCAGAAGTAACTGGCAATGACATAATATCACTTGTTGAGAAACACTGATCTAGACTGTTTTTCTTAAATGTGAAGTCCAATATATTAATGAATTATGGATCACTTCTTTGCAGGTTCCTCTCTTAAATATCTGTCATTGGTTCTTAACCCAAATAATTTAATTCTCTTTTTCTCACCTGAAGCATAACGGCCTATGGAAGTAAAGAAATATTTTGAGAATTGATTTGGGGGGGAGGCTGCAAAAGGGAGGGGGCAGAGACATAGTGACCTGCTGCTCCCACGTATAGCGAATAGATTTAAAAAACTGGGATAGAGTAGTTACTTCTCAGTTCCAAAATAATAAAGGCCACAGCACCTCTCAAAGGTTTTATGGAGTTTAGTTCCAACTGTTCATGGTTCTGGAATCCCCTGAGGAGAAAGAGTTAAAGCTGAATCAATACAAGGGCCTCTCTTAGTTTTAATGATGTTATTCCTGTGGTGTGTAATTCTACTCCAAGTAATTTAACTTGGGTATCAACATGTTCTGAGTGATATTCTTGTATTACCTGAAGTATATTGTGCTACTGAAAATCTACAGAAGAAACTATTTTCACACGTTTATTGAATGTGTTGGGGAAACACGAGATTCACTGCCCAATGCATAATCGCGTGGTGGCAGACTGTTAGAACTGCCCACTGCTACCTCAAAATCGTATTTAAATTGTGCAACGGGGGATGGTTGGCATGGTTAACGCACACGACTATGTGGCGGTGAGGCACATGAAGATATGTGCCTCACCGCCACATAGAGAGAAGATATGCACAGTCTTGCTTCTTTGCTCATGATTCATGGTGGACAGCAGCTTCTGGACTGCCCCAAGTTGACTCAGAAGAATGCCAGAGCATCAATAAAATAACAGTATAAAATGCAGTAATACAACAAGACCAGGAAAGAATTAAGAACAGTTATGATAAAGATCTTAAATGCTGGGATGAGCTCCAGCAAACAAATGTACTTATTTGGTACGTCATAGCTAACAATTATGGTTATGGGGGGGACTGTGTCTAGGCGAAGAGAGTTCTGGAGTTGGGTGTAGTTTCTGCTGCCTGCCTTCTTATTTCAGCCACAGTTGGGAATATATGAAACATCTTTATATCATGTCACACCATCAGTTCCTCTAGCTCAGCAGCCTACACTGATTGAGAACAAATCTCTAGGATTTCAGAGAGAAGTCTTCTCCAGCCCTACTTGGAGTTACCAGGGTCTGAACATGGAAGCTTCAGTGCCCAAAGCAGGTGCTCTGTCATTGTGGTACAGCCCAGTTCTGAAACAATTTCCCAGTTTCTATTTTGCTCAGGTCTAGACCAACAATTTGCAATGTTTTTCTTCTCATGGCACACTGGCCTCTATGGTATTTTCTATTGTCTATGCCTCTTGCTATGTCACTTTGGGCTTCCGGGATACTCTTCTGGGATCTGCAGTTCTGTTTCTAGGGCAGAGGAAGAGAGATAGACAACAGACGTTGCTCAAAAAACAGAGCCACAGAACCCTGAAGAGTTTTCCAGTGATTTTTCGATCACTGTGCTCCAAACTCCCGTGGCACACCTGTGGACCGCAGCACACCAATTGAAAATTGATGGTCTATACCAGGGGTGTACAAACATTTTGGCAGGAGGGCCACATCATCTCCCTCCACTGTGTCGGGGGCCAGAAAAAAGAAAGAATTAATTTACATTTACAATTTGAATAAATTTACATAAATGAATATATTAGATATGGAACTTATACGAATGAATGATTGTCTTGCAGTAGTTCAAGGCCTATAAAAGGCCTTGCACAAAGCAAGGCCAGCCTTTCCTTAGCTGCTGCTGCTGTGTCACAGACGTGAAACAGCAAGTAGTGGAGAGAGCCCTAGTCCCACAGCTCATGCAAGAGGTCAAACAGTCATCCTCACGCTGAGAGTAGTTCCATCAGGCCAGCATGGGCTCCAGCAAGTCTCCAGGGGGCCAGAGGCTCATTGGAGACCGGGGGCTCCCTGCAGGCTGGATTGGGAGTCCCCGAGGACCGCAAGTGGCCCCTGGGCCGGGGTTTGGACACCCCTGGTCTATACTTTTCAGGGTTCAACTAGGTTGGACACTGGTCAACGGCTACCCATCAGAGGACCCACTTAATCTATCAGTGCCAACGGCAGTTGCAGCACACAGTCAAGAGACATCTGGGCAGTAGACATCTGCGGGGGGGGGGTGTTAGCAGACAAATTTGCCCCGCAACCTGGCATCAGCAGATGGGACCACCTTCCTCATTTCACTCTACATCCCTCATAGAGGCTTGTGTATCGAACTGTGGTTGAAAAAAAAGAGATGTTTGATTAAAGCTTTATGGTCTGATGCCATACACCAGAGAGCCAGGCACTGTCAGAAAGCAAATCCCAACTATGATTGACATAAGAAACCAGTCATTACCCTAGCAATGGGAGTCATAAACTGCAGAACAAAGGCATTGTGTTCTTCACTTGGGGAGGCTTAGATTAGTTTTTACTTAAACTCTTTATATTATAGCTGCAGTAGAATAGATATCAGAGCAGCCAGTGGAAGAGATATCACTCTGTAATTGAGAAGAAAAAAAGAGTAAAATGTCCTGATAGGTATATATGAAAGTAATTTCTTTTTCAAGTGGTCTGTGAAAGGAAGTTTCACTCCTGAGACCATGCTCTGTGAATTCTGGCTTATTTTTGGCTTGGCTGTTCTGAAAGAAGTTTTAGAAAAGGTGAAATCTTTTGCAGTGTTCTTATATTGTATGAGGTGCATGTGTACAGCTATAGCACTTACTTTGCTGTTTGGCGGTCGCCCAGACCGCTGGGTGGCAGAAAGGTAGGTGGGGGCATGGGAGAGGCAGGGAGGAAGCGTTCTGGGGCAGGGAAATGTGGGGAAGGGTGGGGAGAGGGTGGGGACACAGAGGTATAACATAATTACCCACAACTTTTTCACCCATAGTTTTATCTCAACATGATGAGAAAGACCCTTTAAATTAAAGGAAAAAGTTTGTTTAACAATAGCCTCATTAATGCAAGAGAGGACAGCTGGTAGACAATCAATCAGCCTCTCTCCAAGAGCTTAGAACAGCTTCAGTCCAAGGCAAGTGACCCCTCCCTTCCCCCTGAGCACACAAAAGAATGCAAAGTGGAAGTGATTACCCACCTCCTCTTTGTATTCTTTTTCCAGTGCTGTGCTCCCTGTGGAGGGAGGGGCCCGCTGCCTCAGAGTGAAGCCTTTCTAAGCGTCTGGAGAGAGAATGATTGCCTCCCTGATGCCTCTGTCTTGTACTACAGTGAAGTCAAAACCTGGCCATTCCTTAGAAATCATGAAAAAGAAAGGTCAGGCTTAATGGCACATGCATAAAATGTTAAATATACTTTCATTCATTTATGCAGTATGTCTCTGGATACCAAATACCACTGCAATATTGTGCAAGAATTATGCATGTGTTCAAGTGCCACCCCCCTCCCCCATGCACACAACCAAATTAACTGAGATGAGATCATTGTTATGAATTGGGTCATTTATTGATTGCATCAATGAGCTTAACTTAAAGCCTGTAGAGAATACTGAAGATTAAACTCCTCCCCCATTAGTACAGGCATTTACGCTGAGGGAGACATATACACTTCCCCTTTGGGTGCTAGCACCCTAACGCCAACCAAAAATGGCTCATGCCAACCTCTGGTCCTCCACACCAGTAGCGTAGCCTCTGTTTTGCTCTAGCAGCCCAGAATGGCTTCAAAGGGGAGAGGCCAATTGCACACCGAGATGAGGGTCCTTGCAATACTTAGTGTTTTGTACCCCTCTAGCTATGCTGTGGTTCTACACCAACACCTGGAAAGGGAGACAAAGTAGCAGAATTCTCTCCTGCATGAATGTTTCCCAGAGGCAACTGGTGGGCCACTGTGGGAATGCAGATCACGCAATGTAAACAGCAAGATTGGGGTTTGTTTGTGAACCACCCCAATGAACACGAGAGTCTCCTCCCCTGGAAAGGGATTGGAGGAGGGCTGGGAGCTGGGCAGGCTCAGAGAGCTCTTAGGGCACCAGTGCCCAGCCCTCTTCCTTCTTTGCATGTGGGCACATTACCCAACTGACACAGTACCCAACCCAGCACCCAATCTACTCACAGAATTCCTGCTTGTCTTAGACTGGATTCTGCTGCTGTGTTTCTTGGCCATCCCCTATTGCACTGGTTCTCACACATTTAGCACCAGGACCCACTTTTTATCTGTCAGAATCTGTCAGGACCCACAGGAAGTGATGTCATGACCAGAAGTGACATCATTAGGCAGGAAAATATTTAACAATCCTAGGCTGCAATCCTTCTCACACTTACCAAGGAGTAAGTCCCATTTACGATCATTAACACTATAATTGTCAAAATACTATATATAGTAGCTTGTTAAAAGTCTGTATCATTTCCCCAAATGCAGTCACATACCATGGTAGCATCAAGTCTAACATATTAAAAATAAAATATTGAAAAGAATGGGAACCCACCTGAAATTGGCTCGCGACCCACCTAGTGCAGGGGTGCTCAAACTTTCAACTTTAGGGATCCTGGACCTTTAAAATTGTGTAGGAGAGATAATTTCAGCAGGTGCAACTTGTCATCTGTGGGATGACAAGTTGCAACTGCTGAAATTCTTCTATACACTTGTTAAAGGTCCAGCATCCCTGAAGTTGAAAGTTTGAGCACCCCTGACCTAGTGGGTCCTGAGACACAGTTTGAGAAACGCTGCCCTATTGGATTCAGTAGGGAGTTGGGGTGTTACTGGGGTTGGAACTGTGAAAGTGCTGGTCCACCCTGGGGGCTAATGTGAATTGGGATTGGCACTGCTACCCAGGGTACTTTCCCCTGGGGTTGGGTGGTTTTTGAGGATGCCTGGCCTGCAGCTGCAGGTATGCGTCTGACTCGACCCTTTTTGGTCCTGGGCAAAGCTGGGCTCCCCTCCCCCTCTGTTCCTGCCCCCCCCCCAATTTTTACACCCCTGCTCCCATTGTGTCCCTCCCTCCTGCATGGCTGAACTGGGTGCTCGCCTGCGTGGCATTAGGGGATGTAGGCTGTTGGACAAGATGGGCCTTTGGCCTGATCCAGCAGGGCTCTTCTTATGTTTATTTGGAGAGAATTGCTGGTCAAAAGGTTTCATTATGCATTGAATTTGTTCTACACAGTTACTGCAAGAAATGTTTTTGTTTTATTAAATTAGCAATTCTAAATGAGGGATGTTTGCAAATATATCAAGAAATGAAGTATTGACTTATCCTATGAATGTTATCGATGATTGACAGTGGTTATTACTTCCATGTGTGCCCTTTAGTTATACTGTATATTAACATAAAATAAACATTTGCACAATTAAATAATAAATCACAATTTTTCTAAGATCAATGGACCACCTAGTTTTGGTATCCTCACTCAATCCAATCCAGTCTCGAACACACACACACACACACACACACACACACACACACACACACACACACCCCTGTGCATTCAGAACTATCCCGTTTATTTTTGTGGAGCAAAAGTTCTCAGAGCATAAAGCAATGCCCAGGTGGAAGTGCTTTCTCCAATGAACTGAACTAGAAAATCATTGCAGGTAAGAGAGCTCCGGAGAATAGAACAGATATGGAAATGTGCCACTTGAGCATACATAGTGTAGGTTTTGTTTTAATGAGCCTGTTTGAGCATTTTTAGGTCTCGTTTAACTCAAAAGAGAATCATAACATGGGTTACCTTTGCTTGATTATGTCCAAGGTAGATCTCTTAAGAAATAATAAATAATAATAATACAGGTATTATTACCTGTATATAACATTGTTATACATATATATATAACAAATATAACATTGTCAAAACAGTGGCTGATCTCATTATTTTGAATCTTTCCAATCAGTGTGGCAGAATGCCAAGGTCGAATGACAGCTACAAATGTTTCAAAGGCAGCAGTGACAGGCTGTTCGTCTGGTGCACATGATACCCAAGTGGCATGGGAGTCCTTAGGCATGGCTGCTTTCCATGCTGTGCTGGTTAGGTCTGCAACAAATGAGACCCAACAAATGGTTAGGTCTGCTCTCATTCACTCTCTGAAGATCCTCTCCTATGCCCATGTCCTGAGATTCTGGCACCGGAAACTTTTTTTCAAGTAATTTTTCATTGCCACTGGACAGAAACGTTCAAGAAACAAAAGATATGGGTCAATGGGATGTATGCAGGAGAAACTTATGGTGCAATGGGATGTATGTAGGAAAAAACTTATGGTGCAAGTCACAGCATGCTGCTAGTGGGGGCTCACTTCCCCCAATGGCCCTACTAATAAATGACCCTCCCCCAAACTCCCATGACTAACCTGTGGACTGTTTGTGGCACACCAATGTGTCATGGTACACTGATTGAAAATTGCTGCTCTAGGTTGTGGCCTTAGCAAAATTTGCCCCCAAAATGCTACTGATCTGAAGCTTTGGATCCAGCCTAGTATAATCTCTGTCTATCTACAAAGCAGCACTATTCATACAAATGTTTCCCCACAAAACTAAAAACTTACCCAAAAAAGTGCAAAAAATTAGTTTTGGGTCCGTACAAATCTATGTATCACTGCAGGACATATGCCTATAATGGCAAACACAAAAGGATATGTGAACTAAAAGGCATTGATCCAACAGTTGGTGACTCAAGCTACTATCAAAGGTAATAACAAACATTACATTTCTTGGATTGAAAACTGCTCACATTAATCAATCTCCTTGTTTATAAGGGAGTCACAATGTGAAGAGGAAGTAAAATAATAATTAGAACAAATTGTTGCTAATCATCTACTTTTATTAAGTGATTACAGTTAATCATGAATCAGATGCATCTGGGGAAGTCTTTGCATGCACTGGTGAAATCTAGATTGGATCATTGAAACACTTGCTGTGTGGTGTCGCCTATGAAGAAAGTTCAGAAATTACAATTGGTGAAAATGCAGCTGCCAGGCTGTTAACTGCAGAGGTCATGACCATGTCACATCACTGTTATATATCATCTTCATTGGCTGCTTGTATGTTTCTGAGCACAATTCAAAGGCCTGGCAGTGTCCTATAAAGTCCTTAATGATTTGGGACCTAAATACTTGAAGCATCATCTCAATGTATGAGTCTGCCCATCTGCGAGGTCATTGTAGGTGGTTCTGTTGCATGTGCCATCAAATCTAGATATAAGGTTGGTGGTTTTCCACTTTTCTGGCAGTGACAGAGTCTTTTCAATGGTGGTCTGCAAAATGCACTCCTCATTAAGATCAGAAATTCCCCCTGTCTACTGGTGTTCTGAAGGGGAGTTAAAACTTTTTAGTTCCACTGAACATTTGATTGATAGCTTCCCACAGTGTCGTTTTAGTTGTTTCCTAATGTTGCTACAATCAATGTTGCAACAAACTCAGTGTTGTGCAAGGTGCCCCATTCATTTCAGCTTGGGAGAAGGATAGCTTTAGCATGCACATTAAGAGCCCAATCCTGAGGTCTGCGGCACAGCTCCGCATGGCGGACCACAGTCGCAAACGTGACATAAGGCACATTTGCGGAGCTCACCGCCGGGCTCCCACCAGAGCTAGCCCAGCGCTGGCCGGAACTGGACTAGCACGCAGCAGTGGCCCAGGTTCCGTGGCTCAGCAGTCCCCTGGACCGCCGGGCTGCGGAACGGGAGGCTATGGCATGGCCGGGGGTGTGGGGGAGGCATTCCGGGGAGGGGGGAGTCTGGCAGGAGGCATGCCAGGGGGTGGGCAGGAGGCATGTCAGGGGGAGGGGGAGAGGCAGATCCTCGGAACTGAGCTCCGCTGGATCCAAGGCGCTCGTGGAGGGCTACATGCCCTACACGAGTGCCTTTACTTTAGCGCTGACCTTTTAGTCAACACTAAAGTGAGTAGCCCCTTTGCAGGGCTGCTTCTCTTACTCGGGGGAAGGGGATGAATGTCCCCTTTTCCCGAGGTGCCTCCCACAGTAGCGCGGGAGGTGGAGGATCCAGTGGGAGCCCTGCATGGAGCCGCCGAGCTTGGGAGCTCCAGGCAGCTCAGAATTGGGCTGCCCAGCTCCTTGGGCTCATAACAGAAAATTAGATCAGGATGGTAATTCATTTTAATAATAATACAGGTATTTAATAATAATACAGGTATTTATATACAGCCTTTCTTGGTCTTTATTCAAGACTTTATTCAAGGCGGTTTACATAGGCAGGCTATTTAAATCCCCGTAGGGATTTTTACAATTAAAAGAAGGTTCTATCGTTCAAGAACCACAACGTTCAGATGTTCCTTTCTGATCTGGCTTCACATTCTGGCCTCCATCCTCCCACGCTCAGAGCAGATGGAATAACTCGGCTCAGCTTGTCAGCTGCTTCAAGGTCGCACGGTGCCAGTGGCCTCGAACTGGCGACCTTGTGGATGTTATCTTCAGGCAAATGGAGGCTCTACCCTCTAGACCAAAACCTTAATGAGTTATAGCTTTTTGAAACAATAGGTCTTCAACACGGCATGATGCCACCCGCCCCCCCCCCCCAATTAAGCTCTTCTAAGTCCCATTTGATTTCACTGGGAGAACTTAAGCACTGCTTTCCTTCATCTCAGGAGGTCTGGCTCAGTTGGTTGAGCTGCCACCTTGTATGTCTGAAGATCTGAAGCTGCCAGTTCAAAACAACCGGAAGGACCCGAGAACTGACGACACGCTGATATACTGATGAGCTGACCCTTGGTGGCAGAGAGGAGTTGCCGTCAAGTGGAGCGTGGGAGGCAAAGGGCCAGAGAGAGGCCAGACCGGGAAGGAATTCAGCTGGAACGAGGAGTTCTATGAAAGACTACAACTATTCAATTGTAAAAATCCCTACGGGAGTTTAGAACAGCCTGCCTATGTAAACCACCTTGGATTAAAGTCTGAGGAGAAATCTGATGACCAAGAAAGGTGGTATAGAAATACCTGTATAAATAAATAAATAAATCTCCTGTTTAACTCTTCCACTGAAATCAATAGGGCTTCACATTACCTGGCTGAATTGTACTGTGTGTGTGTTTGGGCTCCCCCCCTCCCTTGTGAACGCATACAACCTGCATAACTTAGTGCCTGTTTTTCATTTTATTTTTACTTCATCTTTTTTTCTTTTGCTCCAACAATATTTGGCCTTTTAACTACTAAAGTGTCAAGGAGTGCCAGTTTCCTAATTAAATTTAAGCACGTTTTAAAGTGCAACTTGATTAGTTCAATTAAGCAGCATTATAAATTACCCATGATATTTTGTTCTGCAAATTTTATAAAGGGAAACATTCTTCAGTTATTATTGGTATGCATTCCCCAGGTCATTTGGGAATACAAATTTGCTCCTATTGATTAAACCAGCATTTTCATGCAAATTGGAGTCTTTCATTTCCATTATAGTTCGTGAATATTGGAAAATGTCTCTAATACTGTAGTTTGGCTCCTTTCAGAATCTTAACTTTCTACTATTCTAGAACAGCACTGAGCTACTACATCTTATCCTGTTGCGTAAAGGTCAAACTCTGAAACTGTTTCTAGGTTAGCTTTAGTGTATTTGATCATGGTTTGTCAATCCCCTGATTCAGAATGGGAAATCCATGTATAGTAAAAGGCTTCTATGTATGCTTCCCTTTGCTACAACAGTTACTGTCCTGTAATTGACAGGACAATTGCATTCAACAGTTGGACTCAGGGCCCAATCCTATCCATCACTTTCCATCACTGATGCAGCTCCAGTTCAGCCAAGATAACTATCCAACCTTCCAGTACCTGTGCAGCCATGCCAATGGGGTGCGCACTACATCCTGTGGTGGTAGTGGACAGACACGGAGGCCTCAAGGTAAGGGATCATTTGTTCCCTTACTTCAGGGCTGCAATGCAGCTGCATTGGTGCTGGAAAGTTGAATAGGATTGGACCTGAGTTGCTGAGACAAGGCAGCTGGCTTTCTCATGCTCTTTCCTTCAAAGGGGTAAAAGCATGACATGAGAGGGAGTGTGTCAATAATGCAGGTGCTGGGAAAGCTGAATTCAAATTCAATCTTCACCACTGAGCTGTTTTATTTACATGTTAGAGAAAGTGGCAAAAGAGGAAGTATTTTCTCTTTCAGTGCATTTGCTGTGGCATGTAGGAAAATGCACAAACTGTCTCCACCTCTGGCAGCAACCATAGGTGTTGCAAGCACCTCTAGTGATGGAGCTCAAAATGTGTTTAGGATAGGAGCATTAATGTGTAATATTCCATTATTTCACATTCAGAAATCTGACATGTAAATTAAAGCTCATCTCCTCCCCTAAATACATTTTGCCTCTTTTGGTCATCAGTCCCCATACCTATATCCTCCCCCATATAGTCAATCATAATGTTCACATTTGTCCTGAAGTTTTCCTACAATTGATTTGGACTGTATGAACCTCAGTAAAAGAGAAACATGAAGCATCACAAGCAACAAAACAGTTAGCCATACTGAAAGTTCAGATGGAATTGCTTTTTACTCTATTGGCACATTCTTTCTGCTAAGCAGTTCTTTGTAGATCATGATGCTGTTTCTCCGAGGATCGTCATGTTGATAAGTAAATCCTTAACGCCTGCTGGGATAGTACATAACTCTATACAGAAGTATTTCATCAGCATGCACTGTCAGTGGAAATAGCTTTTGTTGTAATCTTGCACAATGCACTCCAGGAGCATTGCTATGGATAATTGTTTCATTTACACTCTTCAAAGAAAGGGGAAAAAAAAAGTACAAAACATTATGACTAATGTAGATTGATGGGAATTCTCTGCTAGTCTTTCTCATAAAACCACTTGGATAAAATCCTGTGGTACTGATATAAATGATAGAAACAGGTGTAACTGAAATGGAAGAACACTGATAATCATATTACACTTTTTATGATAGCCAAGATGATGCTTTTGAAGGCAGTCATTAAAAAATTCCCATCTGTTCACACCATTTGTCAAGCAGGCACTGAAAAGTGTCTGAAAGCAAAATCAAAAGTGAGGTGTGTGAGGGAATTGATTGGAAAATCTCGCTGTTGCCGATGCCATTTTCAACCCGCTAGTTTTACGTTTTTCATTTAGTAAGATGCAAGGCAAGTTTGAAATTGGTGAGATATCTCATTAGGCGGCAGAACACACCAAGTCAGACTTTCAAGATGACAGAAGGAAATTAAATGTCAGGTTATATTTGTCCAGAGTTCCACCCTCCTTCCTGTTCCTATAAATTCACATTTCAATGGCACATCCTTTCTCATATTAATCAGAGATTAAGTGCACACTTGCAGTATTGACACTGGACATAATCCAGAGGGCTTACATTTTCTCTCAACAGTGACCCTCCATTCAACACTACAAATGACTTTTGAAATTTTCCAAAATTTGAAAGGCAGGTTTGTGTGTGGGTGGGTGGGTTAAGGAGCCCAATGGTAGTTGAACATGTAGACTACAGGTGGGCCCTCTTTATCCATGGTTTTGGAACCCACAGATTTTATTCAGCCAGGGTTCCAAACCCATGCTGGAGGGCCTCACCTGACCTCCTGAATATGACTAGCCTCAAAAGGACTCCCTGAGGTCTTACCAGATATATTTTCACAGATATCTTGTAATATCTGAAAACTGTGGAATTTGTTCAGAAATGCCAGTTGCTGAAAAATTTGGCTTTATAAAAGGAAAAGCAGTGGAGATATTTCTTACAGTGCAATCCAATGCATGTTTACTCAGAAGTAAGTCCCTTTGAGTTTAGCTGGGCTTATTCCCAGATACACATGTATTGGACTGAAAATTTAAATCCATAAATACATCAAATAAGATATGAATTGGGCAGTTTTACGAGTGGCATAGCATTCGATGAGCTTAAAAATGCAAGTGAGATTATCTCAACTTGCATAAATAGTCTCATTCATCTGTAGGGGAAAAAATACATTCTTTCACTTTGTATGAAGGTAATCTGGTGTTTGTTTATTACAGAGGGGAAAACATTCTCGGTGACTGCCAATGTTTTGGGACATTATTTTTCAGTGATATTTAAATTTTTGGGAGATTTGTATAA
Organism: Tiliqua scincoides; assembly: GCF_035046505.1. Taxonomy (NCBI): domain Eukaryota; kingdom Metazoa; phylum Chordata; class Lepidosauria; order Squamata; family Scincidae; genus Tiliqua; species Tiliqua scincoides. The sequence continues at coordinate 43,601,417 of NC_089822.1, forward strand.
AACATGACTTGGAAAACATGGCAGTGGGGTGGTGTTACTCATCAACCACAGAGTAAATGTTTAAGTTATTCCAGCATTCTTGCAAAAGAAAATATTAGCATCTGTTACATTCCGCTTCCAGAGGTATCAAACCTCTCTTTGATTCACTTAGCAGGAGTTGCCTTTGGCTTATTCAAAAGGCACTCTGAATCCCCAGTATGCAATTCCATCTTATAAACAATTCTACCATATTGGTCTATGTTAAATATGTAAAAGTCTAAAAATCTGAAATAGAGCATAAGAAGTACCTCACCCTCTCTGTCTCCTGGAGCAGACAACAGATGCAGCCAGGATCTCATCTTGCAGTAGCTGACTCCCTTGATACAATTTTGGTATCATGGCACAATGCCTGCAGTTTCTCTAGGGCAATTGTGACGTTTGTGGACAACTGTCTCAGAAAATGTAAGTGTCTGTACTGCCAAATATTTGTGCAAAGTTGAGAATGGAGGAGAATTTAAAGATTGTTCGTGTTATTTCAGCACAGTACAACCTTTATGGATGATAGCAATGCCTTATGTGAAGATCCTTCTGGTTTCCTGAATGACAGATGATGAGAACCAAACTTTCAAGTTTATAGCCATTATTGTATCTATTGCTCACCTGTTTTGGTCTGAGGAATGAAAGTAGTGCTTTCAAGAATCCCAAACTATTCCCCCTTCCACCAACAATCCTACTTCTGAGAATATTCCCTGTTTTTTGCTGGCCCATAACTTCTGTTTCCATACTATGTAATGCCTGTCAAGCATGAATCAGGTAGTAAATGTGATGATGTCACCATGCTATGTAGACAGTTCAGTCCAATTGGGCTAAATGCTTATGTCACAGACAGCAAATTAATTTAGAGTGAGGGTAAAACAGGCCACATTACTGATCCTAGGCAATCAGGATCAGAGCCCTGCTGGTTCAGCCTTGCTGGATCAGACCAAAGCCCTGCAGGATCAGACCAAAGACCCATCCAATCCTGTATCCTGGTCTCCACAATGACCAACCAGCAGGAGGTACACAATTGGGAGATGAACACATATTCCTCCCCCGCATCTCTCATTTCAATCTCTGAAAAGGCAAATATTTTTGTTCCTTTCATAACAATCCCTGGAAGATTCGGAAACATCATCAGCATCACCATCATCCTTTGATGTTGATTAATGTAAGTGTGAAAATTACCCCATATAATATCAATTCAGGGTTATATATACCATACTTGAGGTATATATTGAAAGTAAAGTATGACAAACAAGGAGCTGTTTTCATGACACTGCTGTCAACCACATTAACCTAGAGAGGTTACTACAGGTGTGCATTGCTTAAAAAAGAACTGTTTAACAATGGACCGCATATACAACAGTGGTCAAAGCACCACAAAGAGGCTCTTAATGAAGCAATCAGGTCACCTATGGTCTGCACTAGAATGTCTGTTTGCACAACAAAGAAGAGGCTCTTAATGCAAAGAGGCAATCAGTCTCCAGTAGCCTGAGCAGCAGAGTATCTGGCAGGGAGTGCCTGTTAACACAACAAAGGCACTAGATTGAGATGAATGTTTGCTTAACAACCTAATCACATAACAACAGAGATTGGAAAACATATCCCTGTCATTAAGTGATGCGCACCCGCATTCACAATGCCGCTGTCTACAAGCGATACAAAATATAGCAAGAAAAAATGGATGTGTGTAATATGGGGATTTCTAATAAAATGTTTCTGGGTTCTTATATAGGTATTTACAGGCAGTTTCTATGTATGATTTCTTTTTAAATTTCACTACTGTGTTCAATAGGCCTTATTCCCAAGTAAGTGTGCCCTGTATAGGGTCAACTCCTAATTCTCTAATGGAACATACAAGTTGACTACCTGAAAAATTGAAACCGCAAGGCCTCCCGTGTTCACTCACTCATTCAGTTGCCTGGATAATTTCATTTCCTTATGATCTTGTAAAAGGAAGAAAATCTGTCAGAGAAGCATAGGAACAAATAAATAGCAGCGTATTTGTACTTTTTATTACTCATTGTTTGCGATTTAAAAAAATGACCTATGTTCGTGATACAGTACATAGTTTGCAAGATATTTTTGTCCCAATTTTTCAAGGGGAATTCACCCCTAAAAGTCCTGAGAGGATTCTTTGAACAATAATTGTATGTGTGAGTGTTTGTGTTCTTCACACACCTGAGAGAATTTGCTGGCTCCAGACAAACAGGCAATATTTCATGTCTTCTGTACAGAATTGCAATGGCTTTACAAAATAACAAAGAAGCAGTGTCTAGAAAGGGCAGGATGAAAGCGATGGGCTACTTCAGGAGAGCATTAGTGCTTTATATAGCCGCCTTTCAGTACAACACCTCTCCTATTACAGAACAAAGAATGTTCGCTGCAGGCAATCTCCTGCCACAATCCTGCCCTTATTGGATGGACTGCTTTAAGTTTCAACTTGGCAAACAGGAGTAATTGCAAATCAAATGGCTTTACAGCTGCCAATATGTGTGCTTCTCCTGAGTCTATGTCGGTGTCAAGATTAATCAGTGACCTCCAGTGTATGGCTGAAAGAAGAACTGTGCAACAAATGCCACCCCAAGAGTGGGCAGTGCTAATAAGAGGATGAGTTGGATAATGGCATTTGTCTGTGGAATGTGTCATCGTCATGGGCCGGATGGAATGAGAGGTCATGAGAGAAAAGAGAGCAAAACTTTCAGCAAATGTTTTCACTGTAAGACACGGTGACTATGACCGGTACCTTTGAAGATTGAAAATGGTTGTGGCTCCTTGATGGATGCTTTTCTCAACATCTTTGCCCAATTGTCCTGAATTTAGAACGTGACACTTAAAATTATATGTGGCTGGGGGTGCAGTCGGGGAGGGGGGGTGAGTCGGAGCAGCGCTCTGGGTCTTCTCTTACAGCTACAACGATGACATCTTCAGCAGGTCCTTTTTCAAAGGAGCTGAGAAGAAGCATCAGGCCCAGCAGGCAAACGGAGAAATTTGCTTAGGGACATATGTTATTATGGGGTCGCCCAGAAAGTAATGCACCACATTTTTTTTCTTCAACAATTATTTATTGAACACAATGAAACTTACACACAAGAAAGAATGATGTTTCTTCTACACTCCCTATTTTTCCACGTAATCTCCGTCCAGTTCTACGGCCTTCCTCCAGTGGGACACAAGGGCATGTATGTCCTGTCGGTACCACTCCTTGTTCTGGTCACAAAGCCATTTCTGCACTGTGCGAATCACCTCTTCGTCGTCCTCAAAATGTCTTCCGCGAATGGCATCCTTTAATGGCCCAAACAAGTGGAAGTCTGAGGGAGCTAGGTCAGGGCTGTAGGGTGGATGGGGTAACACAGTCCAACCCTGTTTAGTGATGTGTTCCGAAGTGTTCCTCAAACTTGTGTGAGGCCGAGCGTTATCATGTTGAATCAAACATTCACCTGGGTTGTTATGGCGCCGAAGTCGCTGGAAGCGCTTCTTGAGCACATAAGCTTCAGAATTAATGGTGCTGCCTCTTGGCATCACATCAATGAGTATGACACCCTCACAGTCCCAAAACACAGTGATCATGACCTTACCGGCGGAAGCAGTTGCTTTGAATTTTTTCTTCTGTGGAGATTGAGGATGACACCATTCCATCGACTGTCGTTTTGTTTCGGGCTCAAAATGGTGAACCCAGGTTTCATCACCTGTCACAATCCTGGACAAGAACACTTCCCCCTCATCTTCAAAACGTGTCAGCAACTCAGAAGAAATGTTTTTTTCTGAGAGATTTGTGGTCCACCGTTAGACAACGCAGAACCCATCGTGCACACACTTTTGAGCACACACAAAAGCAAGATGATTGCATCTACACTTCCTCTGCTGATTGACAGCTTCAGCGCCAACTGCCTAGTCGTTATGTGTCGGTCCTCACGAATGAGCACATCAGCAAGCTTCGTCTTGTCAGGTGTGACAGCCGTGGATGGCCGCCCCGAACGCTGCAAATCTTGGAGCTCTGCCGAACTGCCTTCTAATGGCCTCACCCTCTGTGCCCAGTGACTAACCGTACTTCTGTTGACTGCAGATTCTCCATAAACTGTACACAAACGTTTGTGAATGTTCCCAACAGTTTCTTTCTCCGCAGTGAGAAATTCAATGACGACACGCTGCTTGTAACGTACATCACTTACAGACGCCATTTCGAAACACTGCTGCAGCTACGCTATCTGTCTGAAGAAACCAAAAATTTGTGTGCGCACTCCTGAAAATTCAAATAATGTATATCTAAAGTTTCGCATTCGTACCATTACTGTAGGCTGAGAAAAAAAATGTGGTGCATTACTTTCTGGGTGACCCTCGTATCTAGGTCTTTCAAAAGGGCTCCATGGGATTAGCAGGCCTTACTCCTTGGTAAATTTACAAAGGATTGCACCCTTAATGCATTTAAATACAGTGGGACTTATTTCTGAGTAAGCAAGCATAGGTTACACTCCAACAGCAAAATGCTGTGCAAACCAACTCAGATGTATGTCCCATTGTATTCAATAGGGCTTTCTCCCAGGAAAGCATGCATACTGACATAGGTGTAAGTCCCATTGAAGAGATACTTTGAGGAGACACTTTGAAGAGACACTTGGCCAACAGACTGAGGCAAAGAGGCAAAGAAGGAAGGCCCATAGCCAGGGAGACAGACCAGGGACAGACTGCACTTGCTCCCAGTGTGGAAGGGATTGTCACTCCCGAATCGGCCTTTTCAGCCACACCAGACGCTGTTCCAGAACCACCATTCAGAGCGCGATACCATAGTCTTTCAAGACTGAAGGTTGCCAACAGATCTGTTGTTAGGCTTACTTCCAATTTGCTTATGAGAAGATATGGATAGGATTGGCTTGTAATATTCCTCCTCCATTTTAGATATATTCTAATATAATTTGCAACATTTATACTTAAAAAAAAAACAATGATTGCAGCCTACCCCAGGAATTCATGAAATGAAATGAGTGAGATCTTTTAATGCAGTTGACTTTCAAAGTAGAAAATGTGGCAGGAGAAGAACACGCTCTAATGCAGACATTTTTAAGGTTGTTGCTATTATAGTCTTCTCCCAGTGGCATTTTTTTAAAACCTTAAAAAAACAACATTTTTTAAAACCTTAAAAAAAAAAAAAAAACATTTTTAAGGTTGTTGCTATTATAGTCTTCTCCCACTGGCACTTGCTCCCAGTGTGGAAGGGATTGTCACTCCCGAATTGGCCTTTTCAGTCACACTAGACTTTGTTCCAGAACCACCATTCAGAGCGCAATACCATAGTCTTTTGAGACTGAAGGTTGCCAACTTCATTATAGTCTTCAAATGGGTTGCAGCAATGGGGGCCTGGCTATGGAGGGTATCATGATGAGCTCCTGCATTTTAAAATTATTGCTACACCAATGGACATGGAGCCTCCTCCCCTGCATTTGCATAGCAAGATCAGCTGATTATGCCTTCTGAACCACTTTTATATGGAAGCAAGTCCCATTTATGCCAGGGTGACCAGATACATTGGAGGTCAGAGTGCCTATCACCATTGTCTAAAAGAGGGAATTTTGGCAGGTTCACCTCAATATGGAAGGGTTTAAAAAGCAGCACCTGCCAAAATTCCTTCTTTTAGACAATGAATAAAAGTATAGGCACTCTATCCTCCATTGTATCCAGTCACCTTGCGCTTGCTCCACATTTATCTGTAAGTAAACCCACTGGTTTCAGTGGAGTTCGCTTCTATCTAAAGTTCTAACTAGATCGGCAGTTCTCAGACTGTGTGTTGGAACCTACTGGTGTGTTGTGACCTGATTTTTTTTTGTGGGTCCAGCCAAGCAGAGCTGCCAATCATAACACAGGTGATGAAACGATCAGATAACTAATTGACTCAAGCCTTGAAGCTATTCAAAAATCAGATAGCTGCTAATTGCTCTGCAAAGAGCTCTGCTGCTGCAGTTTGCAAGATAACTGTTGATTGATTGATTGATTGATTGATTGATTGATTGATTGATTGATTGATTGATTGATTGATTGATTGCCTTTCTCACTGACTCTCACAGACTCTCTTACAGACTCAAGGTGGTTCACATAGGCAGGCTATCATCAAACCCATTTTTTTTAAAATAAGTTTTTACAATTAGAACTAGTAGAACCCTTCATTTCCAGGTGTATCCCATTCATGGGGTGGTTATCATTTTTTTTTTTCCTGGTCATGCTTTCTGAGCTTCTGAGCCAGTTACAGATCCGCCAGACTGTTAATCATTCCTCTTGGAAGCTGACCTCCACACTCCTCTCCATTCTTATGGCAGCTTATCGCTGTGAGTCCTTCACCCTCTTACAGTTGGGTCACAGTGACTCCTCCTGCCTCTGTCCTCTGGCTTGTCATCATCAGTCTGTCTTCCAAGGTTTGACCAGAGTTACTGCTGCTTAGTGTTCTTCAGGCAGATGACAGTTTAACCACTAGGCCACACTTCCTACCACCTGTAGTGGTACCTACCACTTCCTACCTGTAGAAATTATTGCTACAGCCAGATTGCTGACTTTTTTGTACTCATCTGTACTGGCTCCTGATCTGTTTCTGGCCCCAATTAAAAATGCTTTTTTCACATTGAAAGCCTTGGACGGTATTTAGATAATTAAGATAATTATACAGTATTAAGATAATTATCCGATAATTCATATTTTCAGGTCAGTATCATTGAACCTGATTCTTTTTTGGTTTTGGTCTTGCCTCCTTGCTAATGTTACCTGCTGTGCAGCTTTTGAGACTTTTTTGGTATATTTTTCTTGTTTTTCTTGAAATCTGCCTTGCAGCTTGTTGTGACAGGCAGCATAAATGCTTAAAGAAATAGATTCGTGTTAAGAAAGAAATAAAACTCAGCAATTAACCATCATCATATTGCAAGGTAGGGGTAAGGGGCAACGTTTGAGGCTGATTTATGCCAAGCAAAAATAACATACATCAAAGGTTTCTTGCTGATTTTGTTCTATGAAATCTGAGGTGTACCATAATGAGAAAAATTAAGGTTGCTTTGCCAAAAGAGGAACTCTTTTTTTTTTTTTTACAAGAAATTTAACATTGATTTTCAGGTTTGGCAAGACTTTTGATAATTTACATGCTATTCTTCTTGGAATATGATGTCGATGAATTGGTTGATTTTCAAATTCTAAGTGAAACTCTTTGCTTTTAAATGTGTTCAGTTTTCTCCAGCATTACGCATGAGAACACATTAAAGATACAAACACTTTAAACTCTCATTATTGTAACTCTTGGAGAAACCTGAATAATAGATTGTTTAGCATAAACCAAGGGAACTAATTTCACATAATCCTTAGAAGATGAACGAAGCTCTCTCTGTAAACCTGGTAATTATATCAATCAGATATATTCTTTTTGAGATTGTAGCATTAGAACTTAAGGTAGGACCATTCTGAGAAACCCTAAACCCCCTATTCATAATCATTGCTACGTCTATTCTGTATCTGTTTTTCCAAACTAATAAAACTATGATTTTTTTTTTATACCATGGGCTGTGGGATATTTTTACACAAACTTTACAAATATTCTTCTGCCTCATAAATAATATTGGCTATTTTAAGAAAAAGATTAATATCACAAGGTAATGTTTTGGTCTCACAGGAAATTAAAGGCTACTTATCACAGGGTTATCTCACGCACAGATGGGGACAATTTTATGAAGGAATGTGATATTCATTGTTTAGTTCTGGCCACATTCACACTTATACATTTCATACCATATATAAATGATGCATCCTGAGACCCGTATTCCATATTTTTTGGCAGAAAAATATATCATTTAAGTTAGTTCATCAAAAATAGTTTGAGATTTGTTGGTGATATTTAGGTTTAAGGGAGAGTACAGGAGTTTGGCTGGCTCCTATCAACTACACACTAGGCCCACCCTATCCATGGGCTTCACATTCACAGATTTTACCAACTGCGGATCAAAAACACTGTATTTGGAAAAAAAATTATTCTTCCGACTTTGCTTTGTCTAGTCTTTGCTTTCCCTTTATGGAATTGGAGGAATAATTTTTTTCCAAATCCTATACTGTAATTTTCAATCCACAGGGTGGTGCCCCAACAATAATCAGTGGCTTCCAGCTGGATTAGCGCAGCTGCCACCAGTTGAGGAGGAGGAGGCCCATCAGGTAGGTGGGCAGGAAAGCGGAGGGCACAGGAGAGGGAGCGGAAAGCTCCACCCCTGCAGCCAATGCTCTCCACCTGCTGTTTGCTTTTCCTTTACAGTGGGCAGCATCTGCAGAAGGGCAGCATGCCACACCTTGCCACACCCTCTGCCAGTGGGCAGCTGCACAACTGGCTGGGTTGCGGTGCGGCACCTCTGTATACAGTGGGGGTGGCAGTGCTTCCTCTGGTCCTACTGCTTCCCACTAGCATCCTCCACCTTCCTGCCCACCTACCTAATGGGCCTTCTCTTCCTCTTTCTCAAGATGTTGGCGACTGTTCTGGTCCAGCTAGAAGTCGGTGAATCTCGCTGAAAGAACAGGGCGAAGGCACCCCACACTAAATGGCGTCTCTTCTTCCCTTCCCAACTTCCCTTGCAGTTGGCCCTCCATATACAGTAAATTGCAGACTTTAACATCTGTAGATTTTGGTATCACCACAGAATCCCTAAACCAACCAACCAACCACCTCCGTTCTGCAAAAGTGAACATCTCACTAGAATGAGCCAACATCATTGTCAATAAGAATTTGGCTTATGTACATAGAGTTTTGTCAAAGACTCCTGTATCCATTACTGACTAGGGGCAACTGCCCAAGGTCTGTTGTTTTCCAGAGTTGTTTTCCAAAGATCTTTCAGCTGTAGATACAGGGATTGAAACTTCTCCATGCAAAACATATGTTCCACCTCTAAGTTCTGCTTTCCTCTCCCATCATGCATTTGGAAAGATGAAAGAAAAAAAAGTTGGGTGCAGTCTAGCTTTCATAATTTGTCCCATTGATTTCAGTCAGGAAAGACTTATGCACACACATTTAATTCTATTCAGTACTCCTGTTAAAGTCTTAACTGACTGAACATAAGAACAGCCCCACTGGATCAGGCCATAGGCCCATCTAGTCCAGCTTCCTGTATCTCACAGCAGCCCACCAAATGCCCCAGGGAGCACACCAGATAACAAGAGACCTCATCCTGGTGCCCTCCCTTGCATCTGGCATTCTGACATAGCCCATTTCCAAATTGACCATTTCTAAATTGGCCATTAATAGCCCATTTCTAAGTTCTAAATGACTGAGTTATCATGACTGTAATTATTTGGTACAAGACAGTTGTATGGAAAACACAGACTCTGATGTTGAAAGTTCTAGCTGCTCAACATGCTATTTATCTTTCAAAATATGTGTCACTCGAAGCTTATCCACTTTTTGCAAGAACAAACCAAGAGAAAAAAACCATATACAATGAAAGCTGGGGAGCGAAAGATATTATTTTTCATCCATTTTTGTTTCATTAGTTCTACAATGGTATGTATTGATTTATCTGGTAGCTGGCTTTTCCCATTTCTCTTGCTTTCTGTAAAATCAGTTTGTATTTAAATTGGATTCAGTTACATTTTGTGATTACTTGGTTTCTGCAACATAAATAAAGTTTACCACAGCAATACAAATTGTAAAGTTGTTGTTTTTAATTTAAAATGACCCAGAAAAAAAGCTGTAAATTCATAAAAATCAAATGAAGTTCTGAAGAGCTCACTGTTTTAAGTAAATATATTGACTTGCGGGTCATAGACTGATGAATGCAGTCCCCATTTCTTTCTCTCCCACCCCTAAAAAAATCAGGTTTTTTTTGGTAGCCTGCTGAGATCAAAAGGAAATTTAACATGGCACATTTTAACATGCAAGTGTGTGTTGTTTTTTTTCCCTGCCATCATGCTGGTATATAGCCATAATCTGAGATATAGTTCCTCCAAATGTTAATAAGTCATCTCTTCCTCCTCCCCTCCATTTTAAAAACTAAGATTCTGGCTTTCTGAAATTTCACCAGAGAAGTAACTTTTTCAGTAGTGCCTCTATGTTGGTCAAAACTAGTTTTTCATACCTGGAATCTTGTGATCTTCCACCAGTGTTGTTACACATAGAAGAACCTCTAATATCTGGATGCTTAGGTCCTGCCAGGCCAAACCATGCAGCACCACCAATGGAGCATGTGCTGCATGCTATGGGTGGGGAAGGGGAACCAGATGGACCAAGAGAGGCAAGTGAATTTTTAAAATTTTTAAAATTTTCTCTTTATAGGCTGCCAGGTCTTCAGTGGGTCTTCCTGGACCTTTTTTGTTGGCGTAAGTATGAGAAGATTCCTTGGGCTAGTTCAGGTTGGAGAGGGGTTTAGGATCTTGATGTGCTTGGCTGCTGCTGAGATTCTCTCCTTCCCATTCCCAACCGACTCCACCCTTTGCCCCAAACTGCCCCAATCTTCCCCTGATCTGCCCCTGCCACTAACTTACTGGTGACAAAGGGGAATGAAGGAGCTTCAACAGGCCATGGTCCACCAAACAGCAGAGCAACTTTCCCACTATTGTGCTGAGAGTTATGCTGACAAATTGCAAGATCAGTGAGCATAAGCTCCAGGTAGGACTGGGCTGTTAGCTGTATCTGTACAGAGCTTCAATGGTACTAACCAGTGCTTTTTTTGTAAATAAAAAGGTGCAGGAACTCACAACTTGTTAATCTTTTTTATTATTATTTATTTATTTATTTATTTATTTATTTATTTATTTTTAAACCATTTTTTATTGGAGAAATAAAATATTTTTTTATGTGCTTCCTCCCTAAAGATGAACTTACTTCTGAGTAGACATGCATAGGATTGGGCTGTCAATCTCCACATCCCCTTCCCCCTAGCTACTTTTTCTACATGTTGGGAAAAATACTGTACAGGTACACTTGTAGTGTGTAGTATGTAGTGTAGCACTACTTTGAGGAGAGGAAGCAGTGAATGGATTCCAAAAAATGGCTTACATGAGTTCCATGTAGTAAAATTACTCTAAGCAATTGTGGGAGTAAGAACAAAAAAGGAATTCTTACATGAGAGGGGTCCTTAGGTGCACATAGAAACAGCTACATTTGCAAACAAGTAATTAAATATGATTTAATTCAGGTATCAGAATACTCTGTATCTTTGGGAAGGCGCTTGGCATGCAATTGTATGTTCTCTGCTGCCCTGAGCAGCTGCTGGGCATTGCTGGAGAGCAGCTGCAAACGCTGGCTGGCGGAGGGCATGCTTGTGGAGGAAGGATGAGGAGGATCTCTGGCAAGGCTGGACAGCATGTTGTACACATGTAGAATCCCTTTTCACCTGCCCTTAGCATGTGAAAACGGGTGCAGATATATATCTCTGCCAGGATTAAGAGCCCAGTCCTAGGTATGTCTACTTTGAAGTAAGTCTCGTTCTAGTCAATGGAGCTCACTCCCAGGAAAGTGCCTAGGATTGCAGCCTAAGAGGCCAATCCTATGCATGTCTACTCAGAAGTCCACTTTAGTGAATGGGGCTTACTGTGGATAGGATGGCAGCCTCAGGGCCCAATCCTGTGCCTCAGAAGTCAGTCCCATTAGAGGCAGTGGGGCTTCCTCCCAGGAAAGTGTGGAGAGGACTGCAGCCACAGAGCCCTTCCTCTACCTGTCTACTCAGGCTGCAAGGCTATGACACTTTCCCAGGAGAAAGCCCCATTGAACACAATGGAACTTACTTCTGAGTAGACATGCTTGGGCTCTCAGGCTGCAAGGCTATGCACCCTTTCCCAGGAGCAAGCCCCATTGAGCACAATGAGACATACTTCTGAGTAGACACGCCTAGGCTCGTGGTGCAGATTGGCATGGGGGCTGCACCAGCCAGCTTCCTTCCTCTCCTCCTCCGCCAAGCCAGTACCTGGGCGTTCTGTGGGTGCCACAGCCTGTCTCCCTGGCTGGCTGGCTGGCTTCCTGTCCGTCCTCCTCCTCAGGCGTCGGCATGTGTTCCCCGCGCCCTCCACTGGCTTGGAAGCTGTGCTGGGAAGCAGAGCGCAGGGGGAGGGCTGGGCTCAGGCGAGAGCTTGGAGATGGGGGCAGGAGGGGGTCGTTGTGCGGTCAGGCAGGGGCCAGGCGCCCGCCCACCCTGCACCCCCCAGCACCCACCCAGCGAATGCCTCTATTTTGCTCCCCCCCTCCTGGAATGCCTCCAAAGGGGAGGGGCCCCTGCAAAAAGGTGCCAGAACTCCGTCCCCCCGCGTTCCATTAGAAAAAAAGCCCTGGTACTAACCAGTAACTTAACTGCACCTACAAACAGATCAGCAGCTAGTGGATATGCATGAATAAATGTGAATAAATATTCACAACTTCTAGTTCCTGTTAGAATCCTACCTTCTTGAACTAAGTGAAATAGCCACAGTCTTCATGTGCACACCATGTAGAGCACAATGTTCAGTGTTTACAGTGGAAGCACGAGCTTGATACAGCCTCCTAAGGAAAATCACACTGCCCAGTTGCATCTGGTTTGCCTTTAATGAAACGTAGGGCTCTGTCAGTTGTAACTAAGAAATTCACTATGCCTATTGATTTTATATACATAATATTGTACCTTACATGCATAATGTACCCCCAAATATGGTTGATATTTTCATTATTGAAAGCGGTCAATTTCTTTTGTGGACCATCCTCAAATGTAGTTCCTCAATACTTTGCATTTTCGGGGACATTAGATGCTGTCAAAAAACAAAGGAACTGGAACATTTTATACTGTGCTATGTCAAAGGAACGACACCGTGCAATTAGCAAATGTTAGCTGCAGTGGTTAAGTAGCATTAAAGAAGAAGTGTAGGAGCCTTTTTAATGACCATTGCTCTTTGCTTTTAACTATATTGCATACATGGGCAGCGCAATCCTAACTATGACCCCAGGAGGGTCAAAAATGTGCCATAAAGCATGTTTGCGCCTCCTCTAAAGCAAGCCTCGCCAGTGCACAGAGGTGCGCTGGCAGATGGAGGCTGCATCAAGCCTCCATGGGTGTTTGCAGGGAGAGCCTTGCAAGCAAGGCTCTGGGTTGGGCGGGGAGGAGGCAGGGAGGAGATGGGAGGAAGGCATTCCAAGATGGGGGAAGGGTGGGGGAGGGCGGCCCTAGGGGCAGGCGGGCAGGCGGGCAGGGGATAGGAGGTGGGGCTGGAATCCGGTTGTCATGCCCAATCCCAACCCCCGTTCTTGCGCAGCATGGAGTGACTTCAAGCCGCTCCACTCTCTTCGGACTTATGCTACCTCAGGAGGTGGCACAAGTTCGAGGAGACCCGTAGGGGCTGCAGTGGCTTACTCAAGGGTAAAGGGAAAAGTTTCCCCTTAGCATTGGTTGAGCCACTGTGGAGCCCTATGTCGCACTGGATAGAGCACAAGCATCCTGGTTTGCCTGTTTCAGTACAAGATAGGCTTGCACCCTTACTCACTTAAATCTCTTGCATCTTGAAGTAGGAGGCAAAACATATGCTTGCTTTTCAAGCATGTACCTTGAATTTTGTGCTATCTTGTACCATTCTCCTAATGTACACTTAATGTACACATTTACAGGACATTGCACAGTACAAAAAAGCTACAGTGGGTATTTCACATCATGTTTATTGAGAAGTCCCACTGAGGTCAGTGACTTCTGACAGTGTCCCACATTACGTAATTAATATGTGCTGATTGGCAAGAATGCCATGCTATCATCACAACCCACCAGGACATGCCAGGACATGCTTACAATGTGAGGCACGGGGGCCCAGTGACCTAGAAGTGATGTAATAATTCCAGGTCACACAGAGCCACTAAACATGACCAGAACTCACTTCTGGTCATGAACTGAGCCTTTCTGAAGCCCCACCCCAAGGCAGAGCTTGGGCTTCGTCATGCACTGTCTTAGCTCCTGTGGGAGGGAGCATGGAGAAGCACCCACCCTTGGGGAGAACGTTGTGATGTTCTTCCTGGGGGGGGGGGTGTTTCATCAAGCTTCCCCTGGCTTCTGGGAGAGGTTTGGCAAGGCTCCACCTACGCATGTCTTCTGAGGGGGACTTTCTGAAGCCAGCAAGTCTGTACATTTTTCTGGTCGCATCTGCGAGCTCAGGTTCAGGTGGTCCAGGAGGTCAGGGCACTCCTCACTTGGAGTCAGGTCAGGCAGGTCAGGCAGGTCAGGTCTGCCTCACTTGCCTCAAATAACCACACATCCCTGTAAATCATGTCATATCTTCTTCCATAGCTGGATGGATGAAGAAAGCCACCAACTCTTCCCACCACAGCCATTAGGTAGGTCCATAATCTAGTGACAGCAGGCTGTATCTGCTCAAATAAACTAGAATATCTCTCATCTTATTCCAGTTTCATTGTTATGCCTACATGATAACCATTTATAACATTTTTTTATGGGTAATGCTGATCTTGTATGTATTCACTGATACAATCATCAGAGGAGTTGGGGTTTTTTTTTCAGGAGAGCTATGTCTGTTTTGTCCTAGCAAAATCTAACTACTGTTAGATTAACTGCTGATATTTCAAACTCCCAACCTGGGTCCCTCCCAGTCAGCCCAAGATTTCTTGGCATCTGTGGCAGTCAGCCAAATGCTGGTCCCATTACCTGTCAATGCTTCAGCCTCTATTTCTCCTATTTCTTGGATTAGAAAAGGAAGAGGGGTCAGACCCAGAAGCATGTAAAAGAAGAGTGAGACATTCTAGCCCATCACTCTCCATTTTGCCACATTTTTGTCCTACCCCTCTCCCCCTTTTTCAATCCAGGGAGCAGGAGTAGGAGAGGTGCTTACAAGTGAGTGATGGAGTTAGGTTCCCCCTGTCAATCCGAGACAACCAGTTGGTCTCACGGATGAGCCAGCTCTGCTTGTGCTTTCTTTTTCAATGCATATCTGTAAGTCAGAATGACCTTGCGCAATGTTTTCAAACTTCTCAAAAGGGTTGCCCACACAAACAGCCACACATATTGATTGTGCTGTCGGAGAAGGCTCTTTGATAAGTCTCTAGATGGAGCAGCTTTGCTGGCAGGACGATGTTTAAATCTGTGCCCTTCCATTTCTTTTTTTTTTCTTTTTTTAAAATGACATCTTTCCTCTATGAGTTGCATATTTATGAATAGCATTGAGGAGATTGTAATGAATGAAAATGAAGTACTGCTATTTTAACCACTATTGATTCCACTTTTGCCAGTTGTTTTATCACCCTGAAAATTATCTTACTGGATTTACGCCAGATACCTGCACAATCTCTATCTGATTATTTCCTTCCAGTAAGGAAACCACCATGGAACATAATAACCACATTCATTTGATTGATATGTCCTAAGGGGATGAGTGAACTTTGCAGGAACCCAAAAACAACTCTCTCAACATGGGAAAAATGCATAGTTTTAACAGAATTCATTGTGGGCAGTTACACAAGCTTGCTGCAAGGAATAAACACACAGATGTCCTTGCTAATTGCGCCCTTATAAAACCAATCATATTCTTTAATTATGGGGGATAGTGTGGAAAGATCTGCCTTGGTTACACAAAACAAGCAAATCCTGTTTCAAGGACATATACTGAAGCTTCATAGAGATTTGATCCAAAAACATCTGTCTTTTCATGAACTATCCCAAACTGGGTGGTTCAGGACATTGACTACTGGAATGCTGTCACAATGCATTAAATACAAAACATGATTAATGTTAGGACTGCCACTAAATTTCATCTGAAGTACAACTCAAGGTGAAGTTGGATGATCTTTTGTGAGGAAAACATCTAAAGAACTTCAGGGGGAGAGACTTAAAAATTCCTCAGAATATTTTGCACATCCAAAGATAACACTGAATAAACAGATAATATATGAATCATATGATTATGGGCAGAATTCACTTACAGTCCGCTCTGAAATAACTTTCCATGCTACAAAGCAGCAGTGCTGAAATGGCCTCTGCTATATCCAGCACGGAAAGAAAGGCTGCTGGAGGTCTCTCCAAGGTAAGGGGACATTTGTCTCCTTCCCAAGGGTAAGCCCCAGCAGTTACTATGGGGCTACTTGAGCTTTTGCCAGCAAAATTTCTGGCACATGTCCAAAAATCTCATGTTGGTAACTTAAGCCTGGGAGGGACGGATAGGATACAGCAGTAGCCACTGCCCTCCATCCTATTCTAGCAAAACCTGCTCTCAGGGTGCACAACATTCTCACTCTGTAACTCCTTGGGTGCCATGTTAGCAACAACAGTTTGATAGCTCTTGCTTGCTTACTTACATATATAGATGAGAGAACATACATGCTTGCTTACACATGTATAGATGGGAGAACACTGATGAGGAGGATGGAAGACAAAGGGGACAGAGCACTCTGAAATTGACTGACAGTGTTGGTGGCTGACATCAATATCATAGGTTTGGACCTGAGCCCAGTGAGGCCTGAGGAAGATAGCAGTAGTGGAAAAGGAACAGAAGGAACCCTGAAGTAGTGTTACACCTACGGGAGCTTTCTTTGCAGCCCCAGTAAACTCTGTGAAATCCCACTCAAGAGTCAGAATCCGTTTGTGGGATTATGGGATCTGTGGAACCACAGAACTCACCACCACATTTTCATTATCGTTGGATCGAAACGATCATTTCATATGTCTGCATTTATATCGACATGCAAATACAGACAATCTTCTGGTGATCAGAGTACCCTGTTAAACAAATACCAAGCAAACAAATGTCAATGCGTTCTTTTCAGGAGAAGAGTATCGTAAGGAAAATGTGATGTGACAGGAGAAGAAGAAAATTGGTGGTTATTCATTTCTACTCTGTTCTCTTAAAAAGAAAAAAAAAAACATGCTGAATGCTTCTAAAATGCACAAAGAAGCCTGCAAAAGAATATATTAAATCTTGCCTTCCTCTTGTTTTATAGTTTTATAGTATAAAAAACTCAGTGACTATATGTAATTTCTGTTTTGTTATATAAGATCAATTGCTTCAGTCCATAAAACGAGCTAACAAGCCTTGTCACTTGAAACAAATACATGAGCTGCATACTGAGGAGTAGCTAGAGCTTAGTTAAATGTAGACCCTGGCCCAGAAGCAGAACAGGAAGTTCTCAAGCACTGATCCTCAGTTCCTGCAAGGATCTCCACATGTGCACCTGCAAACATACTGTCAGGGCTGACAGTGATTATCACCCTGAGATGTGAAGA
Source organism: Tiliqua scincoides (assembly GCF_035046505.1). Taxonomy (NCBI): domain Eukaryota; kingdom Metazoa; phylum Chordata; class Lepidosauria; order Squamata; family Scincidae; genus Tiliqua; species Tiliqua scincoides. The sequence continues at coordinate 43,618,612 of NC_089822.1, forward strand.
GGAAGGGACACCTGCATTCAGTCACTCCACCCTTCCCAAACAAGTGAAACATTTTGTCAAAATTGACACCATCTGCCATGTTATAGACTCAATCTAGCAATGATCAGTGTATGCATAGGCTATTGGTTGCGCCCAGATCCAATTTATGAAGGCAACTCATGCACAGAAACCTGCTTCTTTCAAACATATTTGACTCCTTTGCTGTTTTCAGACATTTACACTTTTTTTTTTTTTTACTTTAATGCACTGGTTCCCAACCTTTGGTCCGTGGACCACAGGTAGTCCACAAGACGCTAAGAAGTGGTCTTCGAGGTCTCAGGAAAAGTCACCTTTGATCACTGCCAGCATATTGCCAAGCAAGCACTCCCTCATGGACCACCGAAGAGGGTGTAGAACAGAGTGTCCACAGCAGGCAGTGAAGTGTTTTTTGCGGTTGGTCCATTTTCCACCGTGTCTGGTAGTTCATGGGGGAGTGCTCACTTGGGAGATCCTTATCATGGACCACTAGAGAGGGTGGAGACACTGAAGGCTGCAGCTGTGAGAGGTCCCACCCTCCACCCTCTCTACCAGTCCATGGGGGAGTGCTCTCTTGGGAGATGATTCCCCAAAGACCACCAGAGAGGGTGGAAATCAGACCGCCCACAGCTGGCATTGAATGTGGTCCACGACAATTCCAATTTCTGCCTCAGTGGTCCATGAGCTCCTAAAGGTGGGGAACCACTGTTTTAATGGGACTAAACTGCTATGAACTTTGTCTCATTTGACGATTATTTCCCCCCCTTCTGTTTCTTGGGAAAGGTTGGGTTTTTCTCTACATCGTGCAGGAGTGACAGATCCTCTAACCAGAACTGACATCAGAACTGACATCACCATGGGATAGTATGAATTCTCAGTTCTTTCAGGGCTTTTCAATTCAGTTGAGCATTGTTTATAGATGTCTAATAGGCCTGGCTTACACCTACAGTAGGACAAGATGGAGAAGATAGAATTCTGAGGTGGTGGAATGGGCAATAACACTTCAGCATGAAGTGACATTTTTGATTGCTGTGTCATCTACCAAAACCCTTGCAAATAAAAAGCTCAGGTTTATCAGGGGGAAAGGTTCTTTCCTAGGCAACTTCCTCCTGTGCAACTTTTCTGGTTGTGGATCTACTTCTTCTGCTTCTTGGATTATTTATAAATAGAACCCCCTCCCCCTTGTAGTCTGAAGTGGTGCAGTCCATTCTACAGCTGCAGAATTCTTCTACCCCATGTCGTATGCTTAGACCAGAACCCTGTGCAGATATTCTAGAAGGGTGATCGCCACATGTACAGAACATCTAGGAGCATGTCCATAAGCTCCACCCCTACTACTGATGTATTCCACAGCCCCAATCTTTGTGGGGACAACATTCTTCTAAAGAGGATAAATATAGTATCTTTCAAATCATGCAGATATTTTCTCCCTGTGGATAGTGTTTGCCTCATCAAATAAACTCTTTCTCCAGGTTCGCGGGGGGAGCTGGACTGGAAAGCAGCAGGGCTTGTTGGTACAAGACATGGTATCCATGCTTATGAAATGTATGTGCAGGTCTATAGTCATACATACTTCAGGTTCTGTTGCAATGAACCTGAAGAAGCCAGTGAAGAAACTTTTTGAGGAAGTATTAGTAGCTCACTGCTTATGCTGAAACTTGCAGCACATGTTTAAATTTCTATATTTAAGATCTAGGTTTCCCAGTCCTGATATTAGGAGCTCCACTCATATCTGACCTCTGCTAAATTACATATGTGAGGTGAATACTGATAATCACCTGGAATATAATCACTAGAAGTTACAACACTTCTTATGTTTTCCAAAAACAATGATTTGCAGTCTTATTATCACCATCGTCACTTTCTTTTCATAAAGTAATGCCTTAATCCGAGCGTGTTCTGTATGAACTCATTCCCAGACCCGTAATGAATACAGTCAAATCATTTGTATTTACAGCGCAAATTAAAAACCTTTATTTTTTTTTCTATAAGAACTGTTTGAAATTTCTTTCACACTCAATTGAATGAACAATTGAGCAATTTCCTTTGGTAATAGTCTTAATTAATCAGAGAAAGTATGGCTGCCAATGTGACAGCTTGAATAGGTTTTGGAGAGGTTAGTTTATTCTGCTGGGAGCATTGGAGACTAATGCAATTTGCCTGCGTTTTCATCAATGAATGTCATACATATGAATCATATTTCCAAGAACTGGGCTATTTAAAGCCTCTCCTCACTGAGGTCTTGGGCTTTTAATCAGGAGGGAAAGGGAACAGGATATTTCAATCAGGTTGGAGTGTTTTGCACAATGAATGGACAACAATATTATATTGCATGGTTGAATGTAAGGAATTATGTTCACACTGCAACTGTAAAAAAAACCAAACATGTCTGGAATAGATTTATAGAAATCAGTTCTGACTTAAAACTTTATCTCATGTTGGATTATTTATTTTTAGTCACCCCATCTGACTCCTTATCTCATTTTTGTACACAGATCATTTAAGTTTTTGGAAACCTGGATTTACCTCAGAAAGAAAGCTTTGGCCCTGGGTGTCTTAAGGCGAAGCATAGTTTAACAGATCAATGTAATAATAATAATAATAATAACTAGGTATTTATATACCACCTTTCTGGTCATTGGATTACTCCTCTGACTTTATTCAAGGTGGTTTACATAGGTAGGCATTTCTAAATCCCTCAAGGGGATTTTTACAATCATAAAGGTTCTCTCTTTCAAGAACCAACAACATTTCAGAATGGATCTCCCTGGTTTGGTCTCACTTCTGGCCTCCAGTTCTCCCACGCTCCAGTTCTCCCAGTTCTCCAGTTCTCCCATGTATAGTATTGTAATTGTTCTCTTGCTTTCATCTCTTATTAGGCTATTTGTTTAAATGTGTATTGCAGTTTCCTGTATAAAAGATCTTGCCTGGGATGACAACTGGCAGAAACAAAGGAGCATCCAGAGAACTGGTGAAGATGGAATTGAAAGGAAGTAGACTGGAAAATTGCCTTGTTGGTGTTAGCTTAAGTTGTCTTAAAATAATTCATTATAAAGGGATAAAGTAGTTACAGGGGAAAAAAGGAAAAGATAGAAAACCTCTACTTCCCATTTCAATATTCCTTCTTCAGGAAAGAAATAGGAAACTCTTTTACTTAGGGCGCAATCCAGACAAAAACTTGGGCCAGCGCAAGTCCCTTGTGCCGACCCAGGAGGATCTCAAATGTGCTGTAGAGCACAATTGCACCTCCTTGGGAGTAAGCCTCACCGGTGCACGGAGATGCGCAGACACATGGAGGCTGAATCCAGCCTCCATGGCGGCTTGTGCGGTGAGCCTTGCATAAGCCCGGGAGGTGTTCCTGGGCAGGGGGAGGGCAGGGGGTGGGCAGCCCTGGGGGTGGGCAGGCAGGAAGCGGGAGGTGGGGCTAGATTCCTGTTATGCCGGATCCCAGCCCCCATTCCCGGGAAGTTTGGAGCGGCTTCAAGCCACTCCACTCTCCTCAGACTTGTGCCACCTCAGGAAGTGGTGTGGTAACATCCCTTGCAGCATTCCTTGTGTACGCGGCTTTTAGCAGTTCCATCATAACTAAATGCAATGGAACTTATTCCCAAGTAACAGCCCAGTCTTAACCAGTGCCGGTGCAGCAGGGCCACACAGCCCACACTGTTTCCAGTACTGGGGCAGAGCAGGCTGGAAGTCTCTTTGGGGGGTAAGGGTAACATTTGTTACCTTGCCCGGTGTCAAGCCCCAGCCTGCTGAATGGGGTTACTTGGTTCAATTTGCTGGCACAAGTCCAAGAAGCACCATGTAAGGCTTTCAGGCCTGGGATGGGGAATAGGTGGCTATGTACATCGACGCCACCAATCCTGTCCCACTCCCAGGCCTGGGCCACCCCCTCTCCACCCTCCCCCATTACACTTCTCCCTGCCCCCTTCCCACCCTCCCTCTGCCCCTGCATAACTTGGTGGGAGCTTACCTGCTTTGTTGGGCGACACACCTGGATTCAACACTGGCTGGATGCTGCAGGCCTTCTTGCCAGTGCTGTGTACTCTTAGGGTGCTGCAAATGAGCTTCACGGCCCGTTTGTGACACCCTACACCAGAACAGTGGCCGCTGCACCGCATAACAGGGAATTAGGATTGGGCCATAAGTGTGTATAGGACTGCAGCCTGAACTGTTTTCCAGAGCTTACCCCAGTGAGTTGTAAGTAGTGAGAGAATTTTCCTTACTAAAACCCACACATAGAAAAAGAAAGGGAGAAATACAATGTGTTCTGAATGGCATTTATTATTAAGGTTGGAAATGTTTAACTGGAAGCTGTGATGACAACCAACCATACATTTATGGCTTGATTTTTCATTCAGTTCAAAGTACAGCCCCATCATTTGTCTCTTCAAATTTGACATTTGAAGCAGTAAAAAAAAAATAAATCACATCTTTGTTATAAATATGACTGTGGGAGCCTTTTTCTGAGGTATTAAGCTATTAAATAAAGATAAATTATACTGATCTAGAGTAATAATGTTCCATCAGCTTCTTGTTGGACCAGACTCTCTTTGTGAGTCTGGAAAACGTGGTAGCTGCTTTACCGATGCGCTTGTTTAGCTCGGTATCAAGAGAAAGAGTGTCGGAGATCGTTGAGCCAAGGTACACAAAGTCATGGACAACCTCCAGTTCGTGCTCAGAGATTGTAATGCAAGGAGGTGAGTCCACATCCTGAACCATGACCTGTGTTTTCTTAAGGCTGATCATCAGTCCAAAATCTTGGCAGGCCTTGCTAAAACAATCCATGAGCTGCTGGAGATCTTTGGCAGAGTGGGTAGTGACAGCTGCATCGTCGGCAAAGAGGAAGTCATGCAGACATTTCAGCTGGACTTTGGACCAACAAGAAGCTGACGGAACATACCAAGATCCAGGTCTACAGAGCTTGCGTCCTGAGTACACTTCTGTACTGCAGCGAGTCATGGACTCTTCGCTCACAACAGGAGAGGAAACTGAACACTTTCCACATGCGCTGCCTCCAATGCATGCTCGGCATCACCTGGCAGGACAAAGTTCCTAACAACACAGTCCTGGAATGAGCTGGAATCCCTAGGATGTATGCACTGCTGAAACAGAGACGCCAGCATTGACTCGGTCATGTTGTGAGAATGGATGATGGCCGGATCCCAAAGGATCTCCTCTATGGAGAACTCGTGCAAGGAAAGCGCCCTACAGGTAGACCACAGCTGCGATACAAGGACATCTGCAAGAGGGATCTGAAGGCCTTAGGAGTGGACCTCAACAAGTGGGAAACCCTGGCCTCTGAGCGGCCCGCTTGGAGGCAGGCTGTGTAGCATGGCCTGTGTAGCATGTTTCCCAGTTTGAAGAGACACTTGGCCAACAGACTGAGGCAAAGAGGAAAAGAAGGAAGGCCCGTAGCCAGGGAGACAGACCAGGGACAGACTGCACTTGCTCCCAGTGTGGAAGGGATTGTCACTCCCGAATTGGCCTTTTCAGCCACACTAGACGCTGTTCCAAAACCACCTTTCAGAGCGCGATACCATATTCTTTCGAGACTGAAGGTTGCCAACAGTACAATTCACAAGGGATTCCCCATACCAAACAGTTTTATCCTATTTTCATAAAAGAGTGCTAGCATTTTGGGACAATTTCCATTATTTTCCCTCCCCTCCTTTAATTCTTTTTTCCCCGAGGATTCACTTTCTTCAGAATAAAGTTCAAGATGAAAATACAGAGTGTTTCAGTAAGGGTATTGCCTTGGAGCGAAGGCCACACTTCCTGTTCCTTCTTTGCCCTGAATTGAATGGAATATATTTGATTTTGTTAAGTTGAAATCTCCCTCCCCCCTTTTTTCCTCTCTCTCCTTTGCTTTTTCTCACAGCAAAACTAGAGACCCACAAGATTAGGTTAAAAAAAATCCTCCAGCACAGCTTGTCTGATGCTATTGTGCCTGGATTTAGCACGAGTCCTGTCAGACGATAATTTATCTGAGAAGACAAGATATGGAAACTCATTGCTAATTAATGTGGTTGTGGCCCAGGGTTCTATAGACTATGCTCAGCATTGAAGTAGGAGGCATTGTGCTTTTCTAAGCCTCGACTGATTGCTGTTCTCCTTATCCACCTGTTGTTTTTACCTGATAGCAGTAAAATGCACTTTGCGCTCGCTCTGTTTGATAATTCCGGGACCGATTATGAAGCTATCCATTCCTGGAATAACAATACATCTAAAGGGGGCTCAAAGTTTCATCTCCGTTGCTGAGCAAAGTGTTAGGCTTGATCCGCTGAAGTAGCTCTCTTGCATACAAAAATAGATACCCTTAATCTGAGAAGGGATTTTTAACACATTACGATGGAGCAGTGTGCCTTTATGGAAATTAACTCTTTCTTGCACTGAAGTTGTGTGTTGTCTTTTACCAATGATAAGAACCACCTTAGACATGATGGTGTAGTCATGAGTACTGCTCTGCATTCTACATATGTCAGAATGCCAGATGCAAGGGAGGGCACCAGGATGAGGTCTCTTGTTATCTGGTGTGCTCCCTGGGGCATTTGGTGGGCCGCTGTGAGATACAGGAAGCTGGACTAGATGGGCCTATGGCCTGATCCAGTGGGGCTGTTCTTATGTTCTTATTGCTTCAAGCAATTTTCTGTCCGGTTGGCGTCGATTCTGATGTTGGGGCTGAGCTGGGTAAAAGTTGCTTCAAGAAAGACGGTTACAGTGGAAGCTGCATTATACCGAGTAAGATCTTTGGTTCTTGTAGCTCAGCGTTGCTGACACAGACTGGCAACGACTCTCTAGAGAGTCAGATAGGCATTTTCCAGCTCTGCCTGGGAATGTCAAGGACTGAACATGGGAGCTTCTACATGCAAAGCATGTTCTCTTCCTGACAATCACATATTTGTTGTTTCCCACAGTACAGGTCTCTCCTCTAAGTTTCTGGGGGCCTAAGAGCCCAATCTTGAGCTTTGCATGCCGGCCCTACACTGGCGCTGAGTGTTGCAAACATGCCACAAAGCATACCTGTGACATTCAGTGCCAGGCCAGTGCTGGTGCTGGCTCAGTGGCAGTCCATGCTGAGCCCAGCACCAGTTGGAAGCCCGCTACATGCCGCCAAGAGCAAAGGAAGAGCTCCAAAGGGCAGCAGAGAGGTCAGTTTGGTTAGAGGGAGGCATTCCGGGGCAGGGGAAGGATGAGGAGGGGAAAAACAGGGGCAGGAGGGGGGTGGGATCGACAGAGCTCTGCCCTGCCCTATCCTGAACATAAGAACATAAGAACAGCCCCACTGGATCAGGCCATAGGCCCATCTAATCCAGCTTCCTGTATCTCACAGCGGCCCACCAAATGCCCCAGGAACACAGCAGATAACAAGAGACCTCATTCTGGTGCCCTCCCTTGCATCTGGCATTCTGACATAGCCCATTTCTAAAATCAGGAGGTTGCACATACACATCATGGCTTGTAACTCGTAATGGATTTTTCCTCCAGAAACTTGTCCAATTCCCTTTTAAAGGCGCCCAGGCCAGACGCCATCACCACATCCTGTGGCAAGGAGTTCCACAGACCAACCCTGAACCCTGCATTGGGCTTAACTTTGCACTACTCAGCTCAGACTTGAGTAGCCCCATTGCAGGGCCTGCACCCTTACTTGGGGAAGGGGGCGAATGTTTGCCACTTTGGCCCTGCTGCTTCTCTGGCTGTCAGCCAGCTCAGGATTGGGCTATTACAATGAACATACAGCACTACTGTTTGGTTCAAGTTAATCGTAGGACCTGAGCATCACTCCTTCTCCCTCCCTCTGGAATCTGAGGTTTCACTAGAGATGCCACATTTCTCAGCAAGTAACCTCCAGCACTCTCTCTTATGCCCTAATTCAGAATCCTTTTACCCTGCACATGCCCGATCTTGTCTGATCTTGGAAGCTAAGCAGGGTCAGGCTTGGTTAGTACTTGGATGGGAGACCGACTGGGAATGCCGGGAGCTGTAAGGCTTATACCATAGTCTTTCGAGACTGAAGGTTGCCAACCACACACCCTCCAGACCCATCTCTCTCCCTTCCTGAACTACTACTGCTCTGTACTCTGCACAATGAAACCTCCCTCCACACACACACACACACACACACACACACACACAACCATCAACCATCAACCAAAAGAAAGTCCACTATGGAGAACATGAGGGAGGTCTATTAACTAGTGGGTCCTTTATTTCCTTCTCCCTCATTATACAACTTTTTACCAGGTAATTTCCCCTCCTCTTGCTGAAACTGAAATTCTTACAGTGCAATCCTATGCATGTCTACTCAGGAGTAAGTTCTACTGTGTTCAGTGGGATGTACTCCCAGGAGGGTGTATTTCGGGTTGCAACCTTAATTAAGTTTTTCCCCATCTACCACAATTGCCCACATGCTACACTAATCACTAAGATTCACACAGCCATTTGTTTACCCAGTTATATGAATTTCCTTCAATAACTGGTAGTGTCTTACCTACCCCTGGGGGCTGGGGGATAAGAATAGGCCCTCCGTTTGGCTGTACTTGTCACAGAGGTGACTAAACAGCCACCAGGTGGATGGGACTCCTTAGCCTGGGAAGGCAGCTCATCTGAGAGAAGGAAAACTCTGATCCCAAACCTCCAATATTTAATATTTGTTAAAGATGTATATGGGATCCTCATGAAATACTAAACTGAAAAGAAGAATGGAACAGAATCAGATAGTAGTGAGGAGAGGACACAATTCTGTGGTATAATTTAACACACACACACACACACACACACACACACACACACACACACACATAAGCACCAGGGAAATATGTAAGGGCTACTGAAGTAGTAGTTCCCCTGGGGGCTGGGGATAAGAATAGGCCCTCAGTTTGGCTGTACTTGTCGTAAGAGGCGACTAAACAGCCACCGGGTAGCTGGGACTCGTTAGCCTGGGAAGGCAGCTCATCTGAGAGAAGGAAAACTCTGATCCCAAACCTCCACTGCCTTATGGCTACATCCAGTTATGGAAAAGGCTTCAGGAGTCAACCTCGAGGCAAAATCCGGAGCTGGAGTCCCTGAGGCAGTTCATGGCTGAACACAGTCACGTTCTGGCAACTCCTGTGATGCCGCTGGAACCAACCATATTGGCCTCTGCCTTTCCATTGGACCATTTCAGCGATGTGGAGAGGGGGGATTTGCTGCATGGGTAACAGCCTATCCTCCATACCTACTTTACCCAGGCATCACATACTGGAGAGGACACTCTGTTCCAGAACCACCATTCAGAGCGTGATACCATAGTCTTCTGAGACTGAAGGATGCCAACAAGAAGTGTCTTTCCGGTACCAGTCTCTCTCTCTCTCTCTCTCTCTCTCTCTCTCTCTCTCTCTCTCTCTCACTTACTCACTTACTCTGTGTGTGTGTGTGGGGGGGGGGGTGAATCACAATGAACAACCAAAAATCTCTAGGCATGAGCATTCTGAGTGCGTATGTGTGTTCACACACATGTCACCAAAGCATGTGTGGTACCGGCAGCTAGATACTCAAAAGCACTGATCAAAATGTTTCTTTATTTGGATATTTTAAGCTCAGTTTAGTAACAGATTCAGTCACTATGCTGTGCAATCATAACAAACAGAGGATATGACATTGTTTTGAAACCACACACTAAGCAACGCTGGAAGGTGCATATTTTCCAGACTTTTAATTAGTGTTCCAGCAGTTCTACTGGCATGTACTATTTTATCTAATTATTTCTGCCATTTCATCTGTCACATTCTTATCTTACATCGAAGGACAGCAAATATATAATGCATCCTTAGCAAAAAAGAACTAAGAAGCCTCCTTAGAGGCAAAATGCTGTTCAAATGTTTTCTTTTTTTAAAGAGTTCACACTGTCAGAATTTTTGTGAAGCCTTGGAAATAAATAGCATAATATTTGCATTCAGGTTTCAGGGCTATTTCACTCTTATCAACTGTTTTCTAGTACTTGAGAAATCAAATCAAATCTTTGTGTCCTAATCCAGCAACAACAAACCTGGCATGTTGATAGATTTGCATCTTGTGGTTTGAGATTTCTCTAGCACAGTGTTTCTCACACATTTAGCACTGGGACACACTTTTTAGAATGAGAATCTGTCAGGACCTACCGGAAGTGATGTCATGACCAGGAGCGACATCATCAAGCAGGAAAATTTTTAACAATCCTAGGCTGCAATCCTACCCACACTTACCCAGGAGGAAGTCCCATTTACTATCACTGTTAAAAGAATACACATAGTAGCTTGTTAAAAGTACAGGTCTGTAACATTTCTCCAAATGCAGTCACATATCATGGTAGCATCAAGTCTAACAACATACTGAAATGAAGGGGGACCCACCTGAAATTGACTTGCAGTCCACCTAGTGGGTCCTGCCCCACAGTTTGAGAAACACTACTCTAGCAGATATTAAGATGAAAATCTTTAAAATGCTGAAACAGCCCATTCCTAACTAGGACTAGACAGCCGTTTATGACAATGGAACGCATTTCCACTGTGATAATTGGCCATATAGTGAAGGTATAGCATTAATACCTAGCAGCAAAAGCAAGCCATTAGGGAGTAGTAGAGGTTGGATAGAATGATGTGGGTGGATGGGGATGAACAGGGGAGTTTCTGTGTGGGAAGACAGGTAGGTGGGAGGCACAACAAGTGTGGGACAGCGCGGATTTTGTGCATGAAATTCTTACCCCATTCTCTGTCCTCTTCCTTCTCCCTTGCTCTCCTTGAATTGTGCCAGCAAAACTCTTGGCACAGGTCTGAGAAGGCATACTGTAGCAGCAGAGGCTTGCCCCCCCAGCAGTGGGGGGGGGGCTTTCCTGCACTGATATAGCTGTGCCAATGGGGCATGTGCTGCATTCTGCAATTGGGTGGCAGTCATGGAGGCCGCCTCAAGGTAAGAGAATGTTTGTTCCCTTACCTCAAAGCTGCATTACCCTTACCTTGGTGCTGGAAAGTTGGTTACGATTGCACCCTTAATTAGATTGCCTTTTCTCTGGACTTAACATATGTTAAGTGGCAATTGCAATCTCATGGATGGGTTAGCCCTGCAACTTCAGGGGTTGCCTGTCCCTATTTAGGTAGTCTCATTTGTTGACAACAGAACTAAAATGCAGGCCATCTTAAGAGACTATGTAAAGTATTTGTCTAGAGAAGTGATTCCCAAAATCCTCAGTGGGAGGAGGGACCAACCATTTGCGTCTTTGCAGGGCTGGCGCTGCTGCAGTGACATGATCCCCAGGATCACACCGTTGCCAGAACAAAAGGTTTTTGGTTTTTTTTTTACTTATTAGCAGATAGTCCCAACTGCCAGAGCCCTCTGCAGGATTCCCCAAGCCTCCAATTCACTAAGAATTGCTGTCAGAAACCACTTCCGGTTTTGTGATCAAAATGCAGTCACAGTCATTACCCATACACCTCCATTAAACAATTCATTAAAAAAAACAAATAAAATAGTTTTATTTTTTTCCCAGATTTTGGATTTATTTAATTTTTTATTTGTTTTACAAAAATGAGAAGCTCAGAAAAAGGTGTTATGTATTTTTATTTCATTATCACCGTTTTTATCCACCTCTAGAAATGGTTTCTACCTTGACTTTACAAATGGTCATTTAAAAGTCTGGAAGAAAGCCTATGGATTTTTAAAAAAAATGAATGCATGGGAAGTAGTCACTAGTTCTCCACCATAAGCAGTTATGTAAAGGCTTGCACAAGACTTAACATTCATCTAGTGCTATGATAGATAAGTTATATAGTACATTTTGTGAATGTGGATTTTGCTTCTCTTTTCTCACAAAACAATCCAGCACAACGTGTAATGCAGACCATTCAATGAATGGAAGACGCCTTCTGCATGTCGAAGGGCCACCTTTGGTTCCAAATCTGAGTGTCTACTTTTGGAGTTCAGAGGGGATGGAGTGGAGCTTGCCACCATGACACCACTTCTCTCATGCACATTTGTGACACCAGAATTGATCGTTTGTATAGGACTTCAATAGTTTCAATGAATTGTGATTGCTTTACTGCACATCGAGTACGTCCATATCAATCAAGATCACATACATATTCAAAGCCATAATAGATCTCTGTGCTACTTAAAACAATTCCTTCCAGATAGCAATTTTTATTTTCCAGAACAATTCACCTTCCACTAAAGTCAACAGCAAACAAGCATTGATTTTCTTAGAGCTGCATTGAGACCCCTTATCTATAACAAGCTGTGCACGTAGGCAGGTACACATCACTTAAGTTGATATAATTCCATCTCCTTCAAAGGGACTTAACCAATGTATGTAATTGTTGAACTGACCCTCCAGTGACACAGTATTTAGGCTAATACATGAATCCAAGACTATATTGTCTATCAGTGCTTGTTGTAGTTTCTGTTATAGCAGATTAGATAGCAGTCTGTGGCTTAGCATGCTGTGACATTTATTTATACTATCTGACAAGTAAAATGGCAGAAACTATCTCTGGCACAGTGATGCTGAAAAGCTAACAAAGGAAACAGAAGTCAAGAATCAACACGCTCCTTACAGGCTCCCTACTAACTGCTTCAACAGGGCAAGTGCATCATTCATTCTTGTTATCAATTTGGATTGCTTAATGGCTGCTTTCGAAAAGGGAAGTATCTGTGAATTTTACAGAAGCAAAACGATGTTACAGTCTGACTTCACTGATGGTTAATTAAGTTTGAATGTATTTGCAATACATTGTGACTGTTGCAATAACAAGGCACTTTAGACACTTGGAAGACGTTTAGGGAATGCTTGAGCAGAGCTAACGCAGGAAAAAGGGACGGAACCTAGTCAGCCTAGGTAGGTGACAAAATTATCAGGCTCTGTGCTATATAAGTACATGCCATATTCCAGTGTGAGGAATGAAAATAGAAGACACAATGAGGTTAATGTCTAAGATATAAGGACATCGGCTTGGAGATTCCTTAGCTCACTCTCCTTCCTTCCAGTTTGCCTGAAATCTTCTTTATCATTGCTGTAGGTCTCCTCTGGGTGATTTCACATTCATTACTTGAGGTTTGTCAGTTGATTCATTGGAGACTCGCAGTATAGGCTTCCCTTTCTCTTTGCTTACTCTTATTATAATTGGATTTATGGTCCATTCCAGACTCAAGTAAAGGGAGCTGTAACTTTTCAGCCTATTCTGGTAGGCAAATGCTGAGGTCTAGGCCACAATCCAGCAGAGATCAAACTGTTCCTAAGTGCTTTGAAAGCAATGGGCATGAGGATGCTTAACTCTTGTACGTAGGATCAAAGCCTCTGCCTTATTGGTATCAAAAGTGCCAACATGGTTTCCTCTGCAAAGAAGATTAAGGTCATGAATTGTTCAGTGCTCAAGATTTTTCAGTGTCTGGTTTTTTTCATATATCACAAAAGTTGTTTATCTTTCCCAAGTCTTATTTAATATTTTACAGTTTTGACTTCTAGCCTTCGGCTAACACAGAGAGCACTGAAATACATGAAAATTTAATTCATACATACATAAGCTACAAACTCCCTGTATTATAATCATTTTGGAACTTCCAAAATATTCTAGATAAGTTTTAAAGTTTTGTACAAATTTGCTGGGATTCAAAGTGCCATGGATGGTATTCCACGTGTCAAAGTGTTTCTGGTTCTCCTTTCCACCAGCAATTCCATCTATCTCCTACAAAGCCCCATTAGGCCAGGGATCTCTCCAGAGCTGCTCCACAAGAGATACAAGGGGCTACTACTAGAAAGAAGTATCCCCCCCCCATCTGTGTGAGTGTGCAGAAGCATTTTTCACTCATAGAGGAAGAGTTGTATCACAGCTCCAGTAATCTTCTTCCTTATTTGTTTTTGAGAATTATTGCCACATTATATTATAGACAAAACTAACAATCCACAAACAGCCCCTACTTGCCAGTATTGCAATGTATGTTTTAAACGTGGAAAGGTTTATGCACCAGTATCAGTTTACATGCACCAATATAGACCTTTTCAGATGTTCCTTCTCTGTGGAAAGGGAAAGTGTGATGGCACTGTCCTCGCACTGATGATGTCATGGTTAGACCTGTCCCTTGATCTTCTCTCTTTCAGTGATAGTCTGCATAGTCATCACATCATCAGCAGTTGCTGGGGCAGCCAGCTGGAGGAGCTCACCACATTGTTCTCCCTCCCCAGCCAGGGAACATCTAAAAAAGTCTTTTCTGGTATACATTTGGCTGAGACCTAGAACAGAGCCTTTTCTGTCATCATGTCTAGACTCTGAAGCTCCCATCCTAAAGGAGAATACCTTGCCAGTTTTTTTGATGTATGGGAAAGACAATTTGTAGACCTCAGTGGCTCTTTCATTTTTGAGCACTGGCATTTGAAATATTTTAATGAATTTCTTATAAAAAAGAAACAAGTTCTATATACGAAAAAAAATGCTTTATTAATTCCTGCTATAGATTTACGATTGAACCTTGAAGCCTGCTGTAATCCTTAACATAATTGTGTTTTGCAATCACTCCTCTTGTGCTGTGGTTCAACCGAAAGCGCAGAAGCAAACATTTCTGTCTCTTGCACTCTTTGAAAATATTCCATTTAAAGTTTTTTTCTTTCCAGCTTCATTCTTACACATAATAGACTCAAATCATGTCATTGTTAAGCCAGAAATGTTTGGTATTTCTCTTCTCCCATAGTCTTCAATCGCTAGTCTAAAACATAATTTTACCTTATTGTTTAGAAAAGAAGGGTCATTCATCTGTTAATGAGAATCCTATCAGCTCAGGGATGTGCACAGATATCTGCTTCTGGAGAAGCTGCCTTCTTTCTCACCTGAATGTCTCTCACTTGTCTCTTTAATTAGGCACATCCCTGAGGCATATCCTTAACTACTGTCATGGCTACTGCTGAGCAGGACAAAGGCTGCAAGCTTATCCTCAATTGCCTAGGAGTAAGCCCCATTGACTATTATGAGGCTTACTTCTGAGTAGACATGCATAGAGTTGGGCACTAAGGCAGTTGTTGCCTACCTGTGTGCTGATTGGGCAGCCAAGGAAGCCTGGAGGAGACAGGAGGTGGGAGCTGTGGAGTGAGTGAGAAAGAGGGAGCCAGAAGTGGGCAAGCAGGTACGTAGTGAGCGAGTCTTCCGAGGACACCAGACTAAGGACTGGCTGTCTGAAAAGTGTAGACATGCATAGGATTGGGCTTTTGGTCTCACTCTTTTTTCTCAAATATAGGAGCAGGCAGTTGGCACTTCTCTCTCCTCTCCTCCCCCACTCCACCCCCTTCCACAGGCATATTTCTGCCCCCAAATGTCACAATCACAGTTAACACCTCTCTTCCTGTCCCTCCCCTCACTCCTTCGCACCTTCCTGAGGCCCAGAATCACTTGCCTCACATTCTCTCTCTCTCTCCCCCACCCCCAGTTTAATCCTGCACTTGTTTCAATCAGGTCTCCTCCCTGCCCCTCAGCCCACCTTTCTCCATTATATGATCAATCTACCCTCTCTTTGCCAACCTTTCTGACACTTTTGATAACAATTAGAACATCCTACTTCAAAACATTTTTTCCTCCTTTTCAGAAACCACAAATACTTTCCTCTCCAAGCTTTTTGTGAATTTCTTTGTCATGTAATGATTGTGGGTCATGGGTCAGGGAAGGTGACAGCAGAGCGATCGCACCCCGCTCCGCTAAACCGGAAGCGGTGCGCGATCACTCCACGTTCCCTTTTGACTGGGCTGCAGGGACTGGGGTGCACCCTCCAGTCCCTGCAGCAGGCGTCCCTGGCTGTGGGGAGCCGGGTGCAAGCACCTGCAGGGCTCCCCGGGTCAGGGAAAGTGAGAGTGGGGCGATCACACTCCACCTCCGCAAAACGGGAAGCGGAGCACGATCGCCCCACTCTCACTTTCCCTGACCCGAGGAGCCCTGCAGGCGCTTGCGCCTGGCTCCCCGCAGCCAGGGACGGCTGCTGCAGGGACTGGAGGGTGCACCCCAGTCCCTACAGCCCAATCAAAAGGGAATGTGGAGTGATCGCGCACTGCTTCCGGTTTAGCGGAGTGGTGCACGATAGCTCTACTGTAACCTTCCGTGGCCCGGGGAGCCCTACCGAAGGTTGCGCAGGGCTCCCCGCATCCCCGGGGGGCTGCAGGGGGCTTTGGCAAGTGCACCAAGCCCCTGCAGCCCCCCTGAGCAGCACAATCTTGGGGATCGCACCGCTGCCTCCCTCCCCCCGCAAAGACTTACTGCAGGATTCAAACTTCCTGCGAGTTTGGAAACCACAGCCTCAGTTTGTATTAATCATAGTGACCTAATCTAACAACAATTTTTTTAAAAAAATTGTTCAGAGATGGAGTCCAAAACCCTCATCATTTGGTTCCCATACCTCCAAGGGTTATGGATACCCCTGGTAAAGAATCCCTGCTTTAGAGAGAGTGTAATCCCATCCAGAACAGGCTGAACACCATCTCCCTGGACTGACAAACCACCAGTTCCCAGCACCTCCATGTTGTCAGGATTATACCACAGTATAATGCAGGAAAATGAAGCCTACCCATATGATATATTATATTCAGCAAGCCATTTATATCATGTTCAGATTATGGCAGCTGCCATTTTAAAAGTTTCAAATTGCCTGGTGAATTATACTGGAAGTGTTCATCAGGGATATTGTGTGGCAGTTATTCAGGATTCATCTGGTTGCTGACGAACGTGCTAACGATGCCATTTATTTTACACAAGGTCTTGCTTCTGTCAGTGTGATTCTAACAAGAGGAGACTATATCCCAGTCTAGGACAGCAGGCCTGCCAATGAGGATGATCTAGAAGTTTCTTTTTTGTACTTTGTACCATGTTTGTAGTTCTTCATATGAATAAAACAGAAAGATGTATTATGTTTTATTAATGTAAAATATAGAGTTTCCAGAAGAGGGGAAAAATGCAGCACACATATAATATAATATATTACTTTACCTAGACTGTATTGTTCTCTGCATTTAAATTATTAATAATGAAAAGTTACATATGACAAACCACACAAAAATGCACTCAATGGAGGAAACAGAATGGCATTATGGATCAAAGGCACGGTACAGTATCTTATTTTTTTATTATTATTATTTTAAAGCATTCCATTATTTTCCAAGACTACAATCACTTCTGTGAGCTGTGAACTCCCAGAGGAGGGAGATCATATGTGCCGGAGTGCCATGGCAAGAAGAGAACTAGACATCCCAGTGATGGATGGCTGGAGGAAAAGGAAAGAAAGCAAAATGAGTCAAGCAGCTCTTTGGAAATGAAAGCTTTGCACAAATAGGGTTTGCTAGACATGCACACAAGTGCACAAAAGGCTGTTCTCTGGCACACAGGAAAATGTCTTTTTAATGTTTTAAATGTGTAATGAACATCAGCCCTATTAAAAGACAAGACTAGCAAATTTGCACCAAAAAACAACAACCCCGAAACAAGCCTGTAATACATTTCTAACAATGATATTTTAAATGCCTGTGACTAGGACTTGAGTTTGAATTTGCCCTGTACACTATGGAGGACTTTGATTTAGCCTCCTGTTGTTACCAGCAGTGCTTTTTGAAAACATGTGTAACATATATGGATAAGGGGAAAACATATCTCTGTGCAGGGATCCCGTGTAGTGGCCCTTGGTGCAACTATGTGATTTGGCAGGGAAAGGATGAAAGGCGAAACAAAAGGGATTTGTTTTAGTGATTTAGCAGAACACAAAAGGAACCAAAATGGGCACTAGCTGACCGTAGTTGCTGACTCTTATGGCTAGACAGGGGGAAACCATTTTCTAACCAGTCACACATAACTGAGTCCAAGTGTACACTGTTGTTAGGAAAAGAAGCAGAGAAGGAGAAATGAAGTTCTTTGAAGGAGAAGGAACATAAGGGGGAGAAAGGGAGATTAAGTGGGTTTCCCACAGTAACCTACTGTTAAGAAAGAGGGGTTAAGGGTACAGAAGGGAAAGAAAAAGAAAGGACAGTAGGGAAGTTAGTAGAAAAGGGAAAGAGAAGGTTTCCTGAAGTTGAATCCACTATGAAAGATAGGTATACCACCATAGGTAGGTGGTAGAACAAACACTTTGCATACAGAAGGTTTTAGATTCAACCCCTTGCATTGAATATATTACTCCAGTCTCCAGTAATATATTACTATATTATACTCTGCCAAAGATCTCCAGCAGCTCATGGATCGTTTTAGCAAGGCCTGCCAAGATTTTGGACTGATGATCAGCCTTAAGAAAACACAGGTCATGGTTCAGGATGTGGACTCACCTCCTTGCATTACAATCTCTGAGCATGAACTGGAGGTTGTCCATGACTTTGTGTACCTTGGCTCAACGATCTCCGACACTCTTTCTCTCGATACTGAGCTAAACAAACGCATCGGTAAAGCAGCTACCACGTTTTCCAGACTCACAAAGAGAGTCTGGTCCAACAAGAAGCTGACAGAACATACCAAGATCCAGGTCTTTAGAGCCTGCATCCTGAGTACACTTCTGTACTGCAGCGAGTCATGGACTCTTCGCTCACAACAGGAGAGGAAACTGAACGCTTTCCACATGTGCTGCCTCCGACACATTCTCGGCATCACCTGGCAGGACAAAGTTCCAAACAACACAGTCCTGGAACATGCTGGAATCCCTACCATGTATGCACTGCTGAAACAGAGACGCCTGCGTTGGCTCGGTCATGTTGTGAGAATGGATGATGGCCGGATCCCAAAGGATCTCCTCTGTGGTGAACTCGTGCAAGGAAAGCACCCTACAGGTAGACCACAGCTGCAATACAAGGACATCTGCAAGAGGGATCTGAAGGCCTTAGGAGTGGACCTTAACAGGTGGGAAACCCTGGCCTCTGAGCGGCCCGCTTGGAGGCAGGCTGTGCAGCATGGCCTTTCCCAGTTTGAAGAGACACTTGTCCAACAGACTGAGGCAAAGAGGCAAAGAAGGAAGGCCCATAGCCAGGGAGACAGACCAGGGACAGACTGCACTTGCTCCCAGTGTGGAAGGGATTGTCACTCCCGAACTGGCCTTTTCAGCCACACTAGACGCTGTGCCAGAACCACCTTTCAGAGCGTGATACCATAGTCTTTCGAGACTGAAGGTTGCCAACAATACAGTTTCCATGAATCAAAATCAATCTTCAATTGTGGAGAGCTGAACAGGGCCTTCAGGTTTTTTTTTTGTTTTTTTTTTTTGGGGGGGGGGGGAATCTCCTGGAACAGCTTCAGTAAGAATTGCCAACTTTACCTCTGTTTGAAACCCTGGAAATCTGTTACCAGTCTTTTCAAACAACACTGTCCTACATGGGCCAGTTGTCGGACACTATAAAAGGCAGCTTCATATGTTCTTGTCGTTTTAGACAATATATATTAGAATGTGTTTTAGACCAGTGCTTCCCAAACTGGGTGGGGACCCACCAGTGGGTCACAAGCTGATTGTTGGTGGGTCCTGAAACTGACAAGCTGATAGTTGACAAGGAAAAAGCAATGAGCCCTATGGAAAGTGAAACTGAGCTGCACTGTGCATTTACTCAGGAACAGGTGAACATGCCTGAATCCATTTCAAAGGGCAGACTGAGAGGAACATACCACTAGAATGGTGCTGCTCTGATGAACCCAGACCCCAAAAACACTCAAGAAAGAAGTCCCTCCTCCATGCTGACAAATGCATTGAGTCCTATGGAAAGCAAAACTGAGCTACATTTGTGCGTTTACTTGCGAGTAAGCAACTGTGCCTTGGCTCCTATCAAAGGCTAGGCAATGGAGAATGTAAGGCCATCAGAATGGTCCCAATTCGATGAACTTGAAGCTCAACAAATGCTACAGAAGGCGCCCCCCTCACTGAAGGATAAAAACAGAGGCTTGAGCTAGTAACTTGAAACATTTTTTTGTCTCCTAAAGCTAGGTGGGTCCTGAGAGTGTGTCATTTTTCAAAATGGGCCCCAGTGCTAAGAAGTTTGGGAACCACTGTTAAGACACTTCTGACTCAAGGAAGGTTGTTGTCTAACAAACTCTAACAAAATGGCCCATAAGGTAGGAAAGTAAAGTTTATTATTCCCCGACTATATAGTATGATGCAATTAGGATTCAGAAACAGCTATATAGGCACAGGTCAGTGACCCAGCTAAATGCTGCACTGGCAGCAGACCAGCAGTTCACCAGGTGTCTGTCAGAACAACTAGCTGAACTCTTTTCAAATGTTATCAGTTAAACTGGGGGTCTTATATGCACAAAAGCATGGGCATTAATACCGAGTGATCTCTTCCCACTAAATCAAATCCAAAGAAATTTCATCTAAAACTAAATCACAGCACAGGAAAATCACAAAGTACAACATGCAAAAAGCCTGGCAGACTCAGGGAAGCAAGTCATACCACTGGCAGTATGAAAAAGCATCTTGACTTGCTAGATGTGAATGAGGACTGATCAACAAGGTCAGCAGAATCATGTGGGACTGTGCCATCTGAATCTGTGCGTGTGATAAATAGCATGTTTTGAAAGTTCAGGAGAGGTATTGAGGGTTGCCCAGACTGGGCACAGGCTTATCAGAAGGCCTACCCAGCTGAGATGACCCCTGAGCTGTGACAGTGCTAGCACCCAGTGCACACTCAGAAGGCAGGCTGGGGGTACCATGGGGACCCCAGTGCAGAGCCTTGCCCCAAGGCGCCCAGCAACCTAGTGCCCACACTAGTTCTCTCACATTAAAACAATATATTTTTTTATTTGTGATGCTAACATGACACATTTCACAGGGTGATGTATTCAGATTCTCCAATCTAGAGCCTGATTGGTTTGCTCCAAGAACTGGACAGAGGATTTGATGTGGTGGCTCTCACATATAAGCAAGGAGATAGCAACCATTTCTTTTCACTTCAGCACAGCACCCTTTCCAGTGACTGTTGCTGGTATCTCCTTTGAAGTTCTCTGAGTACCATTGGGACGCAGAATCATCTTCTTATCTCTTTTGCTACATCAATTGTTTTAATATTTGCTTGTGTGTTTGAAAGTGATATATAAATATGCTTAATTATAAAGAAAAATGTGCTACTTCTGCACATTTGAACTGGCTCCCACTCTGGGGAAAAATGTATATATACAAAGAAGAATGAAATTCCTGCCAGTGACTAAGGGGTGCAATCCTATCCTGTACTGGAACAGGCAAGTCAAGAGGCTTGTGCTGTATCTGGTGTAGGATAGGGGCCAGAATTGACTCAGCCAGAGGCAAGGGGAAACTTTTCCCCTTACCCCTGGGTAAGGCACCCTGGCCCCTATGGGTCTCCTCGGACTTGCGCCATCTCCTGAGGTGGCACAAGTCCAAGGAGAGTGGAGCGGCTTCAAGTTGCTGGATAACTGCTGGATCCAGCTCTGCCTCCTGTTCACCATCCACTCACCCCCCCCCCAGGGCCGCCCACTGCCTGCCCTCCCCCCAGCCTTACGGCACATTTACGACTCTCCTGGTCTGGTGCAAGGAACTTGCAGCAGCCCATGTGCAGCTCAGGATTGCTCTGTAAAAGTCAGTTGTCATATTTTGCATAAGAAATAGGAAAAAAAAATGCTTTTCAGGATATTCACAAGCACACATTGTTACATGGATGTTCTGAAGCAGACCTTTAATTATTTCTCTTTTCCAATTTTTGACATGTTAGGTGCATTTTGGGGGGAAAATGTTTGCTGGACTGAATATTAACATCTTATTTAATAGTGCCTGTCACTGGAGAATTTGGAAACAGAGCAGTTCAAGGAGAAAAGGAGTCCCCTACTAAGCAGGAATAGGGCTCTTTAATGCACTCTACCAACTCATTAAATCAAAATCTAAAGATTTTTTGTCTTTGATTTATTATGCTGAATCATGAAAAGACGGCCGTGTTGACTCCTTTATACAGCAGAAGCTACTAATTAAGCAGTCGGCATGATTTAGGGGCCTCTTTCACTTTGCGAGAATGTCTAATTGCGGATACAACGGAAGAAAATTATTACCAAATCTGGAAACAAGACAGCCATGGTAATGCAGCTCATGAACTCATCATAATGGTGATAAGAGGAGGGTACAGCTGATCCTCTATCATGTCGTTGATAGTTGACAACCAGGATGTTGATATCCAGCAGGAGCAACTCACCCATGAGACTGGGTGACGTGACTGCTTTGAGCAGCAGGCTGGGAGAAGCAGGGACTGGCAGGGGATGTGCTCACCTGCCTCCTCACCTTGCCTGTTGATGTGCCCTCTTTGGGGAGTGGGTAAGAGGAAAATGGAGAGTGCCTTACTTCCTCTTCCAGTGCTGCTGCCCAAAATTGCAATTTGGATCAATGGGATTAGGGAAAGGGGTAGCTTACTCGGCAGCAATGGAGACAAAATCCAGCTGAGACCAGCACTGTAGGATCTGCCAATGAAGACCTTCAAAAAGAAGCTTCCCACAGCCATTTTAAAGGCCCCCATGATAGTGGCGGGTGCCATTTTGAAGCACCCTGCTGCTTTTTGAAGGTCTCTGCTGCATTCAGGAAGCCAGCAGATACCTTCAGAAGGCAACAGAGGACCATGGGCAGTCAAGAACACCCCATGAATGGTATGAGGTGAACGTCACTCCTCCTGCCTATGGATAAGTGAGCCCGCAGGTAGTGAATAGCGGGAACTGACTGTACCTACTGTTTCTTCAGTCAGAAAGGATTCTGAGAGCAGAGAGGTCCTACCAGTTGAAAAGTAGCAAAGCAGATGGTGGCAGCTAAAAAAGAATGTGAAATGGTGCCTCTTCAGCTTGGACCAGACGTGATAACCTATCAGCCTAATCGTCCCCCCATGCCATGATGCACCAGGCAGGCATTCCAGAGAGTTCGTGCTGCATGCTATGTTGAAGGGGGGGGGGGGAGAGTAATCGGAAGCCTTTGAGAGTTAAGAGAAAATAGTTCCCTGATAAAAATAATGTGCACATTTGTTTGTGTTTGTACAAAAATTAATTAACATTAATCTTCTTATACACTGTATCATTCAGAACTCAAGAAATCGGAGTACCAGTGAAGAAATCATCTGGGTTTTCATTTGCGTCTGCCAATGTAAATAAATATTTACTGTGAGATTTCATTTCCCTTGTTTTCCGCATTTTAGCAAAATGATAATTTGGGCACATCTTTTGCATTCTTTTCCACACGCTAAATGGAATTCTTAATATAGCCGATGCCAAAATTGGCCTGTGCAATCTCTTTGTGGCATTGCTCTCAGTCTGAGTTTTTTTTTTGTTAGTCCTAGGGATTCCTTTCCTCTGAGACTGATGTCTTTTTCATTTTTAAAAAGTACTTTCTGCACTGTAGGGCATCCATTTGTTTTTTCCGCCGGTCCCAAAACTACTATATAACTACTTTCTCGGTCCTGTCTGTTTCCACTGCTTGCCCCCAAATCACGTCAGTGTCTCTCAATAATCTGGCTCCCGGATTTATGCCACGACCTATGTAATCTTTAATAAGTGATGCATGCAGGTTCTCAAATTTACAGGGTTATTATAATAGCTTTAAATCAGGCACAGATGCATTTATCCCTTGTGAGTTCCAGTGAAGGATTTATCCCTTTCATTATCTATGGTTCTTCTGGATACATCTTAAAAAGCAAGTTTTGATTGCCACCAAACTGTATTAAATACTTTTCTTGAGTCTTCACTTGCCACGATAAAGAAATAGTGTTGATTGACATCTGTCATCTTTCTTGTCTACGACACTTGCAATGCAGTGCAACTTAAATGTTTGTTTCCATCAACTCCCGTTCTCTGCAACATTTCCTTCAAACATTTCCTTAAAGTTTTAGCTGGACTATCACCCCCCCCCCCACACACACACACTGTTTTGCTTTCAGTAGTTCTCCTGATTACATGTTCTACACTCTGTTGCACACTTTGTGAGATGATATCATAGGAGACAGAAGCGTAGAACAAAAGACTCTACTTACGTACATGCAATTATAACAAATTGATGTAAATAACTGGCCTCCCAACTTTCAATTCTCAATTGGTGCTTTCAAGAACTATCTCCCCAAACACACACCCCCACACAACACTTTCCCACTGTCTTTACAGGCACGTTCAAGTGACACAGGTGGGACTTCAGGAAACTTAAAAACTCCAGAAAACAAGGCAGATTAATAACACCACATGAAGTAAGAAAATAAACAAGTATAAATGTGTTCAGTCAGTGGTATAGCTAGAGCAGGGGTGTCCAAACTTTTTGGCAGGAGGGCCACATCATCTCTCTGACACTGTGTCAGGGGCCAGGGGAAAAAATAATTTACATTTCAAATTTGAATAAATGAATATATTAGAGATTGAACTTATATGAACGAATGAAGGGCTTGCAATAGTTCAAGGTCTATAAAAGGCCTTGCACAAAGCAAGGGCAGCCATTCCTTTGCTGTTGCTGCTGCATCACAGATGTGAAACAGCAAGCAGTGGAGGGAGCCCTCGTCCCACAGCTCACACAAGTGGTCGAACAGTTGACTGAGAGCTGAGAGCAGTTGCATCAGGCAGTGTGGGCTCTGGCAAGTCTCTTGAGGGCCAGAGGCTCATTGGAGACTGGGGGCTCCCTGAGGGCCAGATTGGGAGTCCTCAAGGGCCTCAAGTGGCCCCAGGGCCAGGGTTTGGGCACCCCTGAGCTAGAGCATTTGGCACCCAGGGTCCATAAATTTTTAATACCCTCCATCCCCCCTCCCAGGCCTCAGAAGGTCACCTGGAGGCCTTAGAAAGGCATTCCCTTGACACCCCCTCAAGGTGTGGTACCTGGGGCAATGGACACCCACCCCCTTAGCTACACCACTGCATCCAGTTAATCCTAACTAGTTTTGTTCTCTGCTGTAGTCAGACTCAAGCAAGACTGAATCAAGAAACTCACTTTTCAATCTAACTTCTTGTTCATTTGCAGCATTTCTGGGTCAGCTGTCTTTATCCTGGCTCTCCCTTTTCCAAGCAGCAGCTCTTTCAAGTCACTTTGGCTCTCATTCAGCCCGGCTTATATAAGAACACACTACCCACCTACTGAGATCATACCCACTCACAGCCCAATCCTGAGCTGCCCGGGGCACCCAGGCTTGGAGGCACTGAGAAGGGCTGCCGCCAGATCCAGCGCCTCCCAAGCTACTACGGGAGGCGCCTCAAGAGAAGCGGATTTTCATCCCCTTCCCCCGCAATGGGGCTACTCACTTTACTATCAACCAAAAGGTTGGTGGTAAGGTAAAGGCACGTGTAGGGCGCGCAGCCCTACACGAGTGCCCTGGATCCTGCAGAGCGGAGCTCCGCAGACCCACCTCCCATCCATCCCTCCTCCAGCCCGTCCCCCTCCCCGCGTCACACCTCCCTGTCACGCCTTCTCCCTGCCCTCTCTCCACCCCCCCGCTGGCCTCCCCCTCCCCAGAATGCCTCCTCCCCACCCCTGCCTACCGTTCCGCAGCTTGGTGGTGCCGCAGAAGCTGGGCAACTGCCCTGCGCTAGTCCTGCACTGGCTGGCACTGGGCTAGTACCGGCGGGAGCCCGGTGGTGAGGCTGGCAAACGTGCCTTACGGCACATTTGCAACAGTGCTCGGGCGGCATGGAGCCATGCCACCAAGCACAGGATTGGGCCTTCAGGTTGCTAGTTTTAACATTTAATTTCTCCAAATACTGTAGAGCAGTGTTTCTCAAACTATGGGTTGGGTGGGTCGCAAGCCAATTTCAGGTGGGGCCCCGTTCTTTTCAATATTTTATTTTTAATGTATTAGACTTGATGCTACTATGATACGTGCCTGCATTTGGGGAAATGTTACAGACTTTTAACAAGCTACTATGTATATTCTTTTAACAATGGTAGTCAATGGAACTTGCTCCTGGTGAGTAGGTGACTGTGAATAGGATTGCAGCCTATGATTGTTAAAAATGTTCCTGCTTGATGATGTCACTTCCAGTCATAACATCACTTCCGGTGGGTCCTGACAGATTCTCTTTCTAAAAGTGGGTCCCGGTGCTAAATGTGTGAGAACCACTGCTGTAGTGTTTTTAGCTTACCATTTCCTCACAACTTCCCCCCCCCATTTTTTACCAATATTTTTGGTTTCTGTTACCTGTACTGACTTCTTAACCTCTCTGTTTTAATCAAAAATGAAACAAAAACACTTCCCCCCCCCAAACCATTTTACAACACAATATACAGCTGCAACCTTTCTATACATGGATTTTTTATCTGCTGATTTATCTCAACACTAATGGGGGGGAACTCAAAGTCACACACAGCTTTAACTCTTTTGCCCTGAGCTGTTTTCTTGCTCCAAGGCAGCCCAAAACACAGAAAAAAGGCACAGAAATAGCCCTGGAGCCATGGAAGAGGCTCCAGAAGATTGTGTGCCTTACAAAGGAACAGCAAGACTCCTGTAGCCCCTGAGTCAGCAAAGAGGCTGAAGAGGAGAAGCCAAAGGAAAAACCTCTGTAGCCAGAATGGGTGCAGCAAGGAGGATTGCTTGCTTGCTCACTGGCACTCTCTCTCACACACACACACACACAACACACAGACAGGGAGGTGAGGTAGTAACTGAGCGGATTGCTGTAAAAAACCCAGGGAGTGTTTGCCTAATTCCCCCCTCCTTCAGACTGAGAAGGTGCAGGATCCTCGTGCTCCAGCCTACACAAACAAAACAGCCCAGCAAGCAAGTCTTCCCAGCAAGCCAAAGCATGAGATTTAGGCTACAATCCAATCCACACTTTCCTGGGAGTAAGACCCATTGACTGCAATGGGGCTTGCTTCTGAGTAGAAATGCATAGGACTGGACTCTTAAAAACTCAGCATCTTGCCTGTGAAAGAAACCGGGATGGTGGGCAACGGGAAGGGCTGAGTACGGAGTGGAGTGGGGAGGCGATTAGGCGATTGAGAACCCTGCCTTAGTTTCCTTTCATCCCCAAGTTTCAGGCTGTAGTGCTATTTGCTTAATTGTACACAATTTGCGTAACTCTTTGCAATTGTGTAAAATCATGTCATTTCTAGGTCTGATTTAGCAGAACACGAATTTTCCCAATCACGGAGGTTCAGGGAACGAAACCCCCACGCATAAAAAGGTTCCACCTTTATAGAACTGCAAACTGGAGGAAACCGATACATGCCTTAGTACCCTCTAGTAACTAGAAAAGATGGAGTGGCAACAACCATTTGTTACCCTTACTGTGATTTTAAATAAATATTGACCAGGGGCCTGCCTGAGGAGAAGTCTAATCTTAACTTAATCCCTGGATGGCGATGCAGTGGTGCCAGCACAAGCTATACTGCTTCCTGTGGGCAACCTTTGGCTACTGGTGGTCTCCTCAGGGTAAGGGAACATTTGTCTGCTGGCCCCAGGGTAAGTGACAGCAGCTGCAATGGGTCAACCTGGACCTGTACCAGTGATATTGCAGGCACAAGTCTGAGTTGTTCTGCACAGGTGGCTCAAGTCTGGGAAGTGAGTTAGGATGCAGCATGCACCAGCACTGTCAATCTCTCTCCCTTCCCAGGCCCTATCTGCCCACTCACTGCCCCAGCTCCTCCCCATTTCACCACTCCCTGCCTTCTCCCTGCCCCGAGCTGGATTTATCTGTCCCAGTGGGTGTCCCACTGGCCACCAGAACATGTGGGGAAGCTCCGGTCTTCCTGTTACCAGCTAGTAACAATGTCACATAATGCTATATTGTGCTTTTGTGACAGCACACGCTGGCAGAACACATGATCTGCCAGCAAAGTGCTTGAGTAGGATTGGGCCAACACACTCCTTGATCCTGGGTCTTCACAGTCTGTAGCTAAGATGTGGTGACCCAATTTGTGAGCTTTTACATTATGACAAACTGCATTCTCACTTAATTAGGCACTTTGGGGAAATGGTTGTTGGACAAGGAATTCACACATTCTGTTATTTATTCTGAAAATCTGTTTGCTTCCATTTTGTGTATGAGTTTGATTGTTTTCCTTAGTCTTCCAGTTGGCAAGTCCCATGTCAATAGAGTGCCTTAATCCAAAAGAGAGAGAGAGAGAAATCAGACATTTATACAGCAAAACAGCCACACAAGACAAAGTTGATAAGCAGGAAAAACACTGCAAAGCAAATATAAGTTCTGGCAAAACAGAAACTAGTAGACAGATTTCCCACAAAGGTAGCTAACTACCAAGAACATAAATGCTTTGCAACACAGTCTGTTAATTTACTTTTTAAAAATGCAACCAAATCTAAATGGAGAGTATTTAAAACCCATCTACAAATTAGTCCAATCTGAGAACCAATTTTACTCAAGTAGAACAATAAATATCATGCCATAGCCAAGAGAGGTTCTTTAGGTGAAGATGCCAGACAGCTTAAGCTCTTGTAAGCTTAACGCTTGCAGAATCCATCTCCCATTTAATTTTCACTCCAATTAGCAGTGTTAAAAACTCCTAGTGAAACAAATGAAAACGCACCCTGAGATCCTTTTATTTAAAAAAAATAAAATAAAATTGGCACAATACAACACTGTCAGCAGTACACACCCAGCTTGGAGAAGAAGCCAGGGCTAAACGCCAAAGCTCTCACTAACAGTTCAAGACAGTCTGTTAACACAAAGAGAGTCTTTCCAACATGGTATCTCTTCCAATGAATTTAAAGCATGAGGCAGCTGCACAGCAAACAAACCAAAACAGAAGCTTACTTTCTATTCAGATGCAGATTCTACTCTCTGCTTCACAGTGACTTGTTCAATAGCTCCAGCATGGGTTGCTGTTCGACTCCTGTAGCCCCAAGAGTTCTACCTCAAGAGTTCCCAAATTGTGCATCACAACACCCTGGGGCATCATGGGCTGCCAGCTGGCCAGGAGAGAGATGAGACAAAGATAAGGAAGTGGAAGATAAGGAAGTGGAGCCATAGCGGGACTTGGGGGGATGAAGAACCCAAGGACATTAAAGAATTGAGTGTTGGGAGAGTTAGAACAGACAAAAGAAAATATTTCTTTACTCAGCATATGGTTGGTCTTTGGAACTCTTTGCCACAGGATGTGGTGATGGCGACTGGCCAGGACGCCTTTAAAAGGGGATTGGACAAGTTTCTGGAGGAAAAATCCATTACGGGGTACAAGCCATGATGTGTATGTGCAACCTCCTGATTTTAGAAATGGGTTATGTCAGAATGCCAGATGCAAGGGAGGGCACCAGGATGAGGTCTCTTGTTATCAGGTGTGCTCCCTGGGGCATTTGGTGGGCTGCCGTGAGATACAGGAAGCTGGACTAGATGGGCCTATGGCCTGATCCAGTGGGGCTGTTCTTATGTTCTTAAGGACAGCTGGAGCAGCAGGAAAGGAAGGGAGATGAAGAAGAAGGGTCAAGGCAAAAGCAAGAAGCAAGTATGGGGAGGCCCAACTCCTTGTGAGGTCTAGGGTTGGGGACTCTCCAATTTGGAAAGGGTAGAAGTCTACATTTTCATCCCCTTACCCAGCAGGACCTGTTGCATCTACCTTGAGAAGCATCATTTGGTGTGCATGCCTGTTCCTCCTGGGCAACCCTAGTCCTCTGTTGAGAAGGGGTTCAGTGTAAGAAGCACTGGCGCCAGACCCCAATGAGCAAAACTGGGGGGGGGGGGGAGTTGCAGATTCACCCTGTTTGGACTTGCCCAACAGGCCTTTCTGTATTCACACTGTGCTTGACAGTGAACTGACAATGGCGTCTTCCTTGGGGCCAAGATGAAACCCAACATACCTTTCCCTACCCTTTGATGTAGAACTCGCCCCTTGGGAGAAGGTAGAAGGGGCAGTCACCTTCTCTGGGTTTGCTGTTACGCATATTTTGAAAAACCCTAACTAGGTAGGACAATGCAATGCCCATTTCTGTTGAGAGGACTGAACAATGCACGGAGATCTCCCCTGGGAAAATGTTATTGAACCATAAATCAATGATTCCCTTGGCCCATTTGACATATTTCTCTACTCCCTTGTTCTGGAAGTCTCTGATGTTCCAGGTACCTGTTTGTCACAGCATCACCTCCTTTTAACAGAAAGATGCTGTTGGGAAAGAGAGTACTAGTAAGCCAGATATCAGCTCCCTATTTTTGAATCTTCTTCAAAGAGATATTTTATGTGTCCTGTACCCCTTTTCTGTCCTTGATCCACAAGCTACTTCATTTGTCTACCCCTCCAGGGGAGCACACGTTTTCCAAGGCACGGCAAGGAGAATTGTTGCTTGCTTCTTAATTAATGAATCCCTCACATTATATGGTTTGGGGCCATATTCTGTTAACAGCCGCACAAAGATTGGGCACATAGCGATAAGCCATCTGTTTGCTCTGCAACGACTTCACCTTTGCTGTGGCTGTATGCGACAGTATCTAATCCTCATTTTCATCTTGGCGAGACACTGACTCATTCCTTTGCTGCTCTTTCTTAGATGTAAAAGTTTCTTTTCTTTTTTTCCCATTTGCTTTGATAAGGTTTCTAGCTGACAATTTCAATAACATCAGCCACCACCAGAAAGAGGAAAAGAGATACCCTGACCAAACCAACCAACAGCCAAATATACCTTAGGGAAAGGAATGGAAAATAGGCTGCACACGGTCCCAGAGTGCTGGCTAAAATTAGAAACATAGCAAGCTAGGAAAACAGTTTAAAAGCCTATTTGCGGGAAATGTTGTATTTGCCCACTTATATTAATTTCAAAGAGTGCTGTGGCT
This sequence comes from Tiliqua scincoides, assembly GCF_035046505.1. Classification (NCBI taxonomy): domain Eukaryota; kingdom Metazoa; phylum Chordata; class Lepidosauria; order Squamata; family Scincidae; genus Tiliqua; species Tiliqua scincoides. Next base: position 43,649,295 of record NC_089822.1, read on the forward strand.
TTTCAGATGGAAACTACGCATATATAAAAATATATATTCCAGCAAAATGTACAATAGCTTCAACATGGGAGAATGGCCATGGGTCTCTTTTAGTGGGGCAGGTCATCTCATCCATAGGCTGTTTCACACATCCATGTTTGCCGACTGACGACTGCAGGATTGAATAGTGCTGTGTTTCTCAAACTGTGGGTCGCAACCCACTTCCTCATTCATTTCAATATTTTATTTTTAATACATTAGACTTGATGCTACCATGACATGTGACTGCATTGGGGTAGATGTTACAGATTTGTACCTTTAACAGGCTACTCTGTATATGCTTTTAACAATGATAGTAAATGAGACTCTTGGGTAAATGTGGGTAAGATTGCAGCCTAGGATTGTTAAAAATGTTCCTGCTTGATGATGTCACTTCTGGTCATGACATCACTTCCGGTGGGTCCTGTTGGATTCTCATTCTAAAATGTGAGTCCCAGTGTGAAAGGTTTAAGAACCAGTGGAATAGTGACTTGTATGTGTGAATAGACCATCACCGAGAGCTGGGGTAGTGTAATGTATTAGCTAAGGCTGCAATCCTATATACACTTACCTGGGAGTAAATCCCATTAAACTCAATTCAATTGAACTCAATTGAGTTCAATGGGACTTACTTCTAAGTAGACATGGTTAGGATTGTGCTGTAAGAGGCTGAGCAGTGACTCAGGACTTCTCGCACTACAAACTTACCTTTGTTGTGAATTCAGGAAGTGGCCCTTCCCTTGAAACCCCAGTTGCAATATAGACGATAACAATACTTACCTTATAGGCATATTGTAAAGGTGAATTCAACAATATGGCACACTTTATAACTGAAAAGTTTTGTGCAAAGCCTAAGTATTAAACCAGGAGGAATGAATGAGAAAACGGAAAATATCTACAACGCACATTGCATTTTTTTTGTAAATTCACCAAGCTTAAATGTTACTGAAGTTCTTCCTTTTAAATTACACCCACAAGATAAGCATTGATAGGAGGCCAAGTTATCAAGGATAATATGTGAGATAATTGTTTGTCTTACATTTCCTAATCTGCAATGAAAGCTATAGGACAAGGGGGGGAATGGTATTTATGAGGTGTTTTTTGTTTCATTAAAATGACACTTCCCCCATAGGCAAAGTCAGCTTGGCCTATATTGGATAATGCAATTTATTCTCAGATGATCATTTTAAATGATAATCATTCTAGCTGCATCGTTAGGTGTGAACAGGCTGGAAGCCCCAGTTTATTCTCACTGCGCCATACATTGCTTTTTCCATTGGCTGCAAGGGGAGGGAAGATGGGGTTGTAACTATTGTATCAAAATACACCACCAGAACTACCACTATTGGGGATGCATTAGCAGTGGAATACAGCCCCTTCATCACATTAGGGAAGAGCTTTCTTTTGCCCAGCCCTGCCTCATGAGGCCTCCAAAAGGCACTTCTGGGTTTTGCCAAAAACCAAAGTGCCTTTCGGAGGCCTCCAGGAGACCTTCTTGACACTCCCTTAGACATGGTACCAAGGCCCTATACCCCTGCCCCCTCAGCTATGCTAGCAGTTGGAGACATCAAGGGACAGGGTCTCTTCATAGTGGCACCTGTCACAAAGGTGAGGAATATTATTTGGGAATTAAATATTATTTTAGATAAAAATGAAGAAGTATGCATAAATTAAAGAAGATGCTGGAAAAATGGAAACAACATGCTTGGTGTGATCTTAACATCAGGGAACTGTATTATTCTGACATGATCATGTTACATCATTGCCTGTATATCTTTTTAACAGTTTTATGGTTAGACAGAGTTCTGGTCCTTGTGATGTATAGATACTGTGGAAGGGTTAAACTTTGCAGTAAGGAAAGGCAGAGTAGAAGTGTGAAATAAATAAGTCACTCTGGCCTTGGGAAGGAAACAACTGGGTGAGAATTACATTCACAGGTGCATCCAATGTGGGGAGAAGCCAGTTCCATGCGGCATGTGGAATGATGGTGATTGAGTGCTGGGGGAACGGGTGACATGAGTCAGCAAACCTGGTATCAATGTGGATTGGTCAAGATCCCTTGTGGCGTCCAAAGAGAGATGGGTATAAGAATCAGCTAGCCCTTACTTGTGTTCACTCCTGTGTCTGATGGAATTGCCAGGCCCTCACATCTATAAGTGGACATGGACATCTCCCTTGGGGTGAGTGGAGCCAGGTGGTATGGCTGCTTGTTCTCCAAGCCAGATTCCATCACAGCATGACAGTTGTGGAATTCCTTCCCTTTAGAGCTGAGTACCTCATCCTCCCAGTCTGTGTTCTGGCAAGGTTTAAACAGCCTTTCTGTTTCATCGTGCCTTTTCAATTTACTTGCTCTGCTGTTCTTTAATTCATTGATTTTTAGATTCCACAGTTGTTCTATTGTCAATTTGTGGTGTTGTACTGCTTTCCAGTTTTATTATGGTTTTGAAATTGTTGTAAGCGGCTTCAGGCACTATGGTCATAAGGAGAGGGGGGTGGGGTAGCAATTTATTAAATAACTCATAACTATTTTTATACTGTTAAACTGACTACTTGATGCAGTTACGAGATGCTCATCTTGGATTTTCTTCCTTCAAGTTCATTTCAACAGCAGTTTGTGTGGCTGACAGAGGTAGGATGGAAGAATATCTCTTGGTTTTCATATGAATGCAATATAATTAGCATGATTTTGAGCCAGTGTAAGATTCAAAAGTTCAAAGATATGGTTTAAAAAAAATGGTAAAGGTGCCCTTTTTCAAAGTAGTTCTGCCTCCTGAAGCATTATACATTGAAGATCAGAATTCTTCTGAAAAATCCTTTGGCCGGTTTTCAAAAAATGGGTGTAATTAGCTGCAGTGTAATTATCCAGATACCAGATTGTGTATGAATTGCTATGAGGTCTCAGACTTCTGTTTCTTCAAGTACAGCTGCAGTAATCAAGCAAGCCTCGTATGACTCTGTTTTCTACTGCCTCTCTTTCACTTTTTGCATCCATTCCTGAGTGAAATCAAAGGCAGGCATAAACTTAACTACATTTGCTCTTTCCCCATGTTTACGGAGTTTTGTGAGATAATTTTGCTCTCAGCATGCAAGGGGGCTAGGATTAGCTTCATTAACAGAATGGGGTTTGCCAGGCAGGTTGTTAAACTGAGGTCAAGCGGGTGACCTACTCAAGATTGATTCTGATTCTCAAGATGTCAGACAATTGAACAAAGAAATGGATTAAACAGTGCTATCTAATCAAATATAATTGTTATTAAACTGCTGGAATGATTCAGCAGATAAAATGGCGAGGAAATTCTGCTCATCTATGAACTTTCAGGATGATGTCCTCAACGTCTGCCTGCCCCCCCTTTCCTATACTCTGTTGCACTTAAGCTGTGAAGAGCAGACAGGTGGGACCCTCTGCCCTACAAGGAAGTGGCATCCTAACTTGGCACCTGGCTTGGGATCAGCTCTGATCCTGCAAACAAGCCAGGTGGCAAGAGTAGCTCAATGAGTGCACCTAAGCTTCATCAAGTAAAAATAAGTGAGAGAGACTGCAGGAAAGCATTTGGGCCAGGGAGATAAGGGCAGCAGGAAAGGAATATGCTTTTCCTTTGTCCAATCTCATGTGATTTAACATAATTTACTTTCTGTCTTTATAAAAATTCTAGTGTCAAAAAAATGTAACTGATATGCAACATATGGCATTTGCAAAAAATGAAATTTCTAAGATCTCAATATAGATGGAAGATGCTAAGAGCAAAAATTTTTGAGGCATTCTTTTTGTTGCTTATTTTACCATCTCTCAGGTAGAATTTCATGGATCTTCTAGGTGACTCATTACACAAAGACCAGCTGTACCATTTGTCTGAGATCATCCACCAACCCAGAGCACTCTGTCACCAAATGCCCTACAAGAAGTGCAACAGTGCTGTCTCGTGGAGGCAGGAGCAGCCAGCAATGCAGGCTGTGCAGGGGCACCCAGCATAGGTCCAGTTGGCCTAACCCCTGTTGCCATAGCAACAGTGATGCTACATCCAGGTAGGGACCAATAGAGGCTGCTCAGCTCATAATGAGGGCCCAAGGCAATGCACCCAGGACTGTGGTGGTGCTGAAACTGCAACTCCTGCATCCAGTGGGGCTGGGAAGCAGCACTAGATCTCCTTGGCATAAGGGAGCTTATGCACCCTTATTCCATGTAAGACCTGGGCGGTTGCAATGGGTCTCCTTGGATCACCTCCTGCCAAGAAGGGCTCAGCCAGTTAACCCCCTGAAGCACCACCCACAAGGTGAGAACTAACTACCTCCCTTCTGCCTGAGCTCAGAGCCCTTTGAGGCCACCCTTAAACTCACTCATCTGCTGTATTCTCTCAGTCACCCTCATGGCATCCTTACCAGCTATCAAATAGACTTCTGATGACCCCAGATATTTAAGTATCCTGGGACATTAAAATACCACACCATTGTAGCATGTATTAATTACAGGTGGAGCCTATTTATCTGTGTTAGTTCCATTTCGTGACTCAGCACAATTAACAAAAACGCATTGTGCTCAATTATATAGAGTTAAGCAAATATGCAGCAGCCTGACACTTCCGGATGGAAGGAAACTAAGGCAGCTGTTCTCAATCTCCTCCCCTCCATACTCAGCCCTCAACCCTCCTGTTGCCAGCTGTCCTGCTTCTTTCACAGGTGGGATGCTGAGCTTTTAAGAGTCCAGTCCTATGCCTGCCTACTCAGAAGTAAGCCCCACTGTAGTCAATGGGGCTTACTCCCAGGAAAGTGTGGATCGTTTTGTTTGTGTCAGCTGGAACAGGAGAGCCTGCACCATGGGGGGGGAGGTGCGGCGGCACGGAATTTGGCAAATACTCCCTGGGTTTTTTAAAGCAATCCCCTCTCCTCCCCCTCCATTCTCAGCCCTCCCCATTGCCAGCTGTCCCTGATTCTTTCATAGGTGGGATACTGACTTTTTGAGAGTCCAGTCCTATGCGTTTCTACTCAGAAGTAAGTCCCATTCTAGTCAATGGGGCTTACTTCCAGGAAAGTGTGGAGAGGATTGTAGCCTTGCTGGGCCGTTTTGTTTCCATAGGCTGGAGCACGGAGAGCCTGCACCATGGGGGGGGGGGAATTGAGCAAACAATCCCTGGGTTTTTTTAAAGCAATCCCCTCTGTTGCTACTGCACCTGTCCCTGTGTGTGTGTGAAAGAGAGAGAGAGCGCGAGAGCATGAGCGAGTTAGAGCAAACACACTCCACCTTGTTGCAAGTGCTCTGGCTGCAGAGGTTTTCCGCCCCCCCCCTCCCTTCAGCCTCTTTGCTGGCTCAGGCGCTCCAGGAGTCTTACTGTTCCTTTGAAAGGGGAACCTCTTCCATGGCTCCAGGGCTATTTCCCTCCCTGTGCCATGCGGAGCCTTTTTGCAGTGTTTTGGGAGTGAGATGCCAGTGAAGGGCAAAGGAGGCAAAGGTGTGTGTGACTTGGGGTTCCCCCCACCCCATTCACGTTGAAACAAATCCGCAGATAAAAAATCCATGGATAGGCTGTACCTGTATTATGCATTAAAGACCAGTTTTTCCAGTAAGAAACTTTAACACTGGATGCTGGGGTTGTCTCAGTCTGTTTTTGTGCACTCCATCCAGAGCTTACTCCATATGCATTGAATACATATAGCTACTTAAAGTGGAAAAAATGTAGCCATTTGTTATAGATGATAAGACCGACCCTGAGCATTAACACATCTGTGTCATATATCAACCCTTCCAACAAGATATTGGCAGGAAGAGCTACATTCTGTCAGCAATCTGTTTTGCGGGTGTCTTCAGAAATGATAAGCAGCTATTTCTGGCTGGGGAGCCTTTAGTAAGTGAGAACTGGCCTATCACCTTAGGCCTATATGTGGGAAATATTTTCCATGAATATTGAAAGCTAGGCAAGAGAGGTTTGTAGCTGGAAATTCTGGTAAGGACAAGAAGTCACTTTCTGTGCTGTACCAGACCTGTAGTATGTAGCTCTGCCTGAATTATTGCGTTCGCCTTTTTGTCCATTGCACTTATCATCATAGTCCTTGCTTCGCCCAATCCTATTCAACTTTCCAGCACTGATGCAGCCCTAATGTAAGAGAGCAAATCCCTTACCTTGAGGAGGCCTCTGTAACTGTCCCTCTGCCACAGGATGCAGCCCACACCTCCATTCGCATGGCTGCATCAGTATTGGAAAGTTAAATAGGATAGGGTCCTCATCTGACTGGGATACATTTAGGGCCTTTACAGATCACAGATTTTGGGGAAAAGTTCACATGGTCCTACATTAATTGGCACTCTAATGGACAGTAAAAAGTTCTCTTTTCTGTGCAGCCTTCAGTTTATTTTGATTTCTGTTGCAGTTTGGAGTGCCACAGTTTTCACTGTGATAGTTTTTCTTTAGGATACTGTGTATTTTAGAGATTGGTATAAATCTTCATATAGGTCCAAAAGGCAGAATAGGAAGAATCTTAAATAAATCAGACAAAACAGGTCATGAGTTTGTCTTGCCTTGTGAATTTACTTCTGAACAATTCAGCTAATCTTCTCTGGTCACCAGAGAAGGTCCTTCTACAGGTGCTGTCACCTATGGAGGTGGGAGGGGCGGCAGTAAGGAACAGGGCCTTCTCAGTAGTGAGGCCTCATCAGCTTTATGGAACTCCCTCCCTCTGAGCTTACGGACAGCTCCCTCCTTAGAGGAACCCACAACTGATATCAGAGGTCTGTGGGAAGGGGGGGGTCAGGTGGGTACCACCTGCTGAAAAAGCAGGGCACCACCTGCTTTCACTGCTGCTGTAAAAGTTCCCTTCAGGGGCCCAATCCACCCTCCTTTGTCACCTCCTGCCCACCCCCTCCCCACCACTCTCTAGCCCCCTGTGCAATCCTATCTGGGGCAGCCAGCACCTGGTGTCTGTCATAGCACAGAGCCGACAGCTGGACACTTTGGCAGGGCCAGCCCAGCCCACACACTCCAGTTGAGTTCACAACTACCAGAAAGTGTATTATGCTATTGGAACACATATTCTGGCGACACAACTCTTCAAGTGTATTGGGCCATAAGATTTATTGTAAAGGATCAAACATCAAAAAAGTTGCAGGCTCAAGAAAAATGCAGTAAAAAGTCATTTTTTTTTGCTGAATAACAGCCAAATTCTATCCACCCAGGGTTCCAGCAACCCCAAAAGGCCTGCCGCTGGATCCAATGGGCACCAGCAAGCACTGGGAGTCTCCTCAGGGGGAGCACTTGCTCCCTTTCCCTGGGTGTCACAGAAAAGGCAAAACTGGGTAAAAGCAAAGTATAGGCCTCTGCCTGAAGCTATGCTAACTGTTAACCAGACACAGCTTTGAGAAGGTTGCTCTTTAGAGCAGGAGTTCTCACACATTTAGCACCAGGACCCACTTTTTAGAATGAGAATCTGTCAGGACCCACCAGAAGTGATGCCATGACCAGAAGGGACATCATCAAGCAGAAACACTTTTAACAATCCTAGGCTGCAATCCTACCCAGGATTGAGTCCCATTTATTATCATTGTTAAAAGAATATACATAGTAGCTTGTTAAAAAATAAGGCCTGTAACATTTCCCAAATGCAGCCATATGCCATGGTAGCATCAAGTCTAATATATTAAAATATTGAATGGGGACCCACCTAGTGGAGCCTGACCCACAGTTTAAGAAATGCTGCATTAGAGCATTCCAAAGGAGCTAGCTTCTTGGAGGGATGTGGGAGTGGCAAGCCCTCATCTCTGGAGATTGGCCAAAGACAACTTCATTACAGATCTGTTCCAGCTGTAGGTTTTCAGGTTGGGAGGGGTGATCTTCCAAGAAGGGGTGGCCTGACTGCATGTCTGCCTCCAGAACATTTGACTGGTTCTGATTTCTAATGGGCTATTGAGCTGAAGTAGCGTGTTAGGAACATCCTTTGTTCTTATCTGTGAGGCCTGAGCTTTGACCCAGATGGACAACCCTGACCATGGCAGGGCCGCCTGATGGACTGAGATTTATTGATATGAGACTTTTGGTGAGTGATAGTATTAGCATTAGGAGTCATTTTTTATTATTTTAATTTTGGTGTGTATTGTATGCTCTCTTTAAGTTGGTGTAGTGGTTTGGGGGTGGCCTTAGGCCTGGAAGATCTAGGTTCAAATCCCCCCTCAGCCATGAAGCTTCCTGGATGACCTTGGGCCAGTCACTTTTTCTCAACCTCTCCTACCTCACAGAGTTGTTGGGAAGACAGAAGGAGGGAAGGAGCTGTGTATACCACCCTGCAGGAAGGATGGTATGAAAAACATAGTGAATTTCTAAATTTATGCTTGAGTGAAGTGCCTGTCTTATGTTATTTCTATCCTCTAATACAGGGATGTCCAAACTTTTTGGCAGGAGGGCCACATCATCTCTCTGACACTGTGTCAGGGGCCAGGGAAAAAAGAATTAATTTACATTTCAAATTTGAATAAATTTACATAAATGACTAAATTAGAGATGGAACTTGTATCAATGAATGAAGGTCTTACAATAGCTCAAGGCCTATGAAAGTCCTTGCACAAAGCAGGGCAGTCTTTCCTTCGCTGCTACTGCTACATCACAAATGTGAAACAGCAAGCAGTGGAGGGAGCCCTCATCTCACAGCTCATGCGAGAGGACAAAGTCACCCTCATGCTCTCGCATTGGGCAAGCATGGGCTCCAGCAAGTCTCTGGAGGGCCAGAGTCTCATTGGAGATTAGGGACTCCCTGTGGGTCACATTGGGAGTCACCAAGGGCTGCAAGTGGCCCCCAGGACAGGGTTTGGGAACCCCTGCTCTAAAAAATCCTATCTGTTTACAGCTGTGTGGATTATTGGAACCATGGAAGGGGAGAAACTGGTGGTAAATGAGACTGCTTTCCAGTGACTTGCACTACCCTGATGCCCATTAAGTGTGCTTAGCACCCTGTTTCAAGCTGAGTGGGGATTATGGCTGGGAAATCAAGGCTTTGGAGGGCAATTGCAAATTGACCTGTTTGGTATGGTCTGTGAGCTCCTCCAGTTGAGAGAGTGATTGGTAGTAACCAGAAGCTGGTTGGGTAATTAGAGGGTGACTGGGTTATTGCCCTGCTAATTGCCCGGCTTGTGTAAAACTTCTCTTTAACGTCACACCCAGTATCAATGGTCCTCTGCAGCTCTGTGCCCGCCTTTGAGTGGGTGCAGAGTTGACGAGTCTTGTTTCAGGCTGTCTGGCCTGGGAGTGAGGACAGAATATGATAGCAGAGGCCTGATCCTCCCCTCCCCCAGTCAGTTCCACCCTCCTACCCCCCCTCGCACGCCTTGCCACCAGGTGGTGGCAGAACTTACCACCAGCTGCTCCCACTGCATCCTCTTCCAGCTGTGGCCCAGTGCTAACTGGTGTGGGCCCAGTGCCAGCAGTCCTTCCTCACCAGGTGCTGCAGATGTGCCTTATGGCATGTTTGCAAAACCCAGAATCGGTGGTATGGGCATATTGCTGGCTCCAAGCCCAAAAGAATTGGGTCCTAAAGCTCTCTCCTGACAGCACTAGACTTAGACTCATTTCTTCCTCTGATCTGAAGAACCTCTAGCCCTGGCCTGAAAGCCCCAGCTAAAACAAGTGGTTTGTAAGATCTTTTCCGCCCCCCTTTCCCTCTCTAATGTATTTATTATTTATTTAAATTTTAAATGTAAATATATCTATCTTTTCTGGCCATCAACACCTCGTCAGGTTTATGATGTGGCCCTCCTGCCAAAATGTTTGGCTATCCCTGGCCTAGAAAAACACAAAGGAGAACAATTTGGATGAAAATAGGCAGGAGAATACCATTAGATGTGTTTGCATATCAATTTGTTCAAATAATAATTACAGGTGCTTATTTGTACCTGAAAGCTTTAAATTTGTCTCATTGACAAAGGTTAGCCCCTGGCCTGACATAAGAAACCAAAATTTTAACTTTCATTTCAGTTGGGGGGGGGGGGAAACACTATGAATGAACAAATTTAGAGTGCCAGAAACCCCCAAACACATAAATTTCTGCCCATTTCTTACATAATTGCATAGTTGGACAGTCAGAAAACCTTTTGTTGTGCAAATTTCAGGTCCTTTGGTTGGGGCAATTTTTTAAATCCCTGTTCAAAAAGCTGTTGCACAAAAAACTGTTGCATAAGAGGCATATGGGCTCCATGTGGAAAGCCTGTAGGAGGAGGGCAGCCTGCAGGATGAGAGGCTGCAGGACCGGGCTTTTGGACTGGATTGTAAGAAGATTCTCCTCCCCTTTCCCTCTGTTACTTTGAAAGTGCTTTGAACTCGTTTGCAAGATCTCTCCCCCTTCCCTCCATTACTTTGACAGGGCTTTGGACTGGTGTAATGGCCAGTGCAAGGTCCAGCCACCCTCTTCCATCCAGTGTGTCCATCCTCAACCATCTTTGGTGTGTCTCCCAGGCCCTGGGAATGGCTTTTTTGCTGAGTTGTTTCCATGGGAAGCAAAAATAACTTGGACTCCAACCAAAGGCCTTGGCCACTGCAACTATTCATGTTTTGAGCATAAGGTGGTAAGGAGTGTCCACTTCTTGACCCTAGGCTATTCTCTGTCTAGCTGCACTTGCTGGCAGGCTCCGCTCCCTAATAGTGGGAACCTCTTTCTGGCCACTGTCAGCTGCCTGTGGTTTGATGATAACCCCAGGCCGCAATGGCCATGCACATATACGATCTGATGTCAAGTAGTTCATTTCCTGCCAATTAGTACACATTTCCTGATGAGTCAGTGATGTAAACAGCTAGCCTATAAAAGCCTCTGCTTTCTGCCATTGTTTTGCTCTCAGACTTCGTTGGACACTTGCAGGCTGTGTCATGCGTAGAGTCACCTCAAATGCTGTGCCAAAGGATGCCTGTAGTAGATGCTGTTATTTGGTGTGGTTGTGTGTGTTCCACAATTGTGCTAAGAGCGTGCGTGCTTGTATTTGGTACACCAATACGAAAGAAAAAGGGAATGACTTGGGGGAGGGAGGAGGGTTACTCTTTAGTTCCTTCCTCACAGCTACTGTGAATAGAGGAGGGATTGACAGAGGGAAGTTGCGAGAGAAAAGAAGGCTCACAATGATAGCCACCATCCTGAAGACAGCTTGCCAAGCTACAATGCAGTTCGCTGTGGTGCTCTGGAGGCTGGAGAATGAAGCAAAGTCAAAGGGGGTCATAAGGACACTTAGACTGGCCCCCAGTGTTTGTTGGACCTAGAGTAATGCTTAGGTATTAATCAGGGCATGGCAAGCTGGGGGATCCTAACCAGATGTGTTTCTGGGATTGGGATTGATTATTTGGGGATGCAGTAAAGAATGTTCTGTGTATGTTCATTTTCCTTTAATGATTATTAAATGGAATAATAGAAATAATTCAAAAAATTGAGTGTTCACTGTATCATAGCGTTTTGTGCTGGAACCCAGCTTGGACAATGCCTCAGCAAAGTCCAGTCCATAGACTCTAGGAAATAATAAAAGTACATTTCAAACAAACACAGCAGAAATAGCAAGAATTTTTCAAACATCAACTATTTCAGGCAAACAAGGGACTCAACTTTTGTTACCCGACTGAGCACAAAACCAATTTTAACACTTGTAAGCTTTGTAAGGTTTCTCTCCTGAGTGGGTTCTCTGGTGGCTAATAAAACTACCACTCTGACTGAAGGTCTTTCCACAGTCCTGGCACTTATAGGGTTTCTCCCTGGTATGGGTTCTCTGGTGGCACTTAAGGTTTCCACCTTGACTGAAGATCATTCCACACTCTTGGCACTTATAGGGTTTCTCCCCTGTGTGGGTTCTATGATGGATTATAAAATGACCACTCCAAATGAAGTTCATTCCACACTCCTGGCACTTATAGGGTTTCTCCCTGGTGTGGGTTCTCTGGTGGCGCTTAACTGTGTTACTTTGATTGAAAGTCTTTTTGCATTCTTGGCACTTATAGGGCTTATCTCCTGTGTGGGCTCTTTGCTTTGAAGACTGAGTCTGCTCCCTCTTTCCTCTAATCTGGTCCCAAATGGATGCTGCTGAAATAAGAAAAGAAATGCAATGAAAGACGAAAGGAAGAAACTGTAGCTAGTTGGGAAAGTGTGATATCCATGTGCTTGCGTACCTGAAGGGAATGACAGCGTGTGCAAGTGCTCCCAAGTGCCATAGCTGGAGAGTGCTACTGCCATCCACAGTTCCCCCCTCCCCCTGCACAGCCATGGCACCTGGGAAGCTTGCCAAAGAACCTATGGGTGTGTGTACACAATCCCTCTGTTTCTACCCAGAGGCCTTAGAAAAGTACTTCAGGTTTTCAGACAAACATAAGCATGCATGTACAGGGGAAATTCCTTTTGCATCCTGGGAGACTGTGCAGTGGCCAGTGGCTCTACTCAGTGGTTCAGAAGGAAGAGGGAAGTGAGCAAGAAGGTGCAGCAAATAGACTTTTACTATGACAATAATGTTACAAAAACAGAGAAATCAAAAAAGCAATTCAAGTTTTCTTAGCTGTTCGTATGGCTAGGTCCTAAACATTAGTGGTTGCTATCAATGGAGAAGAGAGATGAAAAAGATCCTTAACAGGGAGAAAAAAGGAGCATTCTGGTACAAGCATGGTGGCCAAAAAGAAGGAAGGAAGTAGGAAAATTAATAGGCTTACCCCAGGGGGCATTGGGGCTAAGGAAGTGTAGTAATGGAAAAGAGGAAAAAAGATGGGGGAGAGAAAGGAAATAAGTGCAAAAGGCTCCAGAGAGTCTGGCCTGACAAAAGACTCTGATTGGATTATAGTTCTCTGTAGCCTGAATCAAGAGCTACAAGCAAGAAGGGAGCCTCTTGGCAGGCTGTGCACCTCACCTCTTTTGTAAGAGACCACCTGCAAGTCTCTTCCCATGGAGAAACTCTCCTAATCCTCACTCTGGCTGCTCAAAGGAAATCCTTTATGTAACTGAGCAGCCCTGTTGTTGAGCAGCTTTGCGCTGGTTAAGGGAATCTGCCCAAAAGGAGGCTGGGGCTGAACATGGGTCTCTCCTAAAACAGTTGTTAAAACTGAATGAAAATAACACACAAAGAAAAAGAGAGAGGTACTAAGCATGTTGTCACTTTGAGTGCACACAAGAGAAGGAAAGCTAATGGGGGTTTTGTGGCTGCCCAAAAACGAAGTTTTCCAGCCTGTTATTGCTGTGGCAGGAGTTGTGAGGTTAGAGCCAAGAGCAGTGCCCCTCCTGTTTGAAAATGAGATGCAACAAGGCAGAAGGGGCATCAGTGATTCAAAGAGGGAAACAGGTGGAGCTGCTTTCCTGGGAGGAGAGGACTGCGAGATGCTCTTGCAAATAAGAACTGTCCAGACTGGTGGCTTTTGGTTGTGTTCTGCAAGACAAACAGGGAAGAATTTTGGAAAGGAAAAGGGCAGCAAGTGGTTGGGTGCTGTTTGGCACACTGGCCCTTAGGAAACAGCTGGAATAGGGGTGCTTAATGGGGTGCCAGTGGATCAAATGAAAGATCACAGTAGCAATGAAGCAAAGCTGAGTAAAGGAGAAAAGGTAATAAAAATTTTTAATGTCTTTTTCTGCCACAGAATAGCGTTAACACATACGCTGTGGAGATGCATGCAGTATGAGAAGAAAAAGGAACAGGGATACCGGATTGGTACCAGTTCTTTGGTCGCATGCTTATGCAATGTAGGACCTTGGGAATCCACTAAGGCAGGGTTTCTCAAACTGTTAGGGAGATTTGCACTTTTTGTTTTTCTACATTCCAAGCCTCAGGGAGCGCTGTGAAGGGCTGTGCGGGCTCCCACAACTTCTTGCAGCCCTGTGTGAGTAAAAGCACCTCCCTTAGTGACACAATCCTGGGGATCATGTTGCTGCCTCCCCTCTTTCCCCACCCCTTAAAGGGATGGGGGAACCTATAAACGACTGGTGGGTTGCAACCCACCAGTTTGAGAACCACTGCACTAATGACTGCTGGTGCATTTTCCACCAATCTGTTCACACACGTGCTTTGGAGTGATATGCATAGCACATTTACACATGGCTAGGGATCCTGCAGTCTTTGATTGTGATGATTGTGACACACACACAAACTGTCACCATAAGAATAAAAGGAGATGGGACATTATTCAGAGGTCGTCCAGTTCCAAAGAACTAATTTAATGAGACTAATACATGAACTAAATGCAATAAAATAAATTAAGTTAGTATAATTTTATTTAACAATTCATTTTTATTATTATAAAAATGTTAATAATCACTTCCTTTATTTCAGATAATAAGCCCCTGGCCTAGACTGGAAGACAAGTTTCTCCCATGCTGTACTTTTAGTACCTGCTTGCTGGGCCTCTGGCTCATCCCTCTCCATCTACCTGTGACAGGTGTTGCTGTGTGATCTGAATAGCCTTTCCCTGTGGCCTTGGATGTGGTTTGAGAAGGGTGTTATACAGCACCCCCTTCCTCCTCTTCCTCTGCACAGGACAGCTTCCTTGGGCTAGTGCATCCTCCAGTGACTATGAAGACAGATACCTCAGCCTTGCATCCTGCCACTACCACCTCACTACTGGCACTGACTGAACCCTGGGTTCAGTCTTCCCTGGGTTCAGTACTGGGTCTTCCTTACAGGCATGTGTGGCCCCGCCCCCTACCCAGGCAAGAACCCATCTCCCTAGTGTCCCTGTCACCTGGACAAATGGGAATCCTGGGAAACATTTATCGTCCACCTATGGGCAGCAGCACTCTCTATGGGATTACTGACTAGTTTGTAGCAGTACAGCACTTGATTGTCTATGGATGAAATCCTAACTGCGCCCTGGGCCAGCACAAGCCTCTTGCACCAGCCTGGGAAGGTCTCAAAATGCCATAAAGCATGTTTGTGCCTCTGTGGAAGTAAGCCACATCGGCACACAGAGGTGCACTGGATCGTGGAGGCCAAATTTAGCCTCCACAGTGACAGAAGGTAGGTCCACGCTGGCTGAGCTTGGTTGGTGTGGGGGTCTGGGAGGGGCAGGCAGAGGGCAGGGACAAGGATTCCAGGATGGGGGAAGGGCAGACAGGCAGGTGGGCAGGCAGGTGGGGAGCGGGGCCAGGACCTGGTAGTTATGCCAGATCCTAGCCCGTTTCTGGGTAGTGCGGAGTGGCTCTAGGCTGCTCAGATCTGCGCCACTTCATCAGGTGGCACACATCTGGGTAGACCGGTTGGGGCCACTGTAGCTCTCCCCGGGGTAAGGGGAATTTTTTCCCCTTGCCTTGAGCTGAGCCTCTGCCAGCCCCAAACTTGTGCTGGATACAGTGCATGCCCCTAGGCCACTGTTCCAGAGCAAGTTAGGACTGTGCTGCCCATGTCCCAGCAAAGGGTTCAATGCCTGTACAGGGGGGTGGGGTAGCAGAGTCTCCTAGATGGCTTGGCAGGTGCAAAAACGGGTGGTAACATTGCTCCCAGAAAAAAAAGTGTATGTGTATGTGTTAAGAACTTTCTTTTTTATTTTGTACAGTCTATCAGTGTATGTGTATAAATATATATGTGGCTGTATGTGTGTATACATACATGCATGCATACATACATACTCTCATTGCATATATACTCCCAAAAAATTTTTCCTGGGAGCAGTGTGAGTATGTATGTATATGTATATATGTGTATATACATATATACAAACACATATATATTTACACACACACACACACAAAGAGGGAGGGTACTGGGCAGTGTGGAAGCAGGAAGGAGTGGATCTTTGCGGCAGCAGTGCACACCATGATCTAATCTTCCTTTCCTGGTCCAGACCCACCCCCAAGGTTCCTTGGACTTGTGCCACCAAAAGGGTCCAAGGAGACCCACTGATAGGCAGGTGGCCTACCGGGAAGTAAATATATTTAAGAAAGATAAGGTAGCAGAAAGCAGGAGGTTTCCATTCTCTGGAATAAAGTTTTTAGGTATCTGTTGCTGTCCACAGTGGAGGATGGTGTTCTCTGAGACACAGATAACTGTCACTTGTGCTTCAAGACAAGGCACTTCTTTCCTATGCTTCAGCACCTCAGTTCACTCTGCATAGCCCGTAGCAGGCTCAGTAGAGTCAACTAAGGAGATAGGCCCAAAGGGAGCTCAAAGGGTCTTTCCCTCTTAGTCTAAAGCAGAAATTTCCCAACATTCTACTTCAGGGATGTTACCTGTAGCAGAGTCCTGGGTCTCTAAGAGGATTTTCAGTAAAGAAGAAGGTGAAGTTAGGAACGTGAAGCAACTCCCTCCCTGGGCAGGAGCTGCCCCCATAGAGAGGGGTAAGTTTTCCTGCTTACACAGGCCATGCTTAGTATGAGACATTGCAAGAAACCAAAAGGGATTGATTCAGAGGATCCAATATCAGCCTAAGTATCTACTCTGCCCTGCACTGAAGCTTGCACTGCATCTTGCGGGGGGACGGACAGACAGATCTGAGGAAGGGGGGCATGGCTGGTTATTGGAGGGGATAGCATCCAGCACATGTTTTCTGCACTGGGTGTCAACCTCTCCCCACCCTGTTCACCACCCCCCACCCACCAACCTACCATCATTGGCAGGCACTCCATCCCACTACCTCATATGGGACTATTCCAGCATTACTGCCAGCATTCCAGAAGCACACAGCTCCACATGCTATTGGAAGGTGACTGCCCCTAAAACGCACTGCACCACTGGAATGCTAGTTCCACTGGTGGGGGAGGGGGGATAGACTGGGCCATTAGGGATATTTCATGGATCTTTCTTTTGTAGCTTGGTGAGCCCTGATGGCTCAATATACCTGAAATTTGCTGTCTAAATAGGGCAAGGCCTTGATGTCTGGGCCTGTGTTTGTAAGCCCATGTACATGTATATGAACCTGTGTGCAACTCTGTGTTTACCATGTGACTTTGATCTGACCAGTTATGTGTATGGAAAAGTGTTGAGTCACAGTGACTCTACAGGCACAATACAAGTAAATGTAAAGGTGGAACAGGTGCACCTGGGAGGCTGATGCAATCAGTAATAGGTAATGGGATGAGGTCATCCTGAATGTGATTGGTGTACTGTAATATAAAAGGGAGGCAGGCACAGCCTATCTTTGTGGGTTGTTGTGTAGAGTTGGAAGGAGTGGGAGTCTGTGTCGGAGAACATTACTGTAACTATGCTTGCTGTTTTGCTGCTGGAGAGACTGATTTATCTGTATATTATGTAAATACAGTTTGGTGGTGGGCAGCTGCCTTGTCTGTATTTCTTCCTGGGACTTTCTTGGAGCACTTTTGGAGCCAGCAGTCCACTGCACTACATTATCTACACTTTCCTCAACAGGTTATGCACACAGCATAACCCTAACACTCACCCCCTAGCCCAAAATGGGTGCTGGTATTGCGTAGCACTTACTAAGGATACAGAAGCTAACTGTGGAGGCCACTTGCTTCATCAGTGTGGACTCCTTGACTGAATTTGGCCATGGAGTTGCTGAGGCCACTTGTGGCCACATTCTTTTATGTTGCTAACAACCTTATTTACTTTAGGTTAGAAAATTTCAAGGGTGTGGCTTTTGTTCACAGGGCCAAATGAGCTGTGTAAGCAAGGTGTAGTCATCCATGAAATTTGCTTTTTTCACATTTTGGGCCTATGTTTTTTGGAGGGGTGGGTGTGTTGCTCTAACAATTAAAAGTGTAGCCTACCTCTGGGATCTGAGGTCTCCCGCTATCAGTCCAGTTTCAAAGTTGTGCTACTGGACCTAAAGAATCAGTCACTATCTCTTATAGATACTTATCAGAGCCATCCACAAACTACAATACCCAGGATCCTATAAGCAGAGCCATCACAGCAGAATGCTGATGTAAGTCTGCAGTGAAGATATTTTCCTCTTTTTGTGGTCTGTACTCCAATGTCTCCCTCAAGGAAAGACATTTTTCACCCCTGTACATTCTACATGAGGAAGTTCCAAACTACCCAGAGAAGTCTGTCCCCAGTGCTCTTCCAATGCTACTTTACTATTTACGCAGTTATGCTGTTTTTCTCAGACAGGTCCTGCATACAGATCAGGAGCCCAAACGCAGAGGGAAGTGCCCTCCAAAACACGCCCACCTCCTCCAAGGGGCAGGCAAGGGACCTCAAGCTAATTTATGGTATCATGATCCTAGGTTGGGGCTACCCTCCTCCTTAACAGATCCAGAGCTGGCCAGAAGAGGGGATGTGGGGCTATCAGGTGTAGCAGCAGCCATGCCCAGGTCACGCAGCCTGGCCACCAACTCTGCTTGGCAATATCCATTGGTGCAGAGGTTCCTACGTGGGGCATCCATTAATTAAGGGCCAAAGCATCCTCCTTACCTACAAAGACCACATTTTCATAATTATCCAGCATGATGGTCTCATAAGAGCCCACTCTTCACTGTTGAAATAGAGAGCTATCTCCACGAATGAAATCAGGCTCTGAAAGAAAGAAGAGAAATGTCCTATTAGCAAGCCAGCCTAGGTCATGACTGCAGTCCAAGGGGAGACACGAGGAAAATCTGTGTGTTTCCTGCATGTCAGAAAGATTTCACCCATAAACTACATAAGGGGACTCCAACAACCAACATGAACACACAATGGAGCCTTAAGGAAAGCTGCTAGAACAGCAGTTCCCAAATTGCAAACAGGAAGTGAGCTCTGAAAGCAGAACGGAGCTCACTGCAGCCACGCTGCAAGGTGCCCCCAGGTATGTGGGGATATCCCTGGGTCCCCATGGCACTGTGATGGCTGCGGTGTTGTCGGGACCACCACCTCGCTCCCGCCCAGCAACAACTCAGTGGTTCCAACTCCCTCAGCAAAGTTTGGGAACTGCTGTGCTAGAAAGAGGTGAAAGGGAGAGGGGAGGAGGGAGAGGATGACAGTGTAGGGGGAGAAGGATGGAGGTAGATTAGTTGGGCTTTCCAGAGAAACCACAGAGAAGGGAAGATTTTGGGGTACAGGGAAAGGGGAAAGTCAGGTGGTTAGTAGGAAGGCAACCAGTATAATCCAGATTAAGGCTAAAAAGACTGTGGCTTGGAATATTACTGAAGGAGAAGCCCAGGCTGTCCCCTGCAAATCTCCCTTACCTGACCTGGATGAGTGGCAGCCATTTCTGTTCCCCCGCAGGGCCTGGCTTGCTTTGGTTCTGTTTCTCTACTGCCTGCCAGCGAGAGAAAGAGACCCGGATGAGTTTTTTACCTTGCATGCCTGCTTCACGCCCCTCCTTGAATTCCTTTCCACTGTTGAGGTGCAGAGAGACTGAGCAGGTTCAGGAAGGACCGTATCGGTGGCCATTAGTCCTGTAGGCTAGAAGTTGACCAGCTTCGAATGCAGAGGCTATCCTGGCTGGGAGGAGGTTGGGAGCAGCTTTGCCCCTCTGCACTAATCCTGGGGGGCTCCAGCAGTCACCCTGATATCTGGCTCATGAGGTGTTTAATAGGGAAGGGAAGGCCAGGGGGGGGGGAGGCTGGCAATCGGGGGGGGGGGGCGCTTAGGAACAGGATCCCAAAGGGGGCTGCATAAGGTCCTGAACCTGTGACTGCCAGCCCAACACAGGCCTCCCTTCTAGGGCAGAAGGAGAGTCCAGCAGCCCTCCTGTGCAGCCTCTGCAACCAGAGCCAGAGCTGCGCTTCCTCCTTTCTCTCCGCAGTCCAGGACTGCCACTGCCACTCCTGGCTGGGCCTGCACACACCCACTCCAGGCCTTCACTCTCCCCTGGGCTCAGGCCTTCCGCTTCCCTCCTCCCTTCAGGGCACAGCAGGGCCTTCTGGGAAATGTCACCCCAGCCCTGCAGACTCACTGCAAAGCACTGAACCCGTGTCTGCCATTGGGCTTCCCTCTCCCTCTGCTCTGTCCTCCTCCTTTGCCAGTCCTGGTCCCATCCAGCCCTGCCTTTCCCCTGAGAAAGCTCATGAAATGTTCCAAGGACTGGGAGTACGTCTCCCCCATCCCATATACCAGAGTGCTGGAGAGCAGCAGCCATCCTTCCTGCCTCCACTGACCCCTCTGGGTGTCTGACCCTACTACTGACCTTAGTAGGGTGTACTGGTGTACCTCTACATTGTCTTTGCTTTTGGAGTCCAGTGTGCAAACAGTTTGTATTTTTTTCACCTCTTCTCATGTATATACATCTAGTAACTTTCTAAAACAATTCATGCATCTGATGGGCTCGAGCTCATGAAAAGTGCTTCACAATGACTTTTTGCTGTTGCTGCTCTCACAGTCTTGCATAGTTTCCCTTCTGAACTATGATGACATGTATGTTTGGTGAAACATAAGCATTAAAGGGGAATTTTTAAATTTTTTTAAATTTTACAGTAACACGTTTCTGAGCAGTGTCTGACTTGGTATATGATTTATTTATTTATTTGATTTGCAATCCACCTTTCTCCCCAAACGGCACCCAAGGCACCCATAATTCAATATGATGATGAATTAATTAGTATGCATTCAGTATAAAGTCCAGTCTAGGCAATGTTTCCTTTGCATTTGTTTTGTCCTCACTTTTCCTTCTCTTGCTATTAACAGTATTTATATACCGCTTTCCAACTAAAAGTTCACAAAGCGGTTTACAGAGAAAAATCAAATAACTAAATGGCTCCCTGTCCCAAAAGGGCTCACAATATAAAAAGATGCAAATGAATACCAGCAGTATTCAATTTATAATACTATAATACAATTTATAATGCTAATCAATTTATATCACTGCAGATTTAAAAAAATTATCAACATTAAAATCGATTAGATAGCCCTTATGAATATTGCAGAAATGTTGCAATTGATTTGGTAATATGTGTGGTTGAGGAGAGTGCCAATAGCTCATTGGTAAGATATACTGTATGCTTTATATTAAAAAAAAAATCCTACATTCAATCCACGACATTTCCAATTGACACACACGCCAATATTTTTCACAGATTGGCAATATTCTGTAGTTTGCCTAGTTTTAAACAGACTCTGATCAATTTTGGAAAAAAGCAATAGTGTAAACCAAGACATTGATGGAGAAGCTCAACTCTTACCTTGAATATATAACAGGGAAGTACCGATTCATTGTGGTGAGGCACAAGTCTAGCCCTGACCCCCCCCCCGGCCCCCTTTAACTCGAAGCATGCACCAGCCTTAATGGGCGACATTCGGGACTAACTTGGAGTGCTGGGAAGTGTGGATGACTTTAGGATGCAAGTATTATTGTGAAAGTGGATTCTCCAAACATATACCTTCAATTTATACCTTTGAAGTTCAGCTTACAGTGAACATTTTTGAACAAACAAACTCTTAAAACAAAAACTTAGATACTCAGAAAGAATAATATCTCCTAATTGGAGCATACTGGCCTATATTTGAGGTGCAGTTTATCTGTTCTTCTGTAGGACTTCCTCCAGAGAGAAGCTGTGTGCAAATGTAGGGGAACACACAGCAGAAATTAATGCAAGCCTGTTGCCTGGATGCTAATAGCTGAATAAATTGGGGCTAGGTTCATCTTTGTAATTTGATTCTAAACTATAACAATCAAAGCTGATATTAATAATATAAAGTAATATTTCTTTTTTCCATTGTTTTCATTTCTTTTGATCACTTGTTTTGATAAACTATAACTATTTTATCTGATTAATCTTCATGCCTTATGGGTAATTCATCTAATTTCAATACATGCTAGCATATTTGTGTCTGGTTATTCTGCTTCATCCATTCTGTATCAGGGCCTTAACAGCATAAAGACCTCTTAGAATTGGGCTATAAAAATCATGAGCACTTAAACCTTTCTTCATTGGGAAGATGCCCCATCACCTTAATTAAGTGATTTGCCCTTGGCAGTACCATAGATATAATTGCTATGAGATCCTTCTTGAGATGGGGCAATGAAATCTATAAACAATACTGCAATATAGAACCAAAGAGTTCTATAAAGGCAGGATGTTGCTTAAATTTTATTTTTTGTCCTTTTCCTAAAAATTTGCATCCAAAAGTTTGCCTTTTAATGCTGCTGCACACTCTGTTTCCATTTAACTGTCCACCATGACCTCAAATTCTGTTTCCTGAATGGGCACAGTCTGTTCATCTTCTACTAGCATATATATGAAGTTATATATATATATATATATATATATATATATATATATATATATATATATATATATATATATATATATATATATATATATATATATATATATATGAATTTTTTGTCCCACTATATTCCACATTTGCCTTTCCTAATGGAGTAGAATCCTGTAAAAATGCAGTAGAACAAAAATGATGCTTCCGTGAAATGTGACATATACTTCAATCCTTAACAAGCCTCTAAGTTTGCCCCCTTTTTCATATTCCTGTCCTGATTAACACATATTGTTCTTAACTGGCTTCCAGTTAAGTTTGATTTTGGACTAGTAATAAGTAATTTGGACATGTAGAAACCAGGGGAAAAGCTAAAGATGGAGATCAATATTTATATTGATATTTAAAATATTTAAAAAAAACTCATATATACTCATAGGGGCTCCCATCTAGCTTCACAACTGGACAGGCAGATATGCATACCAAGCATTTTTCATTGAGAAGCAAACCCCCATGTTATAACACAAATTGCTTTTGAAACTCTTTTAACTTTTGAAAGGAATTAGTGTGCCAGTGAATTTTGGCATACTTTTTAAAGAAGGTGACAATTAAAAACTAGATGGCTGCCATCATTAGTATTACACATATGCATGCAGCAGTAGTTTCTTGCAGTTTGGGAAGGTTTTTGACATGTATGTACAGCACTTTGGAGTACTGCTCAATCTTATCCAATTCTCGAGCACTGTTGAAGCTGTAATATAGCCCCTGGGTAAGGGAACAAGTGCTCCTTCACCCTGAGGAGGCCTCCATGGCTTCCCCCATTTCTGGATACAGTGTGTGCCCCTTTGGCATGGCTGCACCAGTGGTACTGATCCTGACCTCCCAGGGCCTGATCTGCCCACCCCGGCCCCATCGCTGCCCTTCTCTGTCCTATTACACCCCTTTCCTACCCTCCCCCACCCTCCCCAGCATGCACCACTCAGCATGCATCTTACCTGATGTGGCACGTACAGACCAACACAGGCCTTTGCACTAGCATCTGCAACTGCTAGACTGTCAGGAAGTGATTTATGACAGTATTTCAGTGCCCATCACTGGTGTAGTATACCCAGCACTGGCTCACACGCTGCAGAGGATCAGGTTTCTTAGCACTTAGGCAAAGCCAATGCAAGAGCCCATCAGTCTGTGGGAAGATACTACATTGTATTGTCACCCTGGAGGAGACCTGACCTTGGAGAAGACGGAAGCAAGTTTTCCAGGATCAAGAGCCCTTAATGATGGGAGTGAAGGAGCTTTTGCCTTTTATTACACTGTTCCTTTCATTTCATTCTTGTGGGTGAACCCCACACTTTAATGATTAATACTGGTATAAGAGACTGATGTCTGCTGCAGAGCATTAACTCAGTGAGACTTCAATGAGTGAATTCAATGAGTGAATTTCAGTTCAAATCTATGGGGTGTGTGCTATGGCAACAGTTACAATCTGAAACATACATGTCACCAGAGGCTTTGATGACTATCAGCCCAATTGTGAGCTGCCTGGCACGTGGGGCTGCAGTGGTGCCAAAAATGGCTGCTGCTGCATCCAGCGCACTCCAGGCAGCAGCCGACGTCTCCTCGAGAGAAGGGGACTGTTGTCCCCTTCCCCTGGGTAAAGCAAGTAGCCTCGCAATGGGGCTACTCGATTCTACGACGACCCAAGTGTTGCCGTAGAATTTAGAGCCTCTGTGTCAGGTGGACAACCTGACACAAAGGCTCAGCATCCAATGGAGCAAAGCTCCACCAGTCCCGTCCCATTCCCGCCCCCAGCACACCTCCTCCCCACCCTTTCTCTGCCCTTCCCTATGCCCCCACCTACCTCTCTGCTGCCCGGCAGTCCGTGCAACTTCCAAGTGGTAGACCTCCATTGCTCCACCGGCACAAGCCCAGCACCAACCAGCACTGGGCTAGTACCAGCATTCCTTTGGCACTAGGGCCCGGAAACGTGCCTTATGGCACTTTGCAACAGTGTGCACTGGCAGTAAGCCGGCAGTCTCGTTAGGATTGGGCCCTGTGTCACCAGGCCTCGGATGCTCTGCTGTCATGTCCATCTTCCACCCTCTGGAGTCTGGCAGTGTAGTGGCTGCAGGAGACGGTCTTCTCAATGTAGGTACCCCAGGAGACCCTACCAATGTTCTCTGCCTTTCAACCACAGGTTAAAATGGGGTTGTTCAAATTGGTTTAGGGCATAATCCTATGCAACTTTCCAGCACTGAAGCAGCCATGCCGACAGAGCTCATGCTGCATCCTGGTGTGGAGGAGCAGTCATGAAAGTTTGTTCCCTTACCTCAGAGTTGCACTGTGGTTTCATTGGCACTGGAAAGCTGGATAGGATTGGGCCCTTAGACTATGTCTTAGAACAGGGGTGCCCAAACCCTGGCCTGGGGGCCACTTGCGGCCCTCGGGGGCTCCCAATCCGGCCCTTGGAGAGCCCCCAATCTCCAATGAGCTTCTGGCCCTCTAGAAACTTGCTGGAGCCCGTGCTGGTGCAACTCAACTGCTCTCAGCATGAGGACGACTGTTTGACCTCTCACCTGAGCTGTGGGATTAGGGCTCCCTCCACTACTTGCTGTTTCACATCTGTGATGCAGCAGTGGTAGCAAAGGAAAGACCGGCCTTGCTTTGTGCAAGGCCTTTTATAGGCCTTGAGCTACTGCAAGACCTTCATTCATTCATATAAGTTCCATCTCTACTAAATTCATTTATGTAAATTTATACAAATTTTAAATGTAAATTAATTCTTTTTTTTCCCCAGCCCCCAACACAGAGTCAGAGAGATAATGTGGCCCTCCTGCCAAAATGTTTGGACACCCCTGTCTTAGAACAACGTGAGACTCTAGTCTGTGTTTGGTTGTGAAGGCATTTTTGTGTGTATGAGGGCACAATCCTAACCAGGTCTACTCAGAAGTCAGTCCTATTTTGTTCAATGGGGCTTCCTCTCAGGAAAGTGTGGTTAGGATTGCAGCCTGAAACAGTTAAAGTTGCTTTTTGGTTTGTAGTTTTAGATTGCTTTATATTTTTACCACGAGTCTTGGCTGCCTTGAAGGTCCCATTTGGAATGGAAATGCAGGGTATAAATAGTTTAATTAATTTATGAAACACCATCCCCCAGCAGTAACTATATTAAGTACAGAGAATACTGTGAGGATATTCTATAGATGCTTCTTTTTTTTTTTTTTCCAACTAATCTACATCACACAGCTCATCTTAACCCTTGCCTTAGGCAATATCCCAGTAGGATATTGCACAACATGAGCTGGCATAGAGATGCCTGGTCCAAATGGCTCCCTAATGAGAACTGCTATAAATAGATCTTGCCTGTCAGGCCACTTTGCTTTAACATATTTTCAGGAAGGAGGTCACAGAATCTGCCACACAGTATCTCCTGACATTGTAAAGTCATTGTAAAGTCATCATCACAAAAATTGCTACCAGACGCTCAGTGCCTTAAGGAATAACCGGAATCTCCGTGCTGATACTTGCTGGCTCTGATAGTGGTACATTCATCCTATAAGTGCACTTTACAAATAGAAGTAAATTATGCAAGCAGGAAGGTCTAAAAGCATGACAGGATTTAAAGGAAAGCTGTGGTGACAAACAAGGAAAACATGAGTCACTGCAGCAATAGCCACTGCAAATATATGTATCCAGTAGGGGACAAATCAGATAAATTAGAAGGCAGATGTTTGCCTCCTAAGAGCAGCACTGAGATAAATGAGAGCAAGTGAGAGAACCTCTTTTATTGAGCCAAACAATCACTAGTCCAATGCATAACACTGAAACTGCAGCAGAAAGCTGCTAACCCCATGCAGTGATCACAGGGCTTCTCCCCTGCCAAAGAGGTGATGAGTATGAATGTGCTTATTACCCATGCAGTAACAAAGGAAGGGATCTTGCCAAAACCTTGTCCTTAACAAGTTATAGGTGCTGTCTGATGCACTGGCATTCCTAGAGGGAGGGGCAAAACACTAAGTTTTTCAGGTGCCTGAACACCTGTGTAATGTGCCCCCCCTTGCCTTCAAAGCCCCTTGCAGCTGAGAAAGCAAAATAGAGGAGATGCCTCTGCTTTCGCAGCCACAAATGGTTCTGGAGGTGAGGCAGAGACACTGGCGTCCCTAGGGGGGTGCAGGGGGGTGCGGGTTGCACTGGGTGACGCTTGGGGGGGTGATGCACCCGGGGGAGGATGTGCTAACTTCGCAGCTTTCAGAGCTATCCCATCATGCCATACACCGTTGGATGCAGAATGTCCAGCAGAGTGCAATGCAAAAAACAGAATTGAAATAGCTCCTTTTGTTCAAAGGTTATGGCCAAAAAACCAGAAAGAAAAAATGCACGAAGCCCTATGGAAAGTGAAAGTGAGCCTATCGCGTGTATGAATAGGCATACTTGCCATAGTCCGTCAGAAAGGGCAGGTTGAGAGGAAACACCTGAATGGTCCCGATCCAATGAATGCAGCCCCCAAAAACACAAAAGGGAGAAGGAGGTCACTGCCTCCCTCCCAGCTGTGAGTCTATTGAACTTGAAATGAAGCCAAGTGGCTGAGTTTACTCATGAGTAGGCATACTTGCCATAGTCCATCAGGAAAGGGCAGGATGAGAGGAATCCAACAATGGTCCCAATCCAATGAATGCAGCCCCCCAAAAACACAAAAGGGAGAAGGAGGTCCCTGCTTCCCTCCCAGCTGCATCTATTGAGCCTGAAACGAAGCCATGTGGCCGCATTTACTTGCGAGTAGGCGAACTTGCCTTAGTTCAGGCAAGGACTGAGAGGACTCAGGGCAGGCTGAGAGGACTCCAGGGACATCAGAATGGTCCTGATCCAATGAATGCAGCCCCCAAAAACACAAAAAGGAGAAGGAGGTCCCTCCCTCCCAGCCCTATGGAAAGCTAAGCAGCCTCACTGTCGCGTTTACTCGTGAATAGGCAGACAAGCCTTGGCTGGTGGTCAGGCCAGGCAAAGGGGAATGTGACAACACCAGAATGGTCCTGATCTGATGGAACTGAAGCTCAACATATGTTCCAGAAGGCAGCCTCCCCCCCCCCCCTTAAAAGGACAAAAAAAAGAGGCTTCAATGGTAAGGGGAAAGTTTTCTATTTTGCACTTGCAAAGCCAGGAGGGTCTTTATCTTGATATGCCTGAAATAGAAGAACTTTAAACTGGGCACTGGGAGGGCTGGAAATCTCACTGATTCTTTTTGGGGGGTTGTTATTGCAGGCAGACTACAGAGCAAGCTCCATTGAACCACTATGGGACTTACTTCTGAGTAGACATGCATAGGCTTGAGCTCACAGGCTGCAATTCTACCCACACTTTCCTTAGAGTAAGCCCCATTGACCATAATGGGACTTACTTCAGAGTAGATTCATTTGGTGGAACAGGACTGGTTCCTCCTTATTTAATTATTTCTTTTATTTTAATTTAATTTTTTATAATTATTTATTGTAATTTGCTTGATGATGTCACTCCTGGCCATGACATCACTTCCAATGGGTCCTGGACAGACTGTCATTCTAAAAAGTGGGTCCCAGTGCTAAAAGTTTGAGAACTGCTGCAATAAGGTGTTAGTAAGTTGACACGGGGTGTGTGTGTGTGAGAGAGAGACTCTACAAGTTTTCAAAATCACTAAAATCAGAATTTGGAGCAATAATATCATCATGTTATATATCAATCAATGTGTAATTTCATGCAGAATGCAATGAAACAAACCACATTGAAATATCTGTGTTCTAACAAAAGGTACAGCCAAAAAACCAGTGGGGGTGGGTCGATGGCACATCACCACGCCCACCACCTGGGGTGTTGCCCTGCCCACTGCATGGGGTGACGCGCAGTCCTCCCACACCAGGTGATGCAAATCCTAGTGATGCCACTGGGCAGAGGGGCTGCTTTACACAGGCGTTCAAGTGCCTGATAAACTTAGAGTTTTATCCCTCCTCCAGGAAAGCCAGTGGTTAGGTAGATCCAACTTCAGGGTTGAAGTAGCTTGCACAGTGCATAGTACAAAGGATTGGTTTAACTGTAGGAATTCAGTTCTCCCTTCCAAGCATCATGAAAAGTCAGCTATGTATTTATAATCAGTTATGAAGTCTTGATCCTGGATAGTCATTCAAGTTACTTGTAAAGAAGACCTTGCTGTTCCACCCCTCACATCCATAATATCGACAAGAAGGTCACAGATTGGTACTATTAAGTCATGAGTCTTCATGCACAGCTATGGAGACTCATGATGCAAGACTAAGGCACTGGAGCCATAACAGAGGGTGTGACAGTGGCAAGCCATATGAGCCATAAGAAAGGGTGTGACACGATAGTGGCAATCCATATGGTGCAATCCAGTATCTACAACCATTTTGGTTTGGATGAGTGGGTGACTGATCAATGGGAAGCCATTGATGGTGGCATTCCTTTCACAACCATCATGTGTGCTTTGGCTCTTCGTTCCCTGACAGTAAAAGTTGAACAAGATATCCACATATGACTTCATTCCCATTTTGCCCTACTTTTATTAATTTTGCATGTGAGATGTGCTCATTAAATAGCCATCTTTGCTATGAAAGTTAACTTGACTAAGGCCCCAATCCTATCCCTGCCAGTTGCACTGATGCAGCCTCACCAAAAGGGGATGCACTTCAGTGGTGGAGAAGCCACTTGAAGGCAAACAAGAGATAAGCAAAAAACATTTGTACTTACTTTCCTGTAAGCCCTTGGGCTGCCTGTGGGTCTCCTCGGATATATGCCACCAATTTTGGTAGCATATATCCAAGGAGAGCAAAGGGATGGGAAGATTACAAAAGGAGGGGATAGGATCTGATGTGCACCGTTGCTGCAGAATCCACCCCCTCCTGCTTCCTCCTCACCCAGTTTTGCCTCCAGTCCCACCCTCCACCAACCATCACTAACTTACATGGTCTGGTGGGCACGGTGGGGTCTGATGGTGGAGATGCAGTGCTGTCATCTCTTGCAGCAGTGCTTGCAGAATGGCTGATGATGGAGTACTCCAGCATTTTACAACAGTGGAAGTCACTCCACTGTCATAAAGCTCTCCACCTGGTAGTCCAATATTTTATGAATGTTCATGTAAGTCTACCATGTATGTAGTCCTCATTTTGTCCTGCACAATGTAAGATCTAGGTCATTGTTCTTCAGCCTTGGGGTCAAAACCCCAATGGGGTCTCAAAGCCTCAAAGCCTTGTGGGGTTGCAGCAACTTTCTGAAATGAAAAAGGACCATGGACTAGAGCACCACCAGGTATAGGCATAGAGGAGGTAACAGGGGAGGTAACACCAAGTACAGGTAACAGGGGAGGTATCTGGTGTACCCCTTCAGGTACCAGGAGATTGTATCCCAGCCCTGCTCAGGTAATAGCTTTCGCTTGTGCCAGGCTTTATGGTAACCTTTTCTGCTCTCTCTAATAAGCATATATGGCAGAGGTTCTCAAATTGTCAGGGAGAGTTTGAGCCACTCTAAGTTCTTGCAGGGGCGGGGGGGGGGAAGGCAGTGACGCGATCCCCAGGATTGCGTCACTAAGGGGACTGCAGGGACTGGCATACATTTACCAGTCCCTGCAGCAGCTTTCCAAGGGTGTGGGGAGCCCTGCACAACCCTCCGCAGGGCTCCCCATGCTTCAGAAAGTGAAAACTGAGTGATTGCGCCCTGCTTTCAGTTTGCAATTGTAAAGGGCAGGCAGGAGGCATGCCAGGGAGAAGGATTGGTGCGGGAGGGAGGTGGGGCTGTTCGCTTTTGGATTCATTTTCTTAAAACTGCCTCTACTTTCTGTCATTGACCTTTGAAATTTGCCACTTGGCTATTTAACAACCTCCAACAATCAAATTACGGCAGGCAGGTGGGATTTGGACTAATATCCTAACCCCCCTCCCAGCCCACCCAGTGGGCTAGCTATATGATTTGTGCCAGCTATATATCTGGTGTGGATCCAAGATGTCCCATAGGGACAACTGGGGTTTTACCTGGGGTAAGGCAAAATATATCCCTTACCCCAGGGAGACCTCCAGCTGCCTCCTGAGCTGTGATGGATGCACCATAGGCCATGCGACATGGCTGTGCCAGCACAGTTTAGGATTGGGCTGCCCAGCAGCTGGAAAATAAATAAACTGCGTTATCATAATATTCCATCCTGCAAAGAAAAGAAAAGCTTGTGAACGGGGCTTGATACCAAATTCTGTGTGATGCCTGACTAATTTTTACTTGAGATGATTAGCCAAGCAAAACATTTTGAATATATTTTAGAAGAAGCATAATCCGAAACAACTAACATGAATATAATCATACGCTGAATTAGAATTTCCTGAATGATGGTGCTGTGAATATCAAGCACAGGGAGTACAACATTTTAATAGTTGTCTATCATTATGGATTACTCCAGGCCTCTGTTGTAAATGAGATGTTTACCTAAATGAGCTTATTCCCTCATGGTAAAATGAAAATAGATAAATAAACCAGATGCTTGGAATTCATTAAGATCACTGAGCACATTGAAGCCATACTTCTTTTGATAGGATGCAATAAAATTGCAGTATTTATGAGCTGAAGTGCACCTGTATGGGAGAAACGGATTTTCATAGATCAGGATATATCTAGCCCCCATCGTCCTGACCCAGACACTTCAGTGGGCCTACAGGAACATATATCTTCTCCTGAGCTAGGGCTCCACCAGTCTCATCCTCAGTGTGACAGAATGCATCATGTAATGGTGTTCCCATATAACGCTAAGCCAATACATGTGAGAACTGAGTTTATGAAATGACTCACACTCTAATTTCCTATGTATATGTCTGCAACCAGAGCTGACTTTTGTTCTGCCAGATCCCCAATCCAAGCCTCACTTAGGGAACTTATGCCCACTCTAAGCTAATTAGCTCCCCTTTGTTCCCCAACAATGGCCCCAGTTCTCTACAGCAGCACTGCTAGACTCCACCACCAGGGTAGCTTGCCTGTTTAAACTGCAGGGACCCAGTTCCTAAGGCAGCAGTCCTTCCTGGTATAGCAGCACACCTCAGCTCTCCGCAGCCTGGTCAAGTTAGTCACAAAGTCAGTCAGAGTATCCAGGGCAGAGTCAGTCAGTCTCCTACCTCCAATCTGCACTCCTTCTACAACCCACACCCCCTTCCTGCCTCAGGTGCCCCTTATATCCCTGAGGGCCCTATTGCCTTCAAGTGGCTGCAGCTGTGCAGCACACTCTGCTGGATGCCCAGGCCCTACCCTTAAAGGGGCCACTGCTGGCACCACATCTACCTCCTCGCCAGATCTTCCACGATTCCAATACAACTTCCTATCCACCTTGTTGAAATGTGGTGAAGTGTTGACATTGACCCTTGCTTCCACACATGCACACCTCTTCCCTTACATCCCTTACCACCATTCCTTTTGCCTCCTACTCTTCTTCCTACTAGAGCTATTTTTTTCAAAAGCAGAAAGTAAAAATGGAAGAGGAAGTGTGTGGGAAGAGAGTAGACATGAAAGACACTGTGATTTCTGCAGCCTTGAGCCACTGTTGAAGAGCTCACTGCACCCACTGGGGTAAGGCAAAATAGAACCCCTTATCCCGAGGAGACCTCCAGTCACCTCCTGAGCTGACTTGGAGAAAACTAACTTGGAGAAAACTGAGCAGCTAAAATGGCAACATGGACCAGCTAAGTCTCCATGTGATGGCTGTGAATCAATCCACCACTTTCCTTTACTGTCTCTTCCAAAAAGCATTCAAAGGGTGGAGAAAGGAACTTCAAATGACAACAGGGCCAAAATAAAAAGACAGAGAAGACCCAGTGAAAAGCCGTGTATCGCTGACATGTTCACTACTAGGAAGTACGAGATACTTCTCCCTCCCATGCCATCAGTATGGCTTTGTTACAAGAATGTAAAGGCTGGGCAAAGGGGCGCATTTTAAAGTAGCGATTTTCAGGTTTTGAAAGAGAAGAGCAACTCTTCTGATCCAACTCAGCACACATGTTAAAAATGGTGTCCCTCTTCTGTTACTTCTTAGATGGTGAGCATTTTGAGACAAAGAAACAACTTCCCAGTCCTTCACAATGTAAACCACTTTGTGAATTGTGTAGTTGCTTCAAGGGTGTACATAGGTATTCTCTATCTATCTATCTATCTATCTATCTATCTATCTATCTATCTATCTATCTATCTATCTATCTATCTATCTATCTATCTATCTAGGTAGGTAGGTAGGTAGGTAGGTAGATAGATAGATAGATAGATAGATAGATAGATAGATAGATAGATAGATAGATAGATAGATAGATAGATAGATATGCATTCTAAATAAGAATAAAACAAATAATCCATCAGAAAGTCAGACACCACAGTAGCTTCTGTAGCATGTGAGGGTTCTCTGGGGTTGTGTGTGTGTATTTCTGGTGTCTTTGAGCCATATCCTATAGTTGGTGAGGTTGACTGTTGCTATGTTGCTCTTTCCTAAGGGTTGATGGAGAGTGTTGCCCCAGCAGTGGTCACTTATTGGCCCTGCACTTGACCTCTCCCCTCCCCTTGCTCAGTTCACCCTGGTGGCATTTCCCTGGCTGCTGACATTGGGTGGCTGCAGTGATGGGCTCCTTGGACACCAGATCAACATTGCACTGACACCATAGCGCAGATGCCTGGACAACAGACTGTGTCAGAAATTCCATGGATGGTGGAGGAATTACTAGGAAGCAGTCACATAGCAACAGAAGGGTGGGGGTGCAGTCTTCCTCAGACACCAGCCATAAGAGGGTGCTAAGGGGGTGCCAGTGTCATTCCTGCTCTGGCTACACCAGCCTCAGACATGCTGCCGCCTGACCAGCAAGAAGCTCAGTTGCTGCCAAAGAGCAGCAGGTAAGAGAGCCAGGTGCTAGCAGTGGCCAGAGCCAATGTGTACAGCCAGCTTCTCCTCCCTCTAGCAGTGAAAGCTCAGCATCCCAGAAATGACTTGTGACATGATGATGTCATCATGTCACTATCAAGCTTTCAGGTTGCTGAGCCTCACACTGGGTGATGCCACCCCCAGTGACACCACTGCTAGGAGGGCTCTGCAGGCATAACTGGGAGGGCTGAGCCAGTGTAGCATTGCCTGGACAGGCTTAGGATATGGCACTGTGCCAGCATCAATCTGCCATCAGTACGGTGTCCCAATAGAATTATATAGCTTCCTTGCAGAGAAGACAAAGGGAAGTGATTTTGGTAGTGGTCGTTTCCACGCTGACAAACATGGGTGGATTGGAGAGCAGATGAAGCTTCTATACTCTGCCCCAGCAAACTCTGGAAAGGGCTTCAAAGATTTATACAAGTTATTGTATTGCATTGTTGTGCACATGGTTGGCAATCTTCAGTCTCGAAAGACTATGGTATAAGCCTACAGCACCCAGTATTCCCAGGCGGTCTCCCATCCAAGTACTAACCAGGCCTGACTCTGCTTAGCTTCCGAGATCAGACGAGATCGGACATGTGCAGGGTAACAGTTGCTGCCAACTGTTGTAGAACTTTATATTTCATAAAGTAGTTGGGAAATAATGCAAAGAAAGCTTGTGGTCAGGATGATAAGTTACTAATGCTAAGCCAAGAGATGACTACTTTTATTTTTTAAACCAGAAAGAATTTTGTGTTAAAATAATGACATTATTTTGTTATCATGCATGCTGTACAAAGTCATTTTTCAAGCCACATACACAAATGTAATTTTCAGTGAGAGATTTCCAGGTGTAGCTATTATAAAAAGAAAATTATATAACTGCAGAAAGTATAGTCTAAAGCAGGCAAATTATCCACGCACTCAAGGATCTAATTTACTCTAAAAAGGTGAGAGAAATTAAACTTGCATTTTCTAGCAGGAATAAAGGCAGAAGGGCACAAGGTGAATTTGATGCAATTTGAAGAATCTCTCCAAAACAAGAGCTAAGAAAAATTGCTTTAAAACAACCGAAGACAATTCTTAATATGTGTATTGCTTCAATTTTTCACAAATTACATTATTGCTTAGAAATTTTTCCCCAGCAATATTTCTTAACACTTTCAGTAAATATTTTATTATCCATAATTATTTATATCAGAAAGCAGTTTTGTTTGGATTGCGCATCTCTGTGTTGAATCAATAGATGTCAAGGGTAGACAGGAGCTACGTTAGAGTGTTGCTTGATGAGACAGTTTCCCACCAGCTTGCTGTGAGATAAACTAAAGAGATCAACTTGGGGGCCTTGTGCAAATTCATTCTTAGTACAATAAAAGTAGAACAATGTTAGCACTATCATCCATTTATAGGACATAACACAGTCAAATGGATGTACTTTTGCATCATATTGGCTGTTTCTAGGGCAGAGATTTAGATTGTTCATATTTTTGGAGCTCTTTCCTCAGTAAAACATGTCTAAGATATATGAATGAGGTTCATCCATTTCTATGATCCTATTGTTTCACATAACAAAATACAAAAGGATCTTTCAATTTTTTCCCCCCCAAGTATAAAATAACACCATTCCTACCAGAGGATAGCAGCTTGGCACAGGAATGGGCAGGAATGGGCAGCTTACCCCACAGTTGGGGTTTCCTTCTGCAATTTTGCCTTTTTTCTCCAAATTCTGCCTCTGTTGTAGGACTGTGAAGCAGAGTTATAGTTCTACTAGAGTTGGAAGTTTCCACAAGGTTATCCAGTCCAACCTTGTGCCTGTAGCAGGAAATCCTCCTAGAGCAGTCACTTTCAATTACTGTGCTGTGGCACATTGGTGTGCCACAAGTGGTCCACAGGTGTGCCACAGGAATTTGGAGGAAGGTCATTTATTAGGAGGGCCAACAGGGAATGTGAGCCCCTACTGGCAGCATAGTGTGTCTGTCAATTGTTGAAAACCTGATGGTGTGCCGTGACAATTTTGGTGCCTTTTCAAGTGTGCTGTGAAATGAAAAAGGTTGAAAATCACTGTTCTAGAGTATCTCCAGCAGATACCTGTCGAGAATCTGCTTGAAGGTCTCCAGTGAGGGAGGATCCACCACATCCCTCGGCAATCGGTTCCATTGCCAAATCCCTCTTTCCATCATGAATTTCTTCCTGAGGTCCAACTGAAACTTACTCTCTTGCAGTTTATACCTGTTTGACCTAGTTCTACTCTCAGAGGCAGCTGAGAACAAATTTGTCCCATCTTCCGCATGACAGTCCTTCAAAGAGTGCTATCATATCCTTACTCAGCCTTCTTTTCTCCAAGCCAAACATAACAAGTTCCTCACCTTTACTCATAGGGTTTGTCCTCCAGCAATCTGATCATCCTTGTTGCTCTTCTCTGACTCTGCTCCAGTTTGGCTGCATCTTTTCTAAAGTGTGGTGCCCAGAATTGGACACAGTACTTCAGGTGAGATCTAATCAACGCAGAATAAAGCAGAACCACTACTTCTCGTGACTTGAAAGTTACGGTTCTACTAATGCAAAGTATCACTAGTGATACTGGTACCATTGGTTGAAAAGCACTGAAATATGGTGGTAGTGACACTTGTAAAGGGAGAATTGTATGTCCAAACAAACATCACTGACCTGAACCTGATCAAGCATATGATCAGATTCAAGAATGTGAATTAAGGCCTTGAAACTTGGCAGCCAACAGCAAGAGTAAGTATGCATTGAAAACAAAAGTTAAACACGTAAGGGCACAATCCTAACCCCTTATGTCAGTGCTTTCCAGCACTGGCATAGCGGTGCCAATGGGACGTGTGCTGCATCCTGCAGTTGGGTGTCACTCACAGAGGCTTCCTCAAAGTAAGGGAATGTTTGTTTCCTTGCCTCTGAGCTTCATTGCCCTTATGTCAGTGCCGGAAAGCACTGACATAAGGGGTAAGGATTGTGCCCTCAGTTGTTTGTAGACATATGACACAAAAGTGTGGTTGGTTGTGCTTGTTCTGAAAACTGAAATTTGTTGAAAAACCCACGGTTGGAACAACCATTAAGTATCAATTACCTGTTTTCCAGATCTGTATTAAACTGTATGACAGTCTTTCTGTGTCAGTGTGATCCCAATGGTATGGACAGTCAACATGCATACACTTGTGTGTATTTAGACACTGCTTTCTGACATTCCACTCAACTCATGCAAGTCAGAAGTGTATGTCAGTATTGAAAGGTGGGAAGAGCAGCATGGTCTCCCTCAGTACCTTTAGTATCTGATGGAGGGTTCATCTGAAAACTCCTATTTTGATACCAAAAAGAAAGACCATGCCTTTCATCTGAAATAATAGGGGAGAAATCACCCCGTAGAAAGGTCAGCAGAGGGAAGCAGCCTCCCTCAATGACTTGTGCATGGTGAGGAAAGACATCAGATCTTGAAGGATTCCTATAGCCCAGAGCAGGGGTGTCCAAAGTTTTCGGCAGGAGGGCCGCATCATCTCTCTGACACTATGTTGGGGGCTGGGGGAAAAAAGAATTAATTTACATTTGAAATTTGAATAAATTTACCTAAGTTTACATAAATTTACTAGAGGTGGAACTTATATGAATGAATGAAGGTCTTGCAATAGCTCAAGGCCTATAGAAGGCCTTGCACAAAGCAAGGCTGGCCTTTCCTTTGCTGCCGCTACTGCATCACAGATGTGAAACAGCAAGCAGTGGAGGGAGCCCTCATCCCACAGCTAACACGAGAGGTCAAACAGTCGCCCTCACCCTGAAAGCAGTTGTGTCGGGCCATTGCGGGCTCCAGCGAGTTTCCAGAGGGCCAGAGGTTCATTGGAGACTGAGCCCTTGGGAGTCCTCAAGGGCTGCAAGTGGCCCCAGGGCCTGGGTTTGGGCACCCCTGGCCCAGAGGAATCACCACTCGGTTATAAGAACTTCAAGTGTTACCAGACTTCTCAGCCCCATCCATGATGGGCTTTTGTGCAATTACTTCTGGAACTGCTTGTAACTTTCTTCTCTGACCAATATCCCCAGTTGTGCAGAGATCCAGTGTCCAATCTATAGTGCTCCCAGTTCAAGCCCTGCAGCACCCAATCACATGGATGGGCACCAGTCAGATGGAAAGGATCATGGGACTGACCTCAACCATGTGGGTGTTTAATCTGCATGCATTTCTGAGCAATGTGGGGGCTGCACCCCAGGGAAGCCACAACCATATTACTGGGCAAGTATTTCTGAAGGAACCTACTCTCCAGATTTTAGTGACAAGGCCTTCCATGCCAAGCTGGCATTTTTTATTCTCATTTTAGAAAAATAAGAACAGCCCCGCTGGGTCAGGCCATAGGCCCATCTAGTCCAGCTTCCTGTATCACACAGTGGCCCACCAAAGAAGGAAAGCCCTGGAGAGGAGCAGTCTGTACCCATTCTGGATAAAAGAGGCCGCGCCAACCCCCCAAACCAGCAATTTAGGACTTTTGCATTTCTAGTAAAACATTAAGACCACATTTTGATTCTTTCCCAAAGGTCTATTTGAAGAGAAAACGGCCTAAAAATGTTTACTATTCGGTCTCTGTCTCAAAGGATTTCTCTTCCTAGGCTAGAAACCAAAAGAAGTCGAATTTTACAGCAAAATTCCTTTAAACATTCTTAATTATAGCTTCCAAACAGTGACACTGCAGTGTATGCACTGAGGTACCAAGAGCAATAAAAAAAGAGCCACTCATATAAATTGTTTTAAAACTGGAGATGAGCAAGTATTTGGAGAAAAGAAATATTATGAGGGCAAGCCTGCTAAATCAAAGGGAACATCGCCGTAAATGCCAAACCACCGAGCCTTTTGGAGATTTACTGCAAAATTTCAAGGTAGCTCCCATTTTTCTCTGTGAGGAAAATGAAATTATTACATGACACCATGCCAGATCTCATGAAGTGCCAGGATAAAGATGTGATAAATCGACATTTATGGTGGTAAGCCAATGATTCTGTGCTCCTGGTATCCTTCAGGGTTGAAATGGCTTTATATTTATGTTAGAACCACATCTGAGGTACAATTATGGCTTAACCGTTTGCTTCATACATTGTGGCTGCAATCCTAACCACACTTTCCTGAGAGGAAGCCCCACTGAGGAAAATAGGACTTACTTCTGAGTAGACCTGGTTATTGTGACTGTCTCTAAAACACAGGGGCAGATATCAATGGCTGAATTCTTTCTTTTCCCCCACAGATACTGCACATATCTCTGTGTCGGGCAAGCCTAATATTTTGGTAACTCAGTGCTCCATATTCAATGCAATAATTTCCTGGCATGCCCAAAGTGATGCAAACTCATTTCTTTTTTTAGCTGTACTCTGTATTTTCCCCAAATATTATTATGGACATTTGATGAGAAGCTTTGCACTCCAGTGTCTCTCTTGTATACATTGTCACCAGGAGTAGCCAATATAAGGTCTGTGGCCACATTCTTCTACTGTGACATATGTCTTAATTGTTCTAAGATAAAAACAGAGAAAGACTATTTGGGAAGAAATGGGCACTAGTTCAGAGGCAGCAGACATGGTCTGGTGGTTAAGCTGCAGGCTGTTGGAAGAATAGTAAGCAGGAACAGTCCTGTTTGAGTTTTGAATGGGAGACAGAAATCTGATAAAGTTCATTTGTACTCTACTACCTTGGGCATTTGCTTCAGCATGGGAAAGGCAGGGCATAAATCTCTCAGATGAATAATAAATAAATAAATAAATATGGTCTACTCTCAGTTTGAATGCAGCTGAGAGGAGGTGGTTATTGTTACAATGGCAGTGTGTGTATGTTTCTCTCTTGTTCCATTTTTGTCCTCCATGACCCACTGTGACATTGTGTCCATCGGGCAGTCCAATCCTACCAAAGTTCCCCCGTGCCGATACAGCGGCACCAGTACAGGCTACGCAACATTCCACAGGGAAATTGAGCAGGCAGAGGTCTATTGGGCTAAGGGAACAGTTGTCCCCTTGTCCTAGAGAAAGTCCCTGCCACCACTATGGGTCAACTTGGACCTGCACCAGCAATATTGTTGGTGCAAGTCTGCATTGAACCATGTCAGCGGATCTGGCCAGGGTAGGGGAGGACAGGATACTGTGTGTGCCAGTGCCATCCCCTCCCAGGACTGATCCACCAAACCTTGCCCCTTGTCATGACCCTTCCTTGCCCATTACACCCCTCCCGGCTTCCCCCCCCCCGCCCCTGTGCTGCACAACACAGAATTTATCTGTTCTAGCAGGCATCTTCCACTGTGCTGGTGCATGCGGGAAGACTCCAACCCTCCCTCCAGCACTACTAACTGGTGGAGTGTCACAACATGATTTATGGCATGTTTGTGACAGCTTGCACTGGCAGAACCATGTGCTACCCATGCATAAGATTGTGCCGTAAGTGTATCGCCCTTTGTATCCTAATGGCTCAGGATAGGAAGCATCAGTTCCATGTAAGTATATCATCACTCTAAAGAGTCTGACTTAGTGTACGGTTGTAACAAGCATTTAAAATAATATAATTTCTTCTCACATACAACACATAAAAGCATCAGAGGTCTGCTAGATCAGACCAAATGGTCATCAGTTCAGCATCTTGTTTCCTACAGGGAAACCCACAAGCAGGCCATAAAAGCACTCGCTGACTTCTGTGATTGCTCCCCAACATGGATTTTCCAGTGCCTCCACCAGCACTTTTTTTTTTTTTGCTGTTTCAACTTCTCTTAAGATGAACGACTATATAATGAATATTAGCGAGCTCTGATATGATGCAGAAAATAAACATGAATATATGAATTTTGAGTTAGTTTAACCTTGCATTTCATGTCTCATATCGACTCTTGTCACTGTTGATCTAAATGAATTATTTATGTTGGGACGAATTGCATCTTCCTCTTATTGAATTCCATGAGATGGGGAAACCTCTCCCCTTAGCCCCTGCATATCATTTTTGGATAAATGCATGCCACAATTAAGCTTTTTTTTTGTAAATGGGATGGTGAATTGATGCATCCAAGCACCACAGCCAAGGGATGGAGAACACATCTTTGAATGGATTTTTAGGCCTCAAGTGCCATCCCCAGGGCTGGACCAAGACCTCCAGGTGTCCAGGGTGGTATGTTCCCCCTTTACCCAGTGGCACATCAGCTGCATTCTCCATGCCTCCTCCATCTGCTTCCTTGATTCAAGAAGGAAGAGGGAAACAGAGTAAAAAAGGTTGTGTGGTGAAGAAGGGCATAACCCACCCTCACCCTACCTCAGTTCAAACTACCTCTCCTCCATACTTGCTCTTCTGTTTCATTCCATGCTTTCTTTTCAAATCCAGGAGGGAGAGTAGTAGATGAGTAGGCAGACATAGGTGCCCCTTGCCACCTCAAACTGGGTTGGTGTACAGAGGCAGGTGTTCTGCCACAACCTGCTATCTCAGGTGACCATCTCAAGGTCTTATGGATGGTCACCCCTGCCCCAAATTATATAGGAATTGTTTGCAACTTTCTCTGCATTCCTCAGGTATTGGAGGATGGAATAATCCAGCATGCTTTAGCATGTTCACACAAGGATTTGGACAGACTCAAAATGTCAAGCTTTGAGCATTGGAAGAGCAGGAGGAGGAGGGGGAAAACGTCTATCAGGTGTTACAAGTCATGATGTGTATGATTTTAGAAATGGGCTACGTCAGAACCCCAGTTGCAAGGGAGAGCACCAGGATGCAGATCTCTTGTCATCTTGTGTGCTCCCTGGGGCTTTTGGTGGGCCACTGTGCAATACAGGAAGCTGGACTAGATGGGCCTATGATCCACTGGGGCTGTTCGTATGTTCTTAAGGTCCCAGTGTCAATTCCTGGCATCTCCAGGTAGAGCAACAAAGATTCCTGTCTAAAATTTGAAATGAAAACACTGAACAGCTGCCAGTCAGTGTTTACAACAATGAACTGAATGGTCTAATAGTCTGACTCAGTATAAGGCAGTTTCCAATATTCCTATTAGCATGACAAATGATGAATTGTAGCCTGGCATCCTGCAGATAACAATAATAAAACCGTCCAAATGCCAACTTGAAAGCACATCTAAGAACAAGTGTATGATACACGAGCTGGGGCTGATAGGATCTTGATTGCTGAAGCAACTGCTAATTGAGGAACTTTTTGTACAAGGTTCAATCACATCAGATGATGGTCTCAATCAATTGCAGGACAATAGAGAGAGTAAAACACTTGAGGCCTCTTGGAAATGCTGTGGCAGAAACCTTTGCATGAAGTTCAAGCAGGAAAACCATCTGAGTAACAAAGCAAGGGCAAAGGAAATTTCAGACACCCAGCTGATTTTCTTCAACTATTTGATCAGAGCAAAAAAAGAGAAAGAAGGAAGTACAAGTCTAGGGTCTCCCTTAAACATTAATGATAAAGGTGGTAAATTCCCTGTTTTGGTCACAGTTGCGGACCTCCCATTGTATTAGATGGTACAAGTGTCTCTCTGGTGGCTCCTGACGGGGTCGGAAATTGTACTTCCGGTTTTCCAGAAGCACAGTTTATAGCATCGGGGAACCTCAGAGCGGCTTCCCCGATGCAGTCCTGAGTCATGCGAGACTCCAAGAGCCTCAGGTGAGTGGGGGTGGATTTTTATGCAGGGGGTGGTGACAGCCTGTGGAGGGCGCCATCGCGGACCTTTGCCCTGGGGTGTGGGGCTGGGGAGGCCCGCCACTGTTTGGTCAAATTCATGCCAAAAAGAGGGGGGGGGGAATGAATGTGCATTTCTCCAGTCAGTAACTTCAACTTGGAAAGTGATCCTAGTCAATGTCTTAATAGGATTCACTTAAGCCTTATACTCAATTTCTCATCAGCATCTTTGTGATAGTATGTAAAACCTCCTATAAAGTTGCTTCCTACAACACTGTTCTGTTATAGTACTCTTCGTCCTAGCTGCAATTTTTCCTCAGT
This sequence comes from Tiliqua scincoides, assembly GCF_035046505.1. NCBI lineage: Eukaryota > Metazoa > Chordata > Lepidosauria > Squamata > Scincidae > Tiliqua > Tiliqua scincoides. The sequence continues at coordinate 43,691,163 of NC_089822.1, forward strand.
GTAATTTTTACAGCATCGTAAAAAAGAAAAAGGTTAAAATCTATAAATCTGTTTAAAAGTTCAGTGCAGAAAAGTACAGCTGCCTGTGCTGTGCTTTCAGCCAATGGCAGTTGCATAGTCTGGCTAGAATATTCTGCACCAATGAGAGTGGTGTATGCTGGGGGCAGTTGATTGCGGCAGGAAATGCTGCAGGGGAAGAACCAACAGGGGAGATGAAGGCTTAGATGCTTTCTTCAGCAAGAAGGGTGAGTCCTTCTGCAGTTCCCAAAGATGAGACATGACTTGACTCATCCTCCTAACACCTTCCATCATTTCCCATCCTGCCCTGCAGGAGGACAGAGAGCTGTGATGGTCAGTTACGCAGCAGGCTCTGACCTAGTAGGTACTGTACTGTACTGTGAACGCATTAAAATGATGTTATAATAACACAATAGTGACAGTCATGCCCAGAGCCTAATGGCGCCCTGGGCACGACAATGCGGTGATGCAGCAACATGACCCTCCCCCACATCATCACATTGGCCCCCTGACATCACCCCATGCCTGGGCATTACAACCCTTCCTGGAAGGGCTCCATTTCAGAGCCAAATGGACACTCAGGAGGGTGAGTGGGCCCACCTGCAGGCAATGAGTGCCCTCCCCTCCCTAAAGGCAGGGAACCACCTGGAATGCTGCAAACAAGGGGCACACTGCTGCTACTGCTCACCCCCCCTTGGAAGTCCATGCTCGGTGCTCACTCTTCAGTGGCACCCTGGACAAATGCCCTGGCTTTCCACACAGAACTTTTCTAGGAACACACCAACAGCTTATAGGAGATATTTGGTCAGCCACAGTATCATCAGCTAGACGTTTCCCAAAGGGCGGTTCATGAAGCTAAAAATAAATCAAGTTGCAGCCATTATAGCCATATTAGGGAGAATGCAAAGCTTTATGCTTTTCATTTAATGGCCTCAGAAGAACATCGCAGTGTTAGGAAAGTAGCTCGTCGCCTATTTCAGATTTCTTTGCTCTAAGCTCAGCAGCGTTCAGAGTCGCATTCAACGTGGGGATTTCTGGATTGGTCTTCAGGCAAAATCAATAGACGGCAGTAAACATTCCTGACAGTTATTTCTAGTTCAAAGCTATTATCATCATAGATACTAATCATGCCTCCTTGGAAATACATTTTGTCATTCAAGATTCAGATTGGAGACAGCTTTTATATGACACCGAGAGGGTTCAAAGAAAGGACTGATTTGTCATTCCTTCAGTTGGAGCAAATTAAAATTTTCTCGCAAATGAAAGCATTATATTTCTCATGCACCACTTCCCACGCCTAACATTGCAAAGCTGGCACAAAAAACCTCCTAATTCAATGAACTTGATGTAAATGCAGATTTGTTCTTTAAGGCTTGGTTTTAGTATCTCCCATTTTCTAGAGCAGTAATTTAAACCTTTCAAGCAAATAGATGCTTCTGGATGTCTCCCCCAGAGGGATAATAATACAGAACTGTGCCCTGATTGCAGGGTTGCTTGACAGGAGCCGTGGCGGTTCCAGCATATGAAAGATTTCAATGTCATTGGAAACCAATATTTCTGGTCATCACAGGTCTCTTCCTCAATTCTTTCCGTCCAACTCTGCAAGTTTTCTGTATCTAATCTATACCATTTTACATCGTCCTGAATGTTCCACAGAAATCCTTTTATCTTCCATATATAGATGGTTACAGAGACGGCTGTTGCGTTCCTGTCTCTTCTGCCACCCAGGGGTCAGGAACACAAATTCCACCCCCTTTACCCAGAAGTAATTGCAGTGACATGATTGTGACTGCCCTAATGACTGCCCCTCAGCACGTATAGAGTGGCTGCGCACCACTCTGAGCGTGCCATCCACTTTTTCACTTTTTTCAAAGTGAAAGAAGCCAGCGGTCAGTGGCTTTGAATGGCTGCAAGGGGAGTAAACCTGCTCCCCCCCTTGCAACCACATGCAGCAGTTGCACACTGCTCTGAGTGGCCACCAGCTTCTTTCACTTAAAAGGAAGTTTGAAAAGTGGGTGGCACACTCAGAGTGGTGTGCAACCACTCTGAACGTGCCACAGGGGGCAGTGGATGGCAGCATGGCTCCCACTAGATGTTCTGCCCAGGAGCACTGACCCCACTTCACGTACATCAGTGGAGATTGGACACTGAGGCATCTGGGAGGAAGGATTTTTGTCTCACTATAAGCTGAAAAGGACATGAAAATATAGACTAGCAGCACAGTCATAGAATCATAGAATACTATAGATGGAAGGGACTTTGGCAGTCATCTGGCTGGACGTTGTAAGTGCAGGCAACTACGGCATCCCTGACAGATGGCCAGCCAGCCTTTGCTTGAGATGTGCAATGTGAGAGAACCCACAAATGCACAAGGCAGGCTGTTCTAGACAGCTCTTACAGATAGGAATTTCTTCCTCATATCTAGCCGAAATCTGTTCTCCTAAATCTAAATCCAATACATATTTACTTAGAAATCAGTTTCATTGTGTTCAATGGGACTTATTCCCAGGTTAATGTGCATAGGATTGCAGCCTAGGAAAACAGTTAACATCCAGCCCAATCTTACTGGGCTGCCGTGATGGTGGAACTAGTGCTCTGTTGGCGCTGGCTGCTGTAAAGCAGCCATAAAGTGCACGCTGAATAGTGTGCTGCTGGAGTACTGGCGGGAAGGTTGGACCTTTCCTGTGCACATTGTCAGACTGCTGGCCACCCACTAGAACAGGTAAGCCAGTGGGAGAGGAACAGGGGAGTGTCTGGGCTGGGAGAGGGAGAGACCAGAGGTGGAATGGGGGCAGGAAGGCGTGAACACCATTGGCAGTCACTTGTGTTGGTATCATAGTCCTGTTTCCCCTCCCCTTTTCCATTCCTTTGCTCTCCTTAGTTCTGCACCAGCAAAATGGCTGGCATAGATCTGAGGAGATCCATTGGGGCAACAGAGGCTTGCCCCAGGATAAAGGAACAAAGTTATTTTACTTTAAGAAAACCTCCACGGCTGCCCTCCACAGGATGCAGTGCACACCCTGCTGACACAGCTGCATGGGGCAGGGGGAGGTAGGATTGGGCTGTTAGACTCTTAGAGCTGATAGCACTAGATCGATGACAGAATAAGCAAGGAATATGACATCAGATCCTGAAGTCTTTCTTTGACTTAAAGATTTTTAATGAGAAGGAAATATCGGATGGGACCTAAGTTATTTATATGAATCAGTCAGATGGATGGAAAGAAATCAATCCTTCTGTGTAATCATTTTGTGTCGTTGTCAGTTCTGCAGTTAACGAAGCCTTATTTAGCTTAACCTGCCACCTTAACCTGTGATTACAAAATTTGCTTGCACAGTATTAGGCTGCAATCCTAACCACACTTTCCTGAGAGTAAGCCCCATTGAACAAAACAGGACTTACTTCTGAGTAGACCTGGTTAGGATTGTGCCCTTAGTTATACTATTGTTAGATCAACATAACATAAACAAAGTTAACACTGCATGTTGTAAATTAACAGAGTTTGTACAATGAACTAAAAACCTGCTTGGAAAATTTACTGAGCCAACATCACAACAGCAAAACTGGTGGAGTTTGGTGCTTTATTTTGGCTCATATATCTTTTTGAGACTTAAAAGTACAAAGCAACTCTCTATCTGCTACAAGCACAGAAAGCAAAGATCAGATCAGAATGCTATGGGCTTACTTTCTGGAAAGCGATATATTTGTCTACAACTGGATAGCATAACCGATTCTGTACGGTAGCTTAAAAGGGAGGATAGAGTTGGAATCATTTAGATCTGATAAGAGAGGAGTCTTTGGGACTGTAGCATCCTAGTATCTCTTCAACTATACCAAGCACAGACGGTTGGAGAGAACACTTGACACTGTGCCCGTGGCTATTTCTAGATATGCTGCGGCAGCTAAAAATAACAGAACAGATTTCCCTCCAACAGCTAAAGACACCTTCCTTTTTTGAAGTATTCTAAATTCTCGGCCCTGGTCTGATCAATCTAATTATGAATTAAAATTCAGCATGTGCTCGTTTGAGTTGATGTGAAATAAAGAAGCAAATGTCACAACTGCATCACATGATCTGCTCCTCTTCCTCATTCTCACATAATCTTTATGCAGTAATAAAACCTACTTTAATAAGGGTTCTTTTTTCCGATACATATTCGTCATGTCTTCAGAAGGCACAAACTTCATTACATGTTAGGTATTTTACACTCCATTAAATCCTCAGGGAGAGGCTAATTGTTCCTTTACTTTCAACCTGCTGTTTCCAAAGTAACTACCACTTCCATTTCATATTCAAAGGATGAATAATCTGTATAGATTTTTTTTCTTTCTAGTCCACACTCCGTTTAACAGGAGTGGAAGGTCCCACAGTGTAGCACAAGCATTTGGTTACATAAAATGGTCGCGCTTTGATTCTTGATGCTCTTATAGTCCACCACTAGTTTTGCACATCGCTCCACTTCTAATGTCCCCAGCAAAGCACAGAATCGGTATCATTCTACATCCAATTACCAGCAACAATATCCATGGCACAGTGTCAGTAGCTGAAGTAACAGTCATACATAAGTATTATGGTGCCAGCAAAGTTTTCCTGCCCATCAAGTAGTGTAAAAATGCTTTGTGAACTAAGATATATAGAACCAATGATGTTGGAACAGGATGTGTTCTGTTGATATCACAGAATGGCCACAGCAAAGCATAGACATTGCATGTAGAAGATCTCTGGTCATTTAGAGCAGGGGTGCCAAACATAAGGCCCACAGGGCAAATGTGGCCTCCAGAAACAGTTTTATCTGGCCCCTGTTATAATTGGGATCTCCCAGTTTGATAATTGGGCTCTCTCATATCTTGAAACAGGAACAAGATTTGCACATTTTCTCTTCTGTCATTTGCAGCTAATGAGTTTCTGTGTGAGAATAAAGTGCTTATTTCTGACCATCACCTGCTTAATGATGTCACTTTCTCCTTAATGATGTCACTTTTTTCCCCAGCAGGCACTAAGAATGCTAACTGCGACCCTCTGTGTGAAAGAAGTTTGACATCCCTGATTTAGAGCATCAGAGGAAGCTAGGAAATTCTTATTCCTGAGACTCTGTCAGAGCCCTCACAAGCTAGTTGTTCATGTTGGGTAAGTGACTGGCCCGACTTAATACAAGGAAGCTCTATATATTCAAGATACAGGATATTCTTTATCCGTGGATTTGGTACTCACAGATTTGTCCCACCACAAATGTCAAACCCCCAGATTCCCCCCCCCCCCCCCGCAGACCTCCCAGACACAACCGGGACCTTATTCCAAGAGTTTTTCTGAGTGTCTGGAGCCATTCTGAGCCTCAGAGAGACCGCGCACAGCCTCTTCAAGGCTCAGAATGGCGCCTGGAGCATTTTTTTACAACTTCCTGTTTTTGTTAAAAACTGGAAGTCATCAAAGGATGCTATGGGTGACATTCTTAGCCTTGGAGAGGCAGCGTGCAGCCTCTCCAGGGCTCGGAATGGCTCTGGACATGACTGGAGAAAGGGTCTGGTCATATTCAGGGCAAAGGTGGGCTCCAAGAACTGTGGATTTCATTATCTGCAGAATTTTGTATCTGCAGAGGCTCCAGGAATGGAACCCCATGGATAAAGAAGCTCCACCTGTATTGGGGAAATTCTAGATTTCAAGTCTTGGTGATTTTGGTCTGTATCAAACAGGCAGTTGAGAACACAAGAAATCTGAGGGACACATTTAGGAGTCAGTGACCCAGGCAGTTCCCTAGGGTTGCATTCAAGGGGCACCCAAAGCATTTTAGTTAATGCTAGCTCTTGTCTGAGGACAGAGAGTTGGCAGGGTGACTTCAGCCATAGAATCCAGCGCATGCCATTGCTGCCAGATCCATCTCCCACAGATCCTTCCTGCATCATTTCTACCCCCTCCCCACCTGGTTTTGCCCCTCACTGCCCGTTCCACCCTTCCCGTCTCTTCCCCACCCCTCTCACTGTCTCACCTTCTCTAGCAGGTGGCTAGGAGTCAAATGATGCAGGCAGGAAGGCTCCAGCCTTTCTGCCACAGGATGTTTTACAAGTGCTTTTTAGCTGCAGCCACCATCAGGATGTGTATTCCACTGGTGGTTTGAGCCATAGGATTAGGCTGCCCTTTGGGAGTGGGAAGTTTATGCAGGATATGGGGATTTGAATCCCTTTCCCCCATCACAGCCTGCTGATCTCCCCCCCCCCCCCCACTGGATATACCATCCATTTTTGTTGCAGCTGCACCACTGGAGGAAGGATAGGATTGGGCTGGAAGACATTTAAAATCTGAACAAATTGATGGGTCTTGTCTGGTATGCAATGCCTTCTGGTCTAAGACCAGCTCTGTGTGTGTGTGGCTTACCTGATAGAAAGGTATACTATTTAAGCTGTAGTGGCACAATCACCTTTTGAGATTGTGCAACTAAAACAGGATCAAAAACATAACTAGGATTGGTTTCAATTTATATTTTCCATCCAAATCAAGATGGTTGGGAAACACATGCTAGGAGAAGGAGAAAGATCTCATGCCAAATATAATTACCCTGCACGCTTTTCACTTCTCTTTCTATTACATACTGTGCTTCAACACCTTCCTCTGGCCTTCAGCCTGAACATTTTTCAGTTCACATGTCTGCCTTTCCTGGAGTGCACTACAAATATATCGGCCAAACGAAGCAGTACGTAATGATGTCTTGGGGTGGTTGGGTGGAAAAACTCTTCACTAGTGCATACAAACGAAATGTAAATGGAGACTGTACACAACTTGATTTTAATGGGACAAATCATATCCTAAGGACAAACTTGGGAAAAGAGATTTAGAAAGAGATTTTCCTTTTCAGAGTCTGAATAGATAGTTTATTATCTCATTACTGGATCATTTGACTTATATGACAGCATTCCGAGCACAGAATGGAAGACTTCTCTAAAATGATTTAATTAAGCATGTCTTCCATGCTGTAAACACTTGACTAAAAGATGTTTTCTCATGTTCCTAACAGCTTCTCTTTGTATATATGCAGAGCAACCATCCTGCCATTTAACTAAGATCTTATCACATATATATTTTTTCCTACTCAAGACCAATTCTTCTGCATGCCAGAACAATCTGAACTTCAATAGATTTGCACCACATCTTTGACCATGAAAACCTTGAGTGCAGAAGACTGATTGAGGGAAAGGGTAAAGCTTTATAAAATCTCTGTACTTATCTTGTCTGCACGTTGAGTGCTATATGTTTGCAACTTTGCTTCTTTCCCCAAGTTGCCGTTTCAGCACCAATTTTTTAAAGGGGAAGCTTCTTCAGAGACCGCACAGACCATGACATCTTGTCACCACAAACCCAATCAGATTTGGTTACGTCAGTGATTTTCAACTTTTTTTTCATCTCACAGCACACTGCGAAGTCAGTCAAGGCACACCATCTGTTTTTTGACAATTGACAAGGCACACTGTGCTGCCAATGGGGGACTCGCATTCCCCAACAGCCGTACTAATAAACAACCCTCCCCCAAACTCCTGCGGCACACCTGGGGACCATTCGTGGCACATTAATGTACCATGGAACAGTGGTTGAAAATGGCTGGGTTACATGCTAATGTCACAAAGTTAAGTCAGAGTCAGAGCAGAGAGAATTACCCTCACTTTGAACAGGCTTTCCAATTATTTTCCTCTTATTCTGAAAAGATACTCAAATTGTGTCGAATGAAATGTACAGTGCTTTTCTTGATATTTTGACAGAAATTCACACTATGAGGTGAATCTAAAAGGAGCATTTCTGGATAATTCTAGAAGTGACATCCTTATCCAAAGTAATGGTGGAAGAGAATGTGTGGGGCAGGAGGAGTGGTCTGGAGGTTGACCTGTCATCTTACTGAAAAAGCTAAGAAGTATCAGAAGCCTTGGATGGGAGATCAGTGGGAAACCAAAGCCACTGATAGATCTTTGCAGAGGAGTGTGAAGGAATGCAAAGTCGGCTGGCAAGAAACAGGATAAAATCTGAAGCTTGATTTGCAGCTGAAAGCTTGGAAGTGCAGGGGTTGGCAAGCCAGGATGAACTGCACCATGAAGGGAAACATCTGGAAAAATGCAGGGCTTGATGAGGCTCTTTCATGGTACTATACTTGTAAAAACCCCATTAAAAAATGGGGTTTATAGTCAGCCTGCCTATTTAAACCACCTTGAATCTATGAGAAAGGCAGCATTTAAATACTGGAATAAATAATAACACCATTGGCTTTGGATGTCTTTGTAATGAAAAATAACTGCAAGATACTTCCTTACGAGAACTGCAAATTTAGGCAGTATGTGGGATAACCTTTATTTCCTGTTTCAGCAGAAAACAGACATAGAATTATGTAGCCACAGAAAATGGTTAAGAGACCACAATTATTTCTGTGCTTCTGTAGTCGCTATCATGCATAGCTATGGATTAAAACATACCACTTTACACTATAACTAAAAACAAAAGTTAGGATGGGGTGGGGGAGAGCTTCTGCTTTTGAGGTATACAAATAATAATTTATAAAATACAGCTCAGTTTGGAAATGACCGAAAGGTTATTGTCTAGAATCCAAAGTTTCCCAGGGGAGTTCTCATGAGCATGGGTCTCATGCAGCTGTGCTCAGATATATCCAAGGAGATCTTCGGACCTTTGTCATTAGCATTTGTTGACTCAATGGCATGATAAGATTATGCGCACTGTGAGAACATCGGTGGCACCCCTTGAGCACCGCCACTTTTGGTCCCAACCTGCCGGAGCTGAACTAGAGGGAGGCTTGGGAACAACCTATTGGCTGCTCTGGTCACTGAGGGCATGGTAAGCACAAGGATGGCAAACAGGTCTGCATATCTTCTCAGTCTGTCCACAGCCAGCGCCCCGCTCCTGCCCTTTCTTAGTGAACAGTCTGAGAATAACTGGTCGCTGTTTCAAGAGCTAGGTAGGATTTTTTTTTTTTTGCCATCAACCAGATTGCCCCAGGTTAGTGGTTTGTTGTTGTTTTTTTTTTACCCACCCCAGGCAGTGCGTTGGTGAGTGCTTGGATTTAATAAAGTGGCCTGATTCATCCAAAGCCTGTGTCTCGTGTGCTCATTGGGAGGAAGGTTTCATGGGTAAACACAATGATTCCTAAATTACTTTTAAAATGTTTGCTTTACCAGCATCTGCAGGAGAAACATACCTCTTTCCAGGCATCATATTCCTTGCTCCAGTTGGCCCTTTTCTTTTTTCACTGGAGACCTATCCAGGCATTTGCTGGATGATTAATAGAAGAGACATAGAGCTGAAACAACCGTTTGCTTTTTTTCTGTTGTTTTACAGAAGAAGAGACAACACACACAACTCACTTCCTGCTTTATCTGTCACCCTTAACTTAGAGCCCAATCTTATGCGTGCCTATTCCACAGCAAGCCCTACTGAGTTCAGAGGGAGCTATTCCCAGATAAGCATATATCAGATTATAGACTTAATCCAGTTTTCCCCTCTGAAGACAGTTACATTGCTGGCCTTGGGAGCACTTTTTTGTATAAGTGGAAAGCTCTGCTTTGCAAGGCTTAGAGCAGAGGGTGGTAGAAACAAATCTGACTTTCTGAAACAGGCTTCCTAGTTTAGGGTATGCTTACAAAAAGAGTACAAGCGATGTATCGCCTTAATTTTCTTTTTAAAAAATCAACGAAGTAATTTGAACAATGGATTGGATATAAGATGCATGAGCAGAAGGAAAACAGACAGTCACACTGTTTTGTCAACACTGGCACAAGACTTTAACAGAAGTTGTGCAGTGATTTGATATGAAAATTCTATAGCAATCTTTTCAGTGGTGTAAGCTAAGGGATCCGGCATCCACGAGCGCAAAAATTTTAACTATTCCCCGCACCCGGGACATCTGGGAGCACAAGATTCAAAGCTGCTTTTCAGCTTATGCAAGAGCTTTCACAATATCTTTCATGAGCACAGTCATGAAGGCCAGTGGCATAGCTGGGGGGGCAGGGGGGTTCATTGCTCTGGGTATCGCAGCTTGCACCCCCAACAGCAGACCTGAGGTGAAAAAGCAGCCTTCTGAGGTCCAGGGAAGCCATGCACGACCTCAGAAGGACTCCAAAAGGCTTTAAAAAGGCACTTCTGGTTTTCATGAAAACCGAAACCGCCTTTCTAAAGTCTTGGTGAGGTCTTCCAAGGCCTTCTGAAGTGTGGGGAGGCTGTGCATGGCCTCGCTGAGCCTCAGAAGGCTGCTTTTTCACCTTAGGTCCACTGTCAGGGGTGCATGTTGGCACCCCTTCAAGGTGTGGTACCTGGGGCAATATACCTCCCTGCCTTTCTTAGCTATGCCACTGGTTTTCATGACAGTGCTCATGCAAGATATTGTGAAAGTTCTTGTGTATGCTGAAGAGCAGCTTTGAATGTTGTTTCACTTTTCTTGCATGAGGATATTCCTGTGCAGAAGGGCATTTTCAGATCTTCCAATGCTGTTTAATGACATGACCAGTGTACATGTCATTAAATAGCTGCAATTCTGTGCATGTTTACTTAAAAGAAGTCCAGTTTTGTTCAATAAACCTTACTCATAGAATTGTGCTGTAAAGCAAACACAGTTATATTACAACTCCATAGTCATTGTAGGCTCAGACATCTGTGTGATGTCTTGGAACCTGCCACCCCGCTCTCTTCCCACTGGATAAGCAAATAGATAGGAAAAGGTCTCCAGAATTACAGATGTATTGCATGTTGCTCGTAGAGAGCTGCCCCTAGGAAGCCATGTTTGTGCATCAGGGTTCGCATTGAGCTTTAGTTCAGTGACCATGGCTTTAATGGGATGAAAAGGGCATACATTTCGAGTGCTTCCACTTAATGGCATTGCAAATTAGCCTTTAACAGTATTGGATTAATCAATAAAAAAGGAGCAAGGGCAAACAAGGAGCAAACATTGATGAATAATTTACTGATTCTTCTGTACTCCTCAGCCCCTAGATGTCAACAGATACAGAAATACATAACTTAGGCCTTAAACAACACCCGGAATTAGATTTGCTTGTCTGCGCGTCAGCATCCCCCAAAGACCCATAAAATACTATTAAAGCTGTTATGCTTTTAAAAGGATATTAAAACATAATGGACTGTTCATTTATATTGCATCTTATTGATATTTTACCTCATTACGAGTTGGGCACCGAGTCAAGATAAGGTTTATAGGGGCACCAAATAAAAATTAATTCCGCCGCATAAAGAACATTGTTATAATATTTATTCTACTAACTGTTAAACATTTTATGAAGGTTATTTGAATGAAAGCAGTGATTAAATTTAGAGAAGAGAAAATCACCACATCTTGGGCAAAGGTCCACGTTGCTTTTGTGTATATTTTTTTGTAAAGGCGTGTTGAACTGGAATCCCTAGCATGTATGCACTGCTGAAACAGAGACACCTGCATTGGCTCGGTCATGTTGTGAGAATGGATGATGGCCGGATCCCAAAGGATCTCCTCTATGGAGAACTCGTGCAAGGAAAGCGCCCTACAGGTGGACCACAGCTGCGATACAAGGACATCTGCAAGAGGGATCTGAAGGCCTTAGGGATGGACCTCAACAAGTGGGAAACCCTGGCCTCTGAGCGGCCCGCTTGGAGGCAGGCTGTGCAGCATGGCCTTTCCCAGTTTGAAGAGACACTTGGCCAACAGTCTGAGGCTAAGAGGCAAAGAAGGAAGGCCCATAGCCAGGGAGACAGGCCAGGGACAGACTGCACCTGCTCCCAGTTTGGAAGGGATTGTCACTCCCGAATTGGCCTTTTCAACCACACTAGACGCTGTTCCAGAACCACCTTTCAGAGCTCGATACCATAGTCTTTCAAGACTGAAGGTTGCCAACCTATAAGTTGAACTGGTTTTTTGATCCCCCCCCCTCCCCATGAAGGAGCTAATCATGCAAGGCTATCTGAGCTGTGTATTTAAGCTATACAATAAAGTACATTTCATTAATGACTGCATTATCTTAACATGAAAGGGGTTCTCTAGCCACCCTTAAGGAACAAGGGAAAGGGGGAGATACTGAGAGAGTACTATTTCAGGATTCTAATAAATTAACAGTGCATTCCTAACTTGCACTGGAACATGGAGGCCAGAGCCCTGCCCTTTATCCAGCTCGAGTTTGGGGCTGAAAGGGCTTGAGCCCGGGGCAAGGGGCATGGCTTCCCCTTATCACTGGGAGAGCTGCTGCAGTACCAAGGGTCTACTTAGATCTGTGCCACCTTAAGAGGTGGCATAGATTTGAGCAGCCTGGAACTGCCCTGGGCTACCTGGAAATGGAGATAGGATCTGGCATCAGTGCCAGATCCTAGCCCCACCCCCGCTCCCCTGCTGCCAGCCCATGGCTCCGCCTGTTGCCCGCCCTCCTCCTGCCCTCCCCACCCCAAAATGCCTCCTCCCCATCTTCCCCCACATCTCCCCCCAAGACTGGCTGACACGGACTTATCCCGTTCCGTCTCCACGGAGGCTAGATCTGGCCTCAGCAGGCCAGTGCACCTCTGTGAGCCAGCGTGGCTGACTTCAGAGGAGGCGCAAACGTGCTTTATGACACATTTGCAGTCCTCCTGGGCCGGCGCAAGAGATTTGCGCCAGCCCAGCACAATGTCAGGATTGAGCTCCAAGTGCTTTATGATGTCGTTTTTCACTGATCTTTCATGGATATTAACCACTTCACATGTCCTGTCCCTGATGCAGGGAGTTGGGACATAAAATAAATGAAAAGAGCACCACCACAATAAAGAGCACTACACTTGCTGCTGCCCACCATCACCCAGTAAGTACACATTGGGATACTCCAATGAAGAGCTTTACTGTGTGGCAGCAGGTAACAGAGCACACTCGTCCATTGGCAATGCTGCCTTGCTGTGTGCTAAAGGAGGGGCATTTGTCAATTTTGATCCCCCATCTAATGGCTCCTGGTCACCCGGGGATAAAAGGGGAACAGAGAACATCCTGTGGGCAGACTTTCCTCTTCCCCTAGTGCAGGGGTCGGCAACCTGAGGCTCTAGAGCCGCATGTGGCTCTTTCAGCTGTCTGCTGTGGCTCCTCCAGGTGAAAGTGGCAAAGAGGGTAACAGGAGGCACCTGTGTTGGGAGGGCAGGCTGCTTCCCTCCGGCCCCTGAGCTCACTGCCCTCCTCTCCCTTCATCCCCATCTGCCCCACATTGGTTTCCCTTTTCAATTTTGCAGGCATAAGCTCCCTGTTTTTCCCTTTCCCAACTCTCCAGCAGGCTCAACCAATCAGCATCCAGCAGGCTCCTGACTTTTTCTGTTGGAATGGCTCAGGGCCCTTCACTGGCTGAAGACCAGCCAATCCTAAGCCGCCCTCCTCCTCAGCCATTGCGGGCCCTTGCAGCCCGACTTTCCCTGAGCAGGTCCCCACTCAGTGCAAGGAGAGGCTTTTCTTCCACAGCTGAGGAGACATCCTGTGTGTCTACTCAGTAGTAAGCCCCATTACAGAGGACGAAGCTTGCTCCCAGGAAAGGGTGCATGGGATGGCAGCCTTCTTGAAGCCTGCTCAAGGCCAAGCGCAAGGACAGGTGCGCAGGTCTGTTCCAGAGTAAGCCCTGATGTAGTCCCTGGGCTACTCCCAGGAAGGTGTGGAGGGCTGCAGCCTCAGCCCCCTCCTATGCAGGTCTACTCACAAGTAGTCAGTGAGGCTTCCTCCCAGGAAAGTGTGGAGAGGACTTTAGCCTGGGAGCTCCAACCAACTTGTCTGCTCAGAAGTCCCATGGTAGTCAAAGGGGCTTACTCCCAGGATAGTGTGGAGAGGGTTGCAGCCTGAGTGAGGGCGGGCGGGCGGGCGGGCGGGCAGGCAGGCAGGCCGGGCAGAAGCTGGCTTGTGGTTGCCCCCCCCTTCTTCTCTGGAGTCTGTGTCCTTTTATCCTTCCAGCAGGGTTCCTCTGGAAGGTGGGGGGAGTTCTTTAGTATCCATGTAAGATAAGCAGATGTCATAACCGACATATATATTGGAATCCTGGAAGTTCTGGTGAGGAGGTAGATGTGGTGTCAGCAGTGGCCCCTTTAAGGGTAAGGCCTGGGCATCCAGCAGAGTGTGCTGCACAGCTGCAGCCACTTGAAGGCAATAGGACCCTCAGGGATATAAGGAGCACCTGAGGAAGGGGGTGTGGGTTGGAGAAGGAGTGCAGGTTGGAGGTAGGAGAGGAGGCTGGGCTGATTGACTTGGATACGCTGACTGACTTACTTTGGAATCTGATCTTGGACTGTGACTTGGCTTATTGACTTTGGACTCTGCCCTGGATGTTCTGACTGACTTTGTGACTAATGGACCGCTGGAGACATTGGAGTTTGGTGTGTGGCTGCTGTGCCCAAGACATGCTGAGGACCTAGGGTCTGCTGTAGGGGTGGGAGGCTGCTGGCAGGAAAGAGGACCTCTGCAGGTTGAACAGGCGAGCTACCCTGGAGGTGGGGTCCAGCAGGACTGCAGGGCAGAACCAGGGTCATTTGTTGGGGGAAAGAAGGGGAGCTAATTTGCTTAAAGTGGGCCTAATTCTCCAGGCACAGAATGGCCTTGAAATCAGGCAAAACACCATAGAGGACCAGGCGTCTGAAAACACAGGACAAGAATGTATGACAAAACTAACTAAAAGCTACAAGAGGGGGCTATTATTAAAATGGGACCTATAAGAGCATAAAGGTGGGAAAAAACTATATATGCAGTATTATCTTCATTTTAGATGTCAAAAGGGTTTTGTGGCTCCTGAGGTTGTTTTTTTCCTCCAGAAAATGGGTCCAAATGGTTCTTTGAGTGCTTAAGGTTGCTGACACATGCCCTAGTGCTGAGATATTCATTCTGTGTGTCACACCTCCCTAGTGAGGCGTGGCTAGCCTCCAGGGGTGTCACCAGGCATCTAGGTAGAGAGGCTGGGCTGGGCTGCTCTGCTGCACATGCTGCCTGCTGACTTGTTGCTTTTCTGCAGCTGTGAATGGGGTCAGTGGGGCAGCATGAGGCTGGGAGAGCTGTGAAACATGCTGGGGGAGGTGGGGGAGAAGGCTGGCTGGGCAGGCAGAGGTGCCGCATCTCATCATGGAGCTCTCTTCATGTGCAACCTTGCCCCAAGGACATTTCCCAGTGTGCCCCTCGCCCTGAGCACCCTGGGATTGGTCAAGGTTGCTTGGGAAGGAAGGAGCCAGCCTGCTCCTAGTGGGGGGGTGTCCAAATGCCCCAGCCTGCATCCCTCCGTCTTGCCTGGGGGGATCGCATCTGCATGTTGAGTGTGTGTGTGTGAGCAGCCCCCATCTACTTTGGGGTGAGCTGTAGTCTTGCTGGGTGTGGCTGCAATCCTTTCCACACTTTCCTGGGAGTAAGCCCCATTGACTCAAATGGGGCTTACTTCTGAGTCTGGGGCTTACTTACTACATAGGCTTGGGGTCTGTGTCAGCTTAACCCAGGATCCTCACCTTTCTCTTTTTCCTCCCATTCAAAAAAAGAAAAAAAAGCCACTCTTGATGGCTTTGTCTCCAAAAATTGATTAAAAATAAAAATCCCCATTCCTTTTCAGCCGTTCCCCTTTTTCCTCCTATCTCCTTTTGGGGAGGGTACTCTGTTGGCTGCTATTGTAAGACAAAAGGCACAATCCTAGCTAGGTCTACTCAGAAGTAAGTCCTATTGTGTTCAATGGGACTTACTCCCAGAAAAGTAGGGTTAGGATTCCAGCCAAATAGTCTCTAGGTCTCAGTTTGCATCAGTTTGCAATTAGCAGATACACACACAAAACACAGACTTCCCCTCCTGCAAATTCATCACTTCCCCCCCTCCCTTTCCAAAACCTTCCAGGTGTGCTACTAACAAACTCAGGTCACAATCTGAGGTCTACTCAGAAGTAAGTCCTATTTTGTTCAATGGGGCTTACTCTCAGATAAGTGTGGTTAGGACTGCAGCCTCAGAGTGCTGGCAGCCTTGTTTCTAGTGTATAATTATAACACCTTTGGCCCCATTTTGGGGGTAG
The DNA here is from genome assembly GCF_035046505.1 of Tiliqua scincoides. Classification (NCBI taxonomy): domain Eukaryota; kingdom Metazoa; phylum Chordata; class Lepidosauria; order Squamata; family Scincidae; genus Tiliqua; species Tiliqua scincoides. The sequence goes on from NC_089822.1 coordinate 43,707,171, forward strand.
GTGAGGTGTTGTAAGGGGGAGCCGTGGCCAATGGCTACAAGGATCAGGGGAGGCGCAATCCTGAAAATTTCGAGAACCACTGCCCTAGCGGCTGGGCACCAAGGGCACCATGGTGAGGGTAGACTGCATTGTAGACCTGTACTACAAAGGGTGGGGTTGCACTGTGCCATACAGAGGTCCAGTGCAGGGCTTTGTTTCCTGGATCCTGGTGCCAACCTAGATGGCTAGGTGGAGTTTTCAACTTAGATTTTCCATTTCTAACCACCACCATTGCTTAGCGCTAGGCTAAGTAAATAACCCCCTAAAAAGAACTACAATTTTATGAATATCATCAAAAAATAACAAAATCAGCAACAGGAAAGTAGGAAAACCAATGAAAATTATCACTGTGGGGTGCACAATTTAGTCAAAACTGAAGGCCTGCTTGAATGAGGCAGGCTTCACCAGTCCATGGCAGGCCAAGAAGGATGGAGTTAAGCAAATCTCTCAGTGGAGGATGTCTCAGAGCTTGAGTGCAAATGCTGCATTCTTGCAAATGACACCCCAGCCAACTGTACCTCAAATAATGGCATGACATAAAGCAGATTATCCTTGGCAGCGCTTGAGATAGCAGTGCCAGTGATGGGAGAACCCTGGGGTAAAGTCCTGTACTGGACCCTGTGTCATCTTGCACCTGTCTCCTGTTAGTGCATCACATATCTCCTGTGCTGAGATTTCAGTGATCAACCAGCCTGGTGGGCATGGCCTTCAGCTACTGTCCAACTTGATGAACCTTTGGCAGCATCTTTGCTCCCCAGCAGGTCTCAAAAAGTGAGCAATTTATACTTGCAAACTTCAAGCCAGTAAGAAGTGCTAATGACACAGGGCACAATCCTAACCAACTTTCCAGCACTGACCTAGCTGTGGCAATGTGATGTGCACTGCATCCTGAAGTGGAGGGGCAGTCAAGGAGGCCTCCTCAAGGTAAGGGCAGGTTTGTTACCTCACCTTGGGGCTGCATTGCGGCTAGGTCAGTGCTGGAAAGTTGGTTAGGATTGTGCCCGTAGATGTACAGGCCTATGGCAGAAATCCAGCCTTGCTTGCTATGTAGAGACTAAACATAAAAAAGTAAGCATATTGTGATGCAAAGTATCAATGAATAGCAAGGGTTAAATTTTTGCCTTAAAACAATTGCAGGCCCCAGTTGCTTTTGTGATAGAGACTGGGATTGCAGAGTGCTGACTCCTTTGAACTATAACAGGGAAAGAGAATGTAGAGAAGCCAACCTGTCTAATGAAAAAAGACTGTTGGAGATAATTAGTGGGTAAAATATATGCCCCTAAAACTGCCAACATTTACAAGCAAATTAATTCCAGTTTGGATTAATTTCTCCATTGAGAGATCCTCTAAAAGGTGAAGAGCTGCGAGAGCAATATTTAAAGGTCCAGCTGTCAATAGGAAAATCACTGTGGCAGAATTTACAGCTTGGCAAAAATTTGACAACTGCTTAGTTATTTTTAATGTCAGCTGACAAAGGCATCTGCAGGTATTCCTGAAATGTTCTGGTGGTCAAGAAAAGCCATCAGAATTATATTTTTGGTATATGCTCAGCAATCCATAATGCAATAAACAATGAGAGGTGAATTAATCTTGAGTGGAGGAAAGCAAATGATAAAGAACTTTAATAGACGACTGGCACTGAGCCAGTGTAGATACTATATACCTTTTAGGTCTCTCTGGCAAAGGGATTGGAATTAAGCTTCATCACATGCATCTTCTCTCTGAAATCCTTTTGCTTGCTCCAAACTCTACATTCAAATGCTGGTTAAATAAGAACTGTGATTATTTAACAGTGGTCAACACTGAACTATGCAATGCTTAGCCACAGTGGAAATGTGAATCAGAGCCCAATCTTATTCTCCCCACCCCCCTTCGATGCAGCTGTTCCAAAAAGAGGGACTCTGTATCCTTAAGGGGTGGGGCAGATCAGGAAGCTTCAGCAGGAAAAGGGGGATTTAAATCCCCTCACCCCCACATAAGCCTACCAACCTCAGACTTGCACCAGCAATTTCACCCCATCATGCTCCCTCCCCACACAGATACCCCTCCCCACCCCATTCTGCTCTGCCCCCGCCCATCTCCTAGAGTGGCTTACCTGCTCCTGCAGGCAGTTCCTTCCCACCAGCATCTGAGCAGCACAGTACCAAGTGTGCTGCCAGAAAGTGCTTTCTGGAACTTTTTCAGCAGTGGCTGGCAGCATAACACATGTTCTGCTGCAGACCAGAGCCCATTGGATTCGGTTGTCAGAGCAGAGATCAATAGGGAGATTGAGTACACCTATTACTGTACTAACCCTAACCCTTTAAAAGAGGGGTGGTCAGAAATTCACTCTGAATCTACAGGTAACTCCAATGGCAATCTAAGATCACTTGTGAACCTTCTACACACCCTTCCAACCCAGTGATTGAACTGTGTGCCCTTCCTTGCTTCTGGGAACCTAATTCCAACCCCAGACTGGCCTTGCTTGGAACATGGGTGAAATATTGATCAGAGCCTATGACTTAGACCCAGACTAAATGTGCAAAGACCCACAAGGAAATGGGCACTTTCTTCATTGTGAGTACACATTTATCTGCCACATATTTATGACATTTTTACCATGTCCCCTTACCTCAAGAAGATTTTCTGCTTGCTGAACCCCCCCCCCCCCCAACAAGATGCAATGTAGCCCATGCCACTTCATCAGCACAGCAAAGTTTAGATAGGGTTGGGCTGTGACTCTGCCTTCCTAGGCCACCATTTTGTGATACACTCTACCTTCCAAAGCTGCTCTGGAAGCTCCTAAGAGGTTCACCAAACCAAAAAAAAAAGAGTACTTTCTGGGTTTTTTAAACAATTCAAACACGATCGTTCTCTCAGAAATTGCTTTTTTGTCTCAAAAATTACAGATTTATTTGAGAACAATTCTAACATCTTAAGGTTGCATTCAAAATAGGAGACATGAACTGGAACAATAACGTCATCTGCTGCCTTTGTATCACTTTTAAGATAACAGGGAAGAAACAGTAAACCCTCTGCCTAAAATAAGACTTGTATAGACGTTTTACCAAACTGCACACTCTGACTGAAAAGGAAAGTGGTTTTGTAAATGTCTTTCGTATGACTCCAGCTCTTTCCTCGATCACATTACTTCAGCAATGTATTTGACTATGCTGGCTAACAAAAGGAATCTATCACCTTTTTAATTGCATCTATCATTGTCTTGTAGCTCATCTAGCAGGATGTTTATAGAGACATCCTGGCTAGCAAACATTGCCAAGCCATCATTTGCTTCTTAAACAATATTATATATATTTTGGCTGGCACAAAGCATCACTTTGATTTAAATTGTTGATTACAACTTTTTATTTTCTCCATTAAGCAGTGGTTAACGTAGGTTTTCCTATATTAGAAAAATGTGGGATAGCAACAGTATGCCTGCCAACTTATAGAAATGAGTAATGGTGCTGGTCATTATTCACCTCTATATATCAGGTCTACAGTTCCCCCCCCCCTTCTAGTTTTTGGATTTATGAATGACTATAGAATATTTTTGAGTTGCTGAATCCAAAAATGGCATCCATTTTGCCCAATTGGCTCTAGTTTTGGGGGTATGACATAGTCACCTTGTATGCTGATTCATGCCATGGCTTCCTCACAAGGAAACTGTTAAAATCAGCATATAAGGTGACTATGTCATGCCCCCAAAATAGTGCCAATCAGGCAAAACGGATACCATTTTTGGATTTAGCACCCCAGATATCCCCAAGAATAGGTCTAACTTGATAGGTCTAACTTTTAAGACAGCAAACTTGTGTGTTGACCCATGTATTCATTCTTGAACCTTTGCTTCCAGGTCTGCTAAGTACAAAAGTTTTTCTCTTTTCTTCTGTCTGAATGCGGATGAGTCTGAGATGAGTCAGGCACTGGTAGAATGGCTGCTGATGTCACAGATGCAGGAACAAGTTCTCAAAACAGGAAAAAGCAATTGTGTTATCTTATGAGGTGTCTTAGAAAATGGGTCATTGAAGGGAGACTCTTTCCGAGGTGAAAAGTTGTACTTTCACCAACTATTGCCTTCCCCTTCCATTCAAGTTGCATTTGTCTCAGAAATTCTGATAAAATAGTTCAGAATTAGAAGATGAACAAACTCACAGAGGCATAAGGCATTTCTGCCCAATGTTGCATATATGCAACAGGGACCAAATGTGTACACCTGTGGGCCAGTATCTAACCCAGTAGCAATCCTATACAAATGTACCTGGAAGTAAATCCCATTTAATTCAGTGGGCCTTCATTTGCAATACACATGTATAGGACTGCACGATTAGATGCCAACATCTTGTCTAAGCAGTTTTACTAACACACATGTTGGTTTTATAAACCATGGTTATGTAGTATCTGTGCTCTACTACCTGCAACCCTAAGTGTGGAAAGAGCTGGTTACAGAACATTTTACAGAGAGCCCCTTCTGCCTTTGAGGAGGTTTTCTGGAGGCTGTGTGATGTGTAAGCACCAAGCTAAGCTGGCCAGGCCTCTGAGTCACCAGGAAGAATAGTTCCTACCCTCAACATGCCACATGATCATGCCCAGGAAAGGGGCCCAGATTTGATGTGTGCCACCACTGCCATTGAACCCGCTCCCTTCCCAGGCCTGATCAGCCCTCCTCCCCACCCCTGTCACCACCCCATCTGCCTATCCCCTCCCTGTTCTGCCCTCCCCCTTCCCTCACCCACCCCGTTCTACTACCTGCAACACCTTACGTCCTCCGGCAGATCTTTGGCCATCTGCCGGCATGTGGGAGGTTGCTCTGACCTCCTTGCTAGTAGTCCTGCAGTGTGCAACAGTGCAAACTCCTTTGTAACTATAGTAAAGCAACCTCAGCCAGTGCAATGAGTGTTACACTGACACTCAGCCAGCATAGGATGGGGCTATTCGGTAAATGTGTCCTTTCTCTGTCAATATGTGACACAACAGTAATTTGAGTTTTGTTGTTGTTATTTGAATTTATGGCTTGCTTTTTTCAGTATTCTGAATGATTCTCCCCCTTGGCTTGTATTACTCACCAACCTGTCCCCATTTCCTATATCTCATCTGTTTCTATTTTGCCTGAGCTCAATCCATTGCCAACCTTCTTCAATTTCCCTCTCTTGCCTCAAGGATCCCATTTGTGTCTGTCCAGAAGCCCTCCATCACTACTTACATTGCTGGGCCTGGTAGTTCTCATTCTTTCTTGCTGAATGGATTGAGCCACCAATGATTACCATCACATGTCCCATCTATGGAGGACTTCTAAGCATGTTTGTATATTCTCCTTTTGGTCACTGGGAATGTGGTTATACCAAAGGGGGGCCTCCTCTGTCCCCTTCTCCGCCTCTTGGTTTCTTGCAATTTCATTGTGGGAAAGGGGGAGATGGGAAGCCACAGCAACTGAGAGTTGGCAATGGGAGATCCAAAATGGTTGTGATGCTTCTCAGCTTGCAGAGAACACTGTGACATAAGCTCGCAAACGTCAACATGAGATGGGTGAGTTTCAGGTATCTTTAAAAACCTAGTAATCGTCCCTTATCCCTAGTACTGCAGTAACTTTTTCATCAATGCTTTATAAAATGCCTTCATGGTTTTGCCTATCTTCTTTCTTTGCCAGATGGACCACAGTATACAGAACACATGTCAGAGGGATGTGCACAGGATGCATTCAGCAAGCCGTTTACATCAGGCTCAGATGGCATCTGTCATTTTAAAAGTTTCAGATTGTTCTGTTGAAGTATTCTGGAAGTGTTCATCAATGATATTGTGTGGCAGTTATTGACGGTTTGTATGACTGCTGATTAGCAGGCTAACTGTGGAGTCTGCTTTATGTAAGACTGTTTCTGTGGGTGTGATTCTGTGATTAAGACAAACAGATCATAAAAGTGGTAATAACATTGGGCACCTTCTACCAACTTTATAGCCAAAAGCTCTTAGAATGTAAGAATATTTACATTAAGAACATGGGAAGGGCTCTGCTGGATCAAACCAGAGATTCATCAAGTCTAGTATCCTGCTTCCCACAATGGTCAACAAATGCACCTGGGAAACTGAAACAGGACAAAGGCATGTACGTCCTCTTGAGAAGAGCTTGCAACAGTGGAATATGGCCAGTTGAAGGACACCAGCATCTCCAGTTAAGAGGCTGTCAAGTCACAGCTTTGGGGAAGCCCCTGATATTTTGATGAAGCACTGCTGGTCACTGCAGACAATAGTGGCTTAGTTGTACCAATGGTTTGACTCAATATAAGGCAGCCTTATATATTCATGTCTTTCACATTACTGTATCAGATGGAGAGAAGCACAGGAATAGCATGATAAAAATTAAAGAGAGAAATGATGTCTATGCTTTGAGCCTAGAGAACTATTACATTTCAGAGAAAATGAACTATTGCATTTCAGAACAAAACAGAATAGAACAAAAATCAATAGGGGGATGCACTCTTAGTTTTCATTGTGACTCTCCAGTCTCGTTTTTAAAATCCGTTCCACAAGGACTTGAAAGCCATCTAAAATAAGAAACCATGTACAATCATGTTCTCGTATATTGTCGTCTTCATATGTCTTCTTCTGTGGAGGGCCAATGTGTGAGGGGCAAAGTACTGGATAGCACTCGCACACTGACCTTCTTCTTACAATCTAATTCTGGAACCCAGCTAACATCACATTTTTGTGTACAACCCCCCCCCCCTCCAAAAGTCAAATAATCAGGGTTTTATTTTTTTTAAGAAAATGTGTGCCATTGGATGCATCACACATAGACAGGGTTCTTTTCTTTTATTCCCAGAATACCATTTGCTTCCATGTTTATGAGGAGATTCTTAGCAAATTTCAAATGTGGAGAGGGCACTAAAAGAAAACAGTTTGCATACTTTGATTGGGTTCTTGTTTGCATCCGTTTTTCCCATAGAACCAATAGGGCTTTCAGATTCACCTCTCAGACGGTTGCATCCTCCTTTGGCTTAATTATCTGGTAACGTCTTCTTTTGATTAAAAATTGAACCTGCTTTACAGTTGACATCCAGTGTCCTTCAGCCATGTATGTTTAAAGAGCTTTTTCTTTTTTGAACTATTTTTGAATACTGTACTTCCTGTGTGAACCTTTCCCAAAATGAACCCACATCATCTTTCACTAAAATTGTTCATTGGGGGCTTATTTTATTACATTAGTAGGTAAAAGAAAACTCAGCTTGCTATGTGCCTTTTATCCCAGTTCCACAAGATGTGTATTTCATGGCATGTATATGCTCTCATAGATTACCGCAGAACAACAGTTCTTGTTTTCCATTTGCAGTCAAAGTCGCAAATTTAACCAGCCCAGAAATGCCAGCCTTTGATGCTGGTCCTAATCTGGATCATTCTTTAACCAACCAGAATAATTGGAATGACCAGCAACCCAATCCTAACCAGGGTCAATGCAGCAGGTCCAGAGCAGCCACACTGTATCTTGCACAGGAGTTGAGCAGGCTGGAGGTCTCCTTGAAGTAAGGAGGCATTTGTTCCCTTGCTCTGGAAATAGCCCCAATCTTGGCAATGGGTCCTACTCAGACCTGCGCCTGCTAATTCACAGGCCCAAGTCAGAGTGGAGCCGTGTCAGGATTTCAGGCCTGATAAGGGGGATAGGATACAGTGTGCACCAGCATCGCCAATCCCCCTCTTCCTGGTCCTGATCCGTCCTCAGCGCAGGCCATCCTGCTGGCGCCCAATGTTCTACTCTGTAGCAACATATTTTATGGCATGTTTGCAACAGTGCAGTGGTTGCTGCACCGGCACAAGATGGTGTTAGGATTGTGCTGTCACTCAGCATCTCTTTTTAGTATGTCACAGCATGCAAAAACATGCCTGGATATATTTTGTTTAGTTTCAACTTGCCCCCATTCATCCATTGGCATGCAGGACGTAAGCAACCTATAATTTTATTTGCCTATGTGTTGATTTTTTTTTCAACACTCAAGATATTATATACTTTGTATTTGGGTCCTGCAGGCCATTACAATAGACATTTGGACTAAACGAAAGCAAACAGGCTGCTGGCAGCCAAGAGCTAGGAGCCAAAAGCCTGTCGTGAATGCGGACATTCAAATCTGAGTCATGGCGCAGGCGGAGTTGTACACTTTTATTTGAATCATTGTGCAGGGATCCACTGAGACAGGAAGATGTGTTTAGCTTTTCCTGAAGAACAAATATCAGTGCAGCTTCCTTCCCAGTGGCATACGGCTACTTGCTTTTGTTTAATTCTCGGGATGCAGATTACAGAACTGAATTGCCTCTTTCTCTAATGAGGAGAAAAACTTTCCTCCTGTGCTAGGACAATAGGGGAGCTATTAACTGTGAAGGCAAACAACATTTCCTGTGGCATAATTTTAATAATTAAAAAACAAATGCCGCTTCTATAACTCAGCTAATTTACCCTGGTTTACAGTTGCGGAGAAGATTTGCTAACAAAGAGTAAATAATTAACTACAAAAGGGGGTTTTGTTGTCTCAATAAGTACATTCACTGAGAAATGGCCTTATTCTGCCAAGGTTCTAGTATTGTCTCCTTTCTGTTTTTTGCATTGACTGAGGATAGGGGAGAGGGGAGCTTTGCATTCCTAACAAAAAAAAAAAAGAGTTATGTTGGTCTGATTTGTAGAGATTCTAATATTCTAATGCAGAACTGCTTAATACACAAACCCCAACCCAGCTGCCATCTAACTTATGTAGGCATAATCACAGAGCACAAAGCTGTATGCAGCCAAGCACAGTATTACCATTTTAGGGAGAATTCTTATTTATATTTTATAAATGAGGGGAAGCAACTTTCTTCAGTAAGATGAACAGGAGTACAGAGAGCCCCCTTTGTCAGCAGATCCAGTATCTGCGGTTTCATTTATCAAGGGATGGGGGGGGCGCATATCCCCCTGCACCCATTAATTTCCTTCCTTCCAGTAGTGCCAAAAATAAACATGTCTTGCTTTCACAGCTTTCTGTAAGCGTGGAGCTAAGTGACAGACAAGCAGGCAGGAAGCCTGCATGCTAGAGGATATGACTGAGAGAATGTTAACAGGAATCTGTTAGGAGGAGGGAGGGGGAAGAGGAGGGCAGGGAGGAGGGTGGTTCAGGCCTGGAGGGGGGCAGGGATGATGGCAGATCCTATGCCCCATTCTAGGCCTGAAAGTCCTACACAGGGCTACTTGATTCTGTGCAGGCAACTCCCCTGTCTCTGCCCCTTGTGCCTCCTATAAGCACCTGGCCACCTGAATGAGGGCTTCCCTCTCCCACGGGCTGCCCCAATACATGGGATCTTGCTCCCCTTGGGGCTCCCAACAGGATGACTTTCCCTGCCCTTGCCATAGGGTCCAGCCCCTGGAGGCCTGTCCCTGTTTCCCCCACAGAGGGATGCAATCCATCCGTCCGAGACTAGGGTCCAGTAAGGGTTGTGTACGCTACCCCTGACCACCCTTCCAGAGCCTGAGCCAAGGCAGAGTGACCACTCTCCTTGATGGTTGGGCTCCTTATGAACCTCCCAGCCAGGATACCGGACTCATCCCAGTTTCAAGAAGTACCCAAGATCTCGAGAAATCCCGGACCTTCCAGTGTCCCAGTTTCGTCTGGCCGCAGCTGGGCCTGGCTGCCCGTTGGCTGTGCTGCTGCTGCCACGGCTGGCGGACCAGCCACAGGGCATCTACCCAGTTCCTGGTTGTGTCTCCCAGGTGGCGGCAGCGGTAGGCGCACCACTCAGTTCTCCCTTGCTCCGAGCCCAGCCGGTGGGCTGCTCCCTCTGCTCCAGTTGTGGGCTCCCAGGGCTGGGTGTGGTGGAAGCAGGCGCCTATGCCACAGGCAGGCCAGGGCTCAACATGGGGTAAAGGAACAAATATTCTCTTACCTTGTTTAGATCTCTGGCTGCCTCTCTCCCTATGCGGGATACAGTGGTGGCCATTTCAGAACTGCTGTATCATTAGGATACAGCCAATCCATTAGGGTTGGGCTGCCCATGAGCTCAGCAAACATGAAGTTACCCCATCCAGAGTTAGGAAATGGTTTGCACATGTGACCCTATTGACGGAGCGCTCCCAACTGTAAAAGAGAGTGGGACATAATGTGTATTCGTCAGAGCCACCATGTCTCCACTGGTGCTGTTAGATCAAGACACTAATATTCAGTCACTGAGGCTGTTTTTGAAAATCAAAGAGGAAAACATAATCTCTGACCTAACTGTGACTGTCATTTTAGTTTTTATAAAATGCCTGTGTGTTTGAATAAATTAGCTTGATGAATTGATGTGAAAACAATGGTATCTTGACAACCTGTTATTAACATCAGACCTTTGTGGCCCAAACCTTCTGAAACACGCATCCAATGGCAACAGACTGTGTAAATCTCTACTTGAAATGCAAAGCTGAAAGATGGCATCTGAGCGATTTGAATAACTGAACCAAGTATTCAGGGGCATTTCTGGGTCAACTGAAGCAGAGAAAGCTCAAATTTTCAAGTAGTTTCATTCAGTCTAAAATTGCTACCCCAGGACACATGTGTGGGCACTCACTTTTGTACTAGATACCTAGTGCATGGATACCATGCATGGTTACTGGGACCTTGAACCCATAGATGTAGTACACCACCAGAGATTAAATAAGTCTTAATGGTCAAAAAGAGAGTAGTTGACATCAAATCAATATTGTTTAACAAGGAGTTAATTATAATAGTGAGAGAGTAGAGGAAAAAGAAACAATATACAACAACCGGATCAACACAAATGCTCTGCTATCCAGGATTAATGATCAAATAGTCTCATGTGTCAATGAAGAACAAGGGACAAAAAAAGGTTTGGAAAAAGCCTAGTTAAATTGATATTGAAAGATGTCCATGTGAAGTTTCAATACTAGGATGGCTCATTCTAATCAGGAAGGGAAAAGGGGGACGGACGGACCCAAAGCTCTGGAGAAAGGGAAGGGAGAGGTTAAACAGAACCTGTTGGTTTGTAAAAGGGGAAGTCTGTATTTCAGAAGGAGAATATGCAGATTAGCTGCTTACCCAGAATGCTGCAGTTTCTGTTGCAATGAATGTCCAATTCCTTGAGTCATGATTGTGCCCAGGTCTTGAGGCACACATAATATTACTTCAGGATATGGTAGGGAAAGGAAGTCTACTCCGCCTGGAGAGATCATAGATGAAAACTCCTCAAATCAAAGGCTACTTTCTATGCTGAAGGGAGTATGTGGCATTCTTGGTTGGTGCTACTTGAACCCTTCTGGTTCAAACATCCAGAAGAATGACTGATCTTCTGGTCAGTTCTCAAAAAATCCCATAGAAAAACTGGATACTGAAGGAACCGATCAAGCTGCATTGATAGAAAGGGCTGGTCAGTAACAGCACTCCATGCAGGGACCAGGTAAAACCCTGATCTCGGCCCAGACTGGTTTAAAAAAAAAAAAAAAGAATTTGAGAAAGGAGAGGTGGAGAAAGAAGGAAAAGGGGAAGAAAAAAAGGCAAATGAAGGGAAAATATATTTTTCCCAGCTTCAGCTGATTATTAACACAATCAGCAATGCAAAATAGAGGAAGATAAAGATGCTTTAATGGTGCTTCATGGGACCTACACTTGGGGTTAAATAAGGACAAAAATCAGAGTCTTTTGCTAGGATTGATCAAGGCTTTCCACACATAAGAAAGCTACATCCTGATTGATCCGCCCTTTGCCTAGTCAGCACTAATTCTGGGAAATGATCTTTTCAATATACTTAGCATAAAGACACATGTCCCTTGCCCCCAACACACACACACACACACATACACAATGATTGCATTTATTTAAGCAATTTATTTAAGCTTAATCATTATCAGAGTATGAAAAGTTCTGTGTAAATACAGATAACTTTGCTTTTCTTCACTGAGGATTTGTGGAAATACCTGAAGCAATGTTATAACATTTATCTAAAAACCTGTTAGAATTTACAGACTTGTCAGGATTATTCATTTTTATCTCATATGCAAAAATAAAACGTTCGTTAAAAAAGAAACAAAAAGTTACAATCTACATTAATGAACAAAATCCAATGCTAGTAACATTTGCAAGGAAAATCTAGGACTTGTCAGTTTGAATAATGAGATATGTACCGATTGTATACAGGATAAAATGCTTCATTTTATTTTGAGTTGATGTTCTGTATGTATTTCTTCTTTTGCAAATGCAGTCTCCCACTACTATCCTGTAAAAGGGAATTCAAGAATGTTTCACCGCCTTGGGTGCCCTTCGGGGAGAAAGGCAGAATACAAATCCAATAAATAAATAAATAAAATAAAATGTTTCAGGGATTATTGGGTTGAATCTAGAGAAGAGAGTGGAAGCAGAAATGTTTCATGAATATAAGTGGAAGAAGAAACTTCTCCAGGCATTGAGCCACAATGTATCAGGGGCTATATTTCAGTACAGGAAACATAATGACTGAGGACGATATGGGCTGGAGCATTCACAATCTGGTGGCGCAGAAGAAGGTTTGGAAAATAGAGTGCAAAATCTTATGAAAGAACATGTTGAAACAGATGAATTTTCCTAGATTTGGGGTCACTTTTCTTCCTCCCATCAATGTGCAATTGCCTGAGAGTAACTGAGTGTAATAACATTTACAGGTGGGCCGTCATTATCCACGAATTCAGGACCTGTGAATTTGACTCAATGTGAGTTTCTGATCCATGTCTGGAGAGTTTCACCTTACCTTCTGGACTCATCTGGAGGCTCCTTCTGATCGTGTCCAGGAGGTGTTCTGAGATGTAGGGAGGCCAGGTGCAGCCTCCCCATGTTTCAGGGCCTGTGCCTCTGAGAGGCACTTATGATTTTTTCAAAAACCAGAAGTGCATCTCAGAGGCATTCTGAGGTGCAGGGAGGCTGCACCTGGCTTCCCTGCAACTCAGAAACACCTCCAGACATGACTGGAAGGCACTTCAGTTGCTTTTGGAGGTCCTGTGAGGTTCCCTCCACAGATTTCAATATCTATGGATTTTAATATCTATGGGGGGTCCAGAAACAGATCCCTGCTGATTCAGAGGGCCAAGCTGTCTGTATTTTGAGAAACCTTATAGCAAGGATTAAAAGATTGGCAGTACAACCACAACTGAGAACAGCCATGACTGTTTTGAACCCCCTGTGTTTCCATTCACTCTAGGTCTCCAGACATTTCCTCTCCCCACTGCACTCTTGCCAAGAGTTAGGGAACGTTCTTCAGAAATGGTGATGGCTCCACCCCTCACCTCTCGTAATATTGGAATGAATTCCCTGTACCACACCCCAGCTTGTTTCTGTCAACACTGCTGTTGTTGCATTAGAAATGCAAATGCATTAGAAATGCTGTGGGCATTGACTAGGGTAAGGTGCCCACAGAGTGTAGTGAAGACTTATGCACACTGGATGTAGGGTTATTAAATGACCAGAAAAATAAACTCACCTTAAACAACAGGTTGGTATGGGGAAAAGAACTGGTCCCCAACTACCTGCTCAGCATGACCAAAAAGAAAAACTTCAAACTGCCTTCTTGAAAGCTTATAGAGTTAGAGTCAGTGATTCCTTCCTCTGACATGATGACCATCCTTTGAAAGAAGGAGCCATCCCTGCAAGGAAGTTCCTTTCATGGGAGGAAGGGAACCTTTGTCTGGTCCTATTAGAATGATCTAATGATGTTGTCCAATGTATTGGATGTAGGATAGTTTTCCCCTGGCTACTCCATAATGGTTGTTGTAACGGTGATATTGGAAATTCAAGAAGTTTGCTGACATCCATGAAATGAGCAAGATGCAGCTGTATGCAGAGTCACTGGTGAATACAAAAACCTAAAGGGCTGAGTGCAGAAAAAAGGATGTCAATAATTTTTTTTTTAAGAATCTTGTAGACATTCGAAGGTTTTGCAAAAAGAAAGAAAAGTGCTGAATTGAATTCTGAATAATTTTAGTCTTTGGAAGACAAGCCCAGGTGCTACAATACATTGTTTCTTGGTTGCAGGATATACCTTGCTTTCCTTTGCATCCAGGACTTGAGGGAAAAACAATCATTCTTGCACAGCTTGATTGGGGGAATGTTTCTTGAGTGCTTCAGAATACAAAATATATTTTAAAAGTACAATGGATAAAAAAATGGTTTGTTCCATGAAGTGATTTATTCCATGGAAATCAGTTCGTTGTTTGAAAGGTGTAATTGTTCATTACACATTCTATAGGAGACCATGTTTCCTAATTAAAGAACAGAAAAAATATTTTTTGAGACAAAGACATTTTATAACCCACTGGAGTTAGTCTGTAGTTGGTCTAGTAGGAATCACTCTCTGTGTGTGTGTGTGTGTGTGTGTGTGTGTGTGTGTGTGTGTGTGTGTGTGTGAGAGAGAGAGAGAGAGAGAGAGAGAGAGAGAGAGAGAGAGAGAGAGAGAGAAATCTCTGTGTGTGTGTGGGGGGGGGGGGTATATATAAACACACATAAACAAAACAAAAAAACCTACACACCTAAGCACATCTCTACCAGACCTGTTACTAATAGTAACCGCAAAGACTGCAGTGCTTCTAGTCCCTCTATCTTCTCTCTTTACCTCTGCCTTCCATGTCATGATCTTTTCCAAATCCTATGGCACCATTCATTTCAGCATGCCACACATTCCCTTTCCACATCTACTGCTGAAGCCCTACAGTGGGGTGAGCAGCATGTCGATCAGAAGATACTATTATATCTCTGGGTGATTTTAACATAAATGACAAAATTAAAGATGAATTAGAGTTCAATCCTATGGCCCATGGCACTGGTGCTCCGCCAGCTGGAGCCAGTCGGCACTGGGCCTCAGAACCCAAAGACAGATGCCAAGCACGGCCACCAGCCAGTGGCAGGGATTTCAGGGCAGGGTGGGAAGCATGCAGATGTGGGTGGGGGAAGGGTGAATGAAGAAAGGAGCGGGCCCAAGAAGGGGGTGGAGATGGCAGCAGACTCTGCTGCCATATCCTAACTCCCGTCCTGGGTCAGGAAACCCAACACAGGATCCTTTATTCTGCGCCTGCTCAATAGCGGGTTCAGATTGGAGGAGACCCATTGGGGCCACCCAGGTGTTACATGTGATAATAAAACATTTGTTCCCTTACCCTGAGGACACTGGTGCTGCTTCCCTGCCCCATAGGATACAGTGGTCACCATTTTGGTGCCGCTATAGCCCTGGGTGCTAGGGAAGGATAGGTTTGGGCTGTAAGCCATCAGGCCAAGGTAGCATCCACCCAAGACTTATCAAGGAACTGAAGAATGAAGTTGCTGAACTCTTGACTAAAATATGCAACTTGACCCTTAAAACAACCGCGGTGCCAGAGGATTGGGGGACAGCAAAAGTCACAACAATCTTTTAAAAAGGAAGGAGAGGGGACCCAGGAAACTATAGGCTGTTCAGCCTAACTTCTGTTCCAGGTAAAATAGTGGAAGGCCTAACCAAAGATAAAACACCTAGGGCGCAATCCTAACCGGCACTTATGCCAGCATAGGAGCCCCGGGAGGATCGCAAATGTGCCATAAAGCACGTTTGCACCTCCATGGGAGGAAGCTGCATTGGCGCATCTAGATGCGCCAACGCAAGGAGGCCAGCAGAAGCCTCCGTAGCGGCTTCCTCCCCGCTGCTTGTGCTAGCACACCCGCACCAACACAAGTGGCGAAGGTAGGCATGCGGGGTGGGGAGGAGGTGGGAGGGGGTGTTTCTGGGCGGGAGGAGGGTGGGTGATGGGTGGCCCCAGGGCGGGCGTGTGGGGACCCGGGGCGAAGCTGGGACCCGGCGGTTATGCAGGATCCCAACCCCCGTCCCCAGGGAGAATGGAGCGGCTTCAAGCTGCTCCGCTCTCCTCAGACTTGCGCCACTCCAGAGGTGGCGCAGGTCCAAGAAGACCCATTGGGGTCAGCAGCCCTACCCAGGGGTAAGCGAAAGAGCTTCCCCTTGCCTCTGGCTGAGCTGCTGCTGGCCAGAAACCCGCGTTGGATGCAGCACAAGCCTCCTGGCTTGCCTGCTCCAGCGCAGGTTTGGATTGCACCTCTAGACAAGTAAGTCTTGCTGGGAGAGAATCAGCATGGCTTCTGTAAGGGTAGCCATGCTTTCACAAACCTTTCAGAATTGTTTGAAAAGATCAACAGGCATGTGGATGTGGGCAAACCCATGCATATTATATATCTGGATTTTCAGAAGGTGTTTGAGACAGTTCCTTACCAAAGAAAACTCCACAGTAGGTAATAAGAGGGCAGGTCCACATGGATTAAGAACTGATTGAGGAACAGGAAACAGAGTGGGTGTTAATGGCCTATTTTCATAATGGAGAGGAAAAACAGTATGCTCAGAGTTGTGTTCTGGGACCTGCACTTTTCAACTTGCTCATAACTGACCTGGAGTCAGGGATAAGCAGCAAGGTGGCCAAGTTTGTGGATGATTCTAACCTTTTTCGGGTGGTGAAGAGAAGAAGCGATTGTGCAGAACTCCCGAAGGATATCTTTAACTGGGAATGGGCAGCAAAATGGCAGATGTGTTTCAATATAAGTAAGTGCAAAGTAATGCACATTGGGGCAAAAAAACAGAACTTCACATATAGGCTAACGGGTTCTGAGCTGTCTGTGACAGATCAGATCTTGGGGTGCTGGTGGACAGCTCAATGGAAGTGTGGACTCAATGTGCGGTGGTGGTGAAGAAGACTAATTCCATGCTTGGGATCATTAGAAAAGGTATTGAGAATAAAACACCAATATTATAATGCAATTGTACAAATCAATGATAAGGCCACACCTGGAGTATTGAGTACAGTTCTGGTCACCACATCTCAAAAAATATATCGTGGAAACAGGAAAGCTGAAGAAGAGAGCGACCAAAATGATTTCTGGGCTAGGGCATCTCCCTTATGAGGAAAGGCTACAGCATCTGAGGAATTTCAGTCTAGAAAAAAGATGCCTGAGGAGGGACATGATTGAGATGTACAAAATTATGCAGGGGATGGATAGAGTGGATAGACAAATATTCTTTTCCCTCTCACACAACACCAGAACCAGGGAACATCCACTAAAACTGAGTGTTGGGAGAATTAGGACAGAAAAAATATTTCTTTACCCAGGGTGTAATTAATCTGTGGAACTCCTTGCCACAGGATGTGGTGATGGTGTCTGACCTACATGCCTTTAAAAAGGGATTGGACAGATTTCTGGAAGAAAAACCCATCACAGCTTACAAGTCATGATGGGTATGGGCAGCCTTCTCATTTTAGAAGTAGGCTACCTCAGAACACCAGGTGCAAGGGAGAGGCACAAGGATGAAGATCTCTTGTTGTCTTGTGTGCTCCCTGAGGCATCTGGTGGGCCACTGTGTGATACAGGAAGCTGGACTCGATGGGCCTTTGGCCTGATCCAGCAGGGCTCTCCTAAGTTCTAATGTTATGGTCTTATGAGCCAGGGTGGTGTAGTGGTTTGGGTGGTGGACTTAGACCTGGATGATCCAGGTTCAAATCCCCCCTTAGCCATGAAGCTTCCTGGGTGAACTTGGGCCAGTCACTTTCTCTCAGCCTCACCTACCTCACAGGGTTGTTGTGAGGACAAGAAGAAGGGGAGCAGTTGTATACACCGCCCTGAGCTCTTTGGAGGAAGGGCGGTACAAAAATATGAAAAATAAAATGTGAAAATGTGAAATGTGATTTGCAGTAGATCAGCATAGGGTTCTAACTCCCATCAGGTTAATAATCACAATTACCAGTTTTTATCTTTTTAATCCTTGGCCTTATGCTAATTGCTTCTCTCTGTGTGTCAGTCCACCCTCACCTGTAAAAAAGGAGTATGAACTGGTTGCCTTGACCAGGTCTTTGTGCAGTTGCGCTGACCAGTTGTACAGTTTTGCATTAGAATCACTGACCCGTAATGCTGAGATGTAGATTTGTACAAGATAGGCACATCATCTCAGGGAATGGTGCACAGGCTGTATTTGGCTCTGCACTCTGACTTGCCATGTGGCATCCAGCCACTATTTTGCTGGTGAATTTGGAGGTTCCAGTTAGAGTCAATCCCACAAGCCTGAAGCCTGCTCACACCTGCCTTAAACTATATCCTGGCTATTTCACTTTAATATAACTGAAACAATTTCTTTATTACAGTTCTCCTTTGATGCCTCTTTTTCTGTAATCACTCCAGAAAGCCTCTTGGAAAAAAAAGGAAAAAAGAAAGGAAAGAAAAATACTCCTTGTCTTACTGGCACAATAATCTCTTACCATTTTTAAAGCTTGAATATTCTCCTCCTTTCTATCTGGTGCTGGCAACTGTAATTGTACAGATTCTTGCTCTCTCTTTGTATTCCTCTTCTTTAACTGTCACCCACCAGTGACAGCTGGGTATTTAGGCACACACCTCCACATAGACCACTGCAGCTGACAGATTCATGTTCATTCTTTTCTGCAAGTTCCCTTGGTAGCCATCCATAATTTAACTTCTCTCCTAATTAGAACATTTCTTCAACTGTTCCATCCTGTCGTTTTAAATTCATGGTTAACAGGTTTACCATCAGTGGGTTGGATCAACACATTGCCCCATTTTTTCCCCCCTAGATATCTGGAAATATTTGAAAACTCTCAGCATACCCCCTTGGTCATGGTTGCTGTGGCTAAATATTTCTTTCACATGGTCTCCTAAACGCATTCACATTCTCATAGTCCTTTACAGAATTCTCTCCAATTTGTCAACATCCCCCTTAGCCTTCTGAATGTGTTGTTGGAAGAAAGATGAAGATTTGAAAGAGAATGTGGTTGCAAGTAAATCCACAATAGCCTTCCTTGCCAAGGTAGAAGATGAGATATATCCTTTTCTGAAGGAATTTAAAACTGACACTGCATATTCATCCATTAAAGATGCTGAAATCAGTCTGGGAGAGGATGAGCCAAATGACAAGTGGCAGGTGCTGATACCTGAATACAGCCAAAATCCCCAAGAGGTATGCTCCTCATTTTAAATGAGCAGAGAGAGAGAGAGAGAGAGAGAGAGAGAGAGAATTAATGAAAAAAAGCCTGTAAGGACTTTGCAGCTTGAACCAAGATCAAAGAAACTGCTATAAGCTGCTTCTCCTTGTTGTAAAAGTGATTGAAATTCTCAGCACCCAAGATCCTTTTAACAAAGCACAAGAGAAGTTTACTTGCATTAAAAATTGTTCATCCACTGGAGCTGGACAAGAAGGCCTCACCCTTTCATGTCCACTGACTGCACTTTTTTCATGTCCATTGCAAGCGCTCGCTGCTGGACAAGCATAGCCTGCTTTAACTGTCATGGCTTCATCACCAAACAATCCTAAAAATGTAATTATGAGTGAAGCGCTAGGAATTAAAAAAAAAAAATCCACTATCTCACGAAGTTACATTTTCAAGGGCTGCATTTGGGAGCTGGGACAATTAAGCCAATATTGGTTAGGATTTCCCATCTGACATTGTTTTAACCAGTTTAACCAGTGAAACTACTTTTTGGGAGTAACCCGAATTAAGGATTGAAATATTAATAGCAATAGCATCTTCTGTGAAGTCCAGTCCTATGTATGAGTTCTAAAAAATAAGCCCCACTAACATCACCCACCCAAGTGTGCATAGGTTTCCAGACTTATCTCCAGCTGCACTGGGAACAGCACTGAAAACTCACTCAGCAAGGTGACCTGTTATCAGAGGAAAGTTCTAGTGTCCCATCAGACACTAGTGTCCCTTCTGATTTGGCAAGGGAGTGATCCAGAGCTCAGGGTGTGGGGTTAGAGTGGCCATTAATATCTTTGATTAGATAAGCTCCTCTTGTTGGTCTGAATCACCAGCACATTGTTATTGAGAGACTGTGAACCTCAGTTAGAAAGGAATGTTAATTATCTTTTGTTCTCTGGATGTATACATTTAAAATCAAAAGTATGCCAAGTAAAATTACTTGGCACTTGTCAACCTCAGTGGCGTGAACACACACACACAGAAAGGTCATTAAGGTTTCAGGTTCAAAATGACTTCTGCTTGTCAGTGTATAATAGATGATCCAGCAAGTTGCATTTTAGAAAGGTGGATGATGCAAGTGATGTGAAGGATCACAAGTATCACAAAATGCTGGCAAGCAGGTGTGTCCTGGGTGGCATCTATTTGAAAATGTCATTGAAGTTCACAGGAATGACAGTCCTGGAATAATCTCTTAAGAATTAATTGCCATCAATTTCTCTGTCAAAAAGGAGGCATTTCAAAGAGCAGCAACAAAATGTTAAATTAAATTTTGCTTTACAAGTATGATTTCCTTTTAGGCAGAAAGGTGATAAGGATACACAGTTTGTCAGTCTTATAACACAGAGATATCAGGGTTCAAACATCCTCATTCATCCTAGAGGTCTGTGGAGTAGGATGAGATTATTCAGTGATGTTGGATGTGGGGGTGGCAGGGCAGAGGGTTGAGCATCTTGTCCCTCCCTCAAACTTCCCTACCAGAAGCTAGACCAGGCAGATATTACCACAGGGCTTCAGAATAATGGTGGGGAGTTTACCTGCACACTGATCTTAAGGCCTAAGCCTCAGACTCAGGACAAGTAACTCTCCACAACTCAAAGTCTAGAGCCAGCAGCCTGTTTATCACAGGCCTGGGCTTTTATCATTGGCAAAAGACAAGATACAGGCTGAGTAAAATGGTTCAGATTTTCTATCTGCCCAAGAAGCAGGATTTCTTAATTTCTTACCATTTCACACTCTAACAGCGCAATATTGTGTACTCAAAAGGTACACTTGCAAAAGGTACAACTGAATTCAGTTGGACATATTCCCAGGAAAGTGTGTGGTGTGGCTTCGCTGAGTTGTTTTGAACAGTTGACAGCACTGTAAGTCCCAGAAATGGTGAAATGCTCTCTGTTATTGAGCCTGTTGGTTCTTCAAAACAGCTGCAGGATTTCAAACCCTGTGAGACCTTTACAAGCGCTGGAAAAATAAAAGAAGGCTAGCAAAAGTTATGATTGGACAACACTGCCACTCACGGACATGGCAAGCTGGGGTGATACAATCATTATTCATTTGGCTCAAACTGGATACCTCATTACGTTCTCTACATCTCCATGTCAACCAAGGCATCTCCTGTGGAAGCTGGCAGGAACTTCTAGCTTCCATCAAAACCTTTTTGCTTCTACATAATAATAAATTGATCTTCTCCTGAAATAGAATGGTAAACATTATCATATTTTCCCCTTAATCTCATTTTAGTTTAGTCCCGCCAACTTGTTTATACTATCAGATGATGGACAGAATTGATTTCCGACACTTTAATCTCTGCTTTGATGGTAAAAATGCAATATATATCATTGTATTCTATTTCAAAGATATTTGAATGAAACACCTGACAGTAAACACATTTCAAATAGCTCAGAAATACAGATTTTTCTTCTAGACAGTTTTGTTGAGCAGTCTTCCTCAGTTTGAGTTTCCATTCACACTGTCAGTAGAAAGTTGCTTCAATCAAACTTTGTGTGATTACATAGGCAATCCCAAAGAGATCCTTGCCTGCCAAGATTTTCCATTCATCTCAACAGAGATGACAACAGAGAGTGACAGAACCATTGCATCCTGGACAATTGTGCCTCAGTCAAATATATCCCAGAAATTGACATTTTTTGCATCCCAGACATTTGTGCCCCAATATATGTATACAGGCTTCCCACCATATCCACGCAGATACTGGGGATATTTAGACCATGGACAAAAGGGGACCCTATACTTACTGTGTATAGTACTCATGTCTCTTCCTTTGCAGCCCGTTATAGAATGCTAGAGAAAGAATGGGAGAAGGCGGTCGCCAGCACGTCGAGCCCAGGATTGGCCTCTAAGAGCCCAAGCCTATGCATGTCTACTCAGAAGTAAGTCAGTGGGGCTTACTCCCAGGGAAGTATGGATAGGATTTGGGCTGTAAGAGAATGCTAACAGGAAGCAGGAAGTTTACTGTTCTGGCTATCTCCATCCTCTAGCATTCTGGTTGACTACTTATTCTCCCCCTCTCCATGCAGTAGTACCAAAATAGCCACCATTGCATCCTGCAAGGGCCGTGATTGCAGGGGTCTCCTCTAGTGTGGCTGTGTGTGTGTGTGGGAGGGCAGGTGATTCAGACTCTAGCTAAAGAGCTGGCACAGGTCTGTGTAGATCCATCCTGTGGGATCAGAACCAGGAGAGGGGTTAGGATTCTGTTGCTGCTGCTGCCACCAAACCTGCCCCTTCCCTGACCCAATCCACTTTCTCTCCACCCTGTTCTCCCCTTTGTTTCATCGCCTCCCCTACCCCACTTTTGCTTTATGGCAGCATCAGCAGAAGAGATGCTCCATCAATGGCCAACCCTTTTAGGACTGGGGCGTTAATGTGTGTTCTTTCTAACTGAGAGTTGTGCTGGCCATGACTTTTGCAACACAAATTCATTACCACTGAAAATGGGCTATTTGTGGACCAACAGATTTCTCTGCAGAGAAAAATATTGCATTGATCTAGTAATGCAAGGAGAGCGTTAATTGAATATTATACTCAGCCTTGGTTACTGGAAGACAGATGTCTCAGCTGAGATTTACTTGAAGTGCTTGGAGTTCAAAGAGAATTACATTAGCGTATGGAAGTCAAGATAATGTGGAAGTAGGTACTGTACCATTAATACCAATTATACCATTATTACCCTAGATTTAGGAAGCATTTGAAAGGAACCTAAGAGTCAGTAAGACTGGGAAATGAATTATTAAGAAGGATGCAATTTAACTGCCAGTCAATACTTTTTCTTTTGCTACTAAAGAGTAAGGTAAAAAAAAATTTTGTAACTTCAAAGGCCAATAGAATTTAAAGTTGAAATGGGATTTCTAACTATATAGTACCACTCAGGAGGAGGAAGGATGGACAGAGGGAGTCGTGAATCCTCACTGCCTTTGAAAAGCAATTGACTGTGTACATAGGCCAAAGTAAGACCAACCTCTGCACAGACCATGCTGAGATGGGGCTGGGAGGTAATACAATCATACACTGATAAAGTTGGAAGGGATCTTGGAAGTCATCTAGTCCAACTCCTGCTCAGAGAAGGTGACGGCTACAGCATCCCTGACAGTGGCTATCCAGCTTGGGCTTGAAAACCTCCGCAGAGACGGAGAGTCCAGCGCTCCATGAGGCAGACTGTTCTTGTGCTAAATAGCTCTTAGGAAATTTCTCATGATGGTTCAGCTTAAATCTATCTCCCTGTGGTTTCAATCCATTGGTTCCAGTCCTGCCCTCACACAATGAATAAATCCTTCTGTTTCTCTGTGTAACAGCCCTTCATCGACTTGAAAACACATCTCCCCGTAGTGCTCTCTTTCCCAGGCTAAATATACCAAGCTGTTTTATTCATTCCTCATAAGACTTGCTTTCCAGATCCCTCCCCATCTTTGTTGCCCCCTCCTTTGAATCTGCCCCAGCTTATCAATAATCTTAAAATATGAAGTAGAAGATGCAGTATTCCACGTGAGTTCTGATTAGTGAGAATGGATTGGAAATATTACAGGTTGGGCCTCAGTATCAACAGGAGATGCATTCCTGGACCCCCACTGGTACTGAAACTGTGGATACTGAGATCCGTAGGTGGGTCCACAGAGGACCTCTGGATGGGGGCTCTGCTGCCATATCCTAACCCCCCTCCCAGCCCGGGAGACCTTATATGAGTCTCCTTGTTTCTGAGCCTGCTCAATTGTGGGCGCAGATCCAAGGAGACCCATTGAGGCTGCCTGGCTGCTACATGGGATAAGGGAGCGTACGTTTCTTTATCCTGAGGAGACCTGGCACTGCTTCTCATCCGCTTTGGATGCATATCAGTGCCGCTGCAGCCCTGGGCTCAGGGAAGCATAGGATTGGGCTGCCCATCTGTCCTTTTCCAAATGCAGAATACTTTTAACGGAATAGTTGAAATGCAAAAAAGACTCTTAGGGACAACAGAATGCTTGGGATCACCCTTCATGTGTATTATTCCCCGTATCATTCTGGGATCATTTTGTAAAATCTGCAACTGAAATAGGGGTGGCACCACAGGTGGGCCCTTTTAGATTACCAGCCTGATGGCTCATGCCCATGAAAAGGTTCACAGGGAATTTATCTGACCCAGTGGGAGCTCTTGTGTAGACTGTGGCAGCATATAGAATGGTTGGTTGGCAACCTTCAGTCTCGAAAGACTATGGTATAAGCCTACAGCACCCGGTATTCCCAGGCAGTCTCCCATCCAAGTACTAACCAAGCCTGACCCTGCTGGTTGTACTAGAATACAGGGTCACAGAGTGATGGCTTACAGAGGTAAGAAAATGGTTACTACACACAACTCTCTATTTTTTAATTCTACATAATGCCATGACTTGTGTGGCAATCAAACAACTTTATCCCAGAATTAATTCCTGCAATTTTAGATTATGAGCCCTTTTGGGACAGGGAGTCTTATAGCCCAATCCTATGCATGTCTACTCAGAAGTAAGTCCCATTAGAGTCAATGGGGCTTACTTCCAGGAAAGTGTAGATAGGATTGGGCTGTTAGTTATTTGATTTTTTTTCCCCTGTAAACTGCATTGTGAACTTTTTTTGGTAAAAAGCAGTATATAAATACTGATGATGATGATGATGATGATGATGATGATGATGATGATGATGATGATGATGATGAAGAAGAAGCAATTCTTCCAAGCAGAAATCACACAGTACTGGCAGGTTCTTCTCCTCTTCTACCCTCCAAGGGTGTGAGGATGATCTTGCCCTATCTGCAAGTTCAGCAAGCCCAATCAGTAAGACTCTAATGGGGGAGCTGCTAAGGGGAGCTGCTTCCATCCATCCAGCTAGACAGGAAAGGAAGACCCTGCACAGTCACAGGAGGTTAGAACCTGGGCTTGCCCGAAGGCCCAGTGGAACCTGGCATCAGCCCTGGGCTGAGATTTGGCCAATCAGATTTCATTTGTGCCCAAGTTTTAATATTTGTCAAAAAAACACCAGTGCTTTACTTACAGCCAGAAGACTATTAGGGACAACAGAATGCTTGGGATCACCTACATGTGTACTGCTCTCAGGATCATTCCTGAAGCTCCTCAATAAGTAGTAAAATGGATGGAGGCCAACGCACATACTTTTTCCCCTAACCACATGGCTTTCCAAACACCTGCTTCTCTTTCTTTTGTATTATAAGAAGCGCTGAATAACTCAGTATAAAACAGAAACTCAAACAAAAGTACGTATTATTCAAGAAAACATATCATTAATTCATTGTCCTCCAAAAGAAAGGTTTAAAAATAGTCTTCTAACTAGTACTCTGACTGCGTATGGGTGTCAGCTACAAGGCTGCAAAGTACCTGTACTTATCCATTTCGAATAAATGTACCCCTCTGCTACCAGACACTGTCGGGATGTTCATTTGGCTAACTACTAAAGCTGAAACAAAGACCTGGTGACTTTTAAGCAAATAACCACTTCATTTATTAAAAAGAAGCTTTTCTTTGAAGCTGAATAACACCACTTCCCTCATGAGTAAGGAGCTATCTCTAGAATCTTTTGAAGTCCCCGTCTCATACCATGAACTTATTAACATACAAATTAAACATTGAAAGGGTCAGGAAGAAAAAAGGACGGGTTGAAAACTTTACTTGAAAAATTACTAATGTCATCACAGATATTGATTTAGCTCTGATAATAGGAACAAATCATATTTTGCTTACAGAATGGACTGAAAATAGTTTGAGAATCATTTCATGTGCAGTTAGTATCAAAGGATAGCATGGGATAGAACACATGATCTTTGATCCTATGCAGATTTTTCAGTCAAATTTATTGCAAAGTTCATCTACATTACAGGCTTGCTTCTCTGCCAGCCATAAACAAACTACACCAAATAGTCCCAAAGAATCAGGGTTGGGTTCAAAGAACCACGAGTGGAAAGAAATAGCACAAGAATTGACATGGTGATATATGGTAGGTAGGTTCTACTGTAGAGTAGGGTTGCTTAAAACACATACAGGTCATGTCTCATTATCCACTGGGGGTTCCATTCCAGAACCCCCAGTGGATTAAAAAAAAAATCAGTGGATACAAATTCAGTAGAAAAATAGCTTTAAAGACCCACTTCCAGGTTTCTTGCTCCTCCATTGTCATTGCAGAATGCTTTGGTATAGGTACTATATTGCATTCCACTACTAGATGGGGTCAATAATGGAATAATTCCATTATTCATCCCATCTAGAGGCTGAATATGGTATAGTATCTATATGATGCATTCTGGGGCAACAATGGAGGAGCAAGAAACCCAGAAGTGGGTTTTTAAAGTTATCTTTAACCCCGAGATGCTTGCAACCAGTGCAGTTTAACAGCCGGAAGGTAGGGAATAGGATTTTGGTGCTTTTTCCCCTTGTTACAAGGCATTTAAAGGTGGACCCTGGTATCAGTGGTGAATCAAATAGTGGATACCAAATCAGTGGATACCAAGGTCCCACCTGTATGATAAGCTTCACTTGTTTGAGAGCCACAACATTTATGAAGCATTTAAATTCTTAAATACATGTACTTACCATGAACATTAAATTTATGTTTTAATCCAGGGGACTCTCAGTTTATACCCTGCAAATAATTATAAAGCTTGACATTTTTTAATTTACCTTTATATTACTTGTGATGCAAAAAAGAGCTCAGTCAACATATTTACACATTATGTCACACATTATGTTAAAAAAATCACAGATTATGTCAAAGAGCCACATGTGGCTTGCAAGAATTCCAAGAAATTGTGCTCCACTTCTGGTATTGCGGAGGTGGAGTGCGATCTCTCCACTTTCACTTCTGCTGACCTAGGGAACCCTCAGCATGTGGTTGGTCTGTGGAACTCCTTGCCACAGGATGTGGTGACGGCATCTGGCCTAGATGCCTTTAAAAGGGGATTGGACAAGTTTCTGGAGGAAAAATCCATTATGGGTTACAAGCCATGATATGTATGTGCAACTTCCTGATTTTAGAAATGGGCTATGCCAGATGCAAGGGAGGGCACCAGGATGAGGTCTCTTGTTATCTGGTGTGCTCCCTGGGGCATTTGGTGGGCCGCTGTCAGATGCAGGTAGCTGGACTAGATGGGCCTATGGCCTGATCCAGCAGGGCTGTTCTTATGTTCTTATGTTCCCTGCACCCCAAGACAGCTGCTGCAGGGACTGGTGAGTGCACCCCAGTCCTTGCAGCCCCCCTGAGCGGTGCAATGCTGTGGATCATGTTGCTGCCTTCCCCCCACCCCGCTGTCTCTCCCCCCCCCCCCACAAGGACTTACTGCAAGTTTCAAACTCCAGGAGAGTTTGAAAACTGCAGCTGTTAAGGAATGCATGCATTCCTGGGTCTGGTGTGCATGGCTTGTGAAAGGAGTTGCTGCCATGTGCCCACAGTATTTCTCACCAGCATCCCATGTGGGCAGCAATTCTGGATATTGGGAAATGTAAGATCCCAGGAAATTTCTGGGACTCCTTTCTGACACTGGGCCCAGGTACAAATTACCCCCTTTACCCCCCCCCCCTCGGCCCTGCTCCCCTTAGCTCTGGAGGCTTTTCAGGGAAAAGCCTTCCCGGGAAACAGGAAGTTGCGTGTTTTCTGCCAAAATGGCCAGTCTGAGCCTTGCACTGCCTCTGCAAGGCTCAGAAAAGCCTCTGGAGGTGAGGGGAGCAGGGCTAGGGGGAGGGGTGAACAAGGATCATTTGCATATGTGGGCTGTTGCTAGTCAGAACGCCGTTCATCTGTATTAATCTATTAATTGAGAACCAGGATGTGTTGTGGTTTGGGAGTTGGACTTAAGACCTGGAAAATCCAGGTTCAAATTCCTGCTTAGCCATGGAGCTTTTCTGGGTGACCTTGGGCCAATTGCTAGCCTCACCTACCTCACAGGGTTGTTGTGACAACAAAAGGAGGAGAGGAACTATGTATACAAGGAAGGGAAGTATCAATAGCTATAAGTCATGATGCCTGAATGGAACCTCCATATCTGGAAAAATTATATCTCACAGTACAAGATGTTGGGCACATTATCAGGGGAAAGTCTCTGTCTTTATACCTTGCTCCTAGATTCCAAGTGATCTAGCTTTTCATTTGCAAATAAGATGCTTGTCCTTGCCCTGATCCACCAGCACTCTTTTTGGATTTAGGTTCTTATGCCTGTAAAGTATCCATTGATTCTCATTTAGCAACAAATCTACATTCTCTTTTAACAGCAAATGACAGACAGTTTCATCTCATGACATGTCTCCAGATAGCCACTATGATGTCGTTTAAATAAATGAGCAGCATTAATGTGTACTGAAGGATGTGGTGTGATTGATTCTTTGTAAGGAAATAGATCTATTGCTTACTTTGTTGTGCGGTGAGCATAACGCTTTGGTAAATGGAAGAGGAAAACCTGTTCAACTGCCCCCCCAATGATGACAAAGGGAAAGGCTATCTGGGCATTTGCCCAGGAATGCTCCTTTGTTAATGCAGTCATACTAAAATGTTAATTCAAATGAAAGGCTTCTAAATTTCAAATACTGAAGAAGGTCTTGCTGAGTTCTGAAACTGTAGCATACTTCAGCTAACTTTACATTTCTGGGTAAATTGCCCAAATTTTTCATGCTTCTCCCCCAACATCAAGTATCTTAAGGTGAAATGAATTATACAAGAAGAGCATGTGCTTGGCACTCAGCCTATGTAAAGGTGACCTGCAGGTTGTTCTGAATTATTTGGCACTCCAAAAAAAATATCTAAACTAAGCTTGTTTAAAAACAAAACCAAAGACAAGCCTTAGGCTTAGGCTGGTTCGTGAAGGGGTTGTGTGGTTGTTGATTCTGTGCTTTTTTAAAAGATCAACTAAGATGAAGCTTTTCACATCAGTGCATCTCTGCCAGGTCGAGCTATGCTTGTTGAATGCAGGGCTGCTGTCAGGGGTTGGCATCACTGAACAGAGGCTAAGAACCAGCAATGGACTTGCCCCCACTGAGCCCCGGAGCAGGTCTGTGACAGGTCCGCCACTCCCTACATCACGCTGCTCCGGGATACTCACCGAGGGAACCTCACGTGACTCCCGGCACAACTCAAAAAGCTTTCTGAAGCTTCTCACATCGTTTTAAACTATAACTTCTGGTTTCCTGACAAAACGGGAGGTATTGCTTAAGATCGTGCAAGATGCCTCAGAAAGCTTTTCACGTACTGCCGAGCACCATACAGAGCTTTGCCTGCTCATGGAATGGCTCTAATGGGCAAGCGTGGTGGCGTGACGGGTGGAGGCAGCAGCGGTGGGGGCGTGGCAAGTGTGGCACTTGGTGCTTTTGCCCCCATCCCCACCCTACATTTGCCACTGCCAAGAACTTCAGGCCCTCAGAATGGTCCCTCTGTAGATTCCTGAGACCACCTTTGTGCACATACCACTTCCATGTGGCAGTGAGGGAACATATTTCTCAAGGCGGCCCAAAATAAGAAGGGTTCTATGGAGGACATTGTCCCAGACCACCTCAAATCCTGGGCAAGTCTTACTTGTCATGCAGCTCTTAAGGGCACAGAGCATCTATCTGTTTGTGAAGTGGTGTGGAAACTCACTATAAAGACTTTCTTCCCAAGCAAAATCCCTCATGCCTTTATGCTTGGTGTTGTGTCTACCACACCATGAGTTCTCCTACTCTCTGGCAATAAGGGGATTGTGTTTGTCCTGATCAAGAGAGATTGGTCATTGCCTTTCAAAATAAAGAGAAGAAAGGCGAGCTCCAACTGCTTGCAACCTACAGATACATATACATACATTTTTGGTGGATGTTTGCTACATCCTAATTAAAAGAAACTCATTCTTTAAAAAAAAAAACCAAAAAAAAAACCCCCTCCTTATCACTTGAGAATAGAGGAACCACTCCAGGAGCAAACTCATAACTGCAATGTACAATAGCCATGCACAGTCCTGGTCAGGGCTACTAAATATGACTAGAACTGCAGGTCTAAGCTCATTTAGATAATGTCTCCTGTTCATTGAGAATGTTCCCCCAAGTTATCCGCTATCATACAGAGACATTTGGTGTGCAGTAGTTTGTCCTAGGTGGCTGGCCACCATACCAAGAGCAGAACATGGAGCAGGTTGGCACAATTGCACCCGTCAAGTGAAAAGTGGTAGACAGCATAGGTCATTCAGCACAGGATATGCAAAAGTGGCATAGTGCCAAATATAATGGCACCATTTACTTAGAAGCCACCACTACCGAAATAAATGGAACGTATTTCCAAGTAAATAAAAATGTTGGGGTGAAAAAGGTGTGTTTCTTAAATTCAGCATGACACATCTTTGGTTTTCTTTCCCTAGAAAGTGTGGATAACTTTATCCCTTAAGAAAAAAGCAAAGAAGGCCCACATTTCCATTTTAACTACCAAATAAATAAATAAATAAATAAATAAATAAATAAATAAATAAATAATAATAATAATAATAATAATAATAATAATAAAACTTTATTTCTATCCCGCCCTTCTCCCCAAAGGGACCCAGGGCGGCTAACAACATATAAAACAGATTAAAACATAATTTCACAAACAGATAAAAACACATTAAAAAACACATTAGCAGAACCCATAAAAACAGTAGTCATTGTAGTCAACAAATACATTCCTAATTTGACAGCCCAAAACCAATAACAGATATCCTATTATTGTGTAGACACTTACAATTAACTTGGGGCATAGTTCTTATGCAGGTGTAGTTTTAAAAGGCTATTTCCATTCAGAAACAGGAGCTCTGGTGAATTGAATGTACCTGAACAATTGATAAATAAAACCCTAGAAGGAAACGAAGTTCCTGTTTGAAGCTATTCATCTTCAGTGCCTCAAAAGAATTATGAAGATCCGCAGTTGCACAACTGTAGAGCAAGCACAGAGTGAAGTTTAGAAGAATGTAGTGATTTTTCTTCTCATCCATCCCTCACCTTGCTTTGACTTTCACATGCAAGCAGAATACTAATCTTCAGCTGCAAATTCTGTTTAATTTATTCAGTGTTATATTTAAAGGCACATCTCACAGAGAGTCTTCATTCTATGTTTAAATCCATGTGAAAGATAACTATGGAGCACCCAATGCTGCAGACCAAGGTTTTATTCTAAGTCAATTTCTTTCCATTGAAATCAAGCATTGAGAACTCCAAAAGACAGCCAGCATCAGTAGGTAGGCATTGTGGGCTGGAACTCTCAAAAAGGCCCACTGCCAATCCTTGTGACCATGTCTAGGTCCACGACGTTCTTGAGGTGGTGGATTGACTGTCTTAACTGAGAGTCAGGACATCGTCACTGCCATCTGCAAAGATGTAGTGCGGAAAGCTCCCAATTGTGGACAGGGGGGTACCTGAAAGAAGCAGCCATGGAGTAATTCCTAGGTGAGAGTTGCATTATTATTGCATCATCTTTCCCATCATCTTTTCCCATTTATATGCCAAGTTAAGGGACACCTAGAACATTTGTTGGAGCTCACCCTGATAGGAGGGAGTTCACAGAAACCAGTTTGCTGAGAGCCTTAGCAAACCTGAATCCAGACCTGTGCCAAGTGTTTCTTCTTAACTAGATGGTTGACCAGGGGTAAATTGCCTAATCTCCTGTGAAAATTCCATTAAAATGAATGGGAGACAGGAGTTGCAAGCACATGCAATGGACTGGCATACAAGTTGACCCTTTCTCCCCTTGTCAATTCTTTAATGTTGCTATTTATAAAAGACAGTAGGCAGTAGATGTA
Organism: Tiliqua scincoides; assembly: GCF_035046505.1. Lineage (NCBI taxonomy): Eukaryota > Metazoa > Chordata > Lepidosauria > Squamata > Scincidae > Tiliqua > Tiliqua scincoides. Next base: position 43,738,925 of record NC_089822.1, read on the forward strand.
GTTCTTGTGTCCTCTCCATGCATTTCCTCAAAATATATACAGTGTCCTTTCTAGTCTGCCTTAGGGTCCGATCCTAAGAGCATATTATGTGGGTGGAATGTCTGTTCTGCCAGCATAGCACATGTCTGTTTTTGGCTATAGCAAATGTGACTAGAAGCAGCAGCATCGCATCATCAATTGGGCTTCCAAGTCACTTCTGGGCAGCCATTTCCAGATATTCAGGGAGGGCAGTAGGACCCATCTGCCATCAAACAGCATGGACCTCCACTCAACGGCTCAAGTGGCACACTTGTCACCCCACATAGGACACATCACCTGGGGGGGGACTGCCCCTACACCCTGCTTGCTACACTATGCGCCGGACTGGGCAACCCCATCTCCCCTCCTCCTTTATAGGAGGAAAGGAAAGTGGCACCCTAGAGAGGCAGTGCTTTGGGAGATGCGACTCCCAGTGAACTGACAGTCTAGGGCACCCGTTTCCTATCCTCTGGTGGAGGGGAGAGGGCGCCCTAGAGAGGCAGCATCGCAACTCCCAGCACGCTGCCACTCTAGAGCGCCATCTTGTCTCCTCCAGAGGAGAGGAAATGGGCACTCTAAAGCATGAGCGCGCCAGGAGTCACACTTTCAGACGTGCTGCCTCTCTAGGGCACCCCTTTCCTCTCCTCCTATAAAGGAGGAGGGGAGAGGGGCAGCATAGTCCACCGTTCTATTGCTGCCAGAGAGGGAGGCGGCCCAGTCCAGCTTCTCGCTGCCTCTCCACAGCTATCCTGGGTGCCCCTCCTCTGTGTCTTAGTGCAGTGGCACATTGTGTGCCACCATATAGCTGTTTATGACAGTCAGTTATATATCTCTTTGGGGATCGAATTCCCCTATATTTGGTATGTTTACAGGTATTTACTATGACTTATCCTAAGCAACTCTCCAGCACCAATGCAGCTGCAAAGCAGCCCCAGGATAAAGGAAGAAACATTCTCTTACATTGAGGAGGCCTTCATGACTGCCCCCCCACCAGATAACACAGCGTGTGCCCTGTTGGCATGGCTGCATTGGTGCTAGAGTTGGTTAAGATTGGACTGTAAGCAGCTAGTCCTACTGATACTCACAAATTTATTTATACAGAAAAGCTTTCTGTAATGTTGTGTTGTAACATTGTACAATGTTGCACTGTATTACAAAATAAATGTAGTTGTAGCTCCTTTAGATTTTGTCTTTCCTTTTTCACTCAGTGCAACCTTTAATATGATTCCATACAAACCACAGGGCCAGCATTGTGCCCCCTTCAATTGGTTAATACGCTGGGATGAACCGTTAAGTATGTAAAGCCGTCAATTGCTAATGTGAAGAATTCTATTGTGTAGACCAACTACCTCTGTCAAGTGAACCTGATGTAAGCTCCATTGTGTGTACTGTACACCTATTCAGAAATGTCCCACAGAGTTCAATGCAGTTAATTTCTAAGAAAGTGTGAATAAAGCTATGAAATAACAGGGCAGTGTTTGTTACATTGCTCCCTATGCTTCCTCAAGGTCTTTGCGTCACAGGGAGTCATTGACCTGGTTGTATACAATCAGTCCAATTTATAGGCTTTAGGCATGTTTGGCATCTCTTGGATGTCCACAGTTATTGTATTTTACGTGCACCCTTCACCCCCTTCATCCTTATCCCTCATACCCAACTGAAGCTTCTGCTTAATGGTTGCAAAGCAATGGCTTGGGGGAAAAAAATCAATGCTTTTCATATATAGCTCACATTGGATCCAAGGCTACTTACACATGCTGGTAAACATGCTTTGTTAGAGATTGACTTAGTAGCTACATTAAACTCTAGTATGTTATTTTCTCGTAAAGGACAAGAAGACAAGATACATCTTTATGTCTTTAAAAATAATAGGGGAGGCACATGTCAATAGTTTGTTAAATGGAACATAGAGAGTCTGTCTTTATTGGAAATGACAGCTTCAAGGCACACATTAAGAATTCCGTCATGCCTGCTATTGACTTTTGGAGAGAAAAAATTTTTTTACCACCCTCACAACAAAGACAAAACATTCAGTTATATACAAAACTTTCCATATCACTTTTGTTAAATCTGAAATCAATCAATACCTCTCACTTTGCTCAGCTTCAGAGTGTGGTCTGCACGAAGGGAGAAGGGAAAATTTCAAAAGAAATCCTTGGCATGTATACGACGCCCCTTGGTGTCTTGAGAACTGGTATATTATGCTGAGAAAGTGGTACAGTTGGCTGGAAAGCTGATAGACCTGAAAAGTCTGCTGAGAGTACCTAGAGTCCCTGTAGGAAGGAAAAGCTCTTCTATCTACAAGAAATTCACTTGACCTCAAGGAAGGTTCAAACATCTTTATTTTGTATATTGGTCCAAATAGGTGATGCATTTGTGCACCAGTGTTGCTTAGTCATTTGCAAACACAAGTTGCCTTCAGACTAATTCACACAATTTAGGGTCTTAAAGGCTACTCCCTGAAATGGAAGCCCCACTGCTGACCACCAGAATGAGTTTTCTTTGTCATACCAATGATTCTGTGTCTTTGCATTAAAGAACCAACAGCTTTGCCTTTCCAGAGATCATCGAAGCAGACAGAGGTTCTCCAGGTGCAGTCAAGAAAAGTTCTTCTCTGAAGAAGCTGCTTCTCTGATCCCAAAGGGCCCTCTCTGGAGCTGTGTGGCTCCTTTGAGAAGCAATCTGACCTATATCTGATTCCTGGGGTACCATAAACACTAATAAATATTGTTGTATAGGTTTTCTGGGACAGAACCATCTGATCACATGCATAACTGGTCACATTCATGGGTAAACACCTAATTATCCAGATTTTTTTCTCTGCGGTTTTATCTCAACGCAATGAGAAGGACCCTTTGAGAAGCTGGAAGTTATTTGGATCCAGTCAATTTTTCACATCAAATGGGTATTGTTATTGGCCTATGGAGAATTGCCAGACACATTTATGTCCACTTCCAGACTTGCCCCACCATCTTGGGTATCATCTGGGGGGCTCCAGCTGAACCTTCACAACCCTAGCAATGAGAGGTTTCTGGAAGGCTACCTGAGGGCTGCTCTGGGGCTGGGACAAGCCCAGGGAAGGAGCCAAGAGACAGGTGGAGGAGAAGTATGAGTGAAGCAATCTCCTCCCCACTGCTGAACTCCGAAGCCTCGTTGTTGGACCAGCAACTTTCATTGAGTTGAAAGGTAGTCAGCATGGAGAAATCACCATTGCCACAACCTTCAACACATCGAGGGATATTCAGCACCGAGGAGGAAGCATCAGGTGTTGGGGATGCTGATGAGCCCTTGCTATCACCCAGCCCCATAGACTTCAAGTTAAGATTCAGATTCATGATGTTCATGAATGGTGTACTTAACCCCATTTTCCCCATAGGCTCAATTATTCAGTATCCGCCAACTTGGTATCCATTCAGTTTTTCAGGAACCTAACCCTAGCAAATAATGAAGAACTGACTGTATCTCCCTGACATTCTAATTTCTGGGGTTGATTTTTTTTTTCCATTGCAGATCATTCGATCATGCAATACTTTACTTGGAGAGGTACAGTGCTGGGACAAGTCTATCACACCATGAGCTGTTTATACTGAGCCCAGTTCACCCATGTGAAAGCTATTAAAGCATACTTAGAAGATGTTGTTAGGAAAAGTCTGTTGTACTCAATGAATGCAGAGAACCGATGCCAGAGAAAGGTAGAAGAATCCAGCACTACCGATGCAAAGCAAAAGGCCGCTTTGGTATCTCCAGGAGGAGATTTTGGCAATGTTCATGAGCCACTCTTAATTCTGCTAAAGACTTGTATCAATAGCCTTGCTCTGTGTTGCTGCCAGCATTGCTAATGAATCTATGATGAAGAGCGTTTGAAACCTGCTTCAAAGGAAAAGGTCAACATTGCGGCACAATTGGAATTTAAAGACCCACTTCAGCAAGGTCAACGAAAGCTGCCTTAGCCAGACTGCTAAATCACTTTCCGATCGACTGCGTCCTGCACAACAGAAGAAGGCTAGCCCATTTTGTAAGAACAGTAATTTCATTTTTGGTTTATAAGGAGGAATAAAAAAGTGGTCTGTGAGAGTCTTGGTAGGTTTCCTAGATTTGCTCCATGCAAATAATTTGGAATACACCAACGGTGAGCAATGATAGAGGAGTATAATATGAGGAAAAGGATAGCAAGACCAAAACTAAGAAGCATAGCAGCTTTCAAGTTTCACTGAACATTTCTTCAAGTTGAAAGCACACATTGATAGATAAATAAGAAAGTCACTGGAATAAGACTAAAGTTCTTCTCGTGCTCTCTTGTTTTATTGTGAAGACAGGTCCCCTCTCATTTTTTTTTCTTTTTTTTTGGCAGGCTCAGTTGCATTGAGAAAATTAACAGTGCAATCCTAACTTGTACTGGAATGGGGAAGCCAGCAGGCCTGCCCCATATCCAGTGCAAGTTTGGGGCTGAAAGTGGCTCAACCTGGGGCAAAGGGAATTCCTTTCTCTTACCCCAGGGAGAGCTGCTGCCGCCCCAATGGAACTACTTGAATCTGCGCCACCTAAAGAGGTGGTGCAGATCTGAGCAGCCCAGAGCAGGCCCAGGCTGCCTGGGAATGGGGATAGAATCCAGAATAAGTGCTGGTTCCTGGTCCCACCCCCATTACCCCTCGCCCACCTATGGGCCCATGTGCCCTTCTCCCGCCCTGGAACACCTCCTCCCTGGCTTTCCCACAGTCCCCAGATCTCTGTGCCATCCAAACTTGGCCATCGCAGACTCACCTACCTCTATCACCATGGAGGCTGGATCTGGCCTCCGCGGGCCAACACACCTCTGTGCGCTGGCACAGATGACACAGATGACAAGGAACCCTCCCAGGCTGGCTCAAGAGACCATATCTGCCATATCTGTGCAGATACTGGCTTGGTAATATTGACCAGGTCTATAACAATAAACTCACCTATTCCAGGCACACGTAAGCATGGTAACGCACAAACAGACATAACTATAATTCTAGCGTTCAGCATGAAGTAATTATCTTCATACACCTTCGCACATCCCTGACAGATATCATGGTGAACTTAGACACCAGCAGAGATAGGTCAGAAATAAAATATATGAAGAAAAGGAGTGCATGTGACATTGCAAGAAGAAATGAAACCTCTAGGCAGGAGGTGAGGTACCATGCAGGACATGACAAACCTATAATCTAACACCATGCGCAGGAGGCATGTTCTGGTGGTTAAACTGAATGTTGCTTGAAGACAGCTAAGCAGGAGCAGTCCTGGTTGAGTCTGGATGGGAGACTGAAGCTGATAAAAGCTCTCGTAAGAGGAGTCACTGACCTCACTGTGAGAGGGTGATGGTCTTGCAGCTATAAGCTGCCACAGGAATGCAGAGGAGTGTGGAAAGTCAGCTTCCAAGAAGAATGATGAACAGTCTGACCGATCTGCAGCTTCTCCTGCTGGAAGCTTGGAAGGCAAGACCCAGCAAAAGGAATGATGACCAGGTTATGAAGGGTTGCATCTGGAAATGAAGCGTTCTGCAAATTGCTCATAGAACAATTATTGTAAAAACTCATTTGGTGAAAAAAAATAAGTTTGTTATAGTCTGCCTATGAGTATGTAAGCCTCTCACACATTGTGAGAGTCAGTGAGAAAGGTGGTATAGAAATGTTGTTGCTATCATTATTAAGATGTGCCCATGAATCTCTGCCACATAGATGTGGCACATTCACTTGCATGTGGATTCTGGGAGTCTGTTCTGTCTGCAAGATGAGTCTACAGGTGAGAATGTTCCTCTGGCTAGAGGTGGCAGACCCAGACATAGACAGTAGCTATAAACCATGATGTGGAGCTCAACGGAGCCCTTGCATATGTCAGTGGTCTGGCTGCTGTTCCAGATTCCACCCATTCAGTGATGGATGAAGATGTTTAGTGAGGCAGTCCTTGCACTGGAGCCCTGCATAGTCCAGAATTTTTGGAAGTAGCATCAGAATTTGTATCTGTAAATCTGTACATTTATCAAAGCATGGGACTAATGTGTCTTGCTAGCATTGCTGATATTCTTCTTTGAATACACCTATACTGTATACAGGTATAATCTAACTTTCCATAGATTTTTCACCTGTGGTTTTAAACCACGTGATGAGAAGGGCCCTTTAAATTAAAGTTGTTTAACAATAGGTTCATTAATGCAAGAGAGGGCAGCTGTCTGACAATCCATCAATCATTTTCTCTCCAGGCACCTAGAACAGCTTCACTCCAAGGCAAGCGACCCCTCCCTTCCCCCAATCATGTGAAAGAAAGATGATCACTTCGCAGTTTTTCCCAGAGCTGCACGCTGCGTAAAGGGAGTGATTGCTGGTTCAGAGCTTTCCTAAGTCCCTGGAGAGAGACTCTCTTCCTAATGACTCTGCCTTACATCACAAAGGTCAGCAAGGCTGTTTTTAAATCACCTAGCAAAGGGACGTTGTTTTTTAAATGGATTTGCTTTAATGAGATTTTTGCCATCCACGTGAGTTATGGAAACATAACCCTTGCCAAAAATTAGACTCAACCTGTATACCTATACTGAGCTTTCCACATTTAGTTATAATTTCATCCTCTATCATAATCTCCTCTTCGCAAACATGAACACTATCAGACGGAATAATTTTGCAATTCAGGACCATGTCATCCATTTTCATTTATGTTCTTCTTCGAAAACTCAAATGGCTTTAATAACATTTACATTTAATAAACATTAGACATCAACTAGCAAAATAATAAAAAAAAAAACCACATTCATTTTAAAATAACTTCATACCCTTGCACTAATAAAATTTAATTAGACTAAAGCACTGCTAGCCTTAAAGTACATTGCAAATTAAAATTTCATCAAGATCCTGCTTATATGCTTGAAGCTGCTAGAAACAGGAATTTTAGTAATTACATTGAGATCCATATGTCAAATATTGATATCGGTGTTTCAGCCCTTGCATATTTACCTGAGGCATCTTTCTGATATGAGGCTCTTATGAAAGAGCATAATAATTTGGATACCACTTCAAAACTGACTCTACTTGGGGGAAAAGTTCCTGCGGCAGGTTTGCTTCCTGCTTCCTGTGAATATGTTGCGGACATTCAAGCATGCACAATCTGGATCAAAAACCATAGAAGAACAAAGTGTTGCATCCCTCTCTAGCCCCCAGATGGGATTCCAATCTAATTTGCACACACTTCCATATGTGCTGTTAAAAATAAATAAAAGGGTCGACATATGCATTTAAAATAACATGAATTTATGACATTAGTCATGGGAAGTGAAGGACTGCAGCTCAGTAGGGGGGTACATGCTTTGCACAGCTAGTCTCTGACATTTCCAGGCAAGGCAGAGAAAAACGTTCCTCAAGAGCCACTGCCATGGTGTTAACAATACCAAGCCAGATGAACCAATCGGTATAAGGTAGCAGTTCCCAGAAGCTCTACAACGCCTATAAAACAGACATATTCTGAGAGTATCAGAAAGGAATCCAACTTTTCACTCCTAGTCAAATGATGCCCAATGGCATTAACACAGCTGGGTCATATAACGAGAAGGCTAGAGACATGACAACAGGGTTTGGATTGAGTTTAAATGCTAGCAAGGGCAAGTATGAGTGTGCCAGAACCTTTTCACTAGATCTTATCAGTGCACAAAGGCTGCTAGAATATGGCAGGTATGCAGAGACATAACTAGGGGGGAGCCAGAGGTGCACTGGCCTCAGGTGATCTACCAAGAGAGGGCACATTTCAACCCCCAGGGCTCCACCCTAGTTATGGAGGAGGTGCGTGCTGCAGCTGCTCTGCGCCCTGTTTCTTTTCCTATGGAGGCTGGGAGTCCCCTCCTCTGGGAGAACACAGATGTGACTGCCTTTGCACCACAAGCAGTGCGAAGGCCGTCATCTCTGGATTCTCTCTGGAGGAGGGGGTGCTGGTTGCTTCGTGCACCCCATTTTTTTCTCCAAGGGCTCCCAGCCTCCAGAGGAGAAGGAATGGGGCATATGAAGTGACCACAGTGCATGCCCCCTCCTCCAGGAAGAACCTGGAAGTGACATCATGGTATCATGTGACATCATGACATCATTGCCCTGGCCGCTGCAGGTATGTATTATGCGCTACACATTGACACAAAAATCACATTGGCACGTTTAATGATGAAACGGTATTTCTACTTCTTTCTTCTCACAGATGACGAAATTACTCAGTTCTAAGGGGGACAAAATGGAAAGGCAGTACTGAAAATAATTGATTGTGTTTGGGTTTATATGCAATATTCATACTGTTTTGTATGCAGCGTAAGTCATCAAGCAAGTTCGAACTGATTCCGTTCATTCTTTAGCTGTCCAGAACATATATTTTTATGCAGCCCAGATTATACTCAAAGGTAAATGTAATGTTTTATGTAATGTTTTGTTTATCTGCAGCATCAAAATTTTATTAGCAACAGGCTGGGACTATATAATTATCCACATCATTATTGCTGATAAAATCAGGATCAAACTAGAGGTGATACTAAAAACACATCATATGTGTTTGCAAGGCTTACCCCCTTCATTAACAGACCAGCTATAGTGGGGACAATCAGGATCAGGACCTCAGAAAGGGGGCATGTAACCCTTTCTCTTTATGCTGTCAGCCTGATGAAAGCAGCTCCCTGGAGAAGCTACAGTAAGCCTCAGAGAGGAAGTTCCTATTGGCCCCAATGGAAGTTTCCATATCCTGGTTTATGGCAGTTTCAAGAAGGCAATTTCATTGGCGGATCTCCCATTCATTTGATGGGGCAAATGCCCTGGGTGCAGAGCCTCGTGTAGCCTTACAACCCCGTGGAAGCCTCTCTGAGGCTCCCAATGGGGTTTCCTGTTTTCCTGAAAGCATCGGGGAACCTTCAGGAGGCTTCCCCATCATGTTCTGGAGTCACACAAGGCACCGTGCGCTCCAGGTAAGTGGGGGGGGGATGGATTTGCACGTGGGGGGCTAGTGGCATCCTGCGGGGGAGCGCCAACGTGGGTCTTTGCCCTGGGGCGTGGGGCTGGGTAGGTCTGCCACTGGGCAATTTTTATTGGGACGACGGCATAAGGCTTTCCCAATTCTTGACTTCCCCCTGGAACTCCTATGTAATGAAAGAAAGAAAAGGGAGGAATAAAACCACACGCAGAAATGTCTTATTGCCTTACCTTGGACCCCAGCAGTTCTTTCATGAAAAGAACTTGAAACTTCTTACAAATTTCAAACAAAGTTTACAAAGTTTCTTACAAGTTTCAAACAAATTGTTTCATGACATTAAACTGTAGTCTCTTAAGCCCTGTGCTAGCAGTGTTTCCATACAGCAAGATCATCTGCAGGTGAAGATCCATGTTAAGCAGTTGAGTCCTGTCAACCTTGACAGAAAGGATACCTTGTTGAAGGAGAAGTGTAGGTTTGTCCCTTCCCCCAATAAGTAGATAATAGGTACTCTCAAAATTAACAGTTCATTTACCTGGTCTACTTCAGGTTCAGTACTCATGCAGCTATGGGTATTGTGATCTTCATTCAAGGTGATCTTCATTCAGATAGATAGATAGATAGATAGATAGATAGATAGATAGATAGATAGATAGATAGATAGATAGATAGATAGATTTTTTTCTTTAAAATTTTGCTGAAGGAAGGGCACAATCAGTTGTAAAATAAATGCAGGGGCAAAGCCCCCAACCTGTCTGCCACAGTGTTGCTGTTTTGCTATCCCACACATTATCTAAAAGTAAACAACCCACTGGTCCACCTTACACATTTAGTGTAACATATAACTCCTCAGAATCCTAAGGGATCACCTGTAATTAATTTTGCAGGAGCTGTTTATATTTTTAAAAATGCTTTCATTCTTGTTTTGGCTGTGGGGTAAGAATTATGTCTTCTATCACAATCATAAAGAGCCATTTAGCATCAGTTATCAAAGTCAAACCAACAACTTAAGCAAGGATTGTTTTACTTTATCAGTCCTTTTTTATAGTGGTACATAAAACTGCATAACTGACATGCCATGAAAGGTTTTGCAATTGTTATTATGAAAAACCCATCTGAAGTCTACAGTGCACCAAGTCTCTGACCTGAATACAGCATTGATAATGCACAACCTGTGAGCTCAGCCCAAATCAACCTTAATGCTTTTTGTGTGCAGTGTTCAGGCAAGATGTGTAGATAGGTGATTTCAATAGCTTGTAGAGCTCTTACCATTTGATGACCCATAAAAATATCGCCTGAGGATCTTTTCAGAAACATTGCTAGATGTAGCATTTGTTCAGGAGGAGGTACCTGGACCAAGTCTTCCCTATCCCACAAACAATGGCTGGGTAAGTGTGCCTTCCTTGCACATGCACACAGCAAATATCCTGCAATGAAGCACCGCCTCCACATGGTAGATCCATTCATGAAAAAGTATTTCCATGAATGGATGACTGTTGAACTGGAATAAACATGTGCTATTAGATGTCTAGGAAATAAATATTTTGATTTTGTTGTTGTTGATGATGAATAAAAATAAAAAGGAATAGTATCACGTTTGCAGTTGTACCACTTTACACAAATGGGTTGCTTTTTCCTTGAGAGCCAACTTTCCTGCAAAATATAAACCTTTACAGTCAAAATGTCAGAGATCAAACTTTCATCTGAAAATGTTCAAGTCAGAATGAATGTGGCCTTCACATGTCAGGGCTGACCCAAAGGCTCCAAAGTTCGTGTCTGAGTTTTCCAGTGTCCTGATTTGTCTTGTCTGTCACTTGCATCCTCCTTTTCCTTTGGACACGACACACTTTGCTGTTGATCCAATGCTGTCAGGAGGTTTGTGCGCAATGTCTGAAAGAGTTATACTCACCAGGCAAGAAGCAAATCTGAGGACACTAACTTGTTCCCAGCCTCCTGCTGGCAAGATGTAAATGAATTCCTGTCCTGTTAATGCAGTTTGGCATAAAAACATACAGAGCATTTCAATGCAACATGACTTCACAACTCAGAAACCAAAAAAAATAAAGCATTTTTTTTTCTTTTTGTCATCACAGATGTCTAGGACCTGGTGGATGCCCGAGTTCATTACTACAAGAATTGACTCAAGCAGTGGAACTAATTCTGAAGCCTCTGACAGCTTGGCATCCCCTTTCCAATTGTTTGTAGGTTATGCTTTATTAGCAGTCTAAATATTCAGGCGACAGACTACGGGTTCTGTAAGGAAGAGACAATAGATTACAACTCATCCATAATATATCCACTTAAAACTGATAACTAGTTTCTAGCTAATGCTAGAAAGAACCCATGTGCCTCGCTTCAAACCGGCTCCCCAAAGCCAGGTCAAACTGAAAGGTCTTACAACATTTCTGAATCATATTTATTTCCATGGTCCCCAGACATTTTATGAAGGAGATTCATAAGATGTACATCAAAAGATGTAAAAGATCTACAAAAGATGCAAAAGATGTACATTTTTGTCAGGAATTCACTTGTTAGTTCCAACCTCAGACCTGGAAAGTGAAACCTCATTACTGCCTTCATCCACTGACCCACTCTGGGAACCCACCCAAGGGGTTCCTGCAACCTGTTCTGATAAAACGGAAGACATTATTCATCATCAACTGTTTCTAATGAAAGTAGAAGGCAACAGTCAGCACCAGTCTAGCCTTTTCCTGATTCGACTGCCTAGAGCGTAACATTAAACAATATAACATTAATGTAACATTAAACAATCCCTGTTAGATCAGGGCAAAAGCTCACCTAGCTCAACATCCTGTCTCCCACAGTAATCCATCAGCTGTTTCTGGGATGCCCAGTAGCAGGAGATGAAGGCATCCGAATCCTTTATCCTAATGGTGCTCCTAGGCAACTGGTATTCAGAGGCATCCTGCCGCTGAACCTGGAGCTGCATGTAGCCATCATAACTAGTAGTCATTGTGAAGTTTGTCCCCTATGAACCCTCCTTTTTAATGCCACCTAATAGTCCGAACTTATTCCCTACCAGTCCATAGCATGCAGGTTGCTAAGTTAATGTGTGATGCATGCAATGGGGTGGGGGGAGAGGGAATCAGACAGCCTGGGAAAGGTAAGTAAAAACCTTTTTAATGTATGTTTCTGTAGGCCACCTGACTTCAATGGGTCTCCTCACACCTACACCAGCTAATTTGCTAATTTGCTCCTCACACCTACACCAGCTAATATGTTAAGAAAGATAGGAGACGGGAAAGGATGTTAAAATTCAGAGTGTGCTGCAGTTACTGCCAAAATCCACCCCCTGCCTTCCCTTCCCCCGGATCTGAACCTCCCCAGAACTGCCCACAACCAGTCCCCCCAAGCACCTGAACTTATCCAACAGTAGCACACCATTTAAGGCACCACAGAGGCTGTTAATGGCTGGAATTATTTTTGTGTGCATGGTAACATAAAGAGCTCCAGAAACAACTTGCTTTCTCTACTTCTTCCCTTTAATACTATTCAATACTATTCAATATAATCAAGAAAATAAGCACTAAAGTTTTAACACAAGACAGTATATATACAAATGCTGGTACTGTTATCTGGTATTTGAGAAGAACTGCATTGCAGCAGTTGTTTTTCTGTACCAAACAATGAGTGGATCTTAAATCCAACAAACCATCTGATCCTTTGCTCTTCCTCATGTCAATATACCCATGTGAAATCTGTGTGTGACAGAATTTCACCTTGCTCCTGTTGAGCACAGAGCAAAGGAAGAAAAATCAATGAGAAATTTATTGTGCCTGCACCTGGTAATAAAGAACAACTTAAAATCTTTTGGGATAACAAGAACCACTAAACATTTACTGTTTACAGGATCTATAACAAGTTAACGTACATTATCTGCTCCTCTTGGTGTGGGCACATATCCATTGTGTCACCACATATTGGGGCAGGGGGGGAACACAATGCATTTTTTTCTTTGCTACGCCTTGCCCCCAGGGAGGTCATGCTTGGTTTTGAACCTGTTGCTGTACGCAGCCGACACTGCAGCTCCAGAGACCCGAGGTCAGGCAAGTACTCCCGGAAAATAATGAGGCACACGGCAGTGCTCCACCACCAGATGTTCCTTTACTTGAAGTATGTACAAGATATTTACAGTTCAAAGGCAGCTTTGCAAGCAAACAGCACAGATAGCTCTCTTCTCAACACTCCGGCCACGATCCACACCGACGTAGCTTCCCGCAGACACTCCACATTACATCTCCCACATAGCAGCTTGCACAGGCTGCAGTATATACTGGCACTGGCCAATGAGAGGCGGGCTACAGTCTGGTGATCCTATGACTCACCATCTGGTGACATATCTGGTGACATGGTACTGCATCAGTCACTCCCATGATGCTACACTGTATGCAGGCCAAGGCATCAGGGCCTTGCTCTATCCAGCCTGCAAATTCTCTACAGGCCTGGGGCATACAGCATAACAGAACCTCTTCATTGCCACACATCATTTATTATATTACGAACCTAGGAAGTGGCCTTATTCTAAGTTGGATCATTGGTCCGCCTAGTTTAATAGCATTAATGCTGGTTCTGGCAGCAGCTCTTCAAGGATTCAGGAAGATCTTTTTTCTGAATCCTACTTAGAGATGCTGGGGACTGAAGCCAGGGCCTTCTAAATAGAGAACATGCAGCTGCAACTATGAACTATGATCACCTTGGGGAAGGCCTTCCTAACTTACCACTTCCCAGGCCCAATAGTTGGGTACAGCAGACAAGACACAAGGAGTGTTGGTTTAGAAATACGAGTACATGTATATTCTCTGTTCAAACAGCAAATATTTTCTCCATAAAATTGATTTCCAGGACTGCGGCTTCCAGAAAATAATTTCTATTTACTATAAATGGTCAATGTGATCACAGGCATTTAAAAGAACAACCTCAACAGACTTATCAGAATGGTTCAGAGTTATAGGAAAGGGATCCTCACCCCATGGCACAGACTACAGATTGAGGGTATTGCAGGGTCAGAAAGAGGTGATAATATCTTGTTCCTTCACTTATGAGGCATCAGGAGTTCTTCAAATTTCTTGTAATTTTTGCTGCTTTAGACATTAGGGCAAGAGATGAGATTATAAGAAGGCTGCTACCACCATGGGCTACTGTATTTGGGGGATAGGGCAAATAGCACAGTCCCATCCCTATTCTCAGTTTGGGAATCCTCTTCCAGTTGCAATTCCTCACACCAACCCCCAGACATGGCTTCTTAGGGGAAAACAAGGGATTTTCGCAAGGAAGTGAAGACTAGAAAGACCCAGTGCTAACATGCCCCAATAAAGATGCAAGGCAAGGTGTTATGGGATAAACAGGCCACAGTTTATCAACATAATTTAATCTGCCCATGGGAAATCTGTGACTAGAACTCCTCCCCCCATTTAATGTGGGTTGCTCCACTGAAGGAGACAACTGCTGTCTATACCCCTTTAAAGTGTTCCCACCCTGACTTAAAGACAATCACCAGTTTCTCACCATCTACCCTACTCCCAACTCCCTAGGGTGCAGGAGTTGAATTGTAGAGGCTGCCCGCAGCCACAAAGCCACTGGGGTCAACTCCACAATCTTTGCTCAAAAGCAGAGTTCTCCAAACTTTTTTGGCCAGAGGGCCGCATCAAATATCTGGCATGGTGTTGAGAGCCAGAAAAGCATATTTAAATATAAAATTTAAATAAATAAACTAGCAATGGAACTTAGATGAGTGAATAAATGAATGAATGGGTTCATTCATTCAACCAGAACACCCTCCAGACACAACCAGAGCATAGCTCTGGACATGTTCAGTTGAGTGGGCCAGAGGCTTTCAGGAGACAAGAGCCTGGCTGCGGGCCAGATAGAAGCTTGCTGTGGGCTGCATCTGGCCCCAGTGCCGGGGTTTGGAGACCCCCGCTCAAAAGGATTCCATCCACATCCCAAGCTGTGAAAATATCTGGAACTGCTCTTGGGGCCCCTTTAACCAATCAGCTAGCCTCAGAGTTAGACACCGATCTCTGTTCTTAACCCCAGGCCTGCAACAGACCTGCCAGTTGTGACCTACCTAGCTAAAACCCACCGTAACCCCTAACAATCCAGTAATTTTTTATTTATTTATTTATTTATTTTTGGAAACCCAAAATCCTGGCAAGGTCAACCAGGCAGAGAGCACAACATTCCTGCTAGGCTCCAAAGGAAACCAGCTAATGCTGGATCGCTTTCTGGTTGGATGGGGGGGGAACCATTCTGCACTTTTCTGCCAGACTGAGGCCATGGGCTGCAGCATTCCAGGAGAAGCCACCCCTGTATCTGAGCCAGTCAATAGGTTGGCAGCAGCAGCACTTTGTCCTGAATAAGGGATGGGGCTAAAATGCTCCCGGCTCCAGAATCAGGGGGAGCAGAATTACATGAGAGGAACTCTGCTTTCATTTCTTTGGTTCCCGCCCATTCTAAATGGTTACATTTAATTAAAGAGTTCTTTGTGGAAATTTTCAATAAATATGTTTAATCCACTTTACTAGGAAAGTCAATTAGCAACACTAAAGAGCAATATTTTTAACCTTAAATTATTCAGTACAAAATCTTAATTAATGTGCTAATTACATATTTAGATTCAGCTACAATAACGCACTGTATAAGTATAATTATCTGGAAAAGCTACAGAATTTTTTTTTAAAAGAGGTCAAATTACATGCACTCATTTTCCCCCCTGCAAATATATCACTAAGGGCACAATCCTGAGTGGCAGATGGACTGACACAAGTCCCTTGCGCTGGCCCATTGTTGTCACAAAAGTGCTGTAAAGCACTTTCCGCTGACATAAGGGGAGATTGGCCGGCACGGGCCATGGGGAAAGATGAGTTGTGTCGGCTGAGCTTGGCCAGCATGGAGGTTTAGGGGCATGTCAGGAGGGCAGGGAGGAAGACGGAGGGAGGCGTTTGGGGGCAGGGGGAGAGTGGGCAGCAGGCGGAGCCATGGGCGGGCGGGTGAGAGGGCTAGGAGTGGGAGGCGGGGTCAGGATCCAGATTCTAGATTCTAGCCCTGTTACCAGGAGGCTTGAGACAGTCCCAGGCTGCTCAGATTTGTACCACCTCATCAGGTGGTGCAGATCCAAGTAAACCCATTGGGGCTGCTGCGTCTCTCCCTGGGTAAGGGGGAAAGTGTCTCCTTGCCTCAGGCTGAGCCTCAGACAGCCCCAAACGTGCGCTGGATACAGCGCAGGCCCGCTGGCCTGCCTGTTTCCAGCACAAGTTAGGATTTGGTCCTAAGTGTCACTGTAAAGGTCATGTGTATTTAAACTGACTTAAGGCGCGATCCTAACCTTGCACTATACCTGCCAGTCATGGTTGTCCTGGCTAACACCCATCTTGACAGCACTTTGGGGTAGGCCAAAAACCTGTCTTCCAGAGCCAATCCGGAGTGAAACAAAAAGCTTCTACTCAGTCCTCAAAATGGCAACCAACTCTTCTTAGACAATGCTAATGGGTGGGAGGGCTGGGTCATGAGCTTGCTTAAGCTCGAACTGACAAGGATGGTGGCTGAACTCCAAACAAGTGCTCCCGGCACCTCTCTCCATCAACCAGCCAATTGGTGGAAGGCCCATTCTCTATTTTATTCACAGGAGAACCTTGCAGAAAACACTCCCATCCACATCTGAAGGAGCAGAAGTGACATAGGGCGCAATCCCAACCCAGGCTTGGGTTGGCTCAAGTCCCTTGCGCAGGCCCAGGAGGGTCGCAAACGTGCCATAAGGCATGTTTGCACTTCCTTGGGAGTTGGCTAGGCCAGCACTGGTGGCGCGGTTGGTGGGCAGCCTCAAGGGCAGGCGGCTGGGGAGTGGGAGACAAGGCTGGGATCTGGCAACTATGCAGGATCCCAACCCCTGTTCCCAGGAAGATCAGAGCGGTGATCGGAGCGGTGATCGGATCTGAGGAGACCCATAGGGGAAAGGGTTCCTTTCCAGAAGTAAGGGGAAAAGCAGGATAGGATTGCGCCCATACTTATTACCTTACTCTCAACTATATTTCTAGGCTTAATTTTCTCTATGCCACCCTTACTTTTATCCTCTTTACCTTAATAGCTGCCTCACTTTCCAATTGGTCCTCTGAACTAACAGTAAGTACCCTACAAATCTCTGCAGAATAAATCTCTAAACCACTCAGAGGTAATAGATGTTCCTCCATGGAAGGAGGCAGTTTTCTCCTCTGAACATCCCAAGGCATAGTTCATGACATGATAGCTTAGACGTCCAATAATCATCTATTACTCTGTCTAATCGCTATATTATCAGGACCTATATGAACAGTACTTAGCAGAGCTGGAAAAGCATTAATAAGAGAGGATAATTATCGCTTACATATTAATTCTATTAAAAGACAGTAATTAGAAGATTAATGATAGGACAAGAATTTTAAACATTCTCTTCTGTCTATAACGCTTTGAGATTATAACCCTTGAACTTGTCAAATTAGGTAGAAAGATACAGATTTGAATACAAAGGGTGGATCTATAGTATAAATACGTGGAGCTGAGTACAAAGCTATGACAGGAAATGGAATACTAGGAAGTAGAAATAGAAATTAATGTTTTCACTCTGTAATGGTTTCATTGGATGAAAATGAAATATAAAATCTGCAAGAATCCGGCATGAACAGCAAAACCACCGGACTAATGGCAGAAATTACGAAGTGTCACTTTAGAGCCATTTTATGATGTTCTGTGCAAACCTAAGCATGTCTACAAAGAAGTAAGTCCCATTGTATTTAGTGGGGCTTAATCAGGAATGTATGTCTATACACCTAGAACACGGAAACCCACTGCCCCACTTACACTTTTCCTGGTTTCCCTGTCTGGTCCTGCTCTGCCACTCTATTTGAAAACACAGGTGTAGAGCAAGGAGGAAGAAACAGGTGAACTGGGCAAAGAGTTCCAGATCAAGGTTCTGTCAACCCATTTGCGAAAAACAATCTTGTAAGGAATATTCCGTGAGCCGGAGTGAGGCGCTCACCTTGGGCAGTGGATCTGTGGGCAGCACATGCTTCCGTGTGCCTGCCCACACTCCCCATTCCTTCCCCTCCTTTCTCTCCCTGAATTTGAAGAGGAGGAGGGGAGAGGGAGGAGGATACACCCAAGATGCTGGTGTGCTGCTGGGTACAGGTATTCTACCTCAGGCACCAGGAGATTTTGTGCCGGCCCTCAGCAATACATAAATTTATGTTATATCTTAATATAAAGAAAGTTAAGCAGAAGATGCTGTATATGTGGTCCTTGGCACCTAACATTAATAAGATGTATAAAGTCAGTGGTTATAGATGCCAGGAATAATCTTGCAAATGCAGATTATATATCTGTGTCGTGGGAAAGCCATAGGATTGTGGTAGAAAATGGCCATAACATGAGCCACCTCAACTAGCAGATGCCTTTTAAGCCAAACTGTGCTTCTTTCCCTTCACAGAGGCCACAGAACCCTATGAAGAGGAGAAGGAAAAGAAAGCAAAATGAAGAGTCACCATTGCCACCTCTATCTGTTGGTACTTTTCAAGCTGTTTGGGACCTGCCCCCTTCACAGGGGCTACAAAACTACTTTGTGAGGAGAAGGAGTAGACGAAGAAACCCAAGAGGCATCTCTCCTCACCACCCTTTTTTGTTGTTGTTGCTGTTGCAATCATTTCCCATTGTTTGATTTTATGTAAGTTGCTCTGGGAAACTTGTCTGCTGAAGGGCAAGGCACGAATGCCTTAAAATAAATAACAATGCTAAGTGAAATAGTGCAACTGGTTATTTATTTTGAAGAGACACAGAGTAATTTGGTTGGGGTGCTATAAGGACATGAGGGCAAAAGCGAGGCTATTTATATTGAACTCATTCATGGCAGATAGAATTATCTCTACAAGACACTGGAAATACTGGAAATTTAATACATCCCAGAGCAGAAATAATAGTTGACTTGTAAAATGTGACATGTGGCAGAAATGGGGGGGGGGGGAGAGAGAGAGAGAGAAAGGGACAGACAAAAACAAGTGTGAAACAAGGACAGAGGATTACAAGTGACACATCTAGGTGGTGGCAGGTATGGAAACTGCCCTGGGCATCCCTGAAAGGGGGCACCTCATTGGTCATGATTTGTCACATAGAGGAATATGGTTGGAAAATGTCCACTCTTCTCTCCAACATCTTATAATTAAGTTTTGAAGTTTATAGAATATATTTTTTTTCTCTTATATAGGTGTGAAAGAATAATATGTGCAATAGGGGGGTTGAGAACAAACAGGTGGCATTGGAGTCTGTTCAAACAGATGAACAATTTTTATATGTTTTCTCTGAACTGCAGCAATTAATTGCAGCACCAGTTGTTTTGCTGACTCCAGAGTTTCACACTTCAGAAAGACCTTTAGGGGACTTTACAGTAGTAAGGAGTGTAAAAATATAAAATGCTACCTGAGAATTATTTTCTGCTATTTTTGTCAGAGGTCATTACCTTAATTTTTGAAATAATAATAATACAGGTACTTATATACCACCTTTCTTGGTTGTCAGATTTCTCCTCAGACTTTATTCAAGGCGGTTTACATAGGCAGGCTAATTAAATCCCCGTAGGGATTTTTACAATTTGGAAGAAGGTTCTATCTTTCAAGAAACCGCAACATTCAGATGTTTCTTTCTGATCTGGTCGCAACATTCTAGCCTCCACTCTCCCATGCTCAGAGCAGATGGAATAACTCGGTTCAGTTTATCAGCTGCTTCAAGGTTGCATGGTGCCAGTGGCCTCGAACTGGCAACCTGCGGATGTTATCTTCAGGCAAATGGAGGCTCTACCCTCTAGATTGCGAGCTGGATAGACGTTCACACAGCGAGCCGCTGTCCGGCTGCACGGCTTGCCTATCTCCCAAGATCAGAGCGCAGGCACTCCCGGGAACAAAGACGACACAAGGCAGAAGTCCTCCACCAAATGCCTCTTTACTATGTACAGTATATACAACAGCAACAGTCCAGATAGCACACAAATCACGGATCACACTGACGTAGCCTTTGGCGCAAACTCCACTCTGCATCTCCCACAACCCAGCTTGCCCCTGCTGGAATATATATGAGCTACAGCCAATCCGAGTGGGCCAAAAGTGCAAAGTCACTCTGATGGTGCATGGGGTGACATACAGGTGACAGTCACCTGGTATGCATCACCAGATGTTGCATCATCCTCTCCCAAGATGCTGTGCTGTGCTCAGTCAGGCCAAGGCTTCAGGGCCTGCTACTATCCAGGCTGTAAATTACTAGCAGTCCCAGGGATGATCCCTTAACAAGACCAGACCTCTATAAGACACTCCACATTGGAACTCCTTGGACCTCTGCCAGCTCTGTAGCTGGCACAAGCCCAAAGAGAAAAAAAGGAGTGGGGAAGGTCAAGATAGAGAAGTGTGTGCCATTTCCACCAGACCTATCCCCTTTGGCTGCATCCCTGTCCCCCTCCCAATTGGCAGTCATTTTATGACAGTGGAAGACACTTTCCCCGACAGCCCTCCCCCTGAGAGCCCTATCTTGATGTATTATTTTTTATCTCACTACAAGAAAAATGTTTTTTAAATATCCTATCTGGAGATGTTCTGGGCACCAAGTTAAGGTCATGTGCCTGGATGAAGCCACCTCTCAGGGGATTGATTCATATACTTTGCCACCGAAAGTTGTATAAAACACACACACACACAATTGGAAACACCATTACAGCCCAATCCTAACCCATGCTTGAATAGGCAGGCCAGCTGGAACAACCCGGAGAAAGGGGAATCGATTCCCCTTAACCCCAGGTAACATGGCAGCAGCCTGAATGGGGCTACTCTTATCTGTGCCACCTAAAGAGTGCTAGGCCAGGCCTCCAGGAAGGGGGGTTAGAATCCAGCCTAAGTGCTGGATCCTGCTCAATCCCTCCAGGGCATGGCCTGCCCATGGTTCTGCCTGCCGCCACTCTCCCCCACCCCAGAACACCCCCATTCTGTCCTCCCCAGACTCCCATGCTGGCAGCCTGCCTCCAGCGCAAACTCACCTGTTCCAGGGTTTGCTCTGGCGCAGGGAGTCCAGCAGACATCCTTGCGCCAACCTCCCCAATCCTGAGTCATTGCAGATGTGTTTTACAGCATGTTGGCAACACTCCTCGGCTGGCACGCCAGCTGATAGCATGCTTGGGACTGCAGTCTTAGTCATGCATCTGGCATCAGCATGGGATGACTGCACATATGCCCTTCAAACCTGCCCACATATGGAATGTGGTCATTAGAAGAAGGTGCCACTTCTATGCTGAGGGATGCAAGAACATTATATTTTATTATGTCTGTTGGGGAATTGTTTATGCAAAGTTAATAAATCCTGGTTTCTGAATTTCTCCCACTGGTCTGTTCCATTGCTTCTATACCTGAAAAGAACCATCCCCTTCTGACCATACAGTGTCCTATAGGGAGAGAAGTAAGAAAAAATTTTCCTTACCTCTCCCAGGCCATCTCATTGCCCTTCCCTACTTTTACATGCACATGCTTCATTAGCTGGACTGCATGGTGGTGAGGGATACAACTGGGCTGTTGGGATAAAAATCTATGAATTTATAAACAAAAAAGAAAATGAGACCTCTATATATTCCAATGAGGTCTATAGTCTTGCTGAATAAGCCAGACTATATTGTATAAGTAAAGATATACAGGTGTGTATCACTGAACGAGGGAGATATGTTCTCATATTCCCTGTTGTTATGCGATTAGGTCATTAAGTGAATGATCAGCACAATCCAGTGCCTTCTTATGTAAGCAGTGCCTGTTATGTAAACAGACACTCCCTACCACACTCTCTGGCTGCATAGGCTACTAGAGACCAATTGCCTCTTCTTTGCATTAAAAGTCTCTTTGATATGTAAACAGACATTCTGCTGCAGGGTATGGGAGACCTGATTGCCTCATTAAGACCTCTTTGTTGTACTTTTGACCACCATCATATATGTGGTCCATCATTAAGCAGAAGGTCAAGCGACACAGGCCTGTAGTGAAGATACAATAAAGATACAACCAGAGAACCATTTGCAAATTACTCAAAGTCTAAGAGGAAGAGGGGGATAAATTTATAAAGATACCTATAAGGAAATAATATGCATTTTGGTTAAAAAAAGGAATTTGATTTTTTTTCCAAATCTATTCTTTTCCAAATCAAAACACTATCATTAGTTTTGCATTAGTTTTTATTTATCTGGCCGAACACTTCTTTGAGGGGAAATCATATATGCAAAAGCAAACACCTACTTTCCTTCCATCATTTTTCAGTTAATCATGACATTAAAAAAATTAAATTTTTTTTAAGAATTATGAAATATATAAATGAACGTATACATATCTAGCTACATAAAATGACAACAATTGATTATATGCCATAATTCTTTAAACCTTTTGTTGCTTCCTTGTTTAAAACAATATCTTGATGCTTGAGTTGCTTTGAACATGGGTTTGGGCTTTTGGGAGAGGGGCTTGTCAGATGATGGATTACAAGGGAATCTTCTCATTCATTTTCTAACACATGGCATATTAAATTACACTGAGACAAATTCTGTGTTCATTTCACTGTGCAACTTCCTTCAAGTGCAAGAAGTCATACATGAGTAAATAAGAATAGAATTTGTCCCAGAATGTTTGATTAGTACCGCAGATGGCTTTCAAGCAAAACAAACACATGGGCAGCTCTTAAAGTCCCCAGACAGGCAGTGCTCCCAATCAGGCTCCCATCTGCAGAATCAAGTTTATGAGATTTGCCATATCCCAGCTGGGTGGAAGCTCTAAGATGAAGCAGCCACTTCCATGCAAAGCAGTAATTTACAGAATCACATAAAGTTGAGCATGGGTGTTTCAACTGGCCAGCGATTCCTTCTTAAGGGGGACAGAGACTGACAAATGTATCACATTTGTATCACAAATGTATCACCCTAGACTGACAAAATGGTTGGCAACCTTCAGTCTTGAAAGACTATGGTATAAGCCTACAGCACCCGGTATTCCCAGGCAGCCTCCCATCCAAGTACTAACCAGGCCTGACCCTGCTTAGCTTCCGAGATCAGGCATGTGCAGGGTAATGTATCACAAATTGTCTTGTTACTGTACCCAGCAGCATAGGTGAGAGGGGCAAAACAGTAAGTACTGCAGGTGTTGCATCGTGCTGTGCATGCAGCCCCTCCCATTTGCTGTCGGAGCCATTTCGAGAAGCAATTGCAATGTGCAGACACATGCCAAACCAAACAGTGTCTTCTGCTAGTTGCCTGTTGCTGCCCGGACTGGCTCCGATTGTGAATGGGAGGGGCTGCTTACATGGCATGTTGTGGCCCCTGTAGTACTTTTTACACCCCCTCTAGCTATGCTACTGTATTGTACTTATTTTATTTATAAAATGAATACAATAAGTACTGTTTGATTTATATGTATGTATTTATATGTATTTATGAAATATATACAATAAATACAAAACAGTACTGCCTCAGATTTTACCTCTTGCATTTCACAGCCATTTGACCACACTGTATGTATTTTTTCCTTTCTATTTCTCTATATTCTGTTTGTGTGCCAATTGTGTATAACGCTATGAATCTGATGAAGTGGGCTGTGGTCAATGGAAGTTTATACTACAATATATCCATAAATCTATATGGATATAGATTCTATATGGATAGATATATCCATATAAATCTAGATGGATATGAAACAAGAATCTTGCTTTTGTCTAAGGGGATTTGAGAGTGAATAGACCATAGTAGACCTTTGATATGTGAGTGGTGGACGGACCTGCTGCTTGCTTTCTCTAGGGGATCTGCACTTCTACAGAGACTATCTGTTTACACTCTTAACCCTAGCAGACTATGCTAAACTAGATTACATTTAAGGCTAAATAATTGCAAGTATTTCCAAAGTTTGAGTGTTATAGATCAGGAGTTTCCACACTTTTCAGTACAAGGACCACATCATATAATTTACACATTTTCACGGGCCAAAATAAAAATCAGTTTCATCAATGAATGAATGAATGAATGAATGAATGAAATTTAAATGTACGAATAAGTTTTATGTGTATCTTTTTTGTAATCAGCATTTGTAATTTTGGGCAGGAGGTCTGGCTCAGTTGGTAGAACTGCCACCTTGTATGCCTGAAGATCTGAGGCTGCCAGTTCGAAACAACCGGAAGTACCCGAGAACTGACAACACGCTGATATACTGATGAGCTGACCCTCGGTGGCAGAGAGGAGTTGCCATCAATTGGAGCATGGGAGGCGAAGGGCCAGAGAGAGGCCAGACCGGGAAGGAATCCAGCTGGAACGAGGAGTTCTATGAAAGACTAGAACTATTCAATTGTAAAAATCCCTATGGGGGTTTGGAACAGCCTGCCTATGTAAACTGCCTTGGATTAAAGTCTGAGGAGAAATCTGATGACCAAGAAAGGTGGTGTATATATATATATATATATATATATATATATATATATATATATATATATATATATATATATATATATATATATATATATCTGTATAAATAAATAAATAATCAGCATATGATTCAGAACCAAAAAGAGAAATGTGATGATTACAAAGAAATAATGCTGTAATTAAACTGAGAAATGAAATATAATGAGTAAAAATGTCAGAAGTTAGCAAAAAAAAAAAAAATGCAATAAAAATATTTAAAATTGCTGCAGGCCAGATAAAATCTTGTGGAGGCCGGATGTGCTCACAGGCTGTAGTTTGGAGACCCATTACATATAGGGCACAATCCTAACCAGGTCTACTCAGAAGTAAGTCCTATTTTGTTTGATGGGGTTTACTCTCAGGAAAGTGTGGTTAGGATTGCAGCTATAGTAGTCTGATATTATAGTACTCTATAGTACATATATAGTACTATATGTACTCTATAGTACATATAGTACTCTATGGGCAGGAGGTCTGGTCTAGAGGGTAGAGTCTTTGTCTGCCTGAAGATAACATCCACAAGGTCACCAGTTCGAGCGACCTTGAAGCAGCTGACAAGCTGAAGCCGAGCTATTCCATCTGCTCTGAGCGTGGGAGGATGGAGGCCAGAATGTGAAGCCAGATCAGAATGAAACACCTGAATGTAGTGGTTCTTGAAAGAAAGAACCTTCTTTCAATTTGTAAAAATCCCTATTTAATAAGGGATTTAAATAAAGCCTGCCTATGTAAACCGCCTTGAATAAAGTCTTGAATAAAGACCAAGAAAGGCGGTATATAAATACCTGTTATTATTATTATTATTATTACTCTGATATTTGCCAACATTACTGCTGTAGCCTACCTTACGAGATAAGGCCAAAAATTCACAATTTTAAGCTGAGGCTGGATTCTGCAGGGGCTTGAGAAAAAAACTGGCTGACATATTTGCATGTCTTGATGTAGCTTCATGAGGTTTGTTGCCGCATTTCAAGGATCTTACACTTTCTTCAAATCTTTTTACCCTACAGACAAACTAAACACCTAAGAAAAGCAACTGGAGGTATTTCTGCTGTCATTTTTGCTTCCGGATAAAAAATGACTTTCCTCAGCCTTTGTTTTATCTGACATTCCCTCTGGTGGATGTAAACTGTCCATGTACTTTTTCCTGTGACAGTCTCACTAGAGAAATTTTGAAAATCTGCTATTCCCCATCAATATTTGTATGGTGCAATGAGAGCAGTCTACACAATCATACCGTCCTGAATGACTGTTCCAGTGCTGGACTATAGGAGATTGATCTAAACATGCAAAACCAGCATGACGGGGAGAAGATGTAAGCCCATGTGGCATTCTCAGTGGTATGCTAGATCAGCAGCTGAAACATCATGTGAGGCTGCTCCTTGCTCACAAAGATGCATGTGGCTTAGAGAGCGTTTATGGCAGCTGTTTCTATTGCATCCACTAACTGAGAAGAGTGCCACCCCAGGGACAATGGGATGCCAAACCTTCACTGAAGAGCAAGCAAACAAGTGAGGCTGTTGGGCTCTGCAGGGAGAATAGGTGGGGCAAACAAAGGAATGACTAGTACAAGGACTTTCAAATTTCACTTGTAGCAAAGCAATTGAAAATAAAGCACTTTGTGATCCAAAGCATAAATCTCTTGTGGACATGGCCATGTATATTTATTCCATGAGCCATGTATTATTTGGACCCCCATGATGTAGAGTTGACCCATGGGAGGTAAATGACCCCATGGTCACTGATCTCCTTCTACACAAACGCTGGGGGATATTGTGTCCCCTTTGCAGTTTCTTATGTGAAAGTTATATTTTTCATTGGGTATTTCTGAGTATTTCAGTTGCCATTAAGTTTTGTTTAAATATGAGTATTCAGGGCGTTGGCTCAGTCATGCTGTGAGAATGGATGATGGCCGGATCCCAAAGGATCTCCTCTATGGAGAACTCGTGCAAGGAAAGCGCCCTACAGGTGGACCACAGCTGTGATACAAGGATATCTGCAAGAGGAATCTGATGGCCTTAGGAGTGGACCTCAACAAGTGGGAAACCCTGGCCTCTGAGCAGCCCGCTTGGAGGCAGGCTGTGCAGCATGGCTTTTCCCTGTTTGAAGAGACACTTGGCCAACAGTCTGAGACAAAGAGGCAAAGAAGGAAGGCCCATAGCCAGGGAGACAGACCAGGGACAGACTGCACTTGCTCCCGTTGTGGAAGGGATTGTCACTCCCGAAATGGCCTTTTCAGCCTCACTAGATGCTATTCCAGAACCACCTTTCAGAGCGCGATACCATAGTCTTTCGAGACTGAAGGTTGCCAACATGATTCAGGGGAAAATTAAAATGTCTGTTTTTGTACAGAAATTTTTTATTTATTTATTTAGCCAAAGATTTTTGTCCTGCACTTTTCCCTGACTTCAGGAAGGCACTGAGGGAGGCTTGCAATTAAAGATAACAAAACTAAGATTTTTAAAAAAAAATATTAACAGCAGTAACATAACTATCAGGGCAGCCAAACCAAAAGATAGTAATAAATTTAGGGAATGCCCAAATTAGATGGGCAGCCCAATCTTGCCAAAATACCTTTGTGATGATGCATCGGTGCTGGTGTGGTTACTGCTGCATCCCACAGGGAATATTCAGCTGCTGTTCCCTTGCCCCAGGGTAAGCCCCAGCATCTGCTATGGGTCAACTCAGACCTGTAGTATCTTGACTGCTGGCACAAGTCTGTGTTAATCTAGGAAGGTGGATCTGTACCATGGAGGTGGTCGGGATTTGGTGTGCGCCACCACTATTGATCATGCCCTCTCCCAGGCCAGACCTGCCCTCCTTCCTTTCCCCATCACCACCCCATTCCACCCATCTACTCCTGTTCCCATTCAACCCTCTCCCTGCCTCCAACCTCTTGCACAGGTTTATCTGCTCCAGCAGGTCTCCATGGGTCTGCCAGCATGTGGGAGGCCACACCAGCCTCCAAGCCAGCAAGCCCACTGCGCTCATTGGTGCAGGCTGCTGTGTGACTGCCATAAAGCAGCCTCCACTGGCAGATACACCAGCAGAGAAGGGGATTAGGACTGGAGCAAAAAAACTTTTTTTTGTGGTAGTTGTTGACCTTAATTCCTTGGGGGAGGGAGATCCACAATCTGGGTGCCACCACAGAGAAGATCCATCCTTTCCTGTATTACTGCCAGATGCTGCTGCAGGGACTGGAGGGTGCATCCCAGTCCCTGCAGCCCCGCCGGAAGGGAGAGTAGAGCGATCGCGCTCCGCTTCCGGTTTAGCAGAGGTGAGGCGCGATCACCCCACTCTCACTTTCCCTGACCTGGGGAGCCCTGCCAAAGGTCACGCAGGGCTCCCCGCACCCCTGGGAGGCTGCAGGAGGCTTGGGCAAATGTACCCAAGCTCCTGTAGCCCCCCTGAGCGGCGCAAGCCGCTGCCTCCTCCCTGCCTCCAGGCTGCCCTGCCCCTTAAAGGGAAAGAGACCAGGACCCTCAGGCTGGGGCATCACAACACCCCAGTTTGAATACCACTGGGCTACACTGTTGATCTCAAGACTGGCTTCGATAATCTGTGGTAATTCCTTCACAGTGCATTTATTATGTCTAGAAGAAATGGTCAAGTGTTTTTTTTTTTAATGTGCTTTTTGTGTGTGTACATGCATCTCTCTCTCTCTCTCTCTCTCTCTCTTTCTCTCTCTCGTGTGCGTGCGTGCGTGCATGCGTGTGTGTGTGTGTGTGTGTGTGTTGCATTATGTCCCCTACACTTGTAATCAGAAGTCAGGTTCTTCCTAGTCACCATTTCCCTGGGGACTATTTACATCAGGCTTGGTATAGCTATAAATTCCATCAGTGGCTGAAGCCAGTAATTTTATTACAGGTCCAGCCTATTTATACACGGATTTTACTCAACACAAATGGCCCCTGCAAATAAGAAGGAACGTGCTCATCCCTGGAGAAGGGGAAAAATGCATCCCTTTAAAATCAGTTTAAAAAACTGAACAGTCCTTTAACAAAAGCCTCCTTAATTGGGGGGGGGGGGGCAGCTGGCTGACAATCCATCAATCCTCCTCTCTCCAGGCAACCCCTCCCTTCCCCCTGAGCACTTGAAAGAAGGGTGATCACTTTGCATTGGTGAAGGGAGGGGCTGAGTGAAGTGCCTTTCTTTCTAAGCTCTTGGAGGATGACTGATTGATGGATTGTCTTCTTAATGACTCTTCTCTTACATCACAAAGGTCAGCAAGGCTGTTTTTAAATCACGGAGCAAAGAAACTTTGTTTTTTAAATTGATTTGCTATAGTGTGTTTTTGTGCCATCCACATGAGTGCTTGGAATGGAACCCACACGAATAATGAGTCTTAACCTGTATTGTTGTGTGTGTGTATGTGTGTTTTAATTATATGTAAGCCTGTTTGAGGAAACTCTATCTGAAAAATAGTATATCAAATAAAGAAACAGACATAGCAATGGAAAGATACTGTTGTATTAGCATAATCTGGAGACAACTTTGTAAAGCATGCTGGGTAGCGTTAATTACAATTCAGTATGGTCATATTGCTATATTGAGAAATCTGAACCAGAATTCTCTAAATACATTTTAGAGATCTAGGCACCACATTATTGTGTCCCTCATTGTTCAAATTACATTGAGGGCACAAACCTAACCAGGTCTACTCAGAAGTAAGTCCTATTTTGTTCAATGGGTCTTCCTTTCAGGAAAGTGTGGTTAGGATTTCAGCCTCAGAGCCCAATCCTGGGCTCAGTGCTGCCCGTCTTTCATTTTTTTTGAATGGAACATTGGATGCTAAACCATATTGTCTTGCAATTCTTCTCAATTTATTTCAGAGAACATTGCATGCTTTTATTGGAACTGTTATAGGGAAAAAAATTGCTTACCTTACACCTTTAACAGCTACAACTTTGTCTTGCTGGATAAGGTTATAGAACAGCCATTTTCAACCACTGTGCGGTGGCACATTGGTGTGCCACGAATGGTCTGTAGGTGTGCTGTGGGATTTTTGGGGAGGGTAATTTATTAGTAGGCCATTGGGGGATATGAGCCCCCCCCCCCCACACTGGTAGCATGGTGTGCCTTGTCAATTGTCAAAAAACTGATGGTGCGCCTTGAGAATTTTAGTATCTTGTCGGTGTGCCATAAGACAAAAAAGGTTGAAAATCACTGTTTTAGAATGTACAAGTGGCTTCCCTGTGCTTTCATGTTCAACATTGTACTGCTCCAGTTTCAATTCAATTTCAGCAACCTTTAATGGCATAGCAAAAAAGAAAAAACTACAACATACATACAACATACATAATTAAATAAATACATAAACTACACCAATACGAAATGTCAATTAATTAAAAATGACAGGAGGATTGCACCCACATGTACACCAATCAGGGCTGCTTAGAACTGTTAGCAGTAAGGACCTTTGTGAGGAATTCAGCAACGAGAGATGTAATATCGTGCGAGAAGTCATGTAAAAGAAATGCTGCAAGAAGATGGGGGGGGGGGCAGAATAACTAGAAATGACAGCCCAAAATGGAGCAGCAGAGTTTATTGAATGTTGGGCAGACACAGAGAAAATGAGAAACAGAATCAGGTTCAATACCACACCAATTGCAACGCCTTTGATCGAAGGGAACCCGAGAGTAGCGGCCATTCAACATCTTGGAGGGAAATATGTTAAGCCGAGCTAACATAAAAGCCCTCCTCTCAAGGGGGTTCACAAGCAGCTGGAAATAGGAATGGCCATTGGCAAAGGTGGGAGAGATTCCATAATAAATGGGAGAACAGACCCGGTTCAGGTTAGAAAATATCCACTGGTGTTCAGACTCCCAGAGTCTCTCAAGAATATGGGATAAAGCGTGATCAAAATTGCAATTGAAAAGAGAATCTAAGGAAATGCCAATAGAGGCCAGTTTAGAGATACAAATTGGTTTGCTCCAGTTTCCAGCCTTTGCATAGATATTATGCTTGTGCTCCTTGGTCTAATGGTCTAAGCTAGGAATGGCCACTGTTGAGCACGAGCTGATCCAGTTCATTTTTGCCTGGACACCAATGAAGCAACTTTGGTTTTAGAAAAAGCAGTTTTACCTGGTCACTAGTAACCCTACCAACTTTCAGTCATATTAAAAAGAAAGAAAGAAAGAAAGAAAGAAAGAAAGAAAGAAAGAAAGAAAGAAAGAAAGAAAGAAAGAAAGAAAGAAAGAAAGAAAGAAAGAAAGAAAGAAAGAAAGAAAGAAAGAAAGGTAAAGTTTTCAGTTGATTTCAGGAGGTGTAAGAACTAGAGAGATACAGGTGGGCCTCGGTATTCACTGGGGAATTTGTTCTTGGAAACCCCTCCTCCTGTGGATACTGAAAATTGCAGATAAAAGCCATGATTTTCAGCCATCATGCCTTCCAAAGGGGCCCAGAGCTGTGCATTTTTTTTAAAATGTGCATTTAATTCTTGTAATTTGGGTCCAGGATCCAAAAGCCTAAGAACATCCCCCATGGGATGCAGCAAAAGTTGCACCTGAGCCACTGCATCTTCACTCAGGGATTTAGGTAGGATTGGCTGTTAATAGATGACTCTCCAGCGCTGTTTGGATAGGTCATGCTTGCCTTTAATTTGCATGATTTGGAGAGACAAGCCACTGTCACTGAGGCACTCATATGGCAATATGTGATGCCAGCAATACAAGAGCATTTTTGAAAAGTGAATAAATTATTGAGGAGGGAAAATATAATCTCGGGTGCCAAATATACTAGCTCTCTAGAAAGACGCAGGCAGGCAGAGCCGAGAATCCATTCTGAAACTCATTTTCTATTCTATAGTGAATTAACTTTTCACAGCCAATTAGAAATTCTTCTCCTCAGTCAATATCTAATTTTCTTTCAGTTATATTCTCATAAGCAGTTATTTGTTTCACTGCAGGGACAGCATGCTTTCCCATTACCTCTGAAGTAAGCAAGACAAAGAAAATCAGAGGGAATCGGAAGCGAAAATCCTGGCTCACTTGGAGAATAACGGTTTACATCAGATTCTGAGATATGATTCTCTCTAGATGGCCACCCTAATTCTGTCAGGTATGGTCTGAGAGCACATAAAACAGCCTCCTTGTTGAAACTAGGCAGGTCCAGGTGCAGACAGTGGCTCCATGAGCAACAGCCTGGGAACTTTCAAGATCTTTCAGCATGGAAGAAAGATGGGATATAACCGAAATAAATATTATCCTGCTGTGTTGGTTCCCGTTACTCCACATCTGTATCAATGCAGTGTAGCTCAGGGCTGGCCTAGCAATATGGCAGGCAGCCCAATCCTAACCCACTCTGGAAAAGGGAGGCTGGTTGGCCTGCCACATATCCAGAGCAGGGTTGGCGCTGCCTGCAGCTCAGCCCAGGGCAATGCATTCCTTTTACCCCAGGTAATGCTGCAGCAGCCCCAAAGGGGCTACTCGGATCTGTGCCACCTAAAGTGGTAGCGCAGATCCGAGCAGCCCAGAGCTGTTCCAGGTCACCTGGGAGTGGGATAAGAATCTGGCCTAAGTGCTGGATCCTGGCCCCACCCCCCACTCTGTCCCAGCATGCCCACAGGCCTGCCTGCCGCCCATCCTCCCCCTACCCTTGAATGCTTCCGTTCCGCCCTCCCCAAACCTCTGCCTGACTCAGCACATTAGCGACACCTCCAAACCAGTACATGTGACTTGCACTGGCCCACGGGCCAGTTAGGATTAGGCCCTGATAGAGGTGGCTGTTTCAAGCAGCAAGTTGGAGAGAGCAGCAAACTGATGAGGGGTTCCCCACATTCCACCCCTGCCTACTGCCCACTGAGCTACTCTCATTAGATCCCCTTCCTGCTCACTGAGAGTGTCTCCTTCCAGCATGCTCTGGTCATCCTGTTTATTTCAGACAAGATGGTATGGATGGAAGGAAGCAGCACTGGAGCTCAAGGTAAGGGGTGCAGTGGGATGGCATTCATCGCACTTTGCCTTGCAGCAGTCCTAAGCAACCAGGTGTGCAAGGAGAACTGTGAGGCAGTGGCAGCAGGGCACATGTGGGTGTTTTTTTTTTTTGTTTTTTGTTTTACTTATTTACTTATACTAGCAGGGGAAGCAAATCTGACCCCAATTCAGATGTCAGATCAAGTCGAGCTTCCTCTGATAGTCAATTGGTACTCACATCAGTCAGTAGCACAAAGTAGCCAAAAGAATAAAAGTCAACGTAGTGCCCTGGTATACCCACAGCATCCCTGGTAACCCTGAAAGTTCTCCTATCACACAATTACTCACTGACAACACCCCCACATTATCCATGGGAACATCACACCAATCCACAAATTTGGATGCCCAGAGATCTCCTAATCTGTGCCCACAGAACCAGACACTGGAGAAACACCACAAAGACCCTACCATCAGTACAAGTCAACTTTGGTGTAGTAGGTGAGGCCTCTGTGAGATTGGTGGGGCTCTGTGATATACAGAAAGCTGGACAAGATGGGCCTTTGTCCTGATCCAGCAGGGCTTTTCTTATGTTCTTACGTTCATGAGAACCATAGTCTTGCATTCCAGGGTTTGAATCTCTGGTGAGGGACAAGCAGAAAGCTTGCAAATGACCGCCATTTTGGGCAGGCAACCAGGGACAGTCTCATAAACTGTTCTCCCAGTTTGGGAAGCCCCATGACAAAGATTCTTGCTGTCAGACCCCTGCAAGGTGTTGAAACTGCAAAGCAAATACACAAGGCCAACATATAATCCACAACCTGCTCCCAGTGTCACATTGGATGGTGTCATTGCCAATGAGGGTTCAGCCCTTGTAGGCCTGGCCAGAGCTCCAGTGCTGTCTGAGCCAACCACACAAAATGCCACCTGTATGAACTCACCACTGTCTGCCCCCAAACATTTAAAGAAAAAATTTATTCACAGGTGACTGGAGGAGGAGGAGCTTAGCCAACCCAAGTTGCCTCCTTGCTCTGCCTGGGTCATTTTAAACATGTCATGGGTGGAGTCAGAAGGCTGCATCTGGGGCAGCTGAAGCCCCCTTACCCCAAGGAGACTTTCCACCTGCTAAACTTCCCCATGGGATGCAGTGTAGCCCAGACTTACACTGCTGCATCAGTGCAGATAAGTTTAGGTAGGATCGGGCTGTTAATGTTACAATAACATGGGAATAAAACCATGGAGAGAATCTTTAATATTTTGCTTTCCAATGCAAAATGGAAGCATTTTTACTCCTGGGGATGCATGCTCTGGATTTCATGTGTCCACATATGTTATTTTTAACAAAAGCAAGAAAAATTAAAGGGCCACCCACTCATTTCACATAACACCAAGTTTGACCCTCAAGCACACAACTACTTGGTGTAGGAAAACTTCTGAAAAAGAAGTGTGATTGGCATCAAGAATGTAACACTGCAACTAAAAGGGACATTGTTGGTCGCATGATCAGGTTTATCATTTATGAACTTCAAAAACTGTATTGGCCTCTCTCTCTCTCTCTCTCTCTCTCTCTCTCTCTCTCTCTCTCTCTCTCTCTCTCTGTTCAATTCTAGTAAAGCTTAATTTGGAAGACTGCATTCAGTTCTAGATACTATAGTTCAAAGAAGATGTTGGCAAACTGAAAAAAGATTCAGAGGAGAGCAATAAAAATGATAAAGATTCTAGAGACAATTCATGTAAGGGCAGGCTAAGGAAAGAGGTAAAGATATATAAAGCTCCCCTGAGAAATTTAGCTAGGCATTCTTAGTCCTACCTATTACAAAGTCTTCAGAAACTTGAGTGCCTCCAGCAAATTTTACCTAGTTCCTTTACAGATTATTAATGTAGTCCTAGGTTGAACATAAAAAATATAGGAAAAACACACTCACAGACACATACCACAAAAATTCCTGTTGTTTTAATGTAAAATTAATTCTGTCAATTGGCATGAAAACCTGAAGGAGCAGGAATATGTCTGCCCTTGACAAAAGAAGCCAAATGGCATTTATTGTAACCCCACGTTCCTTTAGAGCAGGGCTGCTCGAACCGCAGCCCGGGAGCCGGGTCCAGTGTTTGGGTGGATCCATTTGCCTGGTGAGTGGACCTTTCAGTTCCACCCAGGCACTGTGCAGATATCCTGTCGCTCAGCCTTCTGGGACACTGGGCGGATGACATTACTGCCCAGAGCATTCCTGTCCACCAAACAAGGAGGACTTTGCACGGCACCTGGGCAGAACGTTCGGATGGGGTCTAGATGGGGACCACACTTTGAGCACATAGTGGTCCTAGTTTGAGTGCCTCTGCTCTAGAGCTTAGCCTTACAATTAGTGGCAGCATTGCCCTCCCACTAGTTCATGTTCATTGGCATCCTTCAGTCTTGGAAGACTATGGTATCATGCTCTGAAAAGTGGTTCTGGAACAGCGTCTAGTGTGGCTGAATAGGCCAATTCGGGAGTGACAATCCCTTCCACACTGGGAGCAAGTGCAGTCTGTCCCTGGTCTGTCTCCCTGGCTATGGGCCTTCCTTCTTTGCCTCTTTGCCTCAGTTTGTTGGGCAAGTGTCTCTTCAAACTGGGAAAGGCCATGCTGCACAGCCTGCCTCCAAGGGACACTCAGAGGCCAGGGTTTCCCACCTGTTGAGGGCCATTCCTAAGGCATTCAAATCCCTCTTGCAGATATCCTTGTATCGCAGCTGTGGTCTACCTGTAGGGTGCTTTCCCTGCACGAGTTCTCCATAGAGCAGATCCTTTGGGATCTGGCCGCCCATTCTCATGACATCAACAAGCCAATGCAGGTGTTTCTGTTTCAGCAGTGTATACATGCTAGGGATTCCAGCTCATTCCAGGACTGTGTTGTTGGGAACTTTGTCCTGCCAGGTGATACTGAGGATGCGTCGGAGGCAGCGCATGTGGAAAGTGTTCAGTTTCCTCTCCTGTTGTGAGCGAAGAGTCCATGACTTGCTGCAGTACAGAAGTGTACTCAAGACACAAGCTCTGTAGACCTGGATCTTGGTATGTTCCATCAGCCTCTTGTTGGATCATACTCTCTTTGTGAGTCTGGAAAATGTGGTAGCTGCTTTACAAATGTGTTTGTTTAGCTCGGTATCAAGAGAAAGAGTGTCAGAGATCATTGAGCCAATGTACACAAAGTCATGGACAACCTTCAGTTCATGCGCAGAGATTGTAATGCAGGGAGGTGAGTCCATATCCTGAACCATGACCTGTGTTTTCTTCAGGCTGATTGTCAGTCCAAAGTCTTGGCAGGCCTTGCTAAAATGATCCATGAGCTGCTGAAGATCTTTGGCAGAGTGGGTGGTGACAGCTGCATCGTCGGCAAAGAGGAAGTCATGCAGACATTTCAGCTGGACTTTGGACTTTGCTCTCAATCTGGAGAGGTTGAAGAGCTTTCCCTCTGATCTGGTCCAGAGATAGATGCCTTCTGTTGCAGTTACAAAGGCCTGCTTCAGCAGGACAGCGAAGAAAATCCCAAACAAGGTTGGTGCAAGAACACAGCCCTGCTTCACTCCACTTCGGATGTCAAAGGGATCTGATGTGGAGCCATCGAAGACTACAGTGCCCTTCATGTCCTTGTGGAAAGACCTGATGATGCTGAGGAGCCTGGGTGGACATCCGATCTTGGGGAGAATCTTGAAGAGGAGGCCGTCCCTGCTGACCAGGTCGAAAGACTTCGTGAGATCTATGAAGGCTATAAAGAATGACTGTCGTTGTTCCCTGCATTTCTCCTGCAGTTGTCTAAGGGAGAATACCATATCAGTGGTGGACCTGCTGGCTCCCACTAGTAGTAGTACACTTCCCACTAGTAGCAGTACAGGTTTCTATGGATAAATGAAATGAACTGGACTGGACTAGAAATTTTAGCACGTGTTACACATAAATGGCAAGAACTCTCCAGTTCTTATTTGAGTGGAGCCGTGTGCAGTGGTCACCCACCCAAGATAATTTTCAGCCCAAACCTATTTGTTAGCATTTCACTGGCAGAAGCTCCTGGTTCCAGGTGGAAGGGTCTGAATCCTGGTAGGTGATGTTGTCATGCTTGTCAACATCACCAAGTCACTAGTGGTCATGAGTCACTAGTGGTCATTTGTGCTTGCCAGCAGTGAAAAAAAATTCTGCCAGCTCCAGGTGAGTTGGTAGTGGGGGCAGGTGGTGGGAGGGATGGAAGAAGAGAGTGGGCAAAATGGGAATTTCCGGGTAGAGGAGGAGTGAGGGACAAGGAGGAGGCAGGATAGGATGGATCTGTCGGCAATGGTGCACACCTGATCTTATTTCCCGTTTGTAAAACTTCCCCCACCTTTGCTCTCCTTAAACGTATGCCACCAAAGTAGGTGGCATGTGTCTGAGGAGCCCCACTGGCAATCGGGCAGCCTACCAGGAGGTAAGTGCAAAATATTTTTGCTTAACCTCCCGAACACTGTCCGATCGCATGCCCCCCATAGCATATAATTTGTGCCAAATTGACATGGCTGCATTGATGCTATACATCATTGGAAAGGTAATTTAATGCTGAATGCAGTGAAACAAACACATTGGAATATCTGTATTCTATCAAAATTTATGACCAATTAATGAGAAAATAATGGGTACATTTTTTACTCATAATGTAAATAAACATTATATTTATTTACTGAATAAATTAAATTTGGTTTCATCATGGGGGGGGGGGCTACAAAATATTGACCCCAGGTAGCAGATGCCTTAGCTATGCCACTGGATGGATCTATGTAATTCTTAGGTAATCTGAATTCTTAAGTCACCCCCCCCCCTCCCAACCATTATTCTGTCCAGGTAACATTAGAAGTGGGCAATGAGGAAGCAATGAAGTACGTAGCTCTCAGGTCAGTGTACCCAGTGCACTCCTTTTAAAAAGGCATTAAAATATGTATCTTTTGGGGGGCATTCACCAACTAATATTCCTCCTCCTCTCTTTTCAACACTTCTTCCCTTGTTTTTTCTCATATTTTGTATTGTACGATCTCACAGACAGTGCCTTTCTAAAGTTTTGTTGTGCAGCACCTGGATTCTTTACAGGTTAATAATAACAGCAATGTGTTGTCTAGTTCTGGGGTCATATATCTGTGATTTAACACTACAGCTTGAGAACAGCTTCAGTCCTTATGGGCAAAAGCAATGAACACCTGGTGACAGAACACATCATTAGCCTTCCTAAAACACCAAAGAGAATGGAAAGAACAAGAAGAAGAAGAAAACAACCTTTTAAAATGACCTGTGCTGGGACACACACAGGGTAAATCTCACCTGTTCTGTAGGACTTGAATATGAGCCTACAGATGAATCGAAAGATGATGAAAAGAGCAGCCACAGAACAGGACCATCACAGAAAAAGGGGAGATTTCCAGGCTGTAATAAGCATCTTCGGCCATATGGTAGAAAAGATCAGATCAGCGTGAAATACAGTTGGGAGTGGGATGAGTCGAGTCATGAAAGTATTTTTGCTCTCTTGTGTGATTACTTGAATTGTGTTTATTATGGTAAGCCACTTTGGGTATCTCTTTGAAGGAAGGAAGGAAGGAAGGAAGGAAGGAAGGAAGGAAGGAAGGAAGGAAGGAAGGAAGGAAGGAAGATTATACTTTTTTAAAATGAATGAATGAATGTGTAATCTCAGAGGCAAAGTACTGGCTATGTGACAATGGCTGATTTTTTTTTTTCCAAAGAAAGACCACTTCAGGAGGGCTGGAAAAGCTTAACCTTCTGTTGTAGATGAGTCTGCTACAAACGGTCAGCTTGCTTCCTTCTATCCCCATGATGTGCCAGGTACAAGCAAACACACATTTGAGAACTTGAGATGGGGTGATAAACAGCTGGAAGGAGGTGGAGTGGAATAATATGCCCTGAAGTGAAAGAGTTAAGCAGCCCTATTCATCTGCTACCACTCCTGAAGCTGCTTTTCTTCATTACAAATATTTGTTATTCTGCTTGGCTCCATTTTTTTTTCCATCCTGAACCATCATAAACTACTGATGTTCTCATCACTTCTTTGTCGCTGCTGGAGTGCCCAGGAGCTCAGATACAATAAGCAAAAGAAGCCTCTTTCAGCTGCTTCCTGGCTATAAAATCAATAAAGGTTGAGACACCTAAATTATGAAAAAATTGACCTCCAGAACAAGATCTTGGCTGGCTATTAGTTCTATGGATTGACTTTTGCACCCCTGGTCATCTAATTACTGCTATGAATACACAGATTGATCTGCCCTTTGCGTTAACTTTTTTTTTTTTTTAATCCTGTGCTCTTTTGCTTCTGGATGAAAGGTTAACACCGTATATTCCTAATTAATTTTAGATGTGAATCTTTGATCTTTATCTCTGTAGCCTAGAGTAGTCAAATAAAAGTAAAACATTCTTACTGTAGGCAAATCAAAGAAAATCCCTGCAGAGAGAGATAGTACTGGTAGAAAAAGTGTGGTCTGTGAGAAAGGGGGCTGGATACCATGGCTTTAAATACCCCCCATTTTGCATTTGATCTTAGCAGGGGCAATACGAGCTTGTCTTTGGATTTGCAACTATTGCCAATGTGGCCCTCATATACATAACATAGTAATAACACAGGCCTACAAAATGGGGGGTCAGAAAAGTTTTTCCAAACTTTAAGGTGGTTGAATATGAATTTGGGGTGCCGATTCCAAAAATGGCATCCGTTTTGCCCTATCACATCTAGTTTTGGAGCTATAGTATAGCCTCATTAGTGAATGGTTCAAGCAGCTTCTTCAAGAGGAAGCAATGGTGTAGGCTTCCTCATGAGGAAGCTGCTTGAACCATTCACTAAAGAGACTATGCCGTGTCTCCAAAACTAGACGTGAAAGGGCAAAACAGATGCCATTTTTGGAATTGGCACCCCAAATATACCCAGGAATTGGTGTAACGTTTAAGGAAGCAAAATGTGTGTTGGCTCGTGTAATTTATTGCTGATTCACCTTTTCAGGACTTTCCACTAGTATTGAGAAAGAAGGGTAGGCCTTCCAGGCAGAACAGAGACCCAAGTTTTCTTATTTCAGAAAGTGGTCAATAATCAAACATGATTTAAATATTAGACCAAGGGTTCCCAAAGTTCATTGTGCTGTGAACCACCTTGTCCTCTGTGGTGGGTCACAACATTCCTGGTGGTGCAGGAGGCCTCTCCTGGCCCAGGGACCAGGAGAATGGCCCTCAGAAGCCTTTTAAGCCACTTCTGGTGTTTGGATGGACACTAATAGTGACTTCTGAAAACTGGAAGTGGTTTAAGGAGGCTTCTGAGGGCCATTCTGAGGCCCACAGACACCTGGGCCAGAGTGAGTCACCTGGCCCGGTGAGGCCATTGGAGGGTCTGGTAAATAATGGGGATCCTGGAATGACTCCTATTTGGAGCCAAACCAGTGCAAGCACAGGCAGGAAGGCCCAGATCATGACCCACTGTGATTGGTCTTGCGACCCTTGCTTTGGGAAGTGCTGTATTAGAGTATAACTCAGAATAATTCAATCTCTCCTCAGTTATGTAGTTCACTGGGTTTCTTAATCCAGCCACAATCTTTTGGCTACAGTAGACACATGAAGCAACCTTGAGTCAGGCTAATGATCCATCCGGATCAATCTTGGCTACATGACTGCTGGGAGAAGCTTTCCAAGGTTCCTCTCTAACTTTACCTGGAAATGCAAATTAAATTGAGCTCCTTCTTCATGAAAAGCACATGCTCTACCATTAAGCTACAGCTCAAATCCTGACTGCAACATCTCAGAGGATTGTTGTGAGGATAAAAGAGGAGACATGCCTTGTCTACTCTTTATTTTTAGAAAAGAGTAATAAATACCTAAATAATCCCTAGGCTAGTAGCTGTTTCTGTAAAATGGGTATAATAGTGAGTCATAAGAACATAAGAACAGCCCCACTGGTTCAGGCCATAGGCCCATCTAGTCCAGCTTCCTGTATCTCACAGCGGCCCACCAAATGCCCCAGGGAGCACACCAGATAACAAGAGACCTCATCCTGGTGCCCTCCCTTGCATCTGGCATTCTGACATAACCCATTCAGGGCTGGCCCCAGACCTCCTGATGTCTGTTTGCCATCCCCTACTTACCTGATGACCTCACACTGTCCAGTGTTCTAGCTCAGTTCCCCTCTACCGTTCATCTTCTTTGTCTTCCTCTTCCTTTCCAATCCAGGGAATGGAAGGAGAAGGAGGAGCTGTGGAGAAAATAAGTAATGGGTGCCTCCCATCACCACCAACCTGCAGCATAAGGCAACCACTTCAATTGGGATCACGTGGTATCATAGTTATGCCATCTGCCACCTGGGGGCACAAAATTTTTTAACACCCCCTCTGCACCTTAGAAAGGCACTTCTGGTTTTAAACCTTCCTGAGCCTCAGAAAGCCACTTTTTCACCTAGGGTTCACTGTTTGGGTACGAGTTGGCACCCCATCAAGGCATGATACCCAGGGCAATCGACCCCCCCCAGCCTCCCTTAACTATGCCACTGCGATCAGAGATAGGGTGGGCCTGTAGTGTGGGCATAATAAAGGTTACAAGGCATTGTGAAGGTCAAAATTGCAAGATCAATGCTGAACGATGTACATGATAATGTCATTGTAACCTGGCCTGAAATAAGGCACCTGTTTTACCAGGGAAGCATCCTAGATTGAGCCAAATGAGGAAACTGCTCAGAAACATGGCAACAAACTATTGCTGGTTGCAGCACAGCGCTGTATATAGGTGACCCAGATGGAGAAAGCATCAATGAAGCTGCCATTCTCATTCCCGAATCTGTCACAAAGTTGGATATTCACCATTGGGACTTTCCACACTGAAGTCAGATCAGCTGCTCCTGTCAGTACAAAAGATCTGACTGCTTGTGGCAATTTTGTTGCATACACAAGAGGGGCTTTCTGGACATTTTTAAGTTGGTCTCTTGTTTTTTGTTTTTCTTTTTAAACCCTTGGCTCTGGGTAAATAGCAAGCATTGCCAGTCATTATTAAGGATTTTTAAGGAATGCCAGTCATTATTAAGGATTCTTAAAATTAAGGATTCTTATCACTACAAAAGAAATGGATGGGGAAATCAATCCTTTTATGTTGACAGCAGTTGTGTGTGCCCCATATACCAAACCAATGTTATCAAAGGCTTATATATGTAAGGGGAAACAAAGCCCCGGACCTCTCTGGAGGAAGATCTTTAGTAATCAGAACTGTAGTCTAATGGAAGAAGGGGATCCAGGCAGCTATAATAAGCAGAGTTACAAAGCTGAAAGATGCTTTTTCCTGAAGCGACTCGCCAACCTCCACTAGATTGCTGCTGAGAATAAAATTGAAGCAGAGGCAGAAAAAAGGTATCAAAGAAAAAAAATACTTTACTCACAGTTCCCAAGCATGTATGTCTTTGTTGGCTGTACATGTTCTAAACTTTGGAAGAGGAAATCCTAGAGCTATTTGTCCTTTGCATATGTGGGACTTCATGGCATGATGGACTCCATGTCAAAGCTGATAAAGCGTGATCTGCATGCTTGGAGGATCAAGAGGAAAAGAGGAGGGGGAAGAAGGTAACCAGGTAGAGACACACCATCACAGGTTAAAGAAGTAGCCTTAGACAGGTAGCCTCTGAGTCATTTGCCTCTTGGACAGTAAAGGGTTCCTAGTGTCTTACAGACAGATTTGTACAGTCGGCCCTCAGTATCCATGGGGGTTCCATTCCAAGATCCCCCCCCCAGATATTGAATTCTGTGAGTAATGAAATCCACAGGGGGAGGGGGTTGTGGTGTCACAATTGCTTAGTTCGGACCTCCAAAGGTCATGTGTAGCTTCTCGGCCTCCTCAGAACACCTCTGGACATGACTGGAAGGCACTTCTGGTTTGCACTGCCAATTTGGAAGTACCTTCTAGTCATGTCCAGGAGGCCTTCTGAGGCCCTCCAGCTGCCTTCCCACATCTCAGAACATCTCCTGGATGTCTCAGAACACCTCCTGGACACAACCGGAAGCTACTTCCAGTAACTTCCTCCTTCCAGGAAGTCCTCTAAGGCTCTCCAACTGTGGGCTCAGCACCCGCAGATATTCAAATCTGCAGATAAGGAGGACCCACTCTACATTCTTTCCAACAAAGTTGAGGAAGTGTGGAACTCCAGGACTTTTCTATAACAGGAGTGTCCAGGTGCTACCTTCAAAATATTTTTCAAATGACCTTCGTCAAGAAGATGCACTTGGCTCAGCAACAGACAAACTGAGAAATTTGCCTAGGGACATATGTTAGTGACTGGGCCATTGTCCTTCTCAAGAGCTGTCTGAGAGATAATACAGTATGTCATTCAAGTTACACTAAAGTTACAGTCCTATGCAAATTTACCTGGAGGTGAGTCCTCTGAATATAGTGAAACTTATTGCTGAGTTAACAAGCATAAGCTATCACTCCAATATTTTATACACGTATCTAGCATGTTTTTACATTCTGTGTTTCCATTTTTATGCCTTTATTTTCAATTGCTGCAATGTATTCTAAGAGTTTGGAATGAAATGAACTAGGTTTTTAAATGAATTAAAATGAGTTGTAAGGTAGAAATAAGTCGTAGTAGAAGAAAATGCTCTTGTGAAGAAATTTAAAGTTCATGTTTTATATAGTCTTAGTTGGGCATGACTCTAAGGTCCTGGCTATGGGGCATGACATGGTGACCTCCTGCATTTTAAAATTTTCCACTGTGCCACTGGCAGGGATTGTAACAAGAGTAACATCAAGATAAATTTGTATTTGACATGCCAGAAAGTCATTGACCTGGGAGAAATCCACTGAAGCTGGAGAAAGTAGAGAAACGACTAAAATGAAAACAAAAAATCAACCCATTTCCAGCATATTGACCACTTTGGAATAGACACCAAATAATGGAAACTGTCATCTGGAAGTCAATATAATTTTCTACCTTTGGCTATGAAAAATATTCAGGTTGCAATTAGAACTGGTGGCAATGAACTAGCAGGAGTCATCTTTTTGTAACACATCTGATGTTACAGGATATAATTTTTAACATAAGGCAAGATATCATCCCTAGAGAGAACAATCTACTCATCTATTCAAGCTATCTCAATGTGTGACCACAGCTCGAGGGTAAGGATTTTCTTGTAACTACAGGAGATCATCACACCTATATGGTAAGATGAAATACAGGATGAAATATAAGTGACTGGAAAGTCTCAAGCTGCTGCATCCTGTGCACTGGCAGGAGACCAGGCCAACTGGGAACGGCAAACAAAGAAAAACTTTAATTACCTCCCAGGCCACTGCCTAGTCTCCTATGGGACTACATCAGTTCTTTTGCTCATGTAATTTTGAGGATGCTGCCAGGTGTGTGTCAGGTGTGGGGCAGGGGTTTGGACATAGTGGGTGCTTGTGCCTCCATGATCTGCCTCAGTCCCACCCCAATGTACCACTGATCCCTGCCCCTTTTTGGCCTTCCTGTCAGGAGGAATCTGCTGGTGGCCGCTCTGTGTGATCTGTGGCCTTCTGTGCTTTGTACGCAGACTGGTGTAGAGGTTGCCACAATGGTGCACCTCACTGTACCCTGGCATACCAATGTTTGGGCCATCAATGTATTTATTAGGATTGGGCCATCCATGTATTTAGCCTGAGACTGCACATCATTTTTTCACCTATCATTTTCTTGAATTGGGGTGGTGGTGTTAGTTTCGTTGGACTCCAGACATGACATTACACGTTTAAAAGTGATTCTTTCCATTTATGAGATCATTTGAAGAAATCTCTGCTGGCTACCATGGAAGGAGCAATCTCTTGGCAAATATAAGTCACTGAGGGCGCAATCCAAACCTGCGCTGGAGCAGGCAAGCCAGGAGGCTTGTGCTGCATCCAACGCAGATTCGTTGGGTGCAGCAGCTCAGCCAGGAGCAAG
Source organism: Tiliqua scincoides (assembly GCF_035046505.1). NCBI lineage: Eukaryota > Metazoa > Chordata > Lepidosauria > Squamata > Scincidae > Tiliqua > Tiliqua scincoides. The sequence goes on from NC_089822.1 coordinate 43,783,223, forward strand.
GGGAAGCTCTTCGCCTTACCCCTGGGTAAGGGCTGCACGTCCCTATGGGTCTCCTCGGACCTGTGCCACCTCTGGAGATGGCACAAGTCCGAGGAGAGCTCAGTGGCTGGAAGCCGCTCCGTTCTCTCCGGGGACGGGGGTTGGGATCCGGTATAACCACCGGGTCCCAGCCCCTCCCCCGGCTCCCCACACACCTGTCCCTGGGGCTGCCCATTGCCCGCCCTCCCCTGCCCAGAAACGCACCCTCCTGCCCCCTCCCCACGCCTACCTTTGCCACTTGTGCCAGCGCGAGTGCACCGACACAAGCGACGGCGCAGGAGCCGCCATGGAGGCTTCTGCCTGCCTCTGCAGGTCAGCACATCTGAATGCGCCAACGCAGCTGCCACCCACGGAGGCGCAAACATGCCTTACAACCTTTGCGACACTCCAGGGCTTCCTATGCCTGCATAACTGCCAGTTAGGATTGCGCCCTGACTCTGTATTCTGCTTTTCATACTTCAAACGAAGCAGGTATTTTTTTTAATTCCTGGTGTACATCTTTTTAAAAATAGAGATTCAACATCAATGAAAGCAATATATATTATTGATGAAGATGCTAAGCGCTCCTGTAATAAAATTCTCCTGTTAGTTACATTGCAACTTGGCCCAGCCATGGTGCTTGCAGAAATCCACCCAAAATTCAACTGCCAAAACCATTTTTAGTATTATTGCTCACTTTGCTTCTAGGTACTTCATAAAAGCAAAGAGTAACTTCTGATGCAGTTAATGATGCATTCCCTATTCTGTATTTAGAAATAGAGATATAAGGTTGGAGTTACTCTGAAAATAAACTAGTAGTGTTTGGGAATATCCCAAATTATAAACCAATTTGTATATTTCTGTAACTACAGAAATTCCAAACAGTAAATTATTCTGTAAAGCTGTTCTTGCAAGCTTCTTAGGGGTCAGCTCTTTATAATTCTATGCATTTATTCCAAAGGTTCAGAGGAGGTAAGAAAATGCTTTTAAAAGTAAAGCTGGAGTCAGGCCTGGCTGAAGCTTGGGTGCTGCCTAAAGCAGACCAATTCTGGGCATGCACCCACTACCAATACCACTACCACTACCACTACCTTTCTCTTTGATGGGTAGGCAAGGAGTCTGATCTGACCCAACCTTGAGCCCATCCCCTTTACCTTGAGGTCTAGTGCTGCCTTCTTGCTCTTTGCCACCCTCTGTGAAATAATCAGGATGAATGGAGCATGCTGGGAACATGCAGAAGAAGGAAGCAGCACCAGAGCTCAAAGTAAGAGAGCAGGCCAGCTTGGTCCCCTGCCAGTGCACAGGTAGACCTGCATCCTCCATAAGAAGAGCCCTGCTGGTTCAGGCCCAGGACACATCTAGTCCAGCTTCCGGTATCTGACAACCGACCTCCAGATCACAAGATACTTGCATCTTGCTGCCACTCCCCTGCATCTGGCATTCTATTTACCCTCGCACCTCCCAATGAAGACATCAGACTGCACTTGGGTTTAACTTGGGCCACTTTATTAAACCCAAGTGACCAATTTTTTAAACCTACTGAGGACATCTTCCCTCTCTTGCCCGTCTGGGGTAGGTGAAAAAACTGCCATCCACGGCCAATTTGGATGACAGAAATGAAATAGGATTCGGGCATGGAATAAGATCGGGCCATAAGAAGTGCCATCACATGTTATAGTAAGTAGTATTAGATTAGTCAGTTTGACATAATGTATAGCAGCTCCTTATACAGAGCAGAATACAAAGAGAATACAAAAGATTGTGTAAAGGCTTCTCTTTCAGTATCTTCAGCTATGCCCCACAGCAGAGCCAGAGATTTAAGTCCAAGGACACCTATGCAAAAATGTGTATTATTAAGATACTGTTTTCAGGAAAGGTGAATGCCCTCAGGATAAAAGATTATATTCTTTATGCTTTTGTTTCTGTATGTTCTGAAATGCAGTAAAATACTATGAGTCTCACACCAACGTGATCTTTTATAGACTACAGTTTCTGATCTTTTGGGTCCATCGTATCTGACATTGTCTCCCTGCAGAAAAGCTGTCACTCTTCTGCACTATGGTTTGTAAAGAGATTCCAGCTCCCCCTTTCAGCAGTGAATCCAAACAAATCCTTGCTATGTCTATTGCTATAGAGAGGGGAGGTAACAATAGGAGTGTATTTTTAGCATGGATTGGAAGACATAGCATGCTTGGAAGAAACAGATGGCTACATCAAAAGTATTTGCATCAAAGACATTTTGATTTCCCACAGCCCCAGACACAATCTCGTTGTGGGAAAAAGGAATATCTTCAATACATGTGGATATTACATTCTCTAAACTCTCCAACATCCAGGGCGACAGTGTCACAAAAGTTTTAAAAAGTTCCTGTTTGATCCTAAATTGTCAGGCACATAGCTGGAAATTTGCAAGTAAACCCCAAAGAGGGTGACAGTATTGTGACATGAGTCCTTAACATGACTGTCAGGTGAGCAGCCTGAGTTTTTTTTCTGTTTGAAAAATGTATTTTGAAAAGTAGATTCATGACACTGTGCAAAGTCAGTGACCTTGTCATAAAATATTATTATTCAAAATAATGGTAAATCCCATTTGAGTTCCATTCCGTGCTGAAGAGAAGCAGCCCTGCTTGTCAGTTTGACATATGTAATGACAGTGTGGTAGGCAATTAACAAAGCAGTTCCAGGCAGTTCATGGGGATTATATAAAACTAGGATTCACCGAGAGATAAGAAAATTCTCCCTGAATTATTTTTTTTTCTTGAAGAAGTTAGTGTTGTTGTCTATATGGCATCATCCATGTACATGATGCCTTATGCAGAATTTTCTTTAACAGATTAAAGCTTCAATTCTGTATACATTCTCTTGGGAGTAATTTCCACTGAAGAGACTTCTGTGTTGCTGAAGATTGTGCTGTAAGGCTGCAATTCTATCCACACTTACTAGGCAAAAGGGCCCACTGAAAATCAATGAGGCGTACTTCTGAGTAGACATGTATAGGATTGCATTGTAAGATTGCCTGTTATACTACAGGGTGTCTCAAGAAAATGTAAACACACTTCATAGTGTCATTTATTAGGCTATAATTCACACATATACTGCATATGGTATACATAGAAGCAGTTGATTGACCCAGTTAATTAAATAAGGGCGCAATCCTAACCCCTTACGTCAGTGCTTTCCAGCACTGGCATAGCAGTGCCAGTGGGATGTGTGCTGCATCCTGCAGTTGGGTGTCATTCATGGAGGCCTCCTCAAATTAAGGAATGTTTGTTCCCTTACCTCAGAGCTGCATTATCCTTATGTCAGTGCTGGAAAGCACTGACATAAGGGGCTAGGATTGCACCTTAACTAATTAATCAGTTAATTAATTAGACCAAGTGCACAAAATGTTACTCATTGACATCTATACATCACCGATGACATTGATAATGAACAAGCCAACCTACCAAAACCCCCATGGGGTGATGTAGCAGCACCAACACAGCCTCAACTGCAGTGGCGGACTTGGGGTGGGGCAAAAACCCTGGGCACCATGTTTGCCACGCCCCCACCACTGCCACCTCCACCTGCTGCCCCGCTCTGCCTGTCTATCAGAACCATTCCACAGGCAGGCGAAGCCCCACGTGGCGCTCGGCAGCTTGCAAAAAGCCTTCTGAGGTTACTCGTGCGATCATAAACTATACTTCTAGTTTTGTTGGGAAACCAAAAGTATTGTTTAAAACCACACAACAAGCCTCAGAAGGCTTTTTGAGTCCTGCTAAACATCATGTGAAGCTCTATAAGCTTTAGTAGTTATCCCAGGGGACGGCATGATGGGGGGTGGCATGTTGCACAACTGCGCCCCAGGGTGCAATGGGGGCAGGTCCTTTACTGCTCCACTGCATCCCATGGAGGAGTTTTGGCTGCTGCAAGCCTCCTCAAGGAAAGGGGTCATTTGTCCCCTTGTCCTGGGGTAAACCCCAGCCGCCATTATGGGTCAACTCAAACCTGTGCCAGCAATGTTGCTGGCCCAAGTCTCAGTTGATTCATGAAGATGGATCAGGCCCAGGAAAAGGGGTTGCATTTAATGGGCGCCGCCACTACCAAACCCGCCTCTCTCAAGCCCAATCTGCCCACCCTCTGCCTCATCTCCTGTTCTGTGCACCCCAGGCCTCTCGGCCAGCCTGTTCCAGCACAGTTTACGACTGGGCTGCCCTTCACATATAGCACTGGAAACTCATTAAGGTTTCAAATTGTTTTGCTAAGCCCATCTGACACCAAAGCACTGAGGACTCATAATTTGTGAATGCAAAGGGATTGTGAGTACATTGACATTTGATTTTCAGTTCACAAAATGTATAATCATGGTGTTGCATCATAGGGTGAATAAAATAATGGTTCGCCTTTTAGTGTCAATCATTGTGTTACTGAAAAGAAAAGAGGAGGAGTAAAAAAGTAAAAGGAATATTTTACTTATAAAATAAAGTAATAATATAAAGTGTCTTTATAAAAGTTTGGCCATATTCCAACACAAAGTATTGAGTTTAATGAAGCTCAGTGAAATCAATTGGCTTAAGAACAGCTGATTTTGTATTGGACTGTGGTAATATATCTTACACACCCTGGAAATTGAGGAGTTTGCCCAGCAAATGAATGAGTTCTGAAAGTGCAATTGTTAGGTTCCCAGTGGCATGTCTAGTCTCAAAGTCAATTGATTCAGTACCTGCTGGTGCATCTACATATAAATAGTGTGTGCTTCACTGAACACCCACCCAAAGAGATGCCAGGTGGTTCTTAATTGAAAACTTGTTCTTTGGTTGTCACATTCCAGAATTCACCAAGAGGACAAAGCTCAGTACCTTCTTTGTTCAGTGACTATTGATTCAAATACAAATTCTGTATCTGAGTTAAGAGTGAGTGGGCAACTTCCTATATGAAGGGTCTCCATATTTGAGAAGCCAACAAATGCTCTGATTATATTAAGGACTGAGAGTTGCTGTAGGTTCACCATGCATTAGAATGAGCATACAGTATTCTCTAAGATTTTCTTCTGATTTCTTCCTTCTAATACAACTACCAGGGCTGAGCTTTTGAAAGCACAGGTATGGCAGAATTGAGAAAGCAGAAGACCAATGTTCCCTCTAAGGCTTTCGGTGGTGCAGCTGTGCACCTCTCAGCTGAGCTCCACACAGTGAGAAGCTTGGTAAATCAGAAGTGGGAAAAGGGGGCATGTCAGGAGGTTTCAGCGGGGAGAGCATCATAGTACACATAGCTTACATCAGGATATACCCTTGACTGTACTTGGCAAGACTCCCACCCTTCCCCTAGTCCACCCAGGAAATCCCCCTCCCCACTCATGAAATGCCCCCCCCCACATTTTCTGTCCCCACCATGGAATGTACCTCACCCACTTTCTATAACCATACCTTAGAATGGTAGAAAGACTTAAGGTAAGGTCTTTCTTACCTTAGCGAGATCTGGGCGATCCATCGCAAATACTGGGAGCAGCCAGGAGCTTCTGCAGCCAGTTCCCATGCTACGCACAACAGCATGTCTTCTGCTGCACTGCTTATGAAGGTATAACATTGGAAGAGAACTTCCACTGTCATAACAAGCCCATATTAAGGAAGACACTGTATGAATGAGCAATTATGGAAACACAGAGTTTAGTTGGATAGTAGTTTGGTCTTCCCTGGGTCTTCCTAGTAGTTTGGTCTTCCTTTTCCCCTGGGGGCTGGGGATAAGAATAGGCCCTCAGTTTGGCTGTACTTGTCGTAAGAGGCGACTAAACAGCCACCGGGTAGATGGGACTCGTCAGCCTGGGAAGGTAGCTTATCTGAGAGAAGGAAAACTCTGATCCCAAACCTCCACTGCCTTGTGGCTACATCCAGTTATGGAAAAGGCTTCAGGAGTCAACCTCGAGGCAAAATTCGGAGCCGGAGTCCCTGAGGCAGTTCATGGCTGAACACAGTCACGTTCTGGCAACTCCTGCGACGCCAATTGTATTGGCCTCTGCCTTTCCACTGGACCATTTCAGCAACGTGGAGAGGGGGGATTTGCTGCATGGGTAACAGCCTATCCTCCATACCTACTTTACCCAGGCTTCGCGCACTGGAGAGGACACTCTGTTCCAGAACCACCATTCAGAGCATGACACCATAGTCTTTCGAGACTGAAGGATGCCAAGAAGAAAGTTTGGTCTTCATTGTAGACTCCCATTGCTTACATTTAAGAGTCAAGTCAGAATCTAAAGCTGTATAGACCAGAATGCCATTCAGATATTTGTATGAAGATGTATAAGGGGAAAAGCAGGATTGCACTTGCTAGCTGTGCCCCAAGTCCATACACACAGTTAAGTGGATGATCTGAAAGACTCTACATCAGGGATTTTCAGCCTTTTTCATCTCATGGCACACTGACAAGGCACTTACATTTCCAGGGCACACCATCAGTTTTTTGACAATTGACAAGATCCACCACACTGCTGGTGGGGAGGCTCACACACTCCCCAAGGCCCTATTAATATATGACTCTCCCCCAAACTCCCACAGCACACCTGCAGACCATTTGCGGCACACCAATGTGCTACAGCACAATGATTGAAAATCACTGCCCTACATGTTTTCAAACAAGGCATATGGTAGCTTCACCCACGTAATTGCGGAACCTTGAATAGGAAGGATCTGGCATCACGCATAGATAAGTCCTGGGCACACACAATATGCCATGTGTAGACTCTCAGGCCTTCCTTCCTATGCAAAATGCCCATAGGACCACCGCTCACCCTGAGACCCCACAGCCCCTGTATGCACATCCAGTTCTTATTTTGTATGGAGGTTAGAGCAATGGAGATTAGTTATACCTTCTTTACTACAAATAGTATTTCCAGAAACCTGAATTACTGACCATGTTTATTTGTTTCTGGAGACATGCATATTTGTTGCGATTTCCATGCCATACAATGGGCTTCTACTACTGCCCATTACATAGTTTGACTTATGTTTCAGAATTCTGCTGTCACAGTCTTGCAAAAATTTACTTTCCAGTGAAAATGATATAATCAGAGGTTACCAAAATTGTTGCATTAACGCCTCGTGCTTTTGTACAAACAAGGTCTTGGCCAGCCTGTAAATCTTCAGGCTGGTGCTCTTGGAAACTCCTTGTTTACTTGCACTTTCGGTCTTGCTCTTCATTATCTTGACACATTCTCTCTGCAGCTTATTATTATTATACTTGAGTCTGCATATTTTTATGCCAGCAAACCTTCTGTGAAAACGCTGCAGCTTCCATTTCTTGACCTTCATTGATTATGTTAACCAGCGTTGCTCTTGGAAATCTTCATTGATTATGTTAACCAGCGTTGCTCTTGGAAATCTTCCCAGTTTGCAGATTGGATAAGGTTAGCCAGATGCATAGACCTCATTCCACCTAACTTGCTCTTTACGTTGTGCTGGCCACTGAAGGTGCTCAGCTATTTGTACGCAACATAGAACACAAATCTATGTGTTTACAGGCAAGAATCTTTCCATGCAAGCAGCTTCTTCCTTAGGCAATTTCATTCCCAAAGGAAAATCACTTCCCCACAGTGCTGGCTGATGACTCTAAAAAGTGTGTGTAGGGGTGGAGGTGTGTGATATAGTGCCAGGTTTGGGGGGAATCTTAACAAACTACACTCCAAGGTGGACCCCAAGAGAAATGGTGCCACAATGTGCCCCAGTGACTCAAACAGTGTGGAGGGTTATGAAATTGTGCCACAATGACACAAAGGTTATGGGCAGTGGAATGGTCTTAGGGATCAGCAATGGCCTGTTCCAAGGTGTGCTCTTCAGACACATGTTAACATTGGCACACAGTGCAAATCTAGTTCGTATGTTGGGTCCTTGTGCAGTGGCCAATGGCACCGTTTAATGTATCGATGGGAAATGAAGAGGAAGATAAAGTTGAAGGTAAAGTTGAAGATGCAATACACCAGGGGTGCTCAATAGGTGGATCGCGATCTACCGGTAGATCGCGAGGCAAAATGAGTAGATCGCGGAGTGCCGACCCCCCCCCCCTTCAGGTGCCTCTGGGAGGAAACGCCGGGAGTAAGGCCCATTGTACTCAATGGGGCTTACTCCCAGGTAAGTGTGGCTAGGATTGCAGCCTCACAGCCTAATCCTAGGCATGTCTACTCAGTCCTGTTATACTCAGTGGGGCTCAAGGTACACTAACATACATTGTACACATAAATGTTATATGTTATGATGGCGCGAACATTGTAAAAAAAACTCTGGTAGATCTCCGGGCCTTGCTGGGTTTCAAAGTAGCTCTCGAGCCAAAAAAATGTGAGCACCCCTGCAATACACCAACTTTCCAGCACTAACAGAGCTTTGCCAATAGGACGTGTGCTGTATCCTGCAGTTGGAAGGCACTCGCGGAGGTCTCGTCAAGGTAAGGGAATGTTTGTTCCCTTACGTCGGAACTGCATTGCCCTTATGTCAGTGCTGGAAAGTGGGTTAGGATTGCGCCCACAGACACACATGCATGATTGCTGAGCTGCAGCTTGAAATTTCTTTCAAGTCTAATGCTCAATGAAGATACAGCAATATCTTTCGTCTTGTCAGGGACCAGAGCATGAATGCAAGACAAAAATGGATGAATGTCAAAGCATAGCCTGATTTAGTTTGCAAATTTATTTTGGCCTGTGATAATGTGAATAGTTAATTATATAGTACATGGAAATGTGTGTAAAACCTACATAAACAGAAATAAAAGACACATAAACATAAAAAGGTTAATGAAGATTGTGGAAGGTTGGATGAAATCTGACAGAAGAGGAAAGCACGTGGACAAAATCTGAAACGTGGCTGGAATTTAGAGGGGCTGAAAGAGCAAAGCGATGGAAGCCAAGTGGATGAAAGTCAAGGTATTGCTATATGAGGTAGCAGCGCAGGCTTCATCTGCTTTTCCCTGCATCACTTACCACCCCTCCTGTATACTGCTGTGAGCAAGCAAGACCCTGGATGTGCTGCATAACAAGAGTGGAGGGGAGGGGAATTCAGATGAAAGAAGCAAAGTAGTTTGTGGGCGGAAAAATGGCCCTTAAAAAGTGTCTGTGAAGAAAGGATGTTGGCTTTCAGGTTGAAGACGGGCAGTTTTGCAGTTTTATGAGAATTTACACTGCATGATTCCATCACTTTGACACTCTGATTTAGTTTTTGATTACACATCTCTGACATACATTACTGAGGATTCTACATGGCTGACAGTTAATATCGGAACTTGTATTTAGAAGGACGGGATATTGATACAGGCTGTCACTCGGGACTAAACTGACAAGGCAATGAATGATACCGTTGGCGCTGCTAGATTTAAGACTGCTACTTTTTCCTGCCCCGTGCTGAAAATATAACTTTGTTTTCTATCAGCTCTATGAGGCTGACTATGCAAATCAGTGCTATATTTGTGCAAGCAACTGATGGAATATAAAATCTGAATGTATCATGAATTGTAAACTTCTTGCAAACCTTCTAGTGGGTGGAAAAGGAGCTGAGCTGAAAAACAACATAGAATAAAACGATGTAGTCCTGGGCATGTTAATAGGGAGTAAGCTTCATTGAAGTTCATTGAGTAAATAAATAGGCATAGTTCTGTGCTGGAAATCTATAGTCCTGATGCTGCTGCTATTAGCTGATTTTATTGCTTTTAACCTGCTCAGGCAATCTGGCAGTTCTTGTATTGTTGATATTGTTTTCATGCTATTTAATTATAATTTGGAAGATGCCCTGGGAATTTTTATAAATAGAATGGTGGAATAAACACGTTTTAAATAAACAAACATTCAATAAACCATAGAGTTAAAAACCGGTATTGGACATTGGGATATTATATTGTACAAACAGGAGTTTCTTATACAAGGACTCATATGATTTTATTCACAATTGGTATTATATAGAGATGTAGGGGTTTAGTAGTGCTTGTGGATGTCTCTCATCCCTACTTCCAAGCTATCAGGCTGTAATTTAATGTAATTCCAATGGTTTGGGTTGCAGAAAGTTCCAGTTTCAGTCCTTGGTATCTCCTGGTGGGACTGGGAAAGATTTTGTCTGAAACCTTGTCTGAGAGTTGCTACCAGTCGTTCAGGGCCATCCCAGGATCTCCTAAGAGTGTCAAATGTACTCCCCTCCCCCAAAATCTGGTGATGTGCTAGATCAGGGGTGTCCAAAGTTTTTGGCAAGAGGGCCACATCGTCTCTCTGACACTGTGTCGGGGGCCGGGGGGAAAAAAAGAATTAATTTACATTTAAAATTTGAATACATTTACGTTTCCATAAATGAATATATTAAAGATGAACTTATACGAATGAATGAAGGTCTTGCAATAGCTCAAGGCCTATAAAAGGCCTTGCACAAAGCAATGCTGGCCTTTCCTTGTCTGCCACTACTGCATCACAGATGTGAAACAACAAGCAGTGGAGGGAGCCCTGATCCCACAACTCATGTGAGAGGTTAAACAGTCGCCCTCATGCTGACAGCAGTTGCGTCGGACCAGTGTGGGCTCCAACAAATCTCTGGAGGGCCAGAGGCTCATTGGAGACTGGGGACTCCCTGAGGGCCGCATTGAGAGGCCTCGAGGGCTGCAAGTGGCCCCAGGGCCGGGGTTTGGGCACCCCTGTGCTAGATCTAGACAACTGAACTTCTCTTCTCTACTCTTCCTCTTCTACCACCCACCTTCTTACTCAACTGAGGGATTTGAAGCAACTGTGGAAACAAGGGGATGGATGGAAGTGGGTGCTTACCCCATATTTTCTGCTTCAGGTGGCAGCAACTGTTACCCTGCACATGTCCGAACTCGTCTGATCTTGGAAGCTAAGCAGGGTCAGGCCTGGTTAGTACTTGGATGAGAGACTGCCTGGGAATACCGGGTGCTGTAGGCTTCTACCATAGTCTTTCGAGACTGAAGGTGGCCAACCATTCTGCTTCAGGTGGACTGGTGGGTTGAGCTGGGAAAAGGGGGGATAGGATCCAGTATGTACAGTTACCACTGAGATCCACCTCTGAACCTCCCCCAAACCCCCCTTGCCCTCCCCTAAACCACCCCAATCGTTTGCCAAAGTGCAGTGACCCACTTCTTTCAGCACTTTACCTGCTCCAATGCAGGCTGGGCTCATCTCATATTACCAGTGAAAATTCACTCTCTTTCATTCATTCTTTGGCAACAAGTGTCTTCAGTAAGAAACAGCATGCTGGACTAAATGGGCCTTTGGCCCGATCCAGCAGGGTTCTTCATACATTCAAAAGCTGGAGAGCACAGATATTTTTACAGAGCCAAAAGTTTGCATAGAATATTAAAAGCCAGTGTTTAAATAACACTGAAATATGATCATGTCTACATTGTGTCTCAGTCATCGTGTGCATAGAGGAATTTAATGGAACTGATAGCTATAAACTTGAAAAATGTAAGAGCGGTGTTGGAGTAGCAGTTCTTTTTGCTTTTCTAACATACCACGATAGGTATGGTCCTGGAATCTGAAAGGATATTTTGAAAGGGTGATTCTGACAGGTTTCAAACAGTGTTAAACTCAGAGCTGCTGAAGATTTATTGCTGTGAGCTTCCCCTCCAAAATAACTTCCTCTTGTGATTTTTCTGATCAGAGACCTGGAGATACGATCTCAATCGCTTGGATCCAAAGAGTGAAAGGAGAATGTGACTGAGTGCTGTTCCATGAATTCCTGTGAATGGGCTTGTGCCCCTGTTCATTTCTACACAGCATCTTTTGCAAGGGCTGCTTGCTGATGTCTCCTTTGTGTCCCAAGATGATGAGCCCATTTTGGACAGGGATCACCATTTTGGAGTTTCTCTGTCAACAAGCAGAAGATAAACATGCTAAATAAACCATAACAGTGGGGGGACTTCTTACAACACAGTACTACAGAGCATCAGAGGTTGTGTCATGGTACAAGAATCATGGTCAATAAGATACAGGCTGTGACATGTAAACTCTAGTGGACCAATAAAAGCTTCTCGGAAGCACTGGCAGTCCTGATCTATATGCCACCCTGGGGCAAGCCTTCCAATGCCCCTCCCCCCAAACCAGAAGTACTTGCAGTGACATGAGAGTGGGAGGCCAGGAAAAGTTCTGAGAGTGGCTGCGATTAGAGTCAGTCTTGGAGCTTTCCTGCACTAATTCAGGGAAAAGTCTCCTCCTCCAATTTCTTTTTAAGTGGAGTAGGAGAATGGGTGGCTAGGTAAAGCTACGAGGATGGCTGCGATTAGATCAGCAGGGAGGAGTGGATCATGGTGGCACCCCCAAGTGGTGCCCTGCAGAATTTGCACCCCTTGCCCCCCCCCCAAGGTATGCCAGTGATGGGAAGAGTTTTTACAGAGGCTGGCTCAGGAGTTTGTGTGAACAGAAGAACTCTGGAGTTGAGATCACAAAACATTTCTGCTGGTCAGCAGTGGTCCTTCTGTGAGCAAGAAGTTTTCTGCTAGTGGAAGATCAGATTTGGATCCTCCAGTATTACCCTGTTCATAGAGATAGATCATTCACATGTTCAGTTTCTTAGACAAATCAGTCGCCTGAAGCAACATCTGAACCAACTCTTAGATCATATCTTTGTACCTTGTCTCCTGGATCTCTTTTCTAATCAAAAGTTCCTGTGAGTTAATCACAGTCTTTTCTAAACTCCTATTACTGTAAAAAAATGATGACTGAAATCATCACAAGACACCCACAACTAAGGCTGAACTCCAAAATAGGTTCTATTTATAACGCAAGCTCTCTTTGATTAGGAATCAACTTTCCAAAGACCTAGGCAATTAGTAGTGCAGTTTTAAATTAGTTGAGATCAATGGAAGTGATGGATGCTTTGCATATCTGAAAACCAAGCTACTGTTTAGACACCTAAATTGTGTGCTCTGGTGCACAGTTACCCATGTGTAACTCATTTAAATCAATGTGACTTAAGTGTTTATAACTGCAGAATTGTCACCCTCAGGTGCAACCCAATCAAGTCAAACACTGCATAATTCCTACAGAAAACTATGAGGGTTAAGAATTTAACAGCCCAATCTTGTCCCCCACCACTCATAGTATGCAGCTGCGCCAATGTACTTACCTCCCAATACACTCCCTGATTTCCTGTGGATTTCCGCAGCCCTACACCAGCTGTTTAGCTCTTTAGCTGACATAACTCCATGGAGAGGAAGGGGATGGGAATGGGCTGAGGAAGGAGGATAGAATCCAAAGTGTGCTGCCACCACCAGGATCCACCCCTTCCATCCCTGAAACATGTGCAGTTCCTTTCCCACCTCAATCCAACCTGAACTGCCCATGGCCTGCCCCTGCCACCACTTTACCCGCTCTTGGGTGGGCCATTGGTGAGTACATGGATCGTCCAGCTGTTCGTGCCAACAGTGGATCCAAAGTACCTGATGGTGGCATGCCTTTTTCACCATCATATATGAATTTACAACAGCAGATCACAAGATCTGTCACTGTAAATCAATGATATGATTCGGCCTTAAGTCTTTTTTGACTACAATGAGATTTAAGGATGCTTGACACGTTTTGATTGATTCCTAATGTGGCTTATTCATTCATTTCATTTTTATCCTGCTCTTTCTCTAGAGCTTAGGGAAGTATACCCAGTTTTCTCTTCCACCCATTAATATCACCCACAAGGTCCTAGTGTTAGAGTATGGTGAGACATGATGACTGGTGACTCTAGTGAGCTTTCTCACAATCCAAGTAGGTCTCCACAGCACTACTCTGATTCTCAATGATGGCAACATGATGTTTACAGGGCGATTGTTTAAGAAGCCATATCTTTAAAATAAACACACACGCGCGCGCACATTATGTGCTTAGTCTGATTTTATTTTGTTCTACTGACAATACTGATTGGATTATTGGATTGCTGTATATCCTATTTCATTTGATTTACTGTTTGCCATCTTAATCTTTACTGTGTTGAAAGATGAGTTAGAAAGCTTCTTAATAAGTAAACAAATAGTATAAGAATGGAGACAGTTACATTTAGCGAGTTGCAGATTTGACTCACAAAATCAAGGGTAGTGTGAATCATTCAAGCTCATAAAGACTTATTGAAATATACAGATGATGGGAAAAAACAAAGAAAAGCATAGGTTTCCATCCAAAGAGCTGGAAGGCAATGAGTGGAAGGCTACATGAGTGGAAGGCAATGTGGAGTGTGTGTTTTATTCTTTCTCATGCAGGGAGTGTTGCCAAGGTCTCCCCCATCTGCAGGCCCCCATGCTCAACATAAATAGCTTGAGGGTTGAGGACCTTCGGAGCGGCTTTTCAAAAGGCATGGGGTCAGTGGGAAGTGGGAAGGCATGGGGTCAGGGGCGTCAGTGGGAAGTGAAATCAACAACCCTCCAATTATCACACAGCCAGAATGTTGAGTCCAAGTCATCTAAAAGAACTGATGCATTACTGTTATTTCAACAACAGCAGCAACGACAAAATCTGAATAAAACTTTAAAGAAAACTATTTGTCGGAGAGAGGAGAGAAGACAAATAAGATATTTTAAAGAGCAATCATACGGAAGATTTAATCTTTAAAGTTTCTATTGCATCTTTTAAAATAAATCAAAGACACAGAGCTGAGCAAAGAGACATTTGCAATTTAATGAAAAAGATTACAAGGATAAATGGCTTCATGCAACTAAATGCTCTATTTCTTATCTAGCAAAGAAAATAAAAGCTAGATTTGTCATTGCTATTAAAAAAAAAAATTCCTGACAAATGGTGTGATATATGCTACCTATGCATCTGCACTAATTTTTCTCAAGTTTTTGCATACAAATACGGGGGGGGGGGACAACTTTCTTCTGAATCAAACCATCAGCCCGCCCAGTTCAGTATTGTCTACATTGATTGGAAGCACCAATCATTTTGTTGTGCTACTTAATTTCATGAGTAGCACCACAAACATCACAGACTGCAGGGCATACGGGTGACTGTAATAACTCATCTCATCCTTTAAACCCAAAACATCTCTGCTTTTGAGAGTGACTGCTGCAGGTACCAGCTCCTTTTCAAGTGCACTACAACCGGGGTCTTCAAACTTTGGCTGAGGGGTCAAAACTGGCCCACCAAAAGATTTTATCTGGCCCACAGCAACTTGAATTTTTTTTTTTTTATCAGAGCATTTGCTAATGTTTGACATTTTTACTCTTTATATGAGGTGTGTCCGGAAAGTAATGAGAATGATATTTTTAAAATTCTCTTATTGAAAATTTTTACAATTGAACATTGTCTTCTTGTGAGTGTACACAATGCTCCCAGCGATTTTTCCATTCTTCATAGCATCCCTGGAAGTCTTCAAGTGGGATGGCGTTCAGAGCCTGCCCTATAGTGGCTCTACACTACCAAAATGGTGTCCTTTCAAACCGTTCTTCATCTTTGGGAATACGAAAAAGATGCAAGGAGCCAAGATGGGCCTGTAGGGTGGATGCGGAAGCACCGTGATGTGTTTTTCAGTCAAATATTCTAACAGCCAAAGCACTGTGACAAATCCTGAGTCACAATTTCATAAACAATTGACTTGGGAATTCCTATTTCCTCTGCAATTATTCTGATAGTGAGCCGTCAATCACGGTTGAGATCAGACCTCACTGCATCCACATTCTGTTCCTTTTTTTGACGATTACAGGGCAAAACCGCCATGGCAATGGGCTCCAGGGCAAGCTGCAGCCAAAGTTAACCCTTTCACTGCTCCTGAGACTTCTATTTAAATTAACTGCACCTCATTCTCTTTGGCAGGATCACACCCGACCTTTCAGCACCCTTATTCCATTTTGCAAAACGTTGCAGAGGTCTGGTTTTTTAAATACCAGGATGTAATCCTCATTTCCAATTGAAACAAAATCTAAGGCTATAATCTGGTGCACTGTTACTTAAGAATAACACCCATGGAAAGCAATGAGTAAATCAGGTTGCAACTATGTGTAGCTGCACTTGCTCACAGTCATTCCTTGTTGCTTGTGAATTGAACTGCACGTTCCCAGTTATGTTTTATATGTTTTATGTTATATGTAGAGCCTCTGGCTTAATACTCCAGGCACTTTAAAGAAGGATTTAATTAATGGTTCTACCGGTATGTTGTTTAGAGTGCACTTACTGTGATAGTGTTTACAAAAAGGTTGTGAAGACCAGAATTAAAAAAGTTAATGAATAAAAATGTATCTTGTGATATCTTGCTTTAGAGACTGTACAGTTCTTAGATTATTTTTCAGGATCTGACCTTGGGTAAAATCAGACAAAACTATAGTCAGACACCTCCCCCAAGTTTAAATCCCCCCCCAACATATCTGAGGGTCATAGAAAATTCTGTGATTTTTTTTGGCTCAAACCCTCCCTCAACTTATCTGTGAGATTGACTTATACTCGAGTACATACATACACATATAAACCTTTATTGGCATTAAAAACAATATAACAGCAATAGCCAACACAGTAGCCACATTACCAAGAGGAGAAAAAAAAAACCACAACAAAGGATTGGTAAGGTAAAGGGAAGAAAACAAGAGGGGGATATAAGATCAGGGTGGGGGTTTTAACTTAGAAACTGCGCAATTATACTCTAGTATCTGCAGTATGTCTAGGGCAGTGTTTCTCAAACTGTGGGTTGGGACCCACTAGGTGGGTCATGAGACAATTTCAGGTGGGTCCCCATTCATTTCAATATTTTATTTTTAATATATTAGACATGATGCTACCATGATCTGTGACTGCATTTGGGGAAATGTTACAGACCTGTACTTTTAACAAACTACTATGTAGATTCTTTTAACAATGATAGTAAAGGAAACTTACTCCTGGGTAAGTATGGGTAGGATTGCAGCCTAGGATAGTTAAAAATTTTCCAGCTTGATGATGTCACTTCCGGTCAGGACATCACTTCTGGTGGGTCCCAACAGATTGTCATTCTGTCCCGGTGGGTCCCGGTGCTAAATGTGTGAGAACCACTGGTCTAGGGAGTTCACTTCGGGGAAAGAGCTTCAATAATGCAAAAGGGAACTGGAGTGCCACTGTATAGATATTCAAAACTGGGTTTCCAGTGCTTAATTTATCGAGTTAGTTCCACCAGCTACCAAAAAGCAATGGATGGAGATGATTTTGAAATGTCCGATTATGAACAAACTGTTTCTCACTGGTTACGAATACAAAATGGTAGCTGTTATAATGGTGTTGAAACAGTTGCCAGAAATCATTTTTAGCCAAAAGATGTAGAATCATTATCTACATCTACATCATCAAGCTTTACAATACATCCAATACATGCTGAAATCCACCTCTAGGTTCCTTAATTGCTGAACAGTAGGGCATTCCCACCTATCTGGCCGCAACCCTTCCAACACAGAAGACTATAATTTGAATGGATTAAACGAAGCTTGGCTAGAGGCATGTACCACCTGCTAAGCATAAATAGCCTCCCTGAATTGCCTCTATGTCAGTTGGTGTTCCCATGAGGGGAACCTTTAATTACTGCTTTCATCTCATTATTTTTTCCTCTTTTTAAATAAATAGGCTTGTGATGCAACTGCATTTCATTATAGTTTTTTTTTCTTTTAAACCACAAATTTAGTCTTTTCCTCCTTTACCTGAAGGAGATGTTTGAGACCTGAAAGTCCTTTATGGGATACAGCGCATGCCCCATTGGCACAGTTGCATTGCCATGCAGGGAGTTACATAAGATTGTGGTGAGAACCTATTAACCATTGATTGCTTCCCCGAACCATTCATTTCTTTCCCCTGTTCCATTTCAAAGGAGCAGAAACTCAAGAAATAGTTTTCTTGCTTATAAACTGTTCAAATTGCACGGAAACTAATAATCTGTGTTGTCTTCTGCCTTTACACGTATGTCAAGCTTCAGTGGGAATCCTGTTCTATTCATTATGGTGGACAGTAGAGCAGAGAGGTTTCAGGCATGAGAGAGCAAGCAGGAAAGTTGCTGACATGCAAGGGTGGAAGCATGTGTGAGCCCTGACCATGCTGCTTGTAGTGCTCATTACTACTCACTGATGTGCAAGCGTTCAGAAGCTGCGAGAGTAACAACCAAGATGGTGGCACCAACGCAAGGTTCAGAACAGCCTTTGTCATTATGCCAGTGAAGTGAACCAACAAGATGCTTCATGGCTCTACTTCTATGACCTGCAAACCCTTCTTGGAGAAGATACAAGCAACCACAAGCATATTTCTGCATCTCTGTGAAGCATCATCCTAGATTTGTTTGCAGCCTCGTCTGACCATGCTGGTGAATAGATTTTCATGGATTCTTTGGCGCAAAAGAGGTAGAGCTCCCAGTATGGCAAACAAGACAAGGAAGAGATTTGCTTTGAGAGAATTGTTCAAGTCATGTTCTGAATGTTGGAAGGTACCAGGAGGCTGGTAGATGTAGACAGGTATGCAGGGAAAGGACCTGTACAGTTCTTCTTGGACTATCTTGTACAGGACTCTCAGGATGTGTGAAAGTTGCAAGACATAATTCATCTGGGAATTCTTCAGATCCTCATTTTCTAGTCCTGCGTCAGGACTGGTGACCGGATGCATACTGACTTAAACCAACAGTGTAGCCAGGACTCCCTCATGTGCCCACCAATCAATATCCTAGGAGATGTATCCCCTACCTAGCCCCTGACCACTGCAATAATTGCAAAGAGTAACAAGTCCAGAGAGTGCTTTCTGGACACCATCTAGGATTATTAATCTCATTGTGGCAAAACAATGTTAAATTATATTTGCTTCTCCTCTGGCACACTTGAATGGAATGGCCCAGGGAAGTGACAGCTTGAGCTGCCAAAGGAAATTGTATATGTCAGCAAAGAGCACTGTTGCATGTTTTACATTGTTAACAACAAAAATCTCCCGTTCCTGGTGGAATAGCATAGTATCACTGCATGTGCTACATTAACATCAAAGAAAAGTTAAATTGCATGCGATTAACATTCACTATATTGAGGACCCAATCCTATTCTCTGCCAGCCCATAGTATGCAGCATTGCTGATGGAGTGTACACTGCATGCTTTGGGGGAGGGGGGCAGCCAAATGACCCAGGACTGTTAAGTAAAGATGTGTGTTGCTTGCCTCCCCATAGGTTGCTTGGTGTCCAGTGGGTCTCCTTGGACCATGCCAGCTGTTTTGCTGGTGGTTCAGAGCAGGGAAAGGGGGACACAATCTCAGTGTGTGTGGCTGCTGCCAATATCCTTCCACTCTTGCCTCCTCCACTGCCTGTCCAGCCTGCTCCGTGCCCCAAACCATTCACAACCCTCCTTTGAATCTTCCCCACAATCAAACTACCTGCTCCAGCAGAGCATCTAGGAGCTGCGATCATGTGTGTGGAGCCTCTGGCAGTTTGTGCCGGTAGTTCCAAAGTGCATGGCAGCAGTATGACATAAAGTGGTGGACCATGAGTTCTGCCACCATAGACCCCAGATGGGCTTAAGCTTTAAGTCAGCCATTTTCAACCACTGCTTCGTGGCACATTGGGGTGCCATGAGTGGTCCACAGGTGTGACACAGGAATTGGGGGGAGGTCATTTATTAGTAGGGCCAATGGGGATGTGAGCTCCCCACTGACAGCATGGTGTGCCTTGGCAATTATCGAAAACCTGATGGTGTGCCTTGACAGTTTTAGTGCCTTGTCAGTGTGCCGTGAGGTTAAAAAGGTTGAAAATCACTGCTTTAAGCTATAAGCAAGATGAGCAATTGTACCAGGAATGATGCATGTCGGGGTTCCTCCTCTCCCCGGGGACCCCAACTTATCAGGGCAGGGATCCCAGAAGGCAGAGACCAGCAGCCAGGGCCACATACTGGGTCGGTGGACACCAGGGGTGGGGCCAGGGATGCCTAAGGGCCAGCAGCTGCCAGCAGCTGCCCTTTTTCAACCCCTCAGGCAGGAAGGGGAGGGGCAAGAGGAAGCAGGAAGCCCCATAAAAGGTGGAAGGCCCATGATAGGCAGAGCAGAAAGAGAGGCGAGGCAGGAGGCTGTGCAGTCAGCATAGTCAACTCCTGCCCAAGACCCCAGGAGCCACACCAGACACACCAGGGAGGAGGACCAGGGTGCCTTAACCCCCTCCCCTTGAGCAAGTCTGAGGCCTCTTACTGGTGTACGTTCATCTCAAACCCTTACAATGCACTCTCTTTTGTTGCTCATCATTGATGCTATCTTCATTTTGCTTTCTTCATAGACTGATCTAACATATTTTTCTTGAACACTGAAATTGTTTTGGGTTATTCCTCCCTGCTTGTCCCACAAACCACTTTTTAAAAGATCGTATTGGCAACCTTCAGTCTCGAAAGACTATGGTATCGTGCTCTGAAAGGTGGTTCTGGCACAGCGTCTAGTGTGGCTGAAAAGGCCAATCCGGGAGTGACAATCCCTTCCACACCGGGAGCAAGTGCAGTCTGTCCCTGGTCTGTCTCCCTGGCTATGGGCCTTCCTTCTTTGCCTCTTAGCCTCAGACTGTTGGCAAAGAGTCTCTTCAAACTGGGAAAGGCCATGCTGCACAGCCTGCCTCCAAGCGGGCCGCTCAGAGGCCAGGGTTTCCCACTTGTTGAGGTCCATCCCTAAGGCCTTCAGATCCCTCTTGCAGATGTCCTTGTATCGCAGCTGTGGTCTACCTGTAGGGCGCTTTCCTTGCACGAGTTCTCCATAGAGGAGATCCTTTGGGATCCGGCCATCATCCATCATCCGGCCATCATCCATCATCCATCATCCATCATCCGGCCATCATTTAAAAGATCAAGCAACACTATTTCTATTTTATTCTCCACTTCCTTCTTTAAATCTATTCAACTGCACATACCGTTCCTTTCTACTGTGTCCATGCTCACAATTTATCTGTACAGTGTGAGAACTTGGCGGTAGCGTCTAGTCCAACATGACCTGCAAAGTTACAGTGTTCTAGAACCTACAAAGTGATGATGTTCTGTCTCTCTTGAGACAATAAACAGAGAGTTCACAGGATAATAAATGAATAAAATTACTATCACAAAGTGTCTTATTTGAAGAAAAAAAAAGTTTTTTTCCCCCTTGCAGATACAAGCTGACCAGAATAACATTAATTTTTCAACATCAGTGTTGTTGGCTTAGGGACATGAGCTGCCATTTATCAAAGTATGTCTCCTGCTGAAAAATGGGCAAGAGCGAATGCAGATGGAAGGAGTTTGATTTATGCCCTATCAAATGGTTTGTGTTTTCCTATATCTGGAAGCACGTCTTTGAAAGGTATCATGCTTTCCCTGTCAGCCTTTAATGAATAGAAAAATCCTACCAGACGTGTGAATGAACAACAGCAAGGACCAATGTACAGCCGGCCATCCATTGATCAGCAGAGTGAAGCAGTATGTTCCATTGATTCCTCTAGTGTGCAGTAATATCAAAATGAAGATCAATCCTTGAAAAACACCTCATAAAGTGTTCGGTGAGTATGTAGCACAGTAGGCTACATGGTGGAGTTTGATCTAACGTTGCCAGTGAAATACAGCATTACATTTTCCAGTATACTGAAACAACACCAAAATACCACTTTCATGAACTGATTATAAGAAAACGAGTCAGCTCCCAGGTTCCTTATTTTGACTGGTATCACATGGGGGGAAAGGAATGAGATTAGAAAGGATTTTCATTAAATATAATAATAAAAAGCAACTTTTGTGCCAAGGCAAAGTAAAGAAAGATTCCGTTTTCTATTGAGCAGTGAACTATATTCTATCAACTGTAGTTTGGTTATCTGGGACCTTCTGAAACTGAGAGAAAATGGCTTCCAGCACAATCCTAAGCATGTCTCCTCAGAATTCCCACTCAGTTCAGTGGAGTTTCTCTCATAGAAATTGTGCATAGAATTTCACAGCCCAGTCCTAACTCACTCCTTGTGCAGAGATGCAGCAGTACCAACATGGTAGGTACCTGCTCTATCCTGTGGGGGAGTTTTGGCCTCTGGTGGCCTCCTCAGGGAAAGGGAACATTTGTAAACTTTGGAGAGCCAGGGTGGTATAGTGCTTTGGGAGATGGACTTAGATCTGGAAGATCCAGGTTCAAATTCCCCCTCAGGCATGAGATTTCCTGGGTACCCTTGGGTCAGTCACTTTCTCTCAGCCTCACCTACCACACAGGGTTGTTGTGAGGACAAAAGGAGGGGGGCAGCTGTATCCACTGCCCTGAGTTCTAGCAATATCATTGGCCTAAGTCCATGTGGACCTGTGAAGGTGGTTCAAGGTGAGAAAGGGGGTATGAATTCAGTGGATACTGCTGCCCACCTTCTTCCACACCCGCATTGCTGCCCCTTTCCGCCCACCTCTCCCTCCCTTCTATCCCCATGTGAACTTACTGGGGCCGGTAGATGTCTGGAGTCAACTGGTATGCAGAATCAGGCCTGGCCAGCCCATACGCTCTGGTGTGCTGCCTGTTGCGACAGCTGGAAAGCCCCTATCACCAAACTGCTTGCTCCAGTAGCATGCAACAACAGTAAGATTGGGCCATCTTAGTAATGATCTAGACACTGTGCAGCCAGAGAGCATAATTTATCAGCTCCCAATGTAGTTAAAGTCACTACATGGGGCATCATAAAGCAGCATCCGTGCAAAAAGTTGCCATTTGTTTCCACTGTCTGATTCAATCGAGATTATTTCCCAAGTGTATGCAAAGCAAACTGAATTAGAATGACTCAGCACAAAACATTATTGTCTTGGGATCCAATGTAAGCAGATCTTCTAATTGCCTGCCGTACAGGAAGCAGAATTCCTTGCACACTAAAGCATCTTTGAATCTCACCAATCAGCAACTAGGAGGGCTTCCACAAAAGCCACTCTCTCTGTTTTTTAAATCCATTTGTTTGGCCATTTAATTATGAGACTTCAGACATTTTTCCTCCCAAACCACTGTTGCAGTCTCATGTTTTTTCTTTCTTTTAAAAATGCTGATTTAATCATGTTTTTTTTGTTGGTAAATTTTCAGCACTATTGCAGGAGAACTCCCTGCAGAGTGAACTGACTAGGAAAATTGACTCACTTGGTATGGAGGACTGGTTAGTAGTATGACAGCGTAGTCCTATTCCAGATTGGACTGTCGGAGGGAGGGATTTACAACAGTGGAAAAGGCTTCTGCTGTCATCAAATGGCTGCCTTTTTGCCATTTAACATGGCCGCCATATTGGGAGCGCTGCTGCAAGAGGCTGCAGCGCTTCCCATATGTTGCCAGACCCCACTGCAGCTTCTGGAACAGGTAGGCAGCGGCAGGAAGGGGGCAAAACTGGGCGGGGGGGGGACCTGGAGGGATGAAACTGGGTGAGGGGAAAGAAAGGGGGACAGGATGGTGATGGGAGGGAATGGATCTGGAGGCAATTGTGCTTCCAGATTCTATCCCTTCCATCAGCAGTGTCCCAGCTCCCTTTCTCCCCTTGGAATTGTGCCAGCTAAAGAGCTGGCACAGGTCTGTGGAGACCCACTGTGGAGCAGGAAGCTTACAAAAACTTATCCTCTTCATAGACTGCTTGACCATCAATAGGTCTTCTTGGAACTACACTAGCTATTTAGCTGATGCAAATCTGAAGAGTTTCAGGGCGTGTGCTGGGCTAGGAAAACAAAGATAAGATCTTGGTGTGTGCTAAGAGTGATCCACTCTTCTGCCCCCAAGTCACCCAAATGCTCCTGAACTGCTCACAAACCACCTGCATTGCCACCATGCCTGCTCAAATGTGGCATCCGGGATCTGCTGGCAGTTGCAAAGAGCTTCTGGCCACTTGCACCAGGAGCTGTGGAGTGCACAACAGCAGTGCACCAGCAGTGCATACCACTGTAACAGGACTTACGGCAGCAGATCACAATATTGCTGCCATAGGTCCTGCATAGAATTGGGCCATTATAGCCCAATCCTAAATACCCCCCCCCCGCTGATGCAACCACTCCAACAGACTGTGCATCATCCTATAATGGGAGGGGGCAGCTGCAGAGGTCTTCTCATGGTAAAGGAACTTTCATTTCCTTACCCTGGTATAAACTTCCACTTGCCAAATGGGTCTCCTCAGATCTGTGCCATTTTGCTGGCACAAGTCTGAGGAGGGTAAGGGAGAGAGAACAGGGACAGGATCCTAGTGCATGCTGGTGCCACAGCGATTCACACCCTTCCTCACCCATTTCACCCCCACTCATCCCCCTCCCACCTAGACCAGTGTTTCCTCTAAGGTGCACAGCATGAAGGTTGGCACCCCAGAACCAGTGGCGGACCTCCTATTCATTCTATGGGGCAAATAGCCTGGGCACAGAGCCTCACGCGCCTTTAGGACCCCATGGAAGCCTCTCTGAGACTCCCGATGGGGTTGGAAACTGTGCTTCTGGTTTTCTGGAAGCACAGTTTAATGCACTGGGGAATCTCAGAGAGGCTTCCCTGATGTGTCCTGGACCTTTGCTCCAGGGTGCAGGGTTGGGGAGGAGGTCTGGTCTAGAGGGTAGAGCCTCCATTTGCCTGAAGATTAACATCCACAAGGTCGCCAGTTCGAGGCCACCGGCACCGTGCGACCTTGAAGCAGCTGGCAAGCTGCAGCTGAGCTGTTCCATCTGCTCGGAGCGGGGGAGGATGGAGGCCAGAATGTTAAACCAGATCGGAGTGTAACATCTTGAATGTGGTGGTTCTTGAAAGAAAGAACCTTCTTTCAATTTGTAAAAATCCCTGCGTGGATTTAATAAGCCTGCCTGTGTAAACCGCCTTGAATAAAGTCTTGAATAAAGACCAAAAAAGGCGGTATATAAATACTGTATATTATTATTATTATTATTATTATTATTATTATTATTATTATTATTATTATTATTATTGGGGAGGTTAGCCACTGCCCAGAATGACATCATCGCTGAACATCCAGAGGTGGCATCACAATGAGTCCAATTAGAGGAAAAGCTGGTCCAGACCCTCCCTCATTCTTCCTCCCCACACTGTTTCTCCCAGCACCCATCCCTACTCCAACTTATGGGCATTGGCGGTGCGCGGCTCCTCTGTTGACATGAGTGGCTGCTAGCTATGTCTGCTGGTGGCCTCACTGTTTGTGCCATCATCATGGCACACAATGGCCCAGCATTTCTGCAGGCAGAATGCAATGCTTCTGCCAGTAGATCTATCACTTCGAATTGGGCTGTTAGTTTCTTAATTGAAGGTATTTAACTTAATAGTGTTTAATTTCTTAAACACTTAAATCTTTAATGTCTTAAACATTTCTAACAGCCCCATCTTATACTATTTAGCCAGTGCAAGTCCGAGAAGAGATTGGGGGCATGCCAATTGCTAACAGAGGGGATAGCATCCGGCACAAATTGCCTGTGCCAGGTTCCATTCCATCCTGCCTCCATTGCACCCTCTGCCGTCCCCCACCCCATCCCACTCTCCCAACCTACCTTCATCGGCAGGTGCTTTGCCTGTCATCTCTGTGTATGGAACTACTCTGACCTCAGCGCCAGCATTCCAGGAGCGCATGGGTCTGCATGCTTCCAGAAGACCATTTATGACTGCTGTAAGGTGTGCCAGTGGATAATAGAGCAGTCAAGCCTTAGCATATTTCTAATTGGAATCTGGAAAAAGAAAATGCCTCCTTAGGTAGCTATTCACAAACATTGCTACCCCACGTCATACAGATGGAAGTCATCAAGCTTTGACTGGTAACATTGTATGTTTCGAGAGAAACTTTAATATTTCCTGTAAAAATTGTTTCATTTCTTTTTCTGGCAAATAGCTGAATTCTTATGTGCCATTCAAAAAGTGGATAGTGGCCACTCCTTTGGAGTTTAAAAAAAAAAAAAAAGTATCACAAGCAACCACATTATTGCCAATTTTACTAACGGTTTTTTTAATGACCCACATAACCATGAAAATGTGTGCGTACGCAAAAGAAGACTGTTTTTATTATGTCAGTTAAATTCACAAGATGTGCCTCATAACGGTGGGCAATGAGTGCATTTCATACAAGTGCGGGCTATGCTAATATACTGATTTAAAGCAAAAAAATAAAGCCATACACCTGTTCCATTGAGAAACAGCTCTGAAGTGGGCACCATCTGGGCTCAATATTCGCCACCAGCCCAGCAATAACATGTTTGTTCAGGTTTTAAAATAAAACGTCTGGAAAGATAGACAATTGGTTAGATTCTCAAATATTTGCTCTTTTTCCTGTGTTTGATTAGGAAGATGTGAAATGATCTCCGCCATTGCATTACAAACGTTAAACAGTAAATGTCAAATTGCTTTGGGTCTCTTGTCTTTTATTTGATCTTTTGCACCATATGTGTGATTAGCCATTATAGCCTGTGTACTGAATACCTACGCAGCTCTTTTCCTGATGTCATCATAAGAGAACAAGGATGCGCTCTAAAATGCAAGCATTGGAAGAGTTTCAGACAATTTGCTCTTTGTTTCTATCTGCAGTTCTGTTGCAGTTTGTAGTTTGAACTCTTGGTAGTTCTATTGAACTACAATATTTTGTGAGGCTGTTACAAGGTTTTTTTCTTGTTTCAGTTGGCTATGTTGCTTGCCCACTGCATCCCAGGCCTAAGCTTCCCAGTGCCCACTAGAGCAGTGGTGCCAAAGCAGCTGCTGCTGTATCCAGCAGATGCCTGAAGCTGCTGGAAGTCTCCTTGGGGGAAGCCTCAAGCCCCAGCACCAGCTATTTTGCTGACACAGACTTGAGAGATACTATGTTGGGCTTTTCAGCCCAACACAGAGTTCAGGATGTAGTGGAGCAGAGTTCTGCCAGTCCCATTCTCCTCCCATCCTGTTTCCTCTCCCTGCCCTGCCCTCGTTCCACCCTCCCCCCGAGGCCAAACCACTGCCTGGAGATTTCACTTATCCCCGGCGGTGGTGCGTCCTCCTCCTGCCAGTGCTGGACCCAGCACCTGATGGACACAAGCCCAGTGCCAGGGCACCCTATTCACCAGGTGCTGCAGACTTTACAGCACATTTACAGCACCCAGCACCAGCGCTAGGGTTCAGCGCTGGTCCTGAAAGTGTTTAGGAGTGGGCCCTTAGGCATTTATGAATTGGCACCCCCACACTGCATTTCCCAACAGGTGTGTGTCTTTGATTTCCCTTAGGCAACTGAGGGTCCAATCCTATCCAACTTTCCAGTACTGATTCTGCCATGCCAATGGGGAATGCCAATGCTGCATCCTGCAGGGTGAGCGGGGGCCACCTCAAGGTAAGGGAATGTTTTTCCCTTGCCTCAGGACTGCATTATAGCTGCATCAGCGCTGGAAATGTGGATAGGATTATGCCCTGATTTTTTTACCAATCATTAAATTATTATGTCTGGTACCCTATGAACAGATTACATTAAGCTCCTCCTACAACTGGAAGGTTGTGTGCTTGTTTTTTCCTGGGTACACCACCATGCCAGGACAATGATCCTTGACTGCCAATAGGCCCTTTGTTCACAGCAGAGTCAACCTTTACACAAAGTGTAGCACTGAGCAGCAAAGTTGTCAAGAAATACTGCAGAATGGATGAGCCCCCCGCCGCCGCCCTGCCTGTCTGCCATCCTCAACAGCATGCCACTGATAGAGTTGGTCTGGCTGGCCCTCCAATCATTTTCTGGCTTGCTGAAAACAAGTCTAAAGATGATGGCGGCAGCGGCAGCAGCTATTTTCTCCCTCCAGTGGGACTGTGACTCCAGATCACCTCTTCCCACCCACCGGGCTTCTTACACCTCCTGTGGCTCCAGATCATCTCTTCCCCCCCCCCAAACCAGGCTTCTTACAGTACCAAGTGGGTAGGGAGAGGAAATGTGGAGTATGCCTGCCTGTCTGCCCCCTTTCCTCACCTCCTCTCCCCTCAAGCTGTTCTTGGTATGCAGTTGTTGATGCCATTCCTTTTTCCAATGAACAGGAGGGTTTTCAGCATGTTCCTGTCCCTTTGAAACAGGAGCGACACAGAGGGTGACAGCTCCTAGGAAGGGAAGGAAAGGTGGCATGTGGAGGCACACACACACCTGTAGGGGCGGCAAAATGGGGGGGGGCACTTAAGCAGTGGAGAGGCATGGGCTGCCCCTAACTAACATCAGTCAGAATTGGCAGTTGTCTCAATATATTTTTAAAGTAGGGTCATTTTTATTATCTTTTTCTATAGCCCCTAATCAGAGGAAGTTTGTCAGGTTTTTGTTTTTGTTTTTTTACTAGAGGGGCATGGAGCAAACCTGACTGGAACAAAAATGAACTGCAATAAATAAATGACTGGAATAGAAAGATAAACTGCAAGGAAACAGTGTTCTGAAGGATGTTCAGCCAGAAGACTGAAAATTGCCTCCATCAGAAGAGTACTCAGCAGCAATTCATGGCATGGATCCAGACACTCCTGTTGTGCAAACAGAAGGCACTTCTGTTCATGCATGAGGTCTGCATGAGTGCATGTGTGTGCTGCTTCCCCTCCTCCATCTGCAGCTCTTCCAGCATGACTGTGAGGTCACAGAATGCAGGGCAAGTAAAAAGATGGGAAGGGAGGAAAACAGGTTCATGCGTGACAGTGGGAAAAGAAGAAAGAGAACGGGGGCAGAAAAAGAAGAGAAGAAAACAAATGAGGCAGGATTATCTGGACATAGAGCAATGGACACAGACTGACTGATAGGAACTGGAACTGTCTTTGAAGAGGTAGCCCATGCTCCAAAGGTAGCTATCATCATTATCATGTCATCAGTGGAGGTTTGGGGGGGGGGGTGAGTTCACTGGCATGCCATGTGCTTGCGCACATACACTTCCCCCTGTTTATCTTTATTGCTTCTGCTACCTGTCTTAATCCATCTGTACATATTGGCAAGCGTTCATCAGAGAAATAATTGATTGCCAGGCTTCCTCTCCTCATTGATCATGGAGGACTGTGCGCGTTATACCAAGAAAGGTCTGGAGCTGTTTCTTGGGCAGAATCCATAACCCTCTAGCCAGGTGCGGCCACCATTTTTTTTCCTCTCACCAACCCCCCTCCCCAAAAAACAAACCTTGCACCTTTCCCTGGGTGGCTGAGGAAGGCGCCATGCCAAACTGAGCAGCCCGCCCCTTCCCCTTCTCGTCAGCTCCAGCTGTCTGGGTGCAGCCTCCTCACTTCAGTCCTGTTTGATACTCTGCTCTTCCAGTTCAACAGGCCTTGTGGGGATGAGGAGGCTGCACTCAGGACATCTGAAGGGGAAGGAAGCAGAGGAACCTTTCCATTTCCAGGCCCACTTGGCTGCTGTCTTCAGAAGCTGGGGTGGGGAGCAGCACAGGGGCTCAAGGATTCCCCTCTCCTTCTTTTAGCAGTGCTGGAGAAAGAAGGGGGGCCACTGCTGCCTGGATCCTCTTCCTGCTCACTTAGAATGAGGGGAAGGGGATTGGAGCACCAAATGGGGACCTCCATTGGTAGAGGACCAGAAGGGACAATGAGAAGAAGGAGGGGGAGGGGCCCCTCCTCTTGTGGTGCCACTCCCTGAACTCACCAATCTATAAAGGACCTTCGGTCCTCTTTGTCAGGGACCAGACCTACCTCTAGCACAGGCTTCTGCTCACACTACAGAATTCTTGGAGTCCAGACAACAACTTGAATATATCTTTGTTTCCACAGGCTTGCACGCAATGAATTTTGGTCAACCAGCTGTGTTCTGTGGACTCACTAGTGTTCACACACACACACACACAGGGACGTTTATGCACTCCAGCGTAAAAAACCTGAAGCCATGAAATAGTGTTTCTCTCTAAGTGCTGTTTTCTCTGTAAGTGTGACAGAGATAACTTACTGAAGCCAGGAAATCTGAATTGATATTTCCCTGAAGGGAGTGCCTTACTCCCACAGACAAATAGCAAGCTTTGGTTCTACAGGATATTTCTTCATCTTGGTCGATTTGGTTGTTCACCTGGGAAAATTAAGGAAATCGGTACTTGCACCGACATATTCTTGATTGAGTGAAAGAGCCACAGGAATTCACATCTTTTGCAGATGGCCTTTTTCCATTCTCAGATGGCCTTTTGTTCTCCACTCGTTCATTTCCTTTCCCACTTTGATCTACTGTTCAACTACCACTTTCTTCGCAGCTCACCCTGCTTCCCTATCTATAGTTCACATCCTTCCTGTTCTGTATCATTTAAATGTACAGTATGTGTTAATAAGGGAATCGTCTTTTGCTGTCCATGCCATGCCTCCTTTGCAAACCAGTCACATAAGAATGCTATTTTAAACCAAGTATATTTGATTTCTCTGTGTTCAATCAATAAGTATATTTTGATGGAAATCAAAACAGTGGTGTGGTCTTATTTCAGTATGCAGGATGTTCCAAAGCCATGTATCTATTGTTTTACACTAAGGTAATAGAAGTATAAATCCATAATTGTGGTATATTGTTCAACATGGACTACCCTTGAAGCCAACCTGCTATGGAGTGTTGGGGATAGGGTTGTTAGTCCATTTTCCCTTCCTAACTGCACCCCAGTCACATGCATGCACTGGAGGACTTCCTTGGAAAGCAAGCTGACTTTGCTCTACAGGCAAGATTCAGGATTCTGCATACCCCTTCCTTAAGCCTTCCTTCTGATCCTCACACTTAAGGCCTCAAGGATATTCCTGCTCCTCATAAAACACCATCTGAAGATGCCACCAAGGAGTCAGCTCTTTGTTCAGAGCTACAGCACACTGAACTTTGTTCAAAGTTATAGCACACTCAAAAGTCCAGAATTCTGTTATCTGTCTTTCATTACTGTGCGGTGACTGCCAAAACTCTGCCTTCTTTTTCCCTCAGCCCGGCTTGTCAGCAGTAAGGCCCACACAACTGTTATTTTCTCATGGACTCCACCAGCTTTAACCAGAGGTTTTATTTACAGAGTTATCTCTGAAAGCTGTTTCTTCACAGCAACCAAACAAGTTTATTAAACAGGGTTCTACAGAACTCCTTGCCAGGCTCTGAAACGCAGGCTTGTAGCAGGATTGCTCCTCGTCCAAATAATGAAAAGAAGGGAATCTGGTAGCAAAATTCACTGCACCTGATGTCACATATGTGTTGGAGTCACTGTGTCCAAGTCACAAGTTGGGTCATGAGTCACCAAACCCCTGACTCAATTCGACTCGTGAGTCACAGTAGGCAGCTGTTGCGAACTCAACCTAAGCTGCTTATAGAGTCATTTTTTACTCTATTCCAAGGCATTACAAGTCGTGGCACACACGAAAAACAAGTCATCACTTGAGTCAGTTCAAGGCATGACTCATTTCAAAGTCACTGGCTCTAAGTCATGAGTTGCATCCAAGTCAGTAATGTTTGTGACTCAAATTGACACAAGTAATGAAAAATCAGTGCTTTCACGACTTGAGGCCATAATCCCAACCAACTTTCCAGCAATGATGTAAGGACAATGCAACTCCGAGGTAAGGGAACAAACTTTGCCTTACCTTACTTTGCCTTACCTCCATGACTGCCGCCCAACTGCAGGATGCAGTACATGACCCACTGGCACAGCTATACCAGTGCTGGAAAGTTGATTAGGATTGCACCCTGAGTCATCATGACCAAGGACCCATCCCTCCTTGATGTCAACACGTGTAGGATGTGGGGGCACAATGGACACAAGATTCTGATTAAGTGATCTTGAGACTGCCAGACCAAATAACTATGCAGAAAGGCCTGTGAATTTTTGCTCAAGAATTACCCAAACCCATTATGCAAAACATGTCATCCCCCTGTAAACGCTTAAAACAGATGTGTCAGCAAGATGGAGAGTATCAAAATGCAAAGCATTTAACAACTTCAAAACCACAATGATTCAAGGTCAAGCAAGTATCAGTTTAAGAACATTCTTGACAACCGAAAGTTTCATGCAGGGTGGATTCATGCACAATGATTATATCTTTTTTAAAAAACAATGCTATGAGTTTCTCTTTTTAAAATCAAATGTTGGTGCAAAGTTCTTTCTCTGTCACACTACAATATAGTTGACAGCATTTCATAGAACATCTGCTATTAAAAGATATGTTACTTGGAAAGCTGAGTGATATCGAAATATTTCTTGGCTCATTGAGCCTGGGTAACCACACCCCTCGCCACCATTAATGCTGATAGGATTTAGGCATGTGTGCTGCTGGATTAAAAAAGGGAAGCTCAAGGGAAGAAAGGGAAGCTCAAGCAACTGCTTTTTTGAAAAAGGAACCATGACAAGTATGCTGCAGGAGACAGAGAGAAGGAAGCACATGTGGCATTAGAATTAATTTTAATTTTTTTCCCCCGGTGGTAAAATTCTTAATAGAATCGACAAGAGGCAGAGCTGATCGTGTCATACTTTACACTGCTTGTTGTAAAGTGGTTTTTTTTTAATGTTACCACAACCCTTTGATTATATTAAAATTTTAAACAAATGCTTAGTCCTCTGGTGGGCCGCTGTGAGATACAGGAAGCTGGACTAAATGGGCTTATGGCCTGATCCAGCAGGGCTCTTCTTATGTTCTCTGTCAATCAAAGGATATAATAATAAAGAGAAGGGGGATACTAAAGGCTGAGAGTGAAGGAGAATGAAAGGGGGCCATCCAGAAAGGCTTCAGTGAAATCATTTTGTTTCCATTGCAAGGAAGGAAAGGCTCGGCAGATTCATTAATGGGTTCGAAAGGATGAATTCCCTGCTCTCACCTCAGTGAGAAATCTTGCTGATCACCCCATTAGAGGAAGCCCCGGGCACAGTGATATTGCAGTGGTATTGAGATGCCAAATCTGTTTTGCTTCCCTCTCATTCTGTGAAGTGTGAAGCTCATGCAACAACACACAGATGGAGCTGTGGCAGTTTCACACCACTGTTTTAATTATGTGTTGTGTGAGACTTGAGAATGTGTTTTTTTTCAATTTAACACCTTTTCATTGTATTGGAGCCTCCCCCCTTCCATCCACTCCACCTTTTGCTCTTCTTGTGTGAGGCATTTCCCTGTTGAATACTATTTCTCACTATACAGTACAAACACCATCCTGTTGTTAATCTTTTGAGGTAAATAATACCAATTGCTTCATGTGAGGGGGAAAACGTTCCATTTTTCTTTATGGTGTCATTGCCCTCTTTGGAAAGGTGGTTCTCATTGAACGCATAGCAGCGTAAGGGCCCAATCCTATCCAATTTTCCAGTGCTGGTGCAGTTGTGACAGTGGGGTATGTGCTGCATTCTGTGGTGTAGGGGCAGTCACTTGGGCCATCTCAGGATATGGAATAATAATAATAATAATACATGTATTTATATACCGCTTTTCTTGGTCGTCAGATTTCTCCTCAGACTTTATTCAAGGTGGTTTACATGGGTGGGCAGCCTGTTCTAAATCCCCATAGGGATTTTTACAATTGAAGAAAGGTTCTATCTTTCAAGAACCACAACATTTCAGATGGATCTTTTTGATCTGGTATCATATTCTGGCCTCCGATTTCTGCCCACGCAAGCTGACAAGCAGCTCCTTCATCTCTCACATGGAGGGCAGCCAAGACGCTTCTTTGCTCACACCAAAGAGCAGGTGGAATAACTCGGCTCAGCTTGTCAGCTGCTTCAAAGTCTCTCCATTCACTGTGCCGGTGGCCTCAAACTGGCAATCTGCGGATGTTCAGGCAAACGGAGGCTCTACCCTCTAGACCAGACCTCCTGCCCAGGAGGAGGGAAGAATGTGTTCCCTTACCACGGGACGACATTGTGGCTACACCGGAGCTGGAAAATTGGATAGGATTGAGCCCTAAATCAGATAGGATAGCACAACAGGGTAACTTGGCACAACGTCAGAGGCAGGAACTGGAAGAAGAGATGGATTCTGGCATTTGGAAGCTGTCGGGGTTTTGTAACAGGCTGACATCAATTTAAGCTTGCAGTATAATACACCAGTTTATAATAAAGCCCACACAGCATTAGCCTTTGTGAAAGTTGCACATGATAATCAGACAGTTACTGGCCTTTGATGGAATATGTTACATTCCAGAAATTTTAGCTTGGAGTGGCATGAAAAAAGAACAGTTCAGAAACAGATGGATGCCATGAAAGGAGGGGAACAAAGGGAGAGGCTGTCACATCTATAGCCATGTCCTCAGGATATCTGGTTGTAGTTTAGTCTTACAGAACTGAAATCTATGTTAACATATTATAATAATAATAATAATAATAATAATAATAATAATAATAATAATAATAATAATAATACACCAGATTTAGCAATAGTGGAAAAGAAAATGGTCCGGATTATAGATGTGGCAACACCTAGGGATGTGTGAATTGAAGACAAAGAGTATGAAAAAGTAACCAAGTACAAAGATCTTCAGGTTAAGGTGGAGCAACTCTGGCAAAGAAAGGCGAACACTGAGCCAATAGTAGTGGATGTTTTAGTTGCCACTCCAAAAAATGTGGGGGGGGAATAAAAAACCCCTGCACACCTTCAGTGTAAATGACGGGCAGCCCAATCCTGAGCTGCCCACAGTGCCCAGGCTCGGCGGCTTCACAGAGGGCTCCTGCCGGATCCTGTGCCTCCTGTGCTATCGCAGGAGGCTCCTCGGGAGAAGGGGACATTTGTCCCCTTCCCCCAAGTAAGGGAAGCAGCCCCGCAATGGAGCTACTCACTTTAGCAGCGACCAAAAGGTTGGCGCTAAAGTAAAGGCACTCGCGTAGGGCGCGCAGCCCTCCACGAGTGCCTTGGATCCTGCGGAGCTCAGCTCCGTGGATCCGCCTCTCCCCCTCCCCTGACATGCCTTCCCCTTCCCTGGAACGCCTCCCCCATGCCCCTGGCCACGCCCCCACCTCCCGTTCCGCTGCCCAGCGGTCCGGGAGACTGTGGAGCTGCAGAACCCAGGCGACCAACACATGCTAGCCCAGCGCCAGCCGGTGCTGGGCTAGCTCTGGCAGGAGCCCGGCGGTGAGCCCCATAAACGTGCCTTACAGCACGTTTGCGACTGTGGTCCGTGGCGCGGAGCCATGCTGCAGACCTCAGGATTGGGCTCATAACCACACAAGAGCTGCAAAAAACAGCTCTACTTGGAACTGCATATAGTTTACACAAATACCTCTAGATATCCTAAATCCTTGGGAAGGACTTGATATTTAGAAAATGCCAGCCACCATCAGGTGGGCTGTGACTAACCAAAATCATCATCATCACCATCATCATCATCATCTAGAATCAATCTGAACTAGACCATGGCCTTCCTCATCATCTCAGTTTTGGCTTGTTCCACATTTGTCTAAATAATTCAGAGGAAGACTCCTAGGGGGACAATCCTAACCAGGTCTACTCAGAAGTAAGTCCTATTTTGTTCAATGGGGCTTACTCTCAGGAAAGTGTAGTTAGGATTGCAGCCTCTGTCAGACCACAGAATGTATGGTCACAGAATTTGTAGACCCACTTCTAGTGGCTGCTTTCCTCAAGGCTGATCCAGAGACAGTTGGATTCCCTCTTTAAGTACTTAAACTGGAGTTTTAAATTATCTTTAAATGTGAGGATGCATAAATCAGGAATGAAGGACTCAGATTACAAGTTTACCTAACATTATAAGACATACTGAACAGCTTACAGACAGAGACATGTCCCAGTTCTGATTTTATACTTAGGACCATGTTATACATAGGAAGGTACCAAGTTGATTTTCTCAGAGTCAAGCTGTTTGTCCCTCTAGCTATATACTGTATACACTGACTGGCAGTAGTTGCTTATTGTCAGGAGCCATTCCAGAAATTCTGGTGCCTGTTCAATTCCTATAAAGCCTTTGGGGTGGGGGGGGACTTCACTGTTCCAGACCTACTTGGACACTACTTGGGAGCTTTTTTTACCTTGTCAAATAACAGACACCTCATGGCGGAGGAAAGGATTAGGAGTCCAATCCTGAGCTCACACCACCGGCACTCCGCCAGCAGCGAGTGTTTGCAAACATGCCATAAAACACGTTCACGACCCTCAGTGCCGGTCCAACATCAGTGCTAGTTCAGTGCCAGCTGGCACTGGGCTAGCATCGGTGGATCACCGGTGCGCTCAGCGGTTGCCCAAACCGTGGGGCGGCGGAGAGGTAGGTAGGGATGTGGGGGGAGGCAGGGAAGAGGTGTTTTGGGATGGGGAAAGGCAGAGGGCAGGTGGTGAAGAGGTGTGCCAGGGGATGGAGCAGGGGAGGAGGGAGGTGGGACCCGAGGAGCTCTGCTCCTCCACATCCAGAGCCTCCATGTAGGGTTGCTGGCCCAACATGGAGGCTCTTGATTCTGCACTAGCCCAAGGCTGCTGCAGAATCGAGTAGCCCCATTGCAAGGTTGCTTGCCTTACCCAGGGGAAAGGGACAAAAGTCCCTTCCCCTGAGCTGCCACCAGCAGCTGCCCAGTTGTGCTTAGGATGCTGGCGCAGCCATTTTCAGTGCCATAGCATCCCCACACTCCAGAATTGGGCTGTGTGACTCCGTTCCTCACCACTACAGTCCAATCAGATCCTCCCAAAGCTGCTATTTAAAAGAGAGAGAAAAAAGGTGAGGCCCATCAATGCTAATGATGAGTTTAGTGCAGGGGTTGCCAACCTCAACTTTAGGGCTCCTGGACCTTTAAGAATTGAGCAGAAGAGTTTTAAAATAGAAGAGTTTAACCATTGTTAAAGGTCCAGGAGCCCTAAAGTTGAAAGATTGGTCCCCCCTGGTTTAGTGTAATGGGTTACACTACACTTTGGGTTACACTATGGCCCAAAGTCTACCACCAAAGTTTTGTTTGGAAATTAGCCCCTATATGTTCCTACATATATGACAGTTTCAGGGCAGAACACTTGGCCTAGCCCCACCCCTTCCAACAGTGGTGCACTGTTGAACCCCCTCCATCCAATAAGAATAAGTTGGTACAGACTACAGCAGGGATTTTGTCAACATCTTGCTAGAAGAGGTGAAGCTAAGCCATGCTTACCGCTTGGAAGCCTCGTGCATGCAGAGATGTTTGGGGCTAACCTATAAAGAAGATTTCAGCTTAGCAGTTGCAGGATAAAGAGACACGTTCTCTTTTGAATTGGTAACTGGTTAAAGAACAGGAAGCAGAGCATATAAAGAAATTCTCACAATGCAGAGAAATAAAAAGTAAAAATGTAGGGAAAGTGTTCTCTAATAGTCATGGCATGAAATGAATACATACAAGGGTAGATTCTTCTAACTTGCTTTTTCCCTATTTAGGCCTCCAAACTCTCACACATGCTGACTTTGCTAGTAGAGATATACAGGGTGACCCAAAAGTAGGTGGACAGTAGGTGGAATAGGGTGAAACAATGGTGTTCATTATAACTATGGCGTTTGTGTTATATTATATTAAATTTTATAACTAAATTTATTTAAATTTAATATTTTTCTTTTCTTTTCAGATAGTTCAGAGAACCCACAATGGCAAATAATTTAAATACTGATGCAAGAAAATATTATCATTTACTGTCCACCTACTTTTGGTTCAACCTGTATATTAGTTTTGAATACAGCCATCAGTGTGCCTCTAATTGCTACATTGTAGAAGTAATATTTCTTTGAGCCAATAACAAAATCAGAATTTATTTTTAAAGTATGTTAGCGTTATAAACTGGTATGCACATAACACATGGAATTTTTTTTTATAGTTGCATTTTCCATGATTTCCATTCCATACATATAGATGGCTCACCTATTTTTAACAACGTGCCATTATACTAAAAGTTGGCTGCCTTTGGCAAGCCTGTTTCACAAAATTGCTGCCGTATCACAACAGTTTTGTTACCTATACGTACTTAAAACAAACAAAAAAAACAACAACCCACAATCAATGCATAGAATGCTGCAACTTTCGTAGCAGGCTCTTCCCCCTAAGCCATTTGAGTGAAAAATGCTTGTCTTTAAGTGCATGTACTTAGAGTATAATGGTTCCTTCCAATAAAACTATTGAGAAACACTTTTACTTGCTCTTTGGGGTTTAGTGTGGCTTGTTTATGGAGTGCCAATTACAACTAATCTGAACCAGAGAACCTCTGGGCACTTCCATATTAGGAAACAATTTTAAAATACAGTCATATAACAATGAGACGCTATTAGAGAAACAGCCTGGAGATGTCTAGTAAAGAGGTTCTCTGGGAAAACAGATGGAATTTTAGAAATTATTTTCTTAAATGGAGGAAATGCTCTTCCGGTTGGTAATTATTCTCTCATCTCCAGAGAAATTTCTCTCCACCCCCCCTTTTTTTCTTCACGAATGTATATAAAGTAGAAGGTGTCATTGAGTTGCAGCACTGACACATAACTTCTGAATAATCTAGTACTGTGATTTTGAAACTTTTTACCTTCAACAGGCCCATTCCTCATTTCGTCTTCTGAGGAATGCCTGTGCATTGCCGATCATGCTTATGATGGGGATATATTTGAGGTTTCACGCTCAGTTCCCAACAGCTGCTGGACAGGTCTGCTGAACATCACTGTTGACCTACGTGAACTTCCGGTGGACTTCAGAGCATTCCAAACATTACCCTGCACTGCACTGTGCACCCTCCTCTGCTGCAAGTTGTTTTCAGGAAAGCTTGTCTGCAATTACAGATCTTCTCATCGAGGATCTCCTAATAAACTTCTAAGAAATCCCAGAGTTCCACTGAACCCAGTGTGAAAACCACTGATCAAATCCCATAAGGCAAAATGCATGTTCTGACAGTGTAGCGTACCCATAAGATTGGGCCATAAGCCAAGAATTTTCAACTGTTAAAAAAAAATGCAAGTGGTACTTACAAGGACCACCTCATAGCACCTTTTGCAGGTAGTACTTTTGTGAGGGCCACCACTAGAGATGGCAGCTGTGACTTGCCCCATAGTTTTCCCTGCAGCAAAGAAGTGGCTTCTAGTGTGGTCAAGGCAGGCAGGGTGGCTCCATAGATGGGGCCTGTGGGACATGGGTCAGGGGCCCAGGCAAGAGCCCAGACCTGTGCTTGGCCAACTCCTGACAAAGGGATAGGCCACGGCTACCTCTCAGGCTCGCAAAGCAAGGCCCTTGGGTAGTGGCGTAGCTAGCAGGGAGTGGGTTGCCCTGGGTGCCACCCTCGGAGGGGGGAGTGACACCACTAGTGACCAAAATTGTGGAAATCTTGGTTGTTAGGAATAATACCATCATGCTATAAATCATTTGATGTGTAATTTACAGCAGAATGCAATGAAACAAACTGGAGTGAAATATCTCAATTCTATCAAACATGATGGCCAAAAAAACCAGAAAATAAAAATAGAACTGTCTTCTGTAACAAAAAGTAGATTTTCTTAGCACAAAACTGACCAATGAGTCTGAGTGTTCTGAAAGCTAACAAGGTGTTATTATGGCACAGCATGGAACCAAGATGTTATTATGAGTCAGTTCCCTTTTCCATGTATCAGAGTTAAAACTCCTATTCCTTTGTGTGAGTGTCGTCAAGTCGGTTACTGTTTTTTTTCTTTGTTGTTGTTGTTTACTGATTGCTTGGGTGACCTGTACTGCTCAATAGTAAAATAAATAAAGTTAATGGGGGTGATAGCATGAGTTATCAGACCAGGTGACACCAATCCTAGTGATACCACTGCTGGGAAGGTTGGGTATTATAGGTCACTGGCTTAGATGACTTTTAAAGTGTATTCTAAACATTCATAGTGGACTATAGTCTATCAGTGCTTATTAATCATGATGGCTAAATTGAACCTCCAGATGCAGGGGCATTATGTCACTATGTGCAGGGGAGCAATAGCAGGTGAGGGCACTGATGTCCATCCATTGCTTGTGGGAAAATATTCACTGCATTTATTATTCATTTCATGTCATGACTATTCCTATCTCTCAGCCTCACCTACCTCACAAGGTTGTTGTGACAACAAAAGAAGGGGAGGAACCATACGCAGCACTATTGAGCTCCTTAGAGAAAGGGTGGTATAAAAATGTGAAAAATACAAATCAGTTACATAAGAACATAAGAGCCCTGCCTGATCAGGCCATAGGCCCATCTAGTTCAGCTTCCTGTATCACACAGTGGCCCACCAGATGCCTCAAGGATAACACAAGACAACAAGAGACCTGCATCCTGTTGCCCTCCCTTGCACCTGGCATTCTGAGATAGCCTACCTCTAAAACCAGGAGGTTGCACATACCCATCACAGCTTGTAACATGTGATGGATGTTTCCTCCAGAAATTTGTCCAATCCCCTTTTAAAAGCATCCAGGCCAGAAACCATAACCACATCCTGTGGCAAGGAATTCCACAGAATAATTACACACTGGGTAAAGAAATATTTTCTTTTACCTGTCTTAACTCTCCCAAAATTCAATTTTAGTGGATGTCCCCTGGTTCTGATGTTGTGTGAGAAGGAAAAGAACATCGCTCTATTCACTCTATCCATCCCCTGCATAATTTTGTATGTCTCAGTCATGTCCCCCCTCAGGTGCCTTTTTTCTAGACTGAAGAGCCCCAAACACTGTAGTCATTCCTTGTAAGGGAGCCCCAGACCAGCAATCATTTTGGTCACTCTCTTCTGCACCTTTTCCATTTCCACTGTATCCTTTATGAGGCGTGGTGACCATAACTGAACGGGTGTGGCCTTGTAATTAAATAATTTTGTCATATGGGGGAGTATCAAAAATTTATGGCTCCCAGGTGTCATATGACCTCGCAACATCACAGGCCTTGGGGATGCTTAGCAGTTGATTATGGGAGAATAGCGTCAGCAGCAGACAGTCTTCTATGTTTCCAAGTGCCATTCTACAATTCCCTGTTGTGTCTGGTGTTCCAACACCAGAATTGTTAAATAGCACCAGGGAAAGAAGTTGATTTGCTGTTACTGCCTTCTGCTAAGCATCCTCATTGGAATTACTGAGAGGCAGAAGGAAGTAGCGGCAGTCCCTTCATCTTCTTCTTCCCCTTGTGCCACTTTACAAATCTTCCTGCTGCTGCTGCTCTCCACCATTACTTGTTACGAGCCAGTGGCCCAGGGTTCAATGAGGAGGCTTCCCAAGAGGGAGTGGGGAGCAGGTGGCAGCCTCTGACATGAGTCTTCCTTCATACAACCACTCAGAATGACCAGCAGGACTATCTGCTGCTGATCCACTGCCAGAATCCCAAGCACCAAGGGAAAAAGCAGCTGGCATCTGCACGAGCTTTCCAAAGCATGGGAAAGTCTCTTGCATTGAGAGGTTTTGCCAAGGCTTTTGCGCCAGTGCTCTTTCAAAGCTGGAGCCATCAATGAGTCATGACAAACTTCTTTGGATAAAACCCATAGGAAATATCAAATGAGTGTCATCAACTGATATGTCTCAGGCTATGTGCCCATCTCTAGAAGCCACCGTGATTCTTCAGTGGAATCAATATTATACACCCAGATAAACATTAGAAAGCACACAAACAGGTTTGTCATACAATACCGCTGTATTAAATGGTTAATTTCAATGACATCATCTATACAGTACATGACCATTAGAAGCCTGTGATAATCTGGACTTATTGCAAATCCCTCAAACTGCTTCGTCATGCCAAGCTACCTAACTTGCCCTCCCATATCTCCAACCCTCTGATTAGTCAAATGTTCTGGACATCCTCCAGGCAAAAGAATAAATTAAGTTTGTATTCTAAAGAGTACATGTATTTACGTCTTTTAGAGAAGATGGTAAGCTTGGAGTTTAAGTTCTCAATAATTCATTGGCATTAAGTGTATTTTATTGCATTTCTTCCTCTTACTTCCATGAGCTAATATTATACCAGAATTGTAATTCTGCACTTTGTGCCTGAGGCTTATCACAAAATCCTTATTAATCACATTTCAGTACAAGCAGCTTCACCATGACATCAGACTACTAGTAGTTCTGCTCCTGCCATTATTTATCTACTTGTATAGCAATTTTCAGGAGGCAAAGTACTTCACAATGTATTCAGTTATTTGCAAGATTTATATCCTGCTTTTCATGAAATCACCAAAGTGGCTTACACAAACAGCAATCAAAATAAGAAAACAATAACAAATTAAATAACAAATGACAGTCCAATTCAGCACTAATTCCCATGCAGCAATGCAGCCGTGCTGGTATGGCAATTGTCCCATTGCCCCGGGATAAGCCCCAGCAGCTGCAGTGGGACAACTCAAACCTGTGCAAGCTCAATCACTGGTGCAAGTTCACATTGCCCCGTGTCTGCAGATCAGGCCCAGGAAGGGGAATAGGATGCAGCGCATGTTATCACCACTGATTCTGTCTCTCTCCTGAACCCAATTTGCCCCCCCCGTCACCGCTCTCCCCACCCATTTCAGATCTTAATCTGTGAAATGCATAGCAGAATGGTCACAGTGGGTTACCATGTCCTGCACCTTCTGTTCACCTTTACAGGATGGGTTTAGCACCCTATTATTTGAGAAAGTTATGCTGGTTGACAGTATGCAGATATAATGGCAATGGAACAGTATGACTTATTTGCCGATGCTACTGCCACAGAGTACAGGGCAGTTAACCGTCCTCGTCCCTACCATGTCTCTCCCACATTTAGTCCATCTGCCAACAGAGTTGCATCAGTGTTTGAGTGATGTCTGAGCTGTCAGCACCGAATTTTCTCAGCATTCCACTGTCCATGGCATGTCCATCAGTGGGCAAACATCTACACCACAGTCATTGCACTGGTATATGCAGAGATATGCTATCAATACTGAAGTACAGGTGATTGCCACTTAATGGGGATAGGGTCTCTCATCCCCATTGTTATGTGATTAGGTCGTTAAGCAAATATTCAGTTCAATCTAGTGCCTTTGTTGTGTAAACAGAAACTGCCAGATGCTCCATGGCTGTGCAGGATACTGGAGACTGGAGACTGATAGCCTCTTCTTCACATTAAAGCCTCTTTGATATGTAAACAGACACTCTGCTACTGGGTATGGGAGACCTGTTTGCCTCATTCAGAGCCTCTTTGTTGTACTTCGACCACCATCTACTGTATATGCTGTCCATCCTTAAGTGGACAGTTGTTAAGCAGCACATTTGTATAGGATTGGGTTGGAAGCCTGTGATAAGAGAAACAGAAGCAGATGTTTTCTGAAGAAACCTCTCCATTTCAGTGCTTCCTGGTTAAATATTGCTCACTAAAGTTTTAATTAAACTAGTAGAAGTGAACTATATGACACATCCTTTCATAGTTCCTGAACGTCCTTCTCCAAGGTATCACTTAATTTACTGACAAAAGTCCCCCGGCCAGGCAGACATATTTGACAGAAAGCTAATGATCCATCATGTAATTTCTCAGCCCTCACCGTTCATCTACAAAACCTACTTTGGGAACTGAAAAAACACCCATTTTTCTCTTTTTCTCCAAGGTAACAATCAAGTCAGTTCTATTAATCTTAATAGACAATTTAGCAGCTTCAATACCTTCTACTGGAACTCAAGATCAGTCACCTTTTGTCATTTAAAACATTTGAAATGGAGCACAGTTCACATGTAAGGGAAGCACAATGCAAGCCAGCCCATTCATAAACTCTAAATTCCAGTGATTCCATTTGGTCCATAGTCCATTTTGCTTTAACTTTAAACTGTTTCTAACAAGAAAAAAGGCAACATCTTGATCTGGGACTCTATCAGCCCAATCTTACCTAAATCTCCCCTCCCCCACTGATGCAGCCATGCCAGTGCTGCTTGCAATGCCTCGGTGGAGGGGACATTGAAACATCTCCCTGGGTAACTGAATTATT
This sequence comes from Tiliqua scincoides, assembly GCF_035046505.1. Taxonomy (NCBI): domain Eukaryota; kingdom Metazoa; phylum Chordata; class Lepidosauria; order Squamata; family Scincidae; genus Tiliqua; species Tiliqua scincoides. Next base: position 43,826,846 of record NC_089822.1, read on the forward strand.
GTTCACTTACTGCAGGGAAAGCCTCCTTCACCACCATGGGATTCTTCATATCTACAACTTCTATTTTGCAGGTGTAAGTCTAAGGTGTGTAATGGCAGCGGAAGGTAGATGGAAGGGGCAAGGTAATGTGCACACATGAGTGCTGCCAATCTTGTCCTTATTACACTTCCCGGCCCCTCTGCAACTGGGAACTCCCCTGTTCCACCTCTCCTGATCCTATTCCGCCTCTTCCGTCATTGGACTTTCCTGAACCTGTGGTGGTGCTGCTACCAATTGTGGAAGTATACACGAAATGGTTGTTGGCGGCACACTGTGTGTACTACCAGAAGCCATTTGACAACGGCTGTTTTGCTATCATAAACCCCTCCGTGCACCATAAAGCCATAATCTCACCCATTGCAATGTTAACACAGCAATCCTATGCATAGTGAGCACCCCTCAAGACAGTGCAGCCAAACTAAAAGCACAATCCTATGCACACATACCCAGGAGTGAGTTCCATTTAACGAAATTGTATTTATTTTTGAGTTTGCATTGAACTGAGCTGTAAGAATCTGCCCCAAAAACATTTCTTTTGAATTTGTAAGCTCAGAGTCCAGTCCCATTCTTTAACCCCCCCCCCCCCATTGCAGCAATGCCAAACTGGAGAACGCTGCATCCATGAGGAGCGAGGGTGGGCCAGGAGGCTTCAGCAGGGAAAGGAGATTATAAAATCCCCTTACCCCTGCATAATTCTCCCACCCTGCAATAGGTTTCCTTGGACCTGTGCTGGCAAGTTTGCCCAGGTAAGTTCAAAGATAGAAACAGGGTGAGGAAGCTGCTGCCAGAAGGGATAAGGTCCACCATGGAACTGAGCAGGCGAGCCCGTCTCTGCCAGAATATTCCCCTGCACATGCCCAATCTTGTCTGATCTTGAAAGCTAAGCAGGGTTAGGCCTGGTTAGTACTTGGATGGGAGACCGCCTGGGAATACTGGGTGCTGTAGGCTTATACCATAGTCTTTCGAGACTGAAGGTTGCCAACCATTCTTCCCGAAACAGTGACTCAGAAACATTGGATATATTGATGAATTGCTAGAATTATAAAGTGCTCCTGGGCTCCTTAAGCCTAGTGTGAGGGATAGGATTGCTCTAAATTCCTCCTGCAATGGTGGAGCGTATGTGGGTGTATGTCTGTGCACACATGTAGCAATATCCCTGCACTGTTGGGAGGCAACCCTGGTGCAACCCTTGTAAGTTGGCAACCTTCAGTCTCAAAAGACTATGGTATCGCGCTCTGAATGGTGGTTCTGGAACAGCGTCTAGTGTGGCTGAAAAGGCCGATTCGGGAGTGACAATCCCTTCCACACTGGGAGCAACCCTTATACTAGTTGGATTACTCTGGCCTAAGGGAGAAAACTGAGTGGAGTTGGGGGCATGCTAGTGGGGAGGTGCAGAACTTAATCAAAATTCAGGAATCGGTCCTGCAGAAGATGATGGTGTAATGTTCCATTCACAAGAGACGGCACAGCACAAAACAAACAAAAACCTTCCTTTGGAGTCAATAGGGAGTCTGAGATGACAGCGGCCTCTCCTCTTTCTCTACCCCCAACAATCACAACTGAGGGCCTGATCCTATCCAACTTTCCAACAACAGTGCAGCTGCAAGGCAGCCCCGAGGTAAGGGAACAAATATTACCTTCCCTTGAGAAGGCCTCCCTGACTGCCTCCCCACCAAAGGGTGCAGCACACACCCCACTGGCATGGTTGCACTGGCACTGGAAATTGGATAGGATCGGGCCCTAACCCTGCAACCCATCTCGGCATGTCATCAGGTGTATGTAAGCTCCAAGGCACGGGGCACACTGCTTCCTCTGTGTGGAAGTGAACACCCCACTCCCAAGCATAAAAGTGGTTCAATTTCAATAGAAATTTCAATCTTCAATAGAGTAACAATACAAGAAGAGTTCTAGGGCACAATCCAAACCAGGTCTACTCAGAAGTAAGTCCCATTAGAGTCTATGGGCCTTACTCCCAGGAAAGTGTGAATAGGATTGCAGCCTCAGAGCTCAATTCTATGCATGTTTACTCAGAAGTAAGTCCCATTAGAGTCAAGGGACTCTATTGCAGCCTCAATCCTATCCTGGGAGTAAGCCCCATTGACTATAATGGGACTTTCTTCTGAGTAGACATTCATAGGCTTGGGCTCTCATTCTTTCTGAAGCAGATACAGTTTCCGTATCAAAGTTTGGGCGTTCTGCCCCACCGTAGTTCAGATCCAGTTCCTAGCCATGCCTTCCCAACCTAGGGGAACGCTCAGCTGGGGAAAACAAGAGGGCTCTATTGCGCGTGCGCTGACGTCACCGGCGGGGCGCGTCTCCCGGCTAGCGCGGGCTCTATGGCAGCGCGTTGGACTTCCGGAAAGGGGGAGAACTTCCGCTTCAGCTGACGGGCTGCGCGGCGCGTAGGCCGCGCCCGCCCGGGCCGGGTGGGAAGGGACGCGATGCGACGGTCGCCGCCCCTCCAGTCGCCGCCGTCCCTCTGGCTCCTTCCGGGGCTGCTGCTGGTGGCCGCCGCCGTCCCCGAGCCGCTCCCCTCCCCGCGGCAGACCTCGCCCTCGGAGCGGCCCGGGCCCGTCGCCGTCTCCGCCGCCCCGGCCGGCACCGGCCCTCCGCTCAGCGCGCCGGGTTGGAGCCGCAACGCGAGCGACAGCGACGTCCGCGCGGACTCGCGCGACCCGCCGCCCAGGACCCAGCGCGCCCTGTCGGTGCTCGTGCTGGCCAGCGGCGCCCTCATCGTCTACTTCGTCATCCGGACCGTGCGGTGAGCGGCGCGCCCGGCCTCCCCCTGCCGCGTCCGCCCCACAGCCGCCTGGAGGGGGAGCTGAGCGCCCGTCAGGAGAGCTTCGCTGGAGCGCATCTAGTCCAGCCGCCTGGTCCTCAGTGGCCCACCAGGGGCCTCAGGGGGCCCACAGGGCAACCACAGCCCTGCGCCCTAGTGCCCTCCCTTGCACTGCCCTTCTGATGGGCTTTTCCTCCAAGCCACCCCTCTGAAGGCGTCCAGGCAACTCATCCTATGGCAAGGAGTTCCACAGGCTAACCCCACAAAGAAACATTTTCTTTTGTCTGTCCAGACTCTCCGGACACCCTGATTTTGCTGTTGTGCGCGAGGGAAAAGAACATCCCCCCACCCCCAGGACACGCCTTTCCACCGGGAATGGCTCCGAAGGGGAGGGGCCGCTCGCATGCTCCCTGCCACACTGAGCGCTCCGCCCCCCCTCCAGCTATGCCACCATGTGTACTGTCCTGTTCTAATGTTCTAGTATCCACCCAGGCTGGCATCATGCAACAAAATCACTATGCATCAGCATAGTGCAACAGGCGGTTGCTGTCCCTGATCTTTTGGGAGAGTTAGAACAGACAAAAGGAAACCTTTTTTTCCCCAGCGTGTAGCTAGTCTGTGGAACTCCTTGCCACAGGATGTGGTGATGGCATCTAACCTGGATGCTTTTAACAGGGGATTGGATAGATTTATGGAGGAACAGGTTACAAGCCATGATGGGTATGTGTCCATCTCCTGGTTTTTGAAGTGCGCTACCTCAGAATGCCAGGTGCACAGGAGAGTCAACAGGATGCAGGTCCCTTGTGGTCTTGTGTGCTCCCTGAGGCATCTGGTGGGCCACTGTGAGATACAGGAAGCTGGACTAGATGGGCCTTTGACCTGATCCAGCAGGGCTCTTATGTTTGTATCGTGCCACTTTTTGCAAATTCCAGGCAAGCCCATAGTTCAGAGGAAGTTTAAGATTATTATTTTTTCACATTTCTATACTGCCTGTCCTCCAAGAAGCTCAAGAAAGTGTGTGCAGAGCTCCTTCCCTCCTTTTGTCCTCACAGCAACCCTGTGAGGTAGGTGAGGCTGAGAAATGGTGACTATCCCAAGATAACCCAGGAAGTTTCATGGCTGAGTGGCAATTTGAACTAGGTCTAACTCCTTGATATGCTTTGCTTCCCAGGTTCAGGCTCTGGCATCTCAAATTAGTGGATTGGAGATGGATCCAGCTGGGGGGGGGCTTTGCAGGGACTCTTCTTGAGCTGCAGGCAATGAAACTATTGTTCCCACTCAGATAAGGCAGCAGTTTAAGCCTTATTTACTCAGTCCTTTTCAATAAAGCTTATGTTGTGCAGTTGTATTCAATGGGGCTTAGTACAAGCTTTTGTCAGGTTAATAATCTTGATTATGCTTAGCTTGTAGTAAGCCCCATTGAGAGCAAAAGGAGTTAAAAGGTGGTTCCATGCCCTAAAGTACCGCATGCACTCTCTCTTTTTAAAGACAGAAGTGAGACACTAGCAGCAACTACTGGAAAAAGGAACTGATGAATGGGGTCAGTTGCTCTTCCTCAACTATATATAAGGGAAGCACCACTTTAAAATTCTCTTTGTTCAGTTAGGAAAGCTTAGCTAGAAACTGGGGTGAACAGGCAGCAAAGACTGCTAATGGGAATCTGTGTACCTAAATCTGAGCGACATTGGGGTAGGAAGTCCAAAATTTGCATATAAAATAAACTGTATATGAACTGGCTATAAGAAAGAGGACTTGGGTTAGATAGCTCTGTGAGGGTACCAACTCAATGTGCAGTAGCATTGAAAGACAAATTGTACATTCTGGAATACCAGAAAAGAGTCTCAAATTAAATGGTATCCTAATACCTTAGGGTACCTAATGCCTTAAATACACTTTTTCTTCCAAAGTCTCCTGATCTCTCTCTCCCCCTGCCCCCTTTGACACAGTGCGCTTGTTTTCAGCATAACTGCACTGGAGGAGGATAGGGTTGGGCCATTAGTTGCCCTTTTCTGTACTTTGGTACAAAATAGTCCTTGCTCTTTTCTGTAATTTTGTACTAGGATATTCTTTTTGAAATGTGCTAATGAAGTGCTTATAGCATTTCGAATGAAGTCACACCCACAAACAAATTGTTTGTGGTATTTAAATCCCCTTACCCCTCTGTAAGCCTTTAGCTCTGCAGTAGATCTCCTCAGACCTGTACAAGCTCTTCAGGGGTGGAGAGGCTGATCACAGAGGGCATCGGACCCACCCACTCCTGAAGCTTCCCCCCTTCCTGCTTTACCTGCTCTGGCAGGTCCAGGGAGGTCCACTAGCAGGCAGGAAGTGCTGCTGACTTTTGTGGCAGCACTCCCAAAATGGCTACTGGCAAAGTGCAGTGCACGACAGCCCAAGAAATATCAAAGGTTGCAAAATTTTACTTCTCATTCACTGAGGTCTAGAGGTGTTCTAAATAAACAGAATATCCAAAATTATCCTCTTTACATCAAATTTAAAATGCCACATCTGTAAAAATATTGGGTGTTCTTTTTGAAGGGTAACTGATACCTTTCTTGATATACACTCTGCATCTTGTAATTTGTGGAAGTATATTCACCATCAAGGAATAACTATCTTCCAGAGATGAGTTGTTTAAAATGAAAATACTGCTGTGTTGTTTCAACTTACTTTCTAGCATCACAAACTGCAATGCAGAAAAAATTCATTAGAGAGGAGTTTAAATTTTCTTCAGGTGATAACTCTGGCAAATGTAACTCTTAAAATGTTCTTTTGCAAGATATTTATATTGCCACAGTGGTTTGCATAGATGCTTAAAATGCTGTTCTGTGTTTGGTCTCTATCAGACTTGTAGATGACGAATGTGAACTGCAGTGTCTCTCAAAAATCATTCTGTTTGAAACACAGCCAGAGAACTATTGATCACATTTTCTTGAACATCTAGCCTCACGCTTTTGGAGAATATAAAACTCTTTGACATAGTAGGTTGAGGCTATAGCTTGAGCACATGCTTTGTATGCAGAAGGTTCCTGGGAGGCCTGGGAAAGACACCTGCTTGACACCCTGAAGAGCCCATGCCACTGTGTGGACAGTGGTGATCTAGGTGACCCAGTGTTTTCCCATGTGAATTAAACTCTTAAATCTGCAGACTAGCGCAAAGCAATGCAGATGTGTTCTATAGTAGCTGTGCAAAACAGTTGTATTTTATTTATTTATTTATTAGATTTGTATTCTGCCTTTCTCCCCGAGGCAGCAAACAAGCAAGTTAAATTCAAAGGAGAGATAATTCCATAGTGCAGGTGCCACCACCAAAAGCCCTGTTTCTGACCGCCATTCCCTTCACCACTCTCAATGACAGCACAACCAACAGGGCCCCTTCTGATGACCTTAGAGAACGGGCTGGATTATACGGAAGAAGGCGGTCTCTCAAATACGCTGGTCCCAAGCCGTTTAGGGCTTTAAAGGTCATAACCAGCACCTTGAATTCATCCCGGAAACCAATGGGCAGCCAGTGCAGCCGCCGGAGTAGCGGCGTGACAGAGTCAAACCGCCAACCCCCAGCAACTACCCGAGCCGCCACATTCTGCACTAGTTGTAGCTTCCGAACCGTCTTCATGGGCAGCCCCACGTAGAGCGTGTTACAATAATCTAATCTTGATGTCACTATGACATGGACCACCATGGCCATATCCGCACAAGACAGGTACAGCCGCAGCTGGCGCACCAGCTGAAGCTGGGCAAAGGCACCCCTGGCCACAGTCGACACCTGGACATCCAGGAGGAGCTGCAAGTCCAGGAGAACCCCCAAGCTGAGGTATTTCAGGGGGAGTGCAACCCTATTCAGAGCAGGGAGTAGTCCAGCACCTGCATCGTGGATTTCTGCACCAGGAGGCCCTCTGTCTTGTCCAGATTTAATCTCAGCTTGTTTGCTCTCATCCAGATCCCATCTGCCTCCAGGCAATGCTCTAGGACAGAGACAGCCACCCTGGACTCAGGTGGAAAGGAGAGATAGAGAGAGAGCTGAGTGTCATCAGCATACTGATGGCACCCAACTCCAAATCCCCAGATGACCTCTCCCAGCGGTTGTACTAATGATTCCTCTTGAAATGTTCACATTTATTTCAGATTCCTCTTTAATGTAAAGAGTACTGGTCCTATTCTCTTTTATTTTAGTCCCTGTTACTCAGCTTGTACAATATGAACAGCAAATCATCTCACATAACTGTGACATGAGGAAGCTATCAGAACATAAAACACTTCCCATAGTTGTAGCATGGCACTGTTGGTGTTGAGTCATAACTAAGGTCTGTTGAATTCAGCTGGATTTGTTCTGCTGCTGTGTGCAAGATTCTGAGAACTGTTTAAAATAGTGTCATTGTATCCTCAGGGGTTCATAAATATGACTTTACTTCCTAGTGAGCCATTATTTCTGACTGCCTTCAGTCTTTTTGATACCTGGAAGGGGCTTAGGGGAGAGCTGGAATCTTATCGAGTGGATTTGTGAATGCCAAACTATCTTTAATGTGTGCCATTATCAGATCTTGTAATAGGTCTAACATGTTTGTGCTTCTGAAATTTAGTATTTTATTGGCGTTAGTATTTTATTGGATCAAGACTTAGATTAGCACAGTTTGCAAAGATTCTAAATGAATTTTGCTCCCCTGCTTTGTGTGTTGTTTTTGTGGTTTAAGTAGACTAGTACACTTGTGCATTAAGTGTATTTATGTGGTATGAATAAAATAATGGTTCTTTGCAAACACAGTGGGTCATACTACTTTCATTATGACCTGGTTACAGTCTTGCAGCTTGTTTTTATGAAATAGGTCATATTATTGGCTGAGTGATACAGCATTGTTATTTCAACATTACATGTATTTGTCTCAGAACACGTGCCTGGAGGGCAGCTTTTGATTGGTGATCCTGCAAAATAGGGTTGTGTCTCCCCTTATTTCAAAGATGGAAGTGATGCAGCCATAATTCCTTCTTGTACTCTAGGCTTCCATTGGCATGGTAGGAGACAGAATTATTCATGCTGATTTCTTAATTTAATTCACATTTTTATATAAATGAAATTCTGCAGTTCAGTTACACCACCCAATACTTCAACTCTTAAGTGCAAAAATATTAACTACAGAAAATGTTTCCCACCTACATATAACTGTGTGTGTTGGTGCTGAGTTGGACATTCTGCTTGCTCAGGCAAACTGCAAGGCTTTATAGATATGGCCTTAGTATTAACTTCAGTGTGCATGCTTTTTTTCTGGATTTTTTTTGTTGGGGTAGGGAGCTGTGGGTGCTGAGGCAGCCGGTTAGATTGAAAGAGGTGATATGAGAGGAACGCACAGAAGCTTCTTGTCTTGAGCACTAGACATATATTTGAATCCAGTTGTATATGTTAGAATTCATTGCTAAGTAAATGAAATCTATGAACTTCTTTCATTTCAAAAGTGAATGCTGAGATTCTCAGAAATCCACATTCTGTGGCATAGTATACAGGTCCAGCCTATTTATACACAGATTTTTTTATACACAGATTTGACTCAACATAAATAGCCCCTGCAAATGAGGTGCTAATCCCTGGAGAAGGGGAAAATGCATACCTTTAAAATCAGTTTAAAAAACTGAACAGTCCTTTAACAATAGCCTCCTTAATGAGAGAGACAGAGGGCAGCTGGCTGACAATCCATGGATCCTTCTCTCTCCAGGCGACCCCTCCTTTCCTCCTGAGCACATGAAAGAAAGGTGATCCCTTTGCATTGGTGAAGGGAGGGACTGAGTGTAAGCTCTCAACTCTTTGTAAGCTCTTGGAGGAGGACTGATTAATGGATTGTCTTGTAAATGATTCTTATCTTACATCACAAAGGTCAGCATGGCTGTTTTTAAAACACCAGAGCAAAGAAACTTTGTTTTTTAAATTGATTTGCTATAGTGTGTTTTTCGCTATCGCTATCCACGAGAGTGCTTGGAATGGAACCCACGCAAATAATTAGTCTCAACCTGTAGTACTGGCTTTTCCACCCTTTTATCTGCATGTATCATAACCATTCTTAGTAGTGTTTAAGATTCATTGTTAACTTTTGTCATTTGTCGGATTCATTGTCTAAGAGACACAGTAATCAGTTCATCAGAAAATTTTGATGTCTTTTCCACTGGTTACTTGCTTAGTAGAGTTGCTTCTCTGTCCCAGAGACAAAGGCTGTCCTTTTTTTTCTTTTTCAAGGGAGAAACCAGTAAACATCCAGTGGGATAGTACAGTATGCTAGGAGGAATAGGGATATTGTTCTCCCCCTATTAAAAATGAGAGCCACCACTTGAAAACTTGCTGCTTTATGACAAGAATTTGATATTTACCTAATTTGTGTAGCTATCTTTGATGACATGCTCCTCTATTTTGACATATTGGTGTCATACGTACTGTTTACAGTATACAATGGGATTTAATAATAATAACAACAACAGTATTTATATACTGTTATATAGCTTTTCAATGAAAAATTCACAAAGCGAACTTCTGCATAAAAACATTTAGGAGTGTGCTGTAAGTTAATATGAGTTGCCAGTGGATATAAGGCAAAATTTTGAAAGGTGACTGTTGTTGATAAATACTATTGATAACCATGGACTAGGGTTGAAGCAGTATTGTACATTTTAAGCATAATGTATTGCTTTCACTTTGGTCCAGAATACTACTCTGCTTCCTATGAATGGAGTTTTTCCTCTGCTTACATATCATTGCTTGATAGTAGAAATTTTAATTCTACTCTTTTTGTTCTGACTCTGCCTATAGTTTACTTGTAACCTTTTGCATATTTCAGACTGAGACGAAGAAACCGGAAGACACGGAGGTATGGAGTTCTGGACACAAACATTGAAAATATGGAGTTGACACCATTGGAACAAGATGATGATGAAGATGATACTACACTGTTTGATGCCAATCATCCTCGAAGGTTAGTAGCCAGGGTGCAAGATGAACCTCTTACATTAGGTGGGAAGGGATTCTGAGATGCATATTTAAAAATGAGCTTAGTGTACTTCATCCATGGATCCATGGATGCTTTGAACACCATAGTGCAGATCACACCATATTTCTGAAAGTGCCTTTCTCACTGGACACTTTGGGTTACTTCTTCCTTTTCTGTGAAGGAAGTCCTGTGAAGGATGACACCCGACAGGTCTCTGTAGGATGTGGGGATCAGGTTTTTGCTAGGTGTTCCAGAGTTCAGTAGAGTTACGTAGTATGTGTCTGAGAAGTGAAATGATGTACAAATGAGAAATCCTGTTGCCTGTATCAGCATCTGTCATTCTCCCTGGGCTATGTCTCCAGTCCAACTTTAGTAGGAAAACAGTAACAGAAGGACTGCGGGTCAGCATTTAGTTAAATATTTGCTCTACCCATCAGTAAGAAAAGATACCTGGAACAGCATTACAAATTACTGAAAACAATAAAAATATCAAAATGTGAAACAGCAGAGGCAGAATAAAAACCAGCAGCATCAACAGAGGCAGGTTAAAAAGCATTCAGCTTTTGGTTACCCAGCCCCTCTCTTCCTTGAGCCAACACCTGCCTCTACCAAGTCTCAGATGAAGTAGATATGATGAGGATGCAGTTCCCCTCCACCTCTCATTAGGCCTTGTCCATCTGCCATCAGCACACTTCACTTCCTGACTGCAGCCTTGAGGAGCAACCTTCATCTTGGGGCAGCCCCAGAGGTAGTTGCTGTGCCTTACACCCCATCACTCAATTACCAGGATTAGAAGTGAAGCAAATGGCTACATCAGAAACATGATTGCTGCCTATTTTTGCTTTGTTTTTTTGCGTTTTATAGAAATAAACTGCAAGCCGATCAGCACTCTTACATGCTGCTATTTTTGTGGCACAGCCATTTGGTTTTGAAATATTTCCCCACAATGTTTGCTACTTTTTTAATGTTCCTGTTGAAAACTAGTCATATCTCACACCTCAGGTTTTCTTAAAACTGCCAGACTTCTTTATTCTTTCAGAAGCAGAGGTCAGTAAAGTTTCTATCCTTGCATAATATTGGTAGTCTAGATTTCATTTGCTAAATTACAGCTATGTTTGTTTCTTAGAATGAGAGATGTTGATTCACTGGAACTTGCACTAAAGAACTTCATTGCAAATTTTACCCATAATTAGGTTTCCTTGTGAAGCAGACTTAAGGACATAGCATCAATAAGTTACTTGATGCTTGAATAAGCATCAAAAGCTACTTGATTTAATATAAGATATGGCTCTTAAGCTGAGAAACGTTTTAGCTTCCTCTATTAAAAGTGCACAGTAAACAAACAGACAAACAAAACAGTTGCATCTAAGGCTCGTGCTTGGATTTGCTTTTTGTGTGAATATCTTGGAATAGAGAATATGGTTTCCAAAAAAAAAAAGGTAAAAGCATTTCTAGTTGCTTGCAGTGGAGTTGTGTAAACTCAATACGTGGAAAATGGAGTTAAATATATTCATCATTAATGGGAATGAGTTGCTGACTGTTGATATGAATACAGCTTGTTTCCCATGGGAGAGCACAGTGAGATTATTGAACTTTTATGACTGCGTTTTGGCTTCTGTTTTCTCTGCAAAATTGGGTGATCTTTTCCAACTCTCTCTCTGGAATATAGCTAGCTTGCTTGAATGCTCAGTTTCCCTATTACTTCTAATACATGCTGTCTCATTTCCTAATTTTGCAAAGTACTTTGTAAAGCTAATTGGTATTCTGCCTTTACAAATGTTGGAACAACTTTACTACTTTAGGTTTAAAAATGGTCCCAGCATTATGGTACCTGTCACATAAACAAAAAGTCTCTTTCTTTCTTTCTTTCTTTCTTTCTTTCTTTCTTTCTTTCTTTCTTTCTTTCTTTCTTTCTTTCTTTCTTTCTTTCTTTCTTTCTTTCTTTCTTTCTTTCTTTCAGTGTGTGCTATTCTGATTTGAATATTTCTTTTCTTTGTGTGACACTCTTGCATGCATTGAATTTGCAGACTCTTACTGTTTTTAAGCCATGTCACTTCCAAGTTCAGGAATCCTGACAGATTACATGTTAACATTGCAGCTACTGGGGCAGGCATGGTTTGTAATGGAGAGGAGTTCTTTAGCCCTTCTACCACATGCCGCTTTTCCCTGAAATTTCCAGCACTTGACTGTACTTATGGCTTATATTCATCTTGCAGTCATGGAACTAGCACTCTACAGGAGAGGAAAAAATTAGGGAAAAGGAGTCTAAAGGAAAAGTAGATGTCAGCTACAGGGTTAATAAATAATAATAATAATAATAATAATACAGGTATTTATATACCGCCTTTCTTGGTCGTCAGATTTCTCCTCAGACTTTAATTCAAGGCGGTTTACATGGGCAGGCTATACTAAATCCCAATAGGGATTTTTACAATTGAAGAAGGTTCTTTCTTTCAAGAACCACAACATTTCAGATGGATCTTTTATGATCTGGTATCACATTCTGGCCTCCATTTTCCCCCCACACAGGCTGACAGCGGCCAAAGAGCAGGTGGAATAACTCAGCTGCTTCAGGGTCTCGCCGTTCACGGTGCCGGTGGCCTCGAACTGGTGACCTTCGAATGTTATCTTCAGGCAAACGGAGGCTCTACCCTCTAGACCAGACCTCCTGCCCAATTTTAAGAATTAATTAAGAAAACACACTTGCCATTTCTTTGTTGCAAATCTTTTCCTACAGATGCTTTTCTGCAAGATGCCTCACAGTTAAGGAAACCTCGTATGGGTTTTGCATCCAAACATGCAGTTATTCTGTGGGAAATGCTTATTTTCATGGGGGGTTGACACATTTTTCTGACAAGCCACTTGTCCTTCTAGCTCAGTATTGTTCACAGTGAGTGAGATCTCTAGTACTAGTAAGATCTCTAGAGTTTCAGGGAGGGTTCTTTTTCAGTCTCAAGTAAGAACTAGACTCACTGAGCATCAGAGACAACCAGATTCCGATTTAGTAGTCCTTGAGTTGTATTTGACTTGCCTGAAATGGTCATTGCTGTGCTTACCAATTTTATAGCAAATGTAGAAATTACTGGTAGCAAGCTATTAATGGTATACTATTTTAAAGATGCATATATTTTTAATTAGCTGTGCTCAAAGAGGTGTACAATAAAAAATAAAAATACTTTTATACATTTCCAAAATGTGTATAACCATGTTTACAATGGCAGATACTGCAAACTCTATTGGTAAGGTGACCAACATTCATTTATTGGCTTATTTACCATACATTCTGGTTCCCATTATTGCAAATATTCATACAAGGGTGGAGTATTACATAGCACTCAGAACTTTTCTACCCAGGAAATTGTTATAAATTGTTCTACACCACAGTGTAAAAAACCCAAAAGGAAGCAAATTGAACCTTGTGGAAGTCACATCCAAATGTGCCTTAAGTGTAAAGTGATGTGGTATAAAATGAACAGTGCTACTGTGAGACTTGTCAATTGCAGACAGTTATAAAGCAGCACAGATTATTGTATATGCTATAAACGGGAAAAAGTATCCACAAAAATTCTCTGTTGCAAGGCCTCAAATAATATCAGTGTTGAAGTAATGGCAATACCTGGGAAACAGCCTTCTCCTCATGAGTGCCATTACTAGGTGGTTGTAAAAGCAACTTAAACCATTTCAAACAACCAGGAGTGACTATTGAACTGCCCATATTCTCTAAGTAATAGCTCACAATATGCAGCGTAGACAGGATTGAACTGGACACCAAAATAAACTGCGTAGTGTTCTGAATACTTGCTCTGGTGGTTCTGATCTCATGAAAGACAGAACTGCAGTGCTTGGGTGGTCGTGTGGTGGCAAACAGGGGTGGGATTAGCAGGGGGAATGTAAAAGAAAACTGTAATGTTATGCAGTCTCTGAATGAAAGCCAGAACTATGGATAGTTTTCCTAATTGGGAGACAACTAAAATTACGCTGAAGTTGCTAATTAGATAATTTGAGGTGGAGGGAACTGGAGCTAAAGCTTTCAGAGGCTTACATTTTCTCCATAATGAAATGTTTTGGGCATGTGCTTCAAATTAAGGTGGAGCACTTTTACTTTAATGGAATAAAATCTTTTTAGTCACAAGTGCAGTAGCTTACTGGCATGCATACATTTATCTATTGTCAACAAGTGCTGCTTTCCTGCCATGCAAAGTCTATCATTCTGTAGTTGATGAGAGAATTCTTCTGATTCAAAGCTGCAGTAGAACAGGCAGCGAAAATCTTGGGGTTTGAGGATCTGAGTCTGCAAGTGAGGATCTGGGTTTACTTCTTACAACTGTGTGAGGAGAAGTTCCACTCACACCATAGTTAAAAATAAAGGAGTATTTCTCTTTTCCACTTTCTTTTGAAAGGCCATGGATTCTATGCTCTAAAAACTCAGTGATTTCCTGTTATGGGGACGGTGACTACTTTGGAGGTCACTTTTGACCTGGATGTATGTTTGCCGATCTGCCTGCTCTGAACTTGGGGCAACAGAGGAATACAGTACAGTCGTGCTCCCCTATCCGCAGGTGTTCCTTTCTGGAGCACACACACACCCCTCCCGCAGATAGCTGAAACCGTGGATATGGGTGAGCACCAGTCCTGTTGTTCCAGAGGGCCACCCCTCCGAGTCGAGGGGAGCTCTGTGCTCAGCATAGGCTGAGGACACCTGTCCCTGACCTCTACCGAGTTCAGACTGAGCTCTGAGGCAAAAAAACCCGACTACTTCAGTTTCATGGAGAAACCAGAAATGACTTTTTAATGCCTTATAAGGCATTAAAAACGCTTTTTCCAGTTTCTCTGTGAAACCAGATGTTGCGTTTTTTGCCTCAGATAGATGTCCTCAGCCTTCAGATGGGGTATGTGTGTTGAGTGGGCCCGGACCCAATCCGTGGATAAGTGAATCCGCGAATATGGGGGCCCCCTTATATGTTAAATATGGAATAATGCAAGCTCTATGTTGTAAGAAAACAATTTAAAGCACTTTTGCTTTGAACAGAGTGAGAGGATCTTGGTTTGGAAATATTCAACTGTGTTGAAAGTTGACCATGAAATATTGTATATTTAAAGAGCATTCTCCTTCTTTCTTTTTTGTAGATAAATATGTGCCTTGCGGGAAAAATTTCAATCGTGGAGTGACAAAAGAAGGCTGTACAGATGGATTAAGAAGCCAATATTAGGGTTGAGAGTATATAATTGATATATATTATATTGAGAAAAATAACTATTATGGCATCCTTTGGTTGCAATAAACTGTAACATTTTACTGTACCTTTGTATATACAGATATATTTTACGTTCAGAGCCTATGGAAATAATAATGCACTAAACTTCAGACCTATTTAAACAGGGTATTTTCTGCTTGTGTTAATTCTCTATTATGGTGTTCCCCTTTGGGAATACTAAATAGAAACATATTTGTGGGCTTCTTGACCATCCTAATTTTTAAAATATGTCAAGCATGATATCTTATTTATGACACCTCTCTGCAGCTAGAAGTTCATTTAATAAAGATACCCTCTTTGTTCTGAAATGCCAAATCTACAACCCATGTGTATGAATGCTCTTCTGTTTTGGGTAAAGCAGATGTGTGCATTGAATGTGCACTGTTGTTCTGTATAAGTGATGCAAATAAATGTTTACAATATTACTACTGTTCCCCCTTGTCTGTGTCTGTTGTTGAGTATCATGACTTTGACAGCAGGAATTACACCAATATTAACAATCTAAATGCTTGCTGTGAAACTGTTCCTGGTCTCGTTCCTTTGACTGACTCAGCCAGTGAAGTTGCCCTGAAGCACAGCTTCTGCAACCATGATTATGCTGGGGTTAAATTTTAGAAAGCATATAAGTTGTGCTACTGAGAAATCTACCAGAATTTTTATGTGTATAAAGCTATCATTTGTGTGTAGGTTGGATGCTATCAGAGAAAAAGCCTCCCATATAGTAGAACATAAGAACATAAGAACATAAGAACAGCCCCACTGGATCAGGCCATAGGCCCATCTAGTCCAGCTTCCTGTATCTCACAGCGGCCCACCAAATGCCCCAGGGAGCACACCAGATAACAAGAGACCTCATCCTGGTGCTCTCCCCTACATCTGGCATTCTGACTTAACCCATTCCTAAAATCAGGAGGTTGCGCATACACATCATGGCTTGTACCCCATAATGGATTTTTCCTCCAGAAACTCGTCCAATCCCCTTTTAAAGGCGTCTAGGCTAGACGCCAGCACCACATCCTGTGGCAAGGAGTTCCACAGACCGACCACGCGCTGAGTAAAGAAATATTTTCTTTTGTCTGTCCTAACCCGCCCAACACTCAATTTTAGTGGATGTCCCCTGGTTCTGGTATTATGTGAGAGTGTAAAGAGCATCTCCCTATCCACTCTGTCCATCCCCTGCATAATTTTGTATGTCTCAATCATGTCCCCCCTCAAGCGTCTCTTTTCTAGGCTGAAGAGGCCCAAACGCCGTAGCCTTTCCTCATAAGGAAGGTGCCCCAGCCCCGTAATCATCTTAGTCGCTCTCTTTTGCACCTTTTCCATTTCCACTATGTCTTTTTTGAGATGCGGCGACCAGAACTGGACACAATACTCCAGGTGTGGCCTTACCATCGATTTGTACAACGGCATTATAATACTAACCGTTTTGTTCTCAATACCCTTCCTAATGATCCCAAGCATAGAATTGGCCTTCTTCACTGCCGCCGCACATTGGGTCGACACTTTCATCGACCTGTCCACCACCACCCCAAGATCTCTCTCCTGATCTGTCACAGACAGCTCAGAACCCATCAGCCTATATCTAAAGTTTTGATTTTTTGCCCCAATGTGCATGACTTTACACTTACTGACATTGAAGCGCATCTGCCATTTTGCTGCCCATTCTGCCAGTCTGGAGAGATCCTTCTGGAGCTCCTCACAATCACTTCTGGTCTTTACCACTCGGAAAAGTTTGGTGTCGTCTGCAAACTTAGCCACTTCACTGCTCAACCCTGTCTCCAGGTCATTTATGAAGAGGTTGAAAAGCACCGGTCCCAGGACAGATCCTTGGGGCACACCGCTTTTCACCTCTCTCCATTGTGAAAATTGCCCACTGACACCCACTCTCTGCTTCCTGGCCTCCAACCAGTTCTCAATCCACGAGAGGACCTGTCCTCTAATTCCCTGACTGTGGAGTTTTTTCAGTAGCCTTTGGTGAGGGACCGTGTCAAACGCCTTCTGAAAGTCCAGATATATAATGTCCACGGGTTCTCCCGCATCCACATGCCTGTTGACCTTTTCAAAGAATTCTATAAGGTTTGTGAGGCAAGACTTACCCTTACAGAAGCCATGCTGACTCTCCCTCAGCAAGGCCTGTTTGTCTATGTGTTTTGAGATCCTATCTTTGATGAGGCATTCCACCATCTTACCCGGTATGGATGTTAGGCTGACCGGCCTATAGTTTCCCGGGTCCCCCCTCTTTCCCTTTTTAAAAATAGGCGTGACATTTGCTATCCTCCAATCTTCTGGCACTGTGGCCGTTTTGAGGGACAAGTTGCATACCTTAGTCAAGAGATCTGCAACTTCATTCTTCAATTCCTTAATAACCCTTGGGTGTATGCCATCAGGGCCCGGTGACTTATTGATCTTTAATTTATCAATGAGGTCTGAAACATCTTCCCTTTTAACCTCTATCTGACTTAACTCCTCGGTTAGGAGGGGCCGTTCGGGTAGCGGTATCTGCCCGAGGTCTTCTGCCGTGAAGACAGATGCAAAGAACTCATTCAATTTCTCTGCCATCTCTAAGTCTCCTTTTATCTCCCCTTTCCCTCCCTCACCATCCAGAGGGCCAACCGCTTCTCTGGCGGGTTTCCTGCTTCTAACATATTTGAAGAAGCTTTTATTATTCCCCTTAATGTTGCTGGCCATGCGTTCCTCATAGTCTCGCTTGGCCTCCCCTATCACCTTCTTACATTTCTTTTGCCACAGTTTATGTTCCTTTTTATTCTCTTCATTAGGGCAAGACTTCCATTTACGGAAGGAAGCTTCCTTGCCCTTCACAGCCTCTCTAACTTGGCTGGTTAGCCATGCGGGCACTCTCCTGGATTTAGTGGAACCCTTCTTTCTTTGCGGTATACACCTCTGCTGGGCCTCTATTACTGTTGTTTTAAGCAGCCTCCATGCACTCTGGAGAGACTGGACTCTTTTTACCCTCCCTTTCAACCTCCTTCTAACCAGCCTCCTCATTTGAGGGAAGTCCTTTTGTAACTCCTTTTGTGTTAAAATAATGTGTTGGAGCCTATTTAGGATTAGTAATTCAGCAGCCTATTGAGCTGAAGTTTTGAAGTGTTTTTAGTGCCTATAATAATTCTGAATATTTAAACTTTTCCAGATTCATGTAATAGTTTCACCCTATAGTTTCTTACTTTTCTCATTCATTGTGAGTTTCAGTTTGATTGAAACCAGGATCAGTGGCTTCTATGGTTACATTTACTTACATTTAATGGGTATCTTAGGGCCCAATCCTATCCAACTTTTCAGCACCAGTGCAGCCCTGAGGCAAGTGAACAAACATTCTCATATTTTGAGGCCTCTGTGACTGCTCCCCCATTACAGGATGCAGCACATGCCCCATTGGCTTGGCTGCATCAGCGTTGGAAAATTGAATAGGGTTGGGCCCTTAGAAAATTAATGGACTCGAAGCATGCCAGTAAACCAAAACTTAGTCCAAATGAGGTAGAGATTCAGTTGTTGGAATAGCTTGTATAATCAGAGGTCAACATGTCTTGGATGGGGTGGCATTTATTCTATGATCTGGTTCACATTTAGGGATGTTGATAGTTCCTGCATTTTCACTGGAGGCTAGTATGGCATCCACAACATACAGCATTTCATGTCTTTCCAGTACCAGGTCAACCATATTTACCTAGGCCTTAGAGCATGTCACTCATCTGGTTTTAACTGGCTATTTTTCTAGGTTCCACTGGGTCTTATCATTATTGTTTGCTTTCTTCTGATTTTAATTATGGTATTGCTTTTATATTAATTGATTTACAGTCCAATCCTGAGCTCCCATGGCATGCAGCTTAGGCAGCACCAAAAATAGCTGCCACTGCATCCTGCGCACCTCGGGCTACTGCAAGTAGCACCTCGGGAGAAGGGGACTTTGATCCCATTCTCGCAGGTAAGGGAAATAGCCCTGCAATACTCAATTCAGGTAAAAGCATTCGTGTGGGGCGCCGAGTCCCGCACGAACGCTCTGGATCCAGTAGATCAGAGCTCCACTGGACCCATGTCCCTCCCTTCCCGCTCCCACCCCCAGCACACCACCTCCCTGCCCTCTCCCCGCCTCCTCTCTGCCCTCCGCCTGCCTCCCCCCACCCCTCTTTCCTCACTGTGACTCAGTGGTCCATGCAACTGCTGAGCTGCGGAGGCTGGGTGCCCATCTGGCACTAGTCCAGCACGGGCCAGCTCTGGGCTAGCATGGGTGCTGGCCTGGTCTCGCAGATGTACCTTACGGCACGTTTGCAACAGTGTGCACCAGCGGTAAGCCAGCACGTTAAACTTAGGATTGGGCTCTCACTTGTGAATAGCCGTGAGAGTTCTTAAACTGAACAAATAAGTACAATTGGAGGAAAATTGGCTATTTGGAGAACTTTCTATTTAATTTTTGAACTGGAAAAAACATTTCAACAAAATGTATTTCTTGATGGGCTAATGGGGTCCTTGGGAAAGATGGGCCATGCTTAATATACACTATAAAGGGGTACAAACATCATAGAAAGTATTGGGTTTTGTACACTCAGGACAAAACACTGCTGAGGACCAGTATCTCTTAGCAGAGCTATCCAGAGATATCCTGAAGTTCACTTTGGTTGTGTTGCTTGAAGACATAGAACATTCATAACTTCTGAAAGTACAGTTCAGAAAGCCTTTAGCTAGACCAGGGGTCTCCAAACCCTGGTCCGGGCACCAGATGCGGCCCACAACCAGCCTCTTTCCGGCCCACGGCCAACCTCTTATCTCCTGATAGCCTCTGGCCCACTCAGCGGAACATGACCAGAACTGTGCTCTGATTGTGTCTGGAGGGTGTTCTGAGGGCCAGAGAGGTTGAATGAATGAGCCCATTCATTCATTTATTCACTTATCTAAGTTCTGTCTCTTATTTATTTAAATTTTATATTTAAGTTTTTTTTCCGGCCCTCAACACCACGTCAGATATTTGATGTGGCCCTCTGGCCACAAAGTTTGGAGACCCCTGTGCTAGACAATAGGGAATTTCAGTACTACAACCTTACGCAGTTGTTCTAAAGATTAGAAATTGATTCACGCACTCAAATTTTCTGATTTTTTTTAATGAGCAGCTTACCAGCATTCATATCTGGTGATGACATGGACTGTAGTCCATGTAGGCTAATACTAAAATAAATGTAATAGTCTTTACAGTGCCACAGGACTTTTCAATGTGTTGCTGTTAATTCTAACTAGCATTCTTTATTTTTTATATACCCCCATTCAATAACTTTTGCACAATTGAGTTTTGCCAGTGAAAACTAGAATAAAGATCTGTTAGCTCTTCAGATGCTCATGCTAGTGCTATGGGCTTGCATCTTACTACAAGTGGGCACAAGAACAGAACTATGTGACAATACATCAGATGACCAAGAGAGATAAACTGCAGCATCAATTTCAGTGTTGATCACACAGGCCAATACACATTTTGCTTCCTTAAACATTACACCAATTCCTGGGTATATTTGGGGTGCCGATTCCAAAAATGGTATCCGTTTTACCTTATCACGTCTAGTTTTGGAGACACAGCATATCCTCTTTAGTGAATGGTTCAAGCAGCTTCCTCATGAGGAAGCCTACACCATGGCTTCCTCATGAGGAAGCTGCAGGAACCATTCACTAATGAGGCTATACTGTATCTCCAAAACTAGACGTGATAGGGCAAAACGGATGCCATTTTTGGAATCAGCACCCCGAATTCATATCAAACCACCATAAAGTTTGGGAGAAACTTTTCTGATCCTCAATTTTGTAGGCCTGTGTTATAAGATGTAATATCAGTCAACAATTTCTCCACTAAGTGAAATATTTCCACTAAGTCATAAGATGTAATGATGAGACCATAATTTCTGTGCTGGATCAAATTAAAGTCCATCGAGCCAACTTTGTCTCCAATAGGAATAAAGCATTAGAACGTTGTCAGGATATAAAAAATGACCATTTTGAAGAGGTCATTTCAGTTTGGTGCACCTAAGGGTGTTGTAAAAGTGGTGATGAGCGGATTGGGATTGGACTACTTATATAATGCTAAAAGTGCGTTTAATTGTTGATGCGTGTGCATTGCAGAATATTCAGTGGCAGAGGGGTGCTTAACACAGAACACAAGACTGAAGTGTTAAATTAATCAGCCTCTGTTTGCTAATAGTAGAATTACTTGAATTCTTCAAAGAGAAATGGGTATGAGGCCTTTGATTGGGACTGGAAGATAAATTCAAATCTAGAGGAGGACTTACTTATATAGTAGTGCTATGGGTGGGTTTAATTTCTTTTAATTCTCAAGGACTATAATATTTGTGCATGTTGTATTGTACTGCCTTGTACTTACTAATGCTGATGTTTTATTGCCAAGGATTTTGTTGTGGATTTGAGTCTTTTTTTGTTTTCAATTGCTTTTAGCTATGCTAACCTGAGGATTGGAAGCGCTTTATTGTTTCTTGTTGTTTATTTTGGGATTTAGAAGGGGAGGAAGAACGTCCCCTATTATCCATCAATCTGGAACGGATTTTGGCGTAATCCTGCCTGCAGGCTCTTTCGGAAGCACCGTATTAGGTAGAGTACTGATGTTAGCTCAGCATAGATCAGATAATCAGGGCTACCAGTCTCTGTGTGCAATACCAATCACTTAATATTGTACCAATTTTAGTGGCAATGTAATCATAGGGAAGGGGATAAGAGATCAGTCCATACATGTTTTACCTATGTTCAGATTTTAGATATTTTTCATCATTAATTTCAGTATGTATTTACACATCTTCCATCAAAAGTTCCCCTGCTCTCATCCCTCTGGATTTCCTGCAGCCCAAAGAAGCACTACCCCAGTATATCTGCAGGTATCAAATAATAAGTACTTCATGGTTACCTTCAGGTTTAGTGAGTGTCCTATTTAGTTTCCTGAATTCTAATCCTCACCCCCTGATGGATAGTAGAATTCTCTGTTAGGTTCCTGTGAAACTTGGGCACCAGGCCCAAGAAGACCTGAAGAAGAGCTGTTGAATACGTCAAAAAGAAGTTGAGAAATAAGGAAGTTTGTAGTAGTAGGTATTTCCAAGACATTTTAAAAATCTGAAATTAAGCCAAATGCTATGATAGTTTGTGCTTTATTCATCAATTAATGGGCAGCTTTTGCATAATATGCGTAATTTCAATGACAGGTTATGGAATGAAATCATAATCGCACACTTACACAAGCATTAATTTGGGGTGCAACTGCATCTGAACAGCAGCTTGTTTAATGGAATGATCATGTCATAATTCAAAATAACCTGGGAATAAATTTGCTATATACTGATTACTTACTGTCTACTGGAGGGATGGGGGACTAAGGGCCCAATCCTATCCAACTTCCCAGCCCTGGTACAGCCATACCAATGGGGTTTGCACTGCATCCTATAGTGGGAGGGTAATTCTGGAGGCCTCTGCGAGGTAAGGGAACATTTGTTCTCTTGCCTAGGGGCTGCATTGCAGCTGCACCGGAGCTGGAAAGTTGGGTAGGATTGGGCCCTAAGTAGGCAGTGGGTACATGATTAAAAAATGTATGTTATATTCTTTTTTTGGAATTGTATACACCAAAAATTTTATTTTTAATGACAGAATCCTGTGGGTTATTGGGGCAAGGGAAGACATGGTCTCTAGATATCCTATCCCTTGTTTCTAGCTTGTTTAGACAGCTAGAATGTATAGATTTGTCTGTCCAACTCAGGAATGGACAGTGCCTCTGAAGCACTGCTTATCCCCAGTTCAAGATCCTGAGTCTAACTTGGAGGTCTGCCCCTATTAGTTTGATCTTTGTGCTATATAATGTATATACATTCAGAAGCTCATATCCAAAGTCTAAATAGTCATGATTCCCATTGACTTGTATTTTGGTGTAATTAGTCTGGAACTCCTTACCACAGGAAGTGGTGATGGATTCTACCCTGGATGCCTTAAGAGGGGATTGGAGAAATTTCTGCAGGAAAAGTCCATGGGTTACAAGTCATGATAGGTATGTGCAAGCTTCTGTTTTTAGAAGTAGGCTACCTTAGAATGCCAGATGCAGGGGAGGGCACCAGGATGCAGGTGGTGTTTTGTTGTCTTGTGTGCTCCCTAAAGCATTTGGTGGGCCACTGTGAGATACAGGAAGCTGGACTAGATGGGCCTTTGGCATGATCCAGCAGGGCTCTTCTTATGTTGTTAAGGTTGCAACCTGGAGAACATCAAGCCAACCATTCTTGTGATTTCCTCTTGCTGTGGAACAAAGAATAACATTGAATCTTTCTGGCCTTCTGCATTTGGAAAAGTATGCAGTCCTATTATGAAAGAGTTAATGCCACTACTAATTGGGTTAAATCAAATCCCACCAAATGCTGCCCAACTTGCATGTATGCAGAAAGTATGTATCCTGCCCTCCAGCTGTCAAGGCTCCCAGAGAAACTTAAAATAAAATAGAACACTGGGAAATCATTACAACAAAAGAGAGGGTGAGAGTGAACAACAGGCCATGCTTTCTTCTTTCTCCTTCTCATCCTCACAGAACAGTGTTTCTGTGGCCACCATGTGGGGGAGGGTTACAGTCCATTTTAAAGGAGCATCAGCAGTTGAGAGTGTCAATAACTGCTCTTTGCCTGACTGACAGTTCTCTCCTTCTCTAACCTGACTAAAGTCACTCCAGGCCTCAACCCTTATGCAATTTTAAGCTTTACGGCAGCCCACTAGAATTTTACTTCTCAGATAATCAGCAAAACCCATATTAAAAGACACACATGCAATTTCTGAAGGTGTCAGACAATTACAGCTTTGAAATAGAGAGTTCTCTCAGGACATCTTTTTCCATTTCACGGAAGATAAATGCACTTCTTCCCCCTGGTAAAAATTTTTAAAATTGCGTAGCTGTGAGTTAAATCAGTCTGTTTTTACATAAACTTGACTGCCACAATCTTGGCTTTTATAGCCAAGTAAATAGGGATTGATGGCCCATGTTCTTTGAAACAGAAGCAACAGAGCTGTTTTCTTCTTACCTGTGAAGTATTCAGCTTTTCACATGTGGTGTACAAGCAGGCAAGACACATATGCACACTTATTGCTCAAAGTAAATAACTGAAAAGGATAGGCTTCCTATCAGGGTTCCTACCAAGCCCATCGGGCTTTAATGCTGGTGGAATTGGGTATTGTGGAGAGCAGGACAATGCTGAAGTAGAACATTGGAGAGTGGGAGGGGCAGAGGCTGGCACATCAGTTAAGGTGAGGCAGCTCTTGGCATGCTGCTTCAGGACTTGGGTAGGAAGCCAAGGGTCATAGAAAATTCCATGATTGTTGACTCAAAACCTGCCCTCGACTTATCTGTGGGCTCAGCTTATAGGCGAGTGTCCGCGGTATATAAGACAGTGCAGGTCACCAAACAAATCAGTAACCTACTGAAAAACACCAGCCAACTTGATGGCACTCACACAACTGAAACTGAGTTCTAGTATTAGCTCTGATGTATGGAAATAAGAGCTGCATCATACTAACACCTTATTGGTTCCCTGCTGTGTCATAACAGCAGCTCACTGGCTCTCAGAACAGTCTCTTTGGTTAGTTTTGAGTTAAAGAAATCAACTTTTTTCTTACATGAGGCAGTTGTGCTTGCCTTTTATGGTTTTTGGTCCATAACTTTTGATAAAATGCAGATTTTGTTTCATTGCATACTGCATGAGACTGTGTATCGAATGATGTATAACATGATAATGCTACTTGAAAAAAATGATTTCATAATTTTGCCGCACGTGCACACACACCCCGAGTGTGTCACCTGGTGCTGTCTGCACCGCGTTAGTGATGCCACTACCACCATGCCCTCCCTCCCAACTTTTGAGCAAATTCTGGAGGACAGGCTCTGAAGAAGCTGCTCTTCAACAGAGCTTTTAATTGCCTCAGCCTCTCTAGTGTCCTTTTTAAAAAGGAAGTTTCCTTGTACTATTCTTGCATAATGTGATTATGTTGGTTTTATTTTGGCCTTGCTGTGCATGTTACCCTGTGGGGGCAGAACTCTCTACAGATGTATGAAATAACATTTCCTTTATTTATCAATGATCTAAAATGTTCTTCAGTGATTTCAGTGCTTTAGGGTTGGGCCTTAGTGTGGGGCATGGAGCCTTAATTAATGTCTATATTCATGCATTTTCATGAATGTATATGAGAGAAAAAAAAGTCATTTCTGCCCCATGTTGCATATATGCAACAGGAACCAAATGTGTATACCTATGGGCCTGACAGAAATGGGTTAAACTTCATTCTCTCCTCAGAGAACTTGTAGGTATCCTGGAGAAAGAATTAAAGCCTCAGGTTTAATAAGTGCAAGTCCAAGATGATCATCAAATCCCTTCAGATTTTGTGATATACGTTATAGGGAGAGAAGCTATAGATGGATAGGGCTCAAGAGGGACTGGTGATAGAAGATTAAGGCAGAAAGCCTGGGATCAGAGAAGAAGAAAATCTGCAGTAGATATTGAGCACCAGCATAGAGATCTGTAAGAAGCCATAAGCCCCACTATTTTGGTCGTTTTATTTCAATTACAATGGAACACAATTGGTTCAGTATCCTAAGAACAGTCAGGTTGGCCCGGATTCTTATAGCTACTGCCTACTACGTGGTTAGAAAACTGACATGTACAAAACATAGAAAAGCATTGCAGATACTCGCCTCTAAGTCGACCCCACAGATATGTCAAGGGCAGGTTTTGAGCCAACAATCATGGAATTTTCTATGACCCTCAGATAAGTCGGGGGTTAAATTTAGGGGGGTGTCTGACTATAGTTTTGTCTAATATGACCCAAGGCCAGATCCTGAAAAATAACCTACTACTGATTGTTTCCTAAGAACTGTAGTCTCTAATTTATTAAAAACATAGTAAAAGATCATAAAATACATTTTTATTCTTTTTTAAATTCTGGTCTTCACCACCTTTTTGTAAACACTATCAGAGTAAGTGCACTGTAAACTACATACCAGTAAAACAGTGGTTCCCAACCTGGTATTCATGTACTCCCAGGGACACTCAACAGGACCTGTAGGGGTACTTGAAAAAGAATGGAATAATGGCAGAAAAAGGCAGGCTGTGCTCCAGAATGCTTTGCAGGGCCAGCAAGGCAGGAAGGAAGGTAGCTAGTTGACTGTGAAAGCCCTATCAATAGCTAGTTTTTGGTCATCAGTTCATGTATGAACCAGTGACTGAAAACCAGCACAGTAAAAAAACTGAAACATAATATAGAAAGTGATCAATCAGCCAGAATTTCTCAGCACACTTCTGGTACAAAACAGTGCAAAGGCAGAATCTTCAGTTCTTCAAGCAGATAAAAAGAGAAAATACTGTGATGAATACATGGTCTGAGTTTTCATAGAGAGGAGATGAGAGATTGAGGGAAGGCCCTGGAAGTTACAAGTTGTATGTAGCCATTATGCTGAACCAAAATATTTTAGATGCAAATACATCTCACAAAGAAGACTCATGAGAGAGAGCATTTGGGATATCAGAATTTATACGAATCAAATGTTATGTTATGTTAGAGAGAAATATGTATGTTAGCATGTTCACAAGCACAGTTGCCAAGAAAAGTTTAGATCCATTTTACCCAGAAGCCTTAGAGGAAGGACTACAAGCTAGGAGTCCTCAAGGAAAAGTCTGTTAGGAAGGAATCAAGGATACATCCTAATTGCTCTTTTATAAGAACAAAATTAAATGAGAAGTATAATAAGTAGAGGAAATGGGTAAATAAGAAATAAAAGAATAAGTTAGGAAATGTTAGGGAATAAATAGGTAAAATCAAATGAACTCTGTGTCACCCTTCAGAGTCAGAGCTAGCCTAACACAGAGAGGTCCCAGATAGATAAACAGAGGTAGTTAATTGCTTAAGCAATAAACCAATTTGACACAATCAAGATAACAGCAATTTGTTGTCAAGCTAACTAGGTAAAATTTATAGAGTCAAACTGAAGCTTCAAAGAATCCCCCCCCCCCTTCATCTGCAATTCTAAGACAGTATTGAGCAGAGAAGGAAAAACACACAGAAGAGCATATTGGATTATTTTTAAAAAGCCAAAAGACATTGTTAAACCAAAATAAAGTTTAAAATAATGTATTTACAGAGAAGCAGTATAACATCTAAGAGTTAGGCTGCAGACTGAAAGGCCTACAATTAGACAACAGAGCAGCCTTCTATGATCTCTAAGACAGTAGCAAGATTATGAACCCTAATGGGGGTAATGAGGGTTAACTGATGAAGTCGTAAACAGAAGCAAACTGCCAGCAGAAGTGTTTTGTTTGGGTAAAAGTTGTAAAATAATTAGTAGGAGAGATTAGAGGTCAACAGAAGCCACATGAAGTCCACAAGTGAAAATGCAACTTCTGAACAGTGATTCAGACGCTCAAGTACCAAATAGGGACTTTAAAAGCTGTTCTGAAGTCATTTAAAAGGAGAGTAGCACATAGAATGTTACAAAATTTATTGTTTGTAAACTCAGAAGTTAGCAAGTATATTCTTTGCTGAATATTAGTTAAATTAATAAGGGAAAACAAAGTTAAAAGGATTTAAGTCTGCCTTAGAGTGAGGCTTGCAAAATAAAGGCAGTATAGCTAATGTGGAATATGGAATGTGAAATTCTTATCTAAGCAGGAGTATTTCAAACTTGACAACTAACTAAAATGCCCAGACTTTCCTAGGCGCCAGAATAGATAGTGAATTTAAGAATATTTCTAATAATAAGGAATAATAATTAATCTTGGTAGGCACAGACTCATTAACAGGGAGTCTGATCAAATTCAAAGTTGACAGAACAGATATGAAACTAGTGAAGACTACATATCAAAGTTGGCAGAATCCGATAAGGAAGCCTCAGGAATGTAGGAGAGAGAGGCCTCCAGCTAGAGATTTCTCTTGAAAATGCAACTTATATCAGAGAAGAGAGATTTTATGGAAATCAGAAATTTCTATATAACTTCTTGTAGGAAAAAGTTACAAAATAATTAAAATTAGATTAGAAGAGAAGATAAAAAGGTGATTAAAATAAGTATAAACACGGATTAAATAAATGGATTATTACCAGATTAGTGTAATTGGGAAAATTAAGATAGAGGCACACTGCCCCCTTTTGAAATAGTATTGACATTGCAGAAAGGGGAGGAGTTCTCCAAAATGGCAAATACAGTAACCTGAGATATTTAATGTATGCTCCAGATATGGCAATAGCCAATGGAAAAATCCCCATATCCGACATCATAGGCTCTAACAAATGTGATTGGAGTTTTCTCAAGACAAAGAACCCACAGGTATAAATGGTCACACCCAGAAGGGAATGTTGCTTTTTCTCTGGGACACTGAGAGACCACAGCTCTCTGTGTTCCCCATTTTGAACCACCGAGAGAAGCCCATTGCTGGCAATGAATAAAGACTTGGAAATCACCACAATTTCAGTCTGCTGAGTTTGTTTTGAACCCTAAAGACACCGTGCAACAAGATGAGAGGAGATAAGGGCTTGTATTATTACAAACATTTTACTAATATGAAGGGTACAATTTATTATTGCCAAGGGATATGCAAGTGAAAAAGGTTGGGAACCACTGCAGGAGATCCATGAATCAAATCCACCTTTAAGGTGGGCATGAGGAGAACCATGAATCAAAGACACCTTTAACGTTTCTGGTGTGTTAAGCCAGAAGCTCTACATACAACACACAACCCATAACACATAACTGAGAGTGTGCAATTCAATTCACAGCAGTGAGATGCAGCTGCATATATTTGCAGGCCTTTTTACTCAGAAGTAGACCCACTGCTTTCCATGGGTGTTATTCTTAAGTAAGGCTGCACTGAACTGTAGCCTGGGAAGGAGTGTCCCATGCTGCTGTTTCCAGACCTGCTTTGCAAGCATTTGCCAAGTAGAACCAGAACCAGGCTGCAGCAGAAGGAAGGAGAATAAAAGGTTAACTTTGGCTGGGATGTCCCTGGAAAGTCACTATAGCAACTAAGGAGGTGCCTGCCTGAGCTGAGCAACAGCTCAGCTGAGAAAGGAAACTGTTCAGAGTTGAAAGGCTCTGCCCTCTGATTGACCTGGAGATCAGGGGAAGTGAGAATTGGAGCTTGATAACTTGGCAAAAATTTCACTATACGTGAGTATCTATGGCAATATTGTTAATGCCTGGATAAAACTGCCTTAAAGTGGAGTCGTTTTCTATTGCCAAAGAAAGCTAGTCTCATAGCAGCTGCCTCCAGGCAGGAGCCGGGCTGGACTGACAGGAGAAAATAAGAAGATGCTTGTTGGAAAGGAAGCGTTCCTTTTTGAGAAAAAAAAAATAGGCTGAATGAATATCAGAAGCAATACAAAATAATATAAAGTTTAATAAAAAGGACAGAGCAGGAATGAATACCGTATTTTTCGCTCTATAAGACGCACTTCCCCCCCCCCAAAAAAAAGTGGGGGGGGAAGTGTGTGCGTCTTATGGAGCGAATACTGCAAAAAAAAAAAAACTCCGCCCCTGGCCCCGCCCCCTGCCCGCTCTGCTCCGCTTCCCAGGAAAGCTTGGGTGGGGTGGCAGTCTTGCTGAGCAAGCCCGTGTGTCTACTCAGAAGTAAGTCTCAGAGTCACTGGGGCTCACTCCCAGGAAAGCGGGGCTGGGTAGGTGGGATGGCAGGCTCGCTGAGAAAGCCCACGTGTCTACTCAGAAGTAAGTCTCAGACTCACTGGGACTCACTCCCAGGAAGGGGGGGGGATGGCAGTCTTGCTGAGCAAGCCCCTAGAGCAGGGGTGCTCATTAAGTCGATCCTCGAGCTACCAGTCCATCTCCAGGCGAAATGAGTCAATCGCGGGCTTCTCTCCTGTCCCTAGGAGTGAGCCCCTGGCAGGCTTGTGAGCCCAGGGAGCGAGCCTAGGGAGTGAGCCCAGGGAGCCCAGGGACTGAGACGGGCTCCTCCCTGGGAGAGGAGGCGCTGGCAGGCTTTTCTCCCGTCCACTCATCCCTGGGAGTGAGCCCCATTGGCTCTACTGGGGCTGACTTACCTTTCCCCTGCTTTTGCACTGGTATGTATGGAGATCTGCACCCCCCCCACTCCCATCTGTTGGTTCTGTGTGCAAGGGGTTTTGCAATGGTCCTGCTGTGATGTCTATACAGAGATCTTACCTGCCCCACACTTTTCCCCTGCTTTTGCACTGCTATG
Organism: Tiliqua scincoides; assembly: GCF_035046505.1. Classification (NCBI taxonomy): domain Eukaryota; kingdom Metazoa; phylum Chordata; class Lepidosauria; order Squamata; family Scincidae; genus Tiliqua; species Tiliqua scincoides. Next base: position 43,857,100 of record NC_089822.1, read on the forward strand.
TATGGAGATCTGCACCCCCCCCCACTTCCATCTGTTGGTTCTGTATGCAAGGGGTTTTGCAATGGTCTTGCTGTGATGCCTATACAGAGATCTTACCTCCCCCACACTTTTCCCCTGCTTTTGCACTGCTATGTATGGAGATCTGCACCCCCCCCCCTACTTCCATCTGTTGGTTCTGTGTGCAAGGGGTTTTGCACTGGTCTTGCTGTGATGCCTATACAAAGATCTTACCTCCCCCACACCTTTCCCCTGTTTTTGCACTGGTCTGTATAGAGATCTGCTCCCCCCCCCCCCCTTGTATTGGAATCCAGGAAGATCTGGTGAGGAGGTAGATGTGGTGTCAGCAGTGGCTCCTTTAAGGGTAAGGCCTGGGCATCCTGGGCACAGCTACAGCCACTGGAAGGCAATAGGGCCCTCAGGGATATAAGGAGTACCAGAGGCAGAAAGGGTTTGTGGGTTTTGAAGGAGTGCAGGTTGGAGGTAGGGGAGGAGACTGACTGGGTTTATTGAATTTGGAATCTGACTGTGGATTGTGACTGGACTTGGATACCCTGATGGATTTAACTGACCTACCTGGAACCTGACCTTGGACTGTAATTTGGCTTATTGGCTCTGGACTCTGATTTGGTAACTCTGAATGATGGGACTGATTTACTTGGCATCTGTGGACTGGAACTGGACTCATTTTTGCTTGCTGCACTGGTGAGTTGCACAAGGGGGACTGATCAGCTTTAAGCGGGCATGAGGCCCAGTGGATTGGAATTTGGCAGAACATCATTGTAGCAGAAAGATAATGTGATCCCCTATTTGTGTGCACCTGCTTTTGTGAGCTTCATAAATTCTGACTCTAGCGATGATGAGTTCTTGTGGTTTCCAGAAAACTAGAGTACTCAAACCTTTAAGTCTCTCCATTTGTTAATGACAGTGATAATGGTTCTTAATGCCACTGTTGACTGCTGTTCACTTTACATGGTTCAAATGTTATTCTGTTATAGTTTATTAAATATTTTATTACACTATTTGGTTCAGAATATTTTTTTCCTTGTTTTTCTCCTCTAAAAACTAGGTGCGTCTTATGGTCAGGTGCGTCTTATAGAGCGAAAAATACGGTATATATAATTCTGATTGACAGAGCTGTATTAAATCCCCTTTTTAAAAGTGTTCTTATGTACAGGTGCAGCCTATTTATCCACTGATTTTTTATCTGCAGATTTGTCTCAATGCGAATGGGGTGGGGGAACCGAAAGTCACACACACCTTTGCCTCCTTTGCCCTGTACTGGCATCTCACTCCATTTCCAGGTAGCCCAAAACACTGCAAAAAGGCCCTGCCTCACCCTGGCAGAGAAATAGCCCTGGAAGAGGTTCCCCTTGCAAAGGAACAGTAACACTCCTGGAGCCCCTGAGCCAGCAAAGAGGCTGAAGAGGGGAAGGGGGGGGGCGGAAAAACCTGTAGCCAGAACACTTGCAGCATGGTGGAGCTCTCTCTCTCTTTCTCTGTCACTCACTCACTCTCACTCACACAGGGGCAGGTGTGGTAGCAACAGAGGGGATTGCTTTAAAAAACCCAGGGAGTGTTTGCCAAATTCCCCCCCATTGAGATGGTGCAGGCAATCCCCGACACAAGCAACTCCCCCATGGTGGAAGCAATCACTGAAACAAGCAAGCCTTCCCACCAAGCAAAGCATGAGATTTAGCCTACAATCCTCTCCACACTTTCCTGGGAGTAAGCCCCATTGACTGGAATAGGGCTTACTTCTGAGTAGAAACACATAGCGCTGGACTCTTAAAAGATCAGCAGCCCAACTGAAAGAAGCCGGGCAACTGGCAACGGGGAGGGCTGAGTGCGGAGGGGAGGGGATTGATAACAGCTGCCTTAGTTTCCTTCCATCCGGAAGTGTCAGGCTGCAGTGTATTTGTGTAACTCTATGGAATTTAGCACAACACGGTTTTTGTTAATTGCGCCAAGTCACAGAACGGAACTAACGCAGATCAATAGGCTCCACCTGTATATCTTTTTCTTCTATTGATGTTTCTGTATACTGTTTTCCCCAAGATACTTATAATAATGATGCCAGAACAATTGATTAATTTACAACATTTAGCAAAGAATCTATAGAGTTCCATGTTCCCATCTGCACAGATTATGATGCTGCTCACATGTTATGCTGTACCAAAGTACATATTTCCATTGAATTGACTATATCTGGGTTCATTTTAACAGGATTGGCAATAAGTATATGCTGCATTGCATAGAATATGTGAATAACTGTTTGCAGGTACAGATCTACAATGATTAAGCTTGGTACATCTTAACATGTGAACAGCCTTATTGGCTAATCATGGAGAATGGAAATGCCAAGTCATAACATGTATCCTGGAAGAATGTAGAGCTAACCAGGCTTTCATGCATAGATCCATCCACAAGCAATATCAACACCAAAAAAGTTCCGCTTATAGTGACTGCCCCTTGTGCCTCTGAAGGCAAGGTCATCTGGAGCAAGTCCTAAGATGCTGGCTAGAGCACTGTTTCTCAAACTGTGGGTGAGGACCCACTAAGTGTGTTGTGAGCCAATTTCAGGTGGGTCTCCATTCATTTCAATATTTTATTTTTCATATATTAGACTTGATGCCAAAATGGCATGCTACTGTATTTGGGGAGATCAAATACAGCTTTTAACAGGCTACAATGTATATGCTTTTAACAATGATAGTCTATGGCGCTTACTCCTGGGTAAATGTTACTAGGATTGGAGCCTAGGATTGTGAAACATATTTTCCTGCTTGATGATGTCACTTCCGGTCACATCACATCTTGTCCAGTTTAATGATATCACTTCCGGTCCTGACAGATTATCATTCTAAAATGTGGGTCCTAGATTAAAAAGTTTGAGAACCACTGGACTAGAGTGTACAGGGAGGTGACAAGAGCATGGATAACTGTAGCTAGATCAGATTTTGCCAAGAAAGGCTACTGTTGACTTAGCAGTTGAAACTGATAAGTGACACTCCTTGTCACTGAGGCCTCCTGAGTATCCTGGAAAAGTTCTGGACCAGTTGAATGATATCTCTTTCAGATCAGGACATCATTCACCTAAGAGCATCTCCATCAGTGTCGACGCCTGAGAATAAATAGTACACCTACAAAACAAAGCAATTTGTGCTATTTTTCAGTTATGAGGCTGGTAAACTATAGTGTGTGTGTATGTGTCAGGCCAGAAACAGGGAAGGCCAATAGTAACTCTGCGCTTCTCTTCTCCCAAGGCTTTGCACTACAGTGAGCTCTATTCATATCTTAATCCCCAACAGCACACATGCTCACACACCATGCTCTGCCATCCATCCTGAGCAAGGCCTCTGCAAATCCATCAAGGCAAAAGATCAGGCCATGTTATATTTCACTGTTGTCATTACAATGAAACAAAAATAGCTGTGGAATTGCAGCAGGGTTCTGCTATATAGACAATTTCCAACTAAAATACTGCTTCCTTATATTTTTTTCTGCTTGTGATCAACAATAGGGACAGGAAGCAGAAATAATTGCAATGACTGGAAAGAAAACTTGTTTTTATTTGTTAGTTAGCTCTGTTTCTGATATGAAAATCACCAACAGGGACAAATTAGGCAACTCTGAGCTGCCATTTTTGCAAAACTGATCTGTTATTTGACACACATTTCAAACCCCACGTGAGGAACTTACCGCTAATGAATGATCTAACGGAGCAGGAAGTGGCTGGTGATGATTCCCTGGGTGCTCAATAAATGTGTGTAATTGAGATGTAATTGTTCAACTGTTATTTTCCTTTTGTAATATAATCACCTTGCACAATGAGAATTTGATGTCGCAAAGACCCATGTATGAAGCTGCCATCTGGAGCTGTATCAAAGTACAGTTGCCTAAGTTAATGGGAGAGCTGTAAGTTCACTATAGATCCTGTTAATGTATATGTTTAACTCCAAGGCACTTCTGAATAATTGTTTGAAAAGCAGAGTCTTCTGAACTCAGAATCGCAAGTGTGATGTAAATAGTTGTGCCAGTCAATGTAGCTGAAGGGCAAATATCAAGTTGTTCATAAGCAAGAATTAAGAAGTGAGTAACCTGGAAGTCTAATCTATGAATCTAATCTACATAAGTCTTTGGTTCCTATTACTGTATCAGATGCTCTAACATAGGGGAGGGGACCAAAGGCCACTCTGGAATTACCAGTAGCCCTGATGGTGATTTAAAGTACCAAGTGCCCCCTTCCCCCACATGTGCCTCGGTGATTTGAATGTTTTGCCAAGTATTCTACATGCTGTCATTTTGCAATTGGCTCCGCTTCCCTAAGCCACCATTTTATAGTGGTAATTTTTGGCAGAGTCTTGGGAACAAAGTAGCTCCCAGGAACATAAAGTCTGCTCACCTGCTCTACCACTTTAAGAGAGCATGTTTATACTTGAATGTGAGGAGCAAACGACACGTTACTGTGACACCAACTCACTGCTTGTATATGCCACTGATCATTCTGCTGCTAAAAATGGTCAGCTTGGCCACAGGGCACTCAACAGTGATGTCACGTCAGGCATGACATGACTCCAAGTTGCAGGATGATCCTGGCCCATCCAAGACACAGAAGGTGGGCTGCCAGATGAAGGTTGGGTCTGCTATCAGCCTAAAAAAGAGGCTGAGAGAGGAACTGATGGTCAGTGGTGTTGCTAGGGAGATGCGGGAGTGCGGGCTGCACCGGGTGATGCACACGGAAGGGGGGGTGATACCACCATTAGCCAAAATTTTTAAAAACTTGGTATTTTTGAATACCATAATGTTATATATCATTTGATGTGTAATTTCATGTGGAGTGCAATGAAACAAACTGCATTGAAAATATCTGTTTTATCAAAGGTTATAGCCAAAAAACCAGTGTGAGCAGGACAATGGTGCATCACCATGCCCATTGCTTGGGGTGTTGCCCCGCCCACTGCATGGGAGGAGGTCCACCATGGGGGTGATGCTCTGGCCTTCTGCACCAGGAGATGCAAATCCTAATGACGCCACTGCTGAGAGTGTAGACGGAGGAATGGAGAGTGGAAGGCAACAGAAAGAGAGACCAGGAGGAAGGAAGAAGGAACAGTAAGAGACTCTAGTGCTGGCTACCTCCTGCTCTACATGGCAAGGACATAGGATGGTAGCTTACAGAGCAAGGTGAACTGGGTGATTAAATGCCCCTGATGCCAGCTTTCAAGTCTCTACCTAGAATGAGGAGGACACTTATCCGGGGACAAGAGGAAGGGCAGTGAAATAAGTAATCACTTGTCACCCAAAGGACAAGTAAGTAATCACTTGTCACACCAAAGGACCCAAAGGACACCCATGTATGTAAGGACACCCAAAGGACAACCAAAGGACACCCAAAGGACCCAAAGGACAAGAGAAGGAAACTCTGACCTCAAACCTCCACTGCCTTGTGGCTACATCCAGTTCTGGAAAAGGCTTCAGGAGTCAACCTCGAGGCAAAATCAGGAGCCGGAGTCCCTTAGGCAGTTCATGGCTGAACACAGTCACGTTCTGGCAACTCCTGCGACGCCGCTGGAACCAACCGTATTGGCTTCTGCCTTTCCATTGGACCATTCCAGCGACGTGGAGAGGGGGGATTTGCTGCATGGGTAACAGCCTATCCTCCATACCTTCTTTACCCAGGCTTTGCGCACTGGAGAGGACACTCCAACTTCGCCATACGGCGTCGGCACAACACGGGAAGCAGCAGTTTACCGGTTATAAGTCTTTGCTCGATTGGCGTAGAGCATGACGCCAGGGGCTGCTTCCGACGGTGGGAGAGATCATTGCATCTCATTGGGCAGCTACCGCCCGCCTTAAGCTGGGCAGTCCCCAGCCAGTAAGGTGTTGCCTCGCCACGGTCCGTTAACCTCATGGGGTGCGTGGGGTTTAGGGTGAAAACCGACAAGCGGATCGACAACTCTGCACCATGCAACAGAAAACAGAAAACTACTGCCCTAAAGCTGGGCACCTGGAACGTTAGGACAATGACACCTGGCTTCTCTGATGACCTGCAAGAAATAGATGACGCACGCAAAACAGCTGTCATCGACATGGAGCTGAGCAGACTGCAGATGGACATCGTCGCCCTTCAAGAGACTAGGCTGCCAGATTCCGGATCTGTCAAGGAGAGAAATTTCTCATTTTTCTGGCAGGGAAAACCACCAAACGAAACCAGGGAACATGGCGTTGGCTTTGCGGTCAGAAATACCCTGCTGAAATCCATCATCCCACCTACTGTGGGAAGTGAAAGAATTTTGTCCCTGCAGCTCCAGTCATCAGCAGGACCTATCACTCTCATCAGTGCTTATGCACCGACTCTGTTGTCTCCAGCAGAAGCCAAAGACAAATTCTATGATGACCTGGCCACCACTGTCAAGAAAATCCCTGTAAAAGAGCCATTGTTCATCCTCGGCGATTTCAATGCTAGAGTTGGTGCTGATAACAGTTCATGGCCCACTTGCTTAGGTCAGTTTGGCACTGGGAGGATGAACGAAAATGGCCAACGCCTGCTAGAGTTTTGCTGTCATCACGGTCTCTGTGTCAGCAACACATTCTTCAACACAAAGCCCCAACATAGAGTCTCTTGGAGACATCCAAGATCAAAGCACTGGCACCAGCTCGACCTGATCCTCACCAGACGCTCCAGCCTTCCCAGCATCAAGATCACACACAGTTATCATGGTGCTGCCTGCGACACTGACCACTCCCTGGTGTGCAGCAGAGTGAAACTGCAAACAAAGCGACTGTATCACACGAAAAAGGAAGGAAGACCTCGCATTGATACCAGCAAGACCCGGGATCAGAGAAAAGTGGAGGAATTTGCACAAGCGCTTGAGGAATCTCTTCCAGGCCCGGCCGACGCAAACGCATCCAACAGATGGGAACATTTCAAGAATACCGTTTACAACACCGCCTTGTCCATATTCGGCAAGAAGACCAACAAGGCGGCAGACTGGTTTGAAGCCCACTCTGAGGAGTTGACACCAGTCATTGAGGAAAAGAGGAGAGCTCAAGCAGCATACAAGGCCTGTCCCAGTGAGCGCAACCTGCAGGTCCTCCGAACTGCTCGCAGCAAAGTCCAACAGACTGCCAGGAGATGTGCTAACGACTACTGGCTCCAGCTCTGTTCCGAAATACAGATAGCAGCTGACACGGGCAACATCAAGGGGATGTATGATGGTATCAAGCAGGCCCTAGGTCCAACACAGAAGAAAATTGCCCCTCTGAAGTCTGCCACAGGCGAGGTCATCCAGGATCGGGCGCAGCAGATGGAACGCTGGGTGCAGCACTACTCTGAGCTATATTCCAGAGAAAATGTAGTCACCGAAGAAGCACTGAACAACATTGAGTGCCTGCCTGTGCTGGAAGAGCTTGACAGTGAACCAACCCTAGAAGAACTTCACGTGGCCCTGGACTCCCTTGCCTTTGGCAAGGCACCTGGAAAAGACAGCATCCCTGCTGAAGTCCTAAAATGCTGCAAAGAGATCATAGTCACTGAGCTGCATGAAATCCTCTGTCTCTGCTGGAGAGAAGGTGGAGTACCTCAAGACATGAGGGATGCAAACATCATCACGCTGTACAAGAACAAAGGTGACAGGGGTGACTGCAACAACTACCGCGGCATCTCTCTCCTTAGCGTTGTGGGAAAGCTGTTTGCCCGAGTTGTACTAAAGAGGCTCCAGGTACTTGCAGAGAGCGTCTATCCAGAATCGCAGTGTGGATTCCGAGCCAACAGGTCCACCACTGATATGGTATTCTCCCTTAGACAACTGCAGGAGAAATGCAGGGAACAACGACAGCCACTCTTTATAGCCTTCATAGATCTCACAAAGGCTTTCGACCTGGTCAGCAGAGACGGCCTCTTCAAGATTCTCCCCAAGATTGGATGTCCACCCAGGCTCCTCAGCATCATCAGATCTTTCCACAAGGACATGAAGGGCACTGTTGTCTTCGATGGCTCCACATCAGACCCTTTTGACATCCGAAGTGGAGTGAAGCAGGGCTGTGTTCTTGCACCAACCTTGTTTGGGATTTTCTTCGCTGTCCTGCTGAAGCAGGCCTTTGGAACTGCAACAGAAGGCATCTATCTCCGGACCAGATCAGACGGAAAGCTCTTCAACCTCTCCAGACTGAGAGCAAAATCCAAAGTCCAGCTGAAATGTCTGCGTGACTTCCTCTTTGCCGACGATGCAGCTGTCACTACCCACTCTGCCAAAGATCTCCAGCAGCTCATGGATCGTTTTAGCAAGGCCTGCCAAGATTTTGGACTGACAATCAGCCTGAAGAAAACACAGGTCATGGTTCAGGATGTGGCCTCACCTCCCTGCATTACAATCTCTGAACATGAACTGGAGGTTGTCCATGACTTTGTGTACCTTGGCTCAACGATCTCCGACACACATTCTCTCGATACCGAGCTAAACAAGCGCATCGGTAAAGCAGCTACCACGATTTCCAGACTCACTAAGAGAGTCTGGTCCAACAAGAAGCTGACGGAACATACCAAGATCCAGGTCTACAGAGCTTGCGTCCTGAGTACACTTCTGTACTGCAGCGAGTCATGGACTCTTCGCTCACAACAGGAGAGGAAACTGAGCGCTTTCCACATGCGCTGCCTCCGACGCATCCTCGGCATCACCTGGCAGGACAAAGTTCCAAACAACACAGTCCTGGAACGTGCTGGAATCCCTAGCATGTATTCACTGCTGAAACAGAGACGCCTGCGTTGGCTTGGTCATGTCGTGAGAATGGATGATGGCCGGATCCCAAAGGATCTCCTCTATGGAGAACTCGTGCAAGGAAAGCGCCCTACAGGTAGACCACAGCTGCGATACAAGGACATCTGCAAGAGGGATCTGAAGGCCTTAGGGATGGACCTCAACAAGTGGGAAACCCTGGCCTCTGAGCGGCCCGCTTGGAGGCAGGCTGTGCAGCATGGCCTTTCCCAGTTTGAAGAGACACTTTGCCAACAGTCTGAGGCTAAGAGGCAAAGAAGGAAGGCCCATAGCCAGGGAGACAGACCAGGGACAGACTGCACTTGCTCCCGGTGTGGAAGGGATTGTCACTCCCGGATTGGCCTTTTCAGCCACACTAGACGCTGTGCCAGAACCACCTTTCAGAGCGCGATACCATAGTCTTTCGAGACTGAAGGTTGCCAATACGATGTCACCCAAAAAGGATCTGATAGCTGACAAGCCACCAAAGTCCTGGGTGGTTGTGAAGAAGAAATCTCCTCCTTTTTTGTACTCAAATTATATATAATATATAAGGCAGTAGCAGTCCACATTTTCTGTCATTTTAGAAAGAAAGAATTTCCCAGGGCCATAACATACAGTCTGGGGGGATGATGACAGCTACATGACAGCCCATCCAAGTTGGTTTTCTAAAAAATTCTTTAAATAGAAGCTATAGGGCTGCCCAGGAGAGAGGGGCAGTCAGAACTTGGACTGCAGGAAGGGAGAGGGGTTTTAACCTGGCAGTACCCATCCTTCCCCATAGACCGGATGTCTTCTCTAGGAGGAAGCTGCCATTGACAAATACCAGGGTACCAACTAATTCATATTTTTACATGTACTGATGTTCAAACAGTTCATTCATGGGACTGGGCTACTCTTCAGAGCCTGTAGTTCTCTATTATCTCAAGTTTTCTCCTTTACACATCTCTGTCCATTGAATCTGTTCCTACTTAAGATCCATACTTTTAGTTAAAGATATATTGGGTGTATTTTCGAAAACCAGGAAAAAAAAAATTGTTACATGAATACATATATATTAGCCACATAAAATGAAGATCCAGCTTCACTGATCACTCATATTATGGCATGCATATCATTCCCTCTGGTGGGCAATACCAATTGTTATGGATCAAGACAAGCCAGACACAGAAATGGGCTGTAGCTCATTGGCAGAGTGCATGCTTTGCATTCAGAAGGCACAGGATTCAATCCCTCTCTAGGTTGTGCTGGGGAAGCCCCAATTTGAAAGTAGAGAACCTCTGCCAATCAGATACTCCAGAATTAGGTGGATCAGTGATCTGGCTCCAAAAGGCAGCCACATTTGACAGTACTGAGACTTTTGTGCATCACATTCTGCCTATGGGTCCCTCTTATGTGATGCTGTCATTGTGGGAGATACTGAAACAAGCACCTTCCTGTGATGCCATGGTAATGTGAAACATTTTGAACCTATTTGATGGCTTTCCTCTGTACTGATAGTACCCCAATTTATGGAAGGAAAAAATTTGGCATGAGAAAGAACTACAGTATTGTCTTCTCCCACATGGTACTGGACTTCTCAAGCCAGATGGCACTAGTATAAAATATGAAGGTGACCCATGTAGATAAAGTAAGTCCCTAATCTCCCCCAACAAGTAAGTCTCTTAATATTGGTTCCAAAGAATTTGATTACCCACTTATCAATCACTGGCTGGAAAATCCATACATAAAGAAAAGTAAATGATTCAGCATCTGCCTGCAGTGATGTAACAAGGGAGGGTTTAAGCCCAGTGCTTTAAAGCATTCATTTGTGACATGGATAACGGAACAGAAAGCTCACTTCTAAATCTACAGATAGGAAATTGGAAGGAGCTACAAGTACACTCTCAACAATTTGAAATAATGGGCAAAAATAAATGGGGTGAAATTTAATCAGGGTAAGTATGAAGTCTTACATTGCATACGAACAATCCGAAGGACAATTGCAACTTTGGAAATCTCTTTCTAGCAAATAATAGCAGAAAAGGACTGGGGGTCAGGAGTTGATTATGAGACAGCTGTGTCATGCCTTTGCAAAGAAAGCAACCATGTAAGTGACCATGTTATTAATCGGGAAATGAAAGGTCAGACAGGGAAAATGGGTGCCATATATTACTTAATGACAAATCCTGACGTTTGCTGGAATGCTGTTCAGATCTGGTAGGCCATTTCTAGAAAGTTATACAGAGGAAGGATCATGTACCCCGGTGCCATCTCAGATGTCAGATTCTTCAGACCTTTAATCCCTTTCATTCCTCTCCTTTAGATTGTTTGCAGAGTCTCTCCTCAAGGAAGCAGATGACCATTTCTCTGCACCGATGAGATTTTAAAATAGTGGCTCTAACATCGTAAGTCCAGAGTCTGGGCTTTTGAACTATAATCTTCCTTTTGGAGTTCATAATTATTACTGAGAGGGGATCAGTTTTAAATATGTGAACTAACCCTGTTTGCTTTGGAAATATACTGAAAGATAACCACACTGAAACCCCTGTTTAGGCTGGCTGGTTCCAAAATAGCAGCACAGTATAAATGCTAAGCTGCAAAGTTAGACAGCTGCAAATATTTGCACGTGAACAGACAGTCATCCATCACACCCACACCTGTTCAAATCAGATGTGCTCCAATATTTAGACTCCCAGTACGAAGCATTGGAAATAGTTTTTATCTCCCACAGGCAAGTCTAAAATTAGAAGCCCCAATTTAGCTGCTGAGGATAAAAAAGCACCCCTTCTGTAACTGAATAATCTAGTGTTTGTGATCTGTTGTGGTGCATTCAAATAGATGTCTGTCAGAAGCTAAAGTAGTGTAGTGGTTAGAGCTGTAATCCTATAGTCAATGTTTCTCAAACCATGGGTCGGGACCCATTAGATGGGTCGCAAGCCAATTTCAGGTGGGTCCCCATTCATTTCAATATGTTATTTTTAATATTTTAGACTTGATGCTACCATGGTAGGTGACTGCACTTGGGAAAATGTTATAATCTGTACTTTTAACAAGCTATTTCTTTTAACAATGTATATTCCTTTAACAATGATAGTAAATGTGTAAGTGTGGTAGGATTGTTAAAAATTTTCCTGCTTGATGATGTCACTTCCGGTGGGTCATGTCAGATTCTCATTCTAAAAAGTAGGTCCTGGTGATAAATGTGTGAGAACCACTGCTATACATACTTACCTGAGAGTAACAGCCCAAGGCTAACTAAATTCCACCCACCACCACCTCCACCACCATCACACTGATGCAGCTGTACCAATAGAGCACACACTGTATTCTGCAGGGTGGCATATCTGAAGGTTTCCTCTAGGTAAGGGAACATCTTTTCTCTTGTCTGGGGGTAATCATCCACTGCCTGAATGGGTCTACTCAGACTTGCACCCATGATTGCTGGTGTAAGTCTGGCACAAGACCCAGGATAGCAGATCAAGGCTGGGAAAGAGGATAGGATGTTGAAAATGATGCTGACCTCTTCCTGGTCTTGATAGCCCCCCTACCCTGTCTCCACCCCATTCCTCCCCCTCCCCTCCCCTCCCCATTCCCCTTAACTTTAGAATGTAATAACTTTATCAATGTGGTAGAATACTGCATGATTTTTGCTGGTGGCATGTGCAAATTTACATCAAGCCATGTTATTTCCCTTTTCATTGTTGTTGGGTTTTTTTATTTACAGTGTACTTATATAACATATCGCACAACAACCAAAGTTGTATATAACAACATACAGCTTTTCACAGAATAGCCCCAAGGAACTCACAATTTAGACTTACATGAGCAAAACAACAGAGGAAGCAGAGGGAAATGAAGGTGGGGAAGTTTATGTGGGCATTCTTCATTCTATATGTGGAGAAAGTCTCTCTGGCTGTAGCATTTGCCGGTGCATACAAATGGTATGTGCATAGGGGTGGGGCTTTATGAGCATGTAGCACAGGGATAGGGCTTGCCAATATGCTCTCACCCCCTCCCCCATCTCATGGGTGCTGTCAACATAATTGTGCTTGTCCTGGCTTTAGGTAAAGTGAACTAAGCTGTAATGCCAAAACCTTTGCAGAAAATGTGGGTTTAAGATTTGAAGGATGCAAGAGAAATGTCAGTCTGCAGCTGTTCCAGGAGGTGATTCCCGGACATAAGGGATGGCAAAGGAGGAAGGCCAGAGATATTGCAGGAAACAGGAGACCTTCAGAAGCTTGAGGTTGGTGAAGCTGGAGGAGCAAAGGTCTCAGGCAGTAGTGTAGTGGCATTGAGTTTCTGGCTGCATTAACTTCTCAAGAACTATACAATTTAGCCATCTGAAATAGAGGTAGACTGTTGGCAGTATTTTGTCTATGCTGAGGATCTCCTTGACTGTGAAAATTGACAACAGCATATTTCTGAAGAATTCTTTGTTAGCAGCCACCCCCACAGAACCCTCCAACTGATTCTTCAAGGCTCAAATCTGTAAAGCAATTTAAAGGGCAGTTGCCAATGGTTTTCAGTTGGTGTGGATGTTCTTCCTCCCAATTCATGTTCAAGAACTCCAGTACTCAATCCCTTGAGCCCCACCCACAGCCATGAGTATTTGTTCTCTTAAACATTCTCCCTCTGCATTTATAGAAAGAAGGGAGGAAAAAACTGCCCTCCCAGGGCTGCCCCAAGACACCTGAGGCAGCCTGCCTATGGCCGCAAACCTAACCTCACTTTTCTGAGAGTAAGTTCCATTGAACACAATAGTACTTACTTATGAGTAGACCTGCTTAGGAGTGTGCCCAAAGGCTGCCCCCCTTACTCTCTATTCCTCTGACTCTCCAAAATTCTAACTCAGCATTCCCCTCTCCAATTCTTCCTCCCTTTTCAATCCAGGAAAGAGAACAAGGAGCAGTGCAGGAAAGCAGCAAGTAGGTGGACTTGCTGCCTCAGGCATTCATTGGCCTCATTGATTCAGTTAGCCCCATGTCTCACAAAGGCATCTTTTCAAACAGATGAAGATGAAACAAAATGTGTTAGATTTTGCTTTTAGTAAACATGAGATCCTTCTCCCCTCAAGTTTTAAGTAGTGTTACAACCTTTGTGAATGTGTAACTTGAAGAAGGTTGCTTCCACCACCACCGTCACCCCCCTCCCCGACAGTTTCCTAGAAGAAAACCACCTGAAACCAAAATTGCTTAGAGCCAAACACTATAGAAATGAATAGAGTGCTCTGTGTAATGCATTGACACCTTTTGCTAGCTAGCAAACACTGAATTCCTGGTAAGTACCAGTCCATTTCCCTGATCTGCTTATCAGGGCATGATAAGAACATAAGAACAGCCCCACTGGATCAGGCCATAGGCCCATCTAGTCCAGCTTCCTGTATCTCACAGCGGCCCAGCAAATGCCCCAGGGAGCACACCAGATAACAAGAGACCTCATCCTGGTGCCCTCCCTTGCATCTGGCATTCTGACATAACCCATTTCTAAAATCAGGAGGTTGCGCATACACATCATGGCTTGTACCCCATAATGGATTTTTCCTCCAGAAACTTGTCCAATCCCCTTTTAAAGGCGTCTAGGCTAGACGCCAGCACCACATCCTGTGGCAAGGAGTTCCACAGGCAAGGAGTTCCACATGATAAAAAAAATCAGTTTGTGTTCAGTAGGCTGCATTCTTCAAGAGAATAAGATCATTCCCTTTGTGGTGCAAAATCTGTTCAGGGTCAAGCTACACAGTGGTGTTAAGCCCATGGCTGTTAAGTTTGTTTAAACCCTACACATGTGGAGATGGATGGTAAGGATCCATTTCCACCTGTATAGGGTTTGATACAAAATAGCAGCCATGGTAGCCTTATCTGAACCAGGACTGTGGGACGGGGAGGGTTTCTAAGTCCATGCAATAAAAATCACCCCCTGAAGCTGCTCTCACCTCCAATAGGTTTCCATTGCCTTTTCCCAAGACTAGCAGCAATGTGGGTATTTTTGTTAGGACCACAGCACAACTAAGGAGACGGGTTTCTTCTCTCCCTACACACTGCAGTCTCAATATGGGTTGCTTCCCCCCACAGCTATTTTAATGTGATTAACATTTAGAGCCTTGGTCCAAACTATTTTGTTTTAAATTTACAAGCACACATACTTCTGCTTACCTGGGGGGGGGGGTGTCTCCAAGTATCCAGACACTGTTCCCATTTAGAGGGAGAGGTCCTGCTTTGTGTCCAAGCTGATATGCACTCAAGCCCTTGAATTTGCTGTTAGAGGGAGTGATTCCTTGTCTCCCCTCACATATCTTTTAGTGATTCTTCCTTAGCCCAAATCCCCAGGGCGAGGAGTGCTGTCAAAACACTGGTCCTGGATTTTTCTTTCCTCAAGGACATAGCAATATATCTTGAGCATCACCTTCTCTATTGCTTTTGGTTTGTTATATAGCCGAATGCAGCAGTATGCATTATTTCACTCATAGCAGCTTTTTGTTACAAGTCTCAGTAATTGTTTAGCTACCTACTTTTGGTTTGGGTGTTTCAGATAAAAGCTGGGGTCATATATCTTGTTTCAATCTTCTCTGTAGCTTTTCCTAAGTGGCGGGTCTTTTGTCGAAAATCTAACTGCAGGCAATGCCATCCTGGACATTGGATGGTAAAAGTTCACCCTGAACTTACAGCTCAAACCTGGAACTGGAAGTTCTGTCTTTCTGTCAGTGGCACTACAGTGCTGGAGAAGGCAACGCAACATCTTCCTTTCCAGGACTTTTGTAGCCTTTGGTAGATAATGTAGTGTAATGGTTAGAGTGTTGGACTAGGAGTGGGAGATGAAGGTTCAAGAATTCATTTAGACTTGAAGCTTGGGGAGGTGACTTCAGACTAGTCACTATCTGCTATTCAAGCCTACTTCATTGGTTGTACAATCCCATTCATGTCTATTCTACAGTAAGTCTCATTGTGTTCAATGAGGCTTACTTCCAGGAAAGTGTGTATAGCAGTGGTACTCAAACTTTTCCGGCCAGTGGTTCCCTTGACCCCCGTGGCTGTTGGCCATGACTCCCCATCATGTTCCTGAGGGCTGGAAGTGACATCATTAAACAGGAAGTGGTCAGAAATATTAATGAAATTAAATTAAAATTAATTTAATATAATATTAAATATATACTAACTATATTAATATTAATTAAATTAATCATATCATTAATTAAATGCAGATCTTAAAAATATATTATTAATACACAGCAATATACATGCTTTATAAATGATCAGCTGCTGATCACTGTTGGAGACAAGATGCTGGAGTAGGTAGATTTTGTCTGGTCCAGGAGGACTCATTTTTTAAAACTGTGTAAGCATACCAATAGAATTGTTTTATCAAATGAACTTTGTGAACAACCAGTCTGACCAACATTACGCATGCACACCCCTGTGGACCCCAATCCAACTAGTCATTTCTCCCATTCTCCTTGGATAGGATTGAACCCTTTATTAATGAAATTAAATTAAATTTTTCCAGCAGCTGGTGGGGAAAACAAAAATAGACCATGAAAATATATCAGAGCTGATAAGGGTTTGGTTAGGAAGCTGATTTGTCTCCTATACTAGCAGATGCACAGCTCAAGCCTATGCATGTCTACTCAGAAGTAAGTCCCATTAGAGTCAATGGGGCTTACTCCCAGGAAAGTGTGGATAGGATTGGGCTGGCAATCACTTCATCAATGGCTGATAAGTATTCCCTTCAAATAGCAAGATTCATCACTTTAAAAATACAGCCTTTGCTCTTCAGTCAAACAAAAAGATTAATAAGTCATTTTAAAAACAGTACCCTTTTTCTGCTCCTGGCCAAGTAAAGTGTGTACTTCTATCTCTCCCCCCCCCCTTTTGCCAACTGCATGGAAGCAACTTTAAGGGGAGGGGCAGGAAAGTGGGAAGGTTTGGAGATCAAAAGGGGGGAGTGGAAGAGGGAGGGGGCTGGAAAGAGAGATTTCACTTTGATGAGAAGTGATCCCAGGCTGGGAACTAGGAACCAACCAGACAAGGATCAGCCAGGGTTAAGGACTGCACGCCAAGCATGCTCGGAAGAGGGTGGGGTGGCAGCAACCACTCTCACAGCTGAGCAACTCCTGTTTCTTCTTCTTTAAAAAAAATCGAAGACAACGGCTCCTATTCTGCCCAGGGGTGTGACTGTATCTCTGCAAGAGGACATCCCGCACCTCCCCTTTGAGTTCCTGGCACCACCCTAAAGAGCTGCGCCTCACAGTTTGAATAACACTGGTGTATAGGATTGCAGCCCAGGTTGGTGTGAAGATACAATGGGGGGGGGAGGGAGGGAATCTTGCATACTTCCTTAAGCTCCTAAGGGGAAGAGATGAATAGGAGTGTATAACAGATATCCAAATATGCTCTTTAGACAAATTCAGCTCTGATGTGGCTCACAGATGTAGGTGATTCTTCTCCTGAGATCAGCATTATGACAGGAAACTCTCTGATTTACTGGAGCAGAACCTACAAGAATGGATATCAGTGTCATGCTGTGGTAGCAACGGTCACAACCTTTTCTACGGGAGCTTAACAGAAAGTTAAGGGATCACTGCACCAGCATAATGCGGTGGTCAGAACTTTTGCTCACTGGAACAAATGGCAGAGTGTGCAGTATTTCTCCTGAAGTTTGGTTAGTAATTCAAGTCATTTATTCCCTGCTTTTCCATTGAAAAGATAGTCAAATGGAAGAATTGGATACAAGGGGAGGCACCACCTTGCACCATGTGGAGGTCGCTTGATAGCCTGAAACTGTGAAACTGTTTTTATCCAGTTAATATGTGGGCAGTCATAATGAGCCATATGTTAAGGGATGCTCAGAAGTCGTTCACTGTGGGAACAGTTCAGAGTTTCCAATCCCTGCAGTTCAGACTTGTATGGCACAAATTCTTCCGGCAGTCCAAAAAAACTGAATCAAAGAGGTGGGCATTGCCATCTTCATAGCTGTGGGATGCATTTCCTGTGACAAACGGTCTCTGCCTTTCCTCCGCTAATTCCTCTTTGCCGAGTTGTGTGCCACCACACTGTCCCCAACAAAGAATGTGAGATACATCTGTCTGAACATGCTGCTATCAGTAAGGGAACATGGCCAATCACTACAGCAAAGCTCGGAAGTGCTCCACCTGTCCTGGAGGCTTATCCCCTACAAGGTGATCCTGCATTATCAATTAAGCTGAAGAAGCAAACTTGTACTTGGCATTCAACCAACATACATGCCTACTTCATGCACTGAACATATGCAGTTGCCTTATATAAGTCACACCATTGGCTCATCACCCAGTGTTGTTATCCTCTGACTGGCAGCAGTTCCCTGAGGGTGTCAGTACTTTCCCAAGCACAGCTTTCAGAAATCCTTCCTAGGGGAATGGGTTGAGGTATGTACTCTGCCACTATGCTACAACTCCTAAAGAAATTATCCTAACTACAGGCTTCTTCCTCCCTTCTTCGTAAAAGAAGGGCTTCACCGGTACTTAGGCTTAGTGGATTCTGCACCCTAAATGAAAATCGGATTTCTAGGCCAGGTGTCTTCAAACTTCTCAGTAGGAGGGCCTCATCATATATTCTACACATTTTCATGGGCTGAAAAAAATCAGTTTTATATAAGGAAGACGGCAGTGATGCATGGCACACTGTCTGTGTCCAACCCATTGCAAAACCCAGTTTGCTATGATTTGTTTACACATGTGCAAAGGTGACACTATTTCCTCACTGCAAACGTTTTACAACCATGTTGAAAAGTCAACTTGCGGAAACCGATTTGTTTTATCAGCAGAGGTGAGGTTAACACTGAATAATTGTGGGTTTAAGAGTTTTAAAGCATATGGCCCAGATGACTGAAAAGGAAGGTTAGCCAGGCTGACGCCACTCTGGCCGTATGGAAAAGAATGGGGCACACAGAACTGCACATGTGAACTGTCTAACTGTGTGGTTGGGAAAAAAATATATATATTTTAAGTTGCTGAGGGTGATTGTGGAGGGCCGAATGTGCCTCCTGGGCCGTAGTTTGGAGACCCCTGGTATACATCATCCTTATGTGAATTGGATACAACATTTAGCACATCTGCCTGTTGCAGAGAGGCATACTTGGTCCCACCTCCTTACCTCAAGTGCACAAAATAAAAGAAACTTATTTATCTCTTTACATATTATGAGGTACACAGCACATAGTGTGCCTGTTATGTGCCACTTAAATCTGTAAATAAGGTTGCTTTTAAAAATCTTTCCCTAAATGTTTATCATCCACAACATTAAAATGTAGTCCTGTGGTGTTTTCATACAAATGAATGCAGATACAAAAACAAGGAACTGTTACCAGTTTGCTGCTGTTGGAAATCTATTGGTTAAATGCAGACATAAATGCATTCTGAGAAATCAGTGTCAGAGGATTTGCATAGGACTATTTGCCTAAGACAGTGAGAGGCTTGTACGTAAACTGTTGTGGAACAGAAGGTGTGTACTGAATCAGTGTTTTTCCAGCATCAGTTCATTAGGAAATATCTAAACATTTAGTGTTGAACACCCTAAAGGGCAATGCGCCTCTCAATATTAGGCATCTTTTAAAAGATGCAAGAAAGCAGCCCACTGAAAATAACATTCCGAATACCAAGTAAGAAGGAAAGCTGCCTACCAGCAACTCAATGCAGTTCTTGAAGGAACTTGGGATAAAAGAATTTCCCCTGTTCCATGGGTTTGCTCTGCTCACAGCCCCACACTTTCTGAATTCAGTTTTTCAATTAATTCAGAATTGGAGCTTTGTGCAGCCTGCTGCATCTTTCAGTTCCTTTAGATAGTTTGCCTCATTTTTTGTTATTATATACATACTGATAAAAATACTACCCCCAAAAAAGAGGCAGTCTTGAGGTGATTATATGGACGATTGGAACAAGATTTTTTTTGTGTGTTTTTCTGATGCTCAGATGTGTTCCTGAATGTTGGTTAAGTAGCATGAAGAAAGAATCTTGATACACTGATGGCACAATCCTTAAGAGATGAAGCGCCGGCACAGCTGGTGCAAGCCATCACAAAAGTGCCATAAAGCATTTCGCGATGGCCTAGAAGTTACTGAGGCCAGCACAGAAGCCCACGCTGGACTTGGCGCATTGGCAGATGACCTAGCGCATGCCAGACATGGTGAGTTATGTGCCAAGCTGCACAGGGGCAGGCAGAGAATGGAGAGGGGAACGGATGGATTGGGTCTCGGGGGGGGGGGGAATCAGTGGTAGCCATGCATGCCGAATTATGTCCCCCTTTCCAATCTGATGACATGAGGCAATGCAGACTTGCACCTGCTACTAAGTGTGTACAGTCCAAGTTGCCCCATTGCCCATGCTAGGGCTTATCACATCAGACTTCCATTTAAAAAATGGCCATGCACAAGCTTGATAGTAAGCTTGATAGTAAAAAACTGCACAAAAAGAACTGATGCAGTCAGATGCATATTGCTAATCCTGATCGCCCAATTAAGGGGCAATCGGAGTTTGTTTGTTTGCCGGCTGGGGATGCCATCTGTGGCGGGCGCCATGGTGTGTGATGGCTTGGGGCGGCTCCCCCTGGCTCTGCCATTTGCGCCTGCATCTTGAGAGGAGCTGGGGTACCCTTCACACATACGGTGAGCACAGGCGCCATTTTGAGGGGCTGGGCCCAGCAGCCATACTAGGGAGGGCTTGTCCCCTCTGTGCCAGTGAGGTGGGTGCCACGTTGCGCTTGCCATTTTGAGGGGGTCTTCCCCGAAGCTCCCCCCCTGTGCCTATGCGACAGGCAGGCGCCATGTTGGGGGTGGGGGAGCTTCCCTGCACCTCTGCCCTCTGCGCCTGCGCAACAAGCTGGACCTATTTTGGGAAGGGTTGGGGCATGGACGCCATTTGGCCGGGACCGTGTGGTTCGCCTCAGAGGCTCAGCAGCTCAAGGCACACAGCCTGCGGTCCGGCTGCCTTCCTCTTAAGGGACAGACCTGGATGAGCTGTGCCGCCTAACAATGGGGCGTGGCTTGGAGTCGGGTGCATGCCAGCCTGGGGGCAGATGTGTTCTGGTTTTGCTCAGTGGTTCCGCTTCCGCACCACAGGGGGCTTTGCTGCCTTGGATGCTGCAGGTCTCAGCCTCCTCTTCTATTGTAACTGCTAATAAAGTGGCCCTTTCTCCCATATCTGTTGTCTTGAGTGTTCATTGGACGGTGCGAAAACAAAGCACCAAACCAAAGAAATCTTGGCACAGTCCTATGCAAATAGGTAAAAACTGCATAAAAGGGATCTTGATGTAGTCATAATACAATCACATCAAGGTGTTTTGTTGTTGTTGTTGCGGTTGCTGTTTATTTTTAGCAATGTTCACACGTATGGGGGGGGGACAGGAACCAAAATGTCGACGTATATTTACACAGTGCTCTGTATAGAATTTGGAAATCAAATAAGGACAGTGGAGGATTCCCAATGCATCAGTCCCACTTCAGAAATGGGACCAACTATACAAACCGACGCAAGCATACTCAGAAGTAAGTCCAGTTTAGATTAATGGGACTTGTCCCCAGGTAAGTATGTAAAGAATTGCAACCCAGAAGTAATTCAGAACTCCAAAACACAAGGAGAAACCTGAAGAGAATTTTGGTCTTCACAATGCCATGGATAATCTGAACACAAAGCATGGAGTGGTCAGTATAAAAGGATTGCCATAAAAAGACAACTTCTTTATGAGTTGTAATTCTATGTTTGCACTTTACAGGCACTTTGGACTCTTGAAATGTATCATTGATGCAGTTACCTCAGTTGTTTTCCTTGTTTGATTAGACTATTTTATCTAAAATAACCTCTGGGGGTTGGGGGATAAGAATAGGCCCTCAGTTTGGCTGTACTTGTCGTAAGAGGCAACTAAACAGCCACCGGGTAGATGGGACTCATCAGCCTGGGAAGGCAGCTCATCTGAGAGATGGAAAACTCTGATCTCAAACTCCACTGCCTTGTGGCTACATCCAGTTATGGAAAAGGCTTCAGGAGTCAACCTCGAGGCAAAATCCAGAGCCGGAGTCCCTGAGGCAGTTCATGGCTGAACACAGTCACGTTCTGGCAACTCCTGTGACACCACTGGAACCAACCGTATTGGCTTCTGCCTTTCCATTGGACCATTTCAGCGATGTGGAGAGGGGGGATTTGCTGCATGGGAAACAGTCTATCCTCCATATCTACTTTACCCAGGCTTCGTGCACTGGAGAGGACACTCTGTTCCATAACCACTATTCAGAGCGCTATACCATAGTCTTCTGAGACTGAAGGATGCCAACAGTAGTTTATCTAAAATATATGATAAGATATAACAGCCCAATCAAGCAAAATGCTCAACTGAGGCTAATCTAAATTACCTTTTAATGGTGTCATTTATATTCCTCTGCACATGTTATTTAATCGTGAATTGAAATATTCATTTTTCATGCAAATATACCAATTCAAAGGTGCTGGGATTTTTTTTCTTAGTATGCCTTTGTTTTTGGTCTGGCTAATGAGATTCTTCAATACCGAATTTACAATCAGTTTTTAATAAGATGCTATGCATATTTTATTTATTTGCGAGAGTTTAATCCGGTTTTTCAGAAGATTGCCTCCCAGAACAGTTAACATAATATTTCAGTAAAAACAATAAAATGTGAACACTGTTGGAGAGGAAGGTTTCCAACAGAATCCTTGGAATGTAGTCTCAATAATCTAAAAATCCCTTTAACACCATATTTATTGGGTTATTCATATACTCTCATATAAATCTTTTGTAATCCCCCTTCCTACTTTGGAAACTTGATTTACCAGTGAAGGAGCATGCTAAAGAAATGGGTATGGGAGAGTGACCAGTAGCAACTTGTAAAAGCAACCTGCTAGCAAACCTCTCCTGCTCTCAGTCATAGATGTGATCACTTCTCTCTGTCTTTGTTTCCCTTTCTTCATCCTCCACCAACTATATGAAATTTCTGTTTACAGCAAGAGAAGGAAAAGGAGCTCAATTTTGGGTTGGTCACTAGCATACTAGGCAAGGCCGCTAGAGATTATGTTTACCCCACACGTTTACTCCCAGTAGGACTTCCAAGAGGAATTTTATCAGGGGATACAAAGTTTCTTTTGGGCTCCTTTCCAAAGGGAGAGGGGACAGAATGAAACAGGGTGGGGGAAGGGTCCTGATGATGGTGGACAGAAAGGGTGGGTTGAGAGTGGCAACAGCCAGAAAAGTCTCCAGAGCCGAGATCTGTTAGGCTTCCCAGTGCAGAGCTCAGATCTACTTGCTAAGTAGACCTGGCCTCCAGGTTACCCGGCCTCCATCTTTCATTCTCCACCAGGCCGGCTGAAATCCCAGGAAATTTCTGTGCCCTCTCTTGAGCCTTGGTCCCAAGGTCAGTGTTTGGCATCACTGGCTAGTTATGGATGTCCCAAGGCCCTCAGAAGGGCCCACTGCTGATCCCTGAGAACACTTCTGTACTCATATCCTTAATATGTATTCTTCTGGGGTCCACCCAAATAGGAAGGGAGCTATGGAGGTCAATTTGCTTAGGATCAGCCTGAAATGTGGAGCCACATTGCAACCGTGGTGCAAGATACCCCAACGTCAGGGCAGTCAAAGTTTTGGTGCTGCCAAAGACCAAATTTCACTGCTCTTCCCTGTGGCCCATGACCGCTTTGCACGCTTATAATGTGGTGATCCACAACCCACCCACCAGCCTACCCACATCCCCTGCAAATCCAGTGCAATTTCCCTTCCTCCATGTTTAAAATAAGGGAAGGGAGGTCACACTGGAACTGAGGGTAAGGGGGTAGAGTGGGGGACTTCAAGGTGCTGCTCTCTCTCTCTCTCTCTCTTTGCTCACCTGGTTTCTTAAGCTGCTGGGTGGATGAGTAGGTAGTACAGCTGCAGCTTTACTTTCCATCAGAGTTGGAGGTATAGATAGATTGCCCTGGTTTCAATTTTTTCCCCACTCATTTTCAGCACATGGGGGGAGGGATTGGAGCTCAGTGGATGGCAGGCCAGAGGAAGACAGCAGGAGACATGGACTGCAGGGCACCCCTTGTTAGCTCACTGCTCCCTCCCCTCCAACTTGACATACAACTTTCAGTCTGCTCCATGGGTGAGCCAGCCCTACTTTTATAGCAGTCGTACTTGTGTGAAACACAGTATAAAGATTAGTATTTGGATAACGGTAGGGCAAAAAAAAAAAAAAATGAAATACTGAAAAAAAAATGCTGAATTGGATGAATGCCAACATAAAAAAAAACTAACATCTTTGGTAGGGAGGAAAGGTTTGTCTATAAAACAATCCATTGCTGAGCTTGAAATAGAAAACCAGTGAGTATAAATCACTGTAGCCAAAGCAAGAGAGGTATAAGATGAGTACTATTGGTTGTACCACCCCTGCCTGGAATCTCAACCACAACAGAGACCATTTATTTTCAGGAAAGATGGCTGTTCTTTACTCCTCTCCTTCTGTCAGGATGGCACTACGCCTCCATGGAGAAAAGGCCAAGTTTTCTAGGACACAGATGTCAACCATAGATTGCTTTGAATTCTCTGAACAGCTTGCATAATAGTATTTCTGATTTCGGCCATACGTATAGTATGTTGAAATCTCTACAGAGTTTATTTGTTCTCCCAACAGTCCTACAAGGCAGGTCATTAGTCATCTTATTAAAGAGACCAGGAAGGGAATGTGTGAGATGATGGCTTGCTCAGGGCTGAGCAGAGACTGAAAGGTCTTCTAGGTTCAATTACTGTAGCTCGCAACAGATACAATGTCTTCTTCATGGGATCCCTCCTGTTGGAAAGACTTCCATTTTGATGCAAGTAAAGTACGTACTTTCCTCTCTCAGTGTAGAAGTGAAGATGAGATGGTGGCACAAGAGGGCATGCCCAAAAGAAGTTGACAGTATTTGCAACTGAATCCTGTACACTTTGGACTCAATCCAACTAAAGTTAGCAAAGTCTATAGCTGCAACCATACGGACATACCTGGGAGTTAGTCCCATTGAACTCCAATTAATTGGGGGCAAATCTATCAATAGCTACTAGTTATTATGGCTACATGCTATGTCCAAGTTCTGTGGTAATATGTCATCTCTGAATACCAGTTGAAGGGGGAGCAACTGCAGGTGAGGGATATGCTTTCATCTCCTGCTTGTGGACTTCCTAGAAGCTTGAGGTTGGTCAGTGTGAGAAAAAGGATGCTGGATTATATAGACCAGTAATGTGTGGTGAGGTCTAAGTATGGGTCAGAATGGACAGGAAGTTGTAAACAGTGCAAAGTGGACGTTTGCGACAACCAAACTCAAACTCATTAAATGACATTTTAGCAACAAAGTGACATTAGATCCTGTAAGTTGTGCTGAACCAGCTCTCATCATCTCTTGTGCCAGAACAGAAAATTTAGAAACCTTTAAAAGTCATTGTACTAAAAAGCCATTCGAAATCCTCAGTGGGCTTTCACTTTCCAGTCTGCTGTTCATTTCCATGGCACATCTTAAACCCTGCAAGAAGTGAGGTCCAAAGTTGTCCTTTCTCTTTAGGAGCTCTTGAACTTTAGAGTAGAGTTCATCTGATTTTATTTTATTTTTTAAATCATCACCAGCCTGGAATGTTGATTCAGATAGAGGAAGCCTCCAGTATAGGCTTCCAAGGGTGGCAAAATGTTCTTTAGAATATTCTTGTCTGCATCAAGGATTTTCCCCTTCTCTGCCTGTGAGTGATAATGGAAGTTCTATACAGGTATCAGAGCTTCAAGTACAAGCATACACATTCATCTAGGCAAGCTTCGACACTATGTAATTTTAATTCCTGTTATTTCTAGTTCAGTGCTTTCTGTCTTGTTAGCCAGTGCAAGCTGGTTTGCTACACTGTCCTGGCTGCTCATCACTTTAGGCTTTACTGGTGTGCATGTTTAATGCATTTGTCTGACCTATTTAATTAACATATGTTACTTAAAGATAAAACTAGAGCAGGCCTTTAAGACAGATGTTGTTTCCACTGCCAGGCACTTGTGAATAAGGGACAGCATACCTATTCCACAGCTCTACACATGGTCGGTTCACAGAAGTTCTTGCACATGCAACAGAACCAAACGCCATTGGTTCCAGTCTGGGAAAATGCAGTGGGTCAGAATTATTCAAGGATTGAGGGTTCCCTTCCTAGGATCAGAATGAGATTGGAATGGTGGTAGAAAGCTGCACAGTTATACACACTTATCTGGGTGCAAGCCCTACTGAATAGAGTTGGACTTAATTCTGAGTAAATGTGTATAGAACGGCACTGTGATGGCCCAATCTCATCTGATTTACAGCCATGGGACACTGTACTGCTGTCGTAAATCGGCTGCCACAAACCCGCAAAGTTGCAGCAGCATCACAGGCTGTTGCTGGGGCCAACACCCTGCACTGGAGCAGGTAAGCCAGCTCAGGGAGAGGGCAATGGGTGGGGAGGGGGAGTAATGGGTTGTTTCAGGAGAGGAACTGGGACGGGGAGGGGAGAGATCTGGCAGCAGTCACACATGCAGAATCTTATCTCCTCTTTTCAATATTTCCCCACCCCCTTTCTGTTCTCAAACATATGCTGCCAAAATGACTGGTGCATGTCCAAGGAGAGCCACAGGCAGCCTGTAAGCTTACACAGAAGTAAGTTTTTAAAAAGCAGAGGCACTGCTGCAGTGGAAGGCAACTTGTGCTGTCATAACTGGACTGTAGGATTGGGCTGCTGTCCCATATCTACATGCGTGTTAGATTCTGGAAGCATGCATGTAACATGCAGTTGAAACAGCTTGGTCTCACTGGTCAAGTGCTATCATGCCTGCACAAAAGCACTACCAAAAGACATACTGTATCTGCATGAAGACAACAATGCAGTTGTCCATAACTCACTTATAACAGGGGCAGCCAATGTATAATGCAAGCTCACTTGTAGTTCTTAATAGTCCAAGCCTTCCAAGAACCGGTTCTTCTTTCATCATATTTTGACACTGGCTTTTTTCCTGACTCAGCTTGGGGTGATCAATCTATGATAGTTTTGTTTTGTTTGCCTATTTGTTTTGTTCATTTATTGTTCTGGATACTGAAAACTTTATGTTTAAAATCCAGCAATTGCTGGTGCTGAGTTAGACAGCAGCACTGCACTCAGGCGTTATTGATTTCAGTGTTTAGGAAATGGGCACTCTGGTTGCATTTTCGCATCCTTCATCAATCTGAAAGTCAATAGGTGTGCTAGCTATTCATGGAAACAGGGAGCCTAGTATCCAATCAGTCTTATTCTATTTAATCTTTAAGAAAAAAGAAAGAAAAAAAAGATTATTGAACTTTGCACTGTGGGAATATATGCCCTGGATGGATCAATGTCTATGGCGTAGCCAGAGGACTATTATCCCATGGCTTGGATTTACTAAGAAGAGGCAACCTGGAGATCTGCAGGTTGATTCTTGAATAGCTGTTTTTAAAATGGTATGTACAGCTGTGATGTATCTCAGCAGCAGCTGGGCCCACAAAGATCAGGTCCCCATTTCCCCACCTCGAACTGCCCGCTAAGTCTTCTCAGGGTTCTACCAGCAAAATAGTTGGTGTAGGTTCAAGGAGGCCCATTGGAGGCCAGGCAGCCTTCAGGGAGGTAAATAAAAATCTTTTTTACTTCCATCTCCTGGGATGTCTGGTCACCTCCCCCCACCCCACAACAGCATGCAGCATGTCCTTTTGTCAATAGTTGCTACATGCTATGGGCTGGCATGGAATAGAATTGAGCCCTGCGTGTTGATATCCCCATACTGCAGATAAAGCTAAGAGCAAGCAGCTGGCCTAAAGCCACCTAGTGAGCTAGTGGCAGATGTGAGCTTTGAGCCTGGGAGGACTTTGCCACTATGCTACACCAGCCCTCTGTGAAGCATGAAACTCTGTGCACATCATAGAGACTCTAAGAGCTGACATACTATTTCAACCAGAGTGTTCATTGGCCAAAGAATTCACTGCTTATTGGTGAAACTTCTCCACTTTATCACTTCCACACATCCTGGAAAGCATGTACCTTAACCATAAACCTACATTGCCCACTCCTTACAATATGTTATCTATCTATCTATCTATCTATCTATCTATCTATCTATCTATCTATCTATCTATCTATCTATCTATCTAAAACACCTTGTGAACTACTCTTTGTTAAAAAGTAGTACATAAATATCCTTCATCACCACCACCATCATCATCTTCTCATCCCCCCCACTGTCCCTCTTATACTACCAAATGCATGGTGTGCTCCCTGGGGCATTTGGTGAGCCACTTTGAGATTTTTTTTTTTACAGGAAGCTGGACTGGATGGGCCTATGGCCTGATCCAGTGGGGCTGTTCTTATGTAAATGTAAGTATTGGGAAACACTATACAAATGGAATTTATGCAAAATGAGCACATCTGTATGCATTTTGTTGAGCTCCATCACTTATTTGGAATACAAAATTAGATTTCTACTAATTCCCGTGTGTCACGTTGTGGGAAACTGGGCCATACTTCAGAGAGCTGGCTGTGGAGGAATGCTGGAAGTGAAATCATTTTTCTCAATTAATTTTAGTTGTTGCCCACTGTGAGATCCTTGCCACCCCCATTTATATAAGTTTTAATATTGCTTTATTGTTGCTGCTGTATTATATTACACCAGTGGTTCTCATCCATTTAGCACCAGGACCCACTTTTTAGAATAAGAATCTGTCAGAACCCACCGGAATTGATGTCATGACCAGAAGTGACATCATCAAGCAGGGAAATTTTTAACTATCCTAGAGCCCAATCTTGAGCTCGGCGCTCTGGCTTTCCGCACTGTAAGGTGCCGTAAGGCACGTCTGTGAGGCTTACCACTGGGCCAACGCCTGTGCTAGCCCAGCGCTAGCCGGCGCTGGGCTAGCACCGGGCAGGTGCCTGTCCTCCGCTGCTCGGCAGTCTCATGGACCGCTGCGATGCAGCACGGTAAGCAGGCGTGGGGAGTCTGAGGTGCGCAGGATGCGGCGGCAGCCATCCTCGGCGCCACTGCAGCCGCACGCCCCAAGCAGCTCAGGATTGGGCTGCTAGGCTGCAATCCTACCCACACTTACCCAGGAATAAGTTCCATTGACTATCATTGTTAAAAGAATACACATAGTAGCTTGTTCAAAGTACAGACCTGTAACATTTCCCCAAATGCAGTCACATTCCATGGTAGTATCAAGTCTAATATATTAAATATAAAATATTGAAATGAATGGGGACCCACCTGAAATTGGCTCGTGACCCACCTAGTGGGTCCCAACCCACAGTTTGAGAAACACTGTATTACACTATTCATTACTTCATAGGTATACTGTTGTTGTAGTACAGTCACAACACTGCAGGGTCCTTTTTAGTGGTTCTATTAAATCCTGTTGCCACCCTCATTCAAGTAAAGTGCCTGAGGATATCTCCCTGAGCTATGGGTTTGTTTGTTTTTTCTGTCAAAGTGTTGGTTTCTGGATTCTCTGCTGGTGATTCTGTGAGATGGTTCCTGATGGAAAATATATCACGGATGACCTAGGCTGCTGTGTTGAGAAGAAGACGCTGACAGTACCAAAGTGCTCTGCTCAATAAGACATGCTATACACATATTTTATTAAGCATAACGTATGTTGGGACAAAGCTATCACCTCCATGCAGGCCAATAAGAAAAAGAAGACCCAGCCATGCTTACGTTAAATACAATGAATCCTACAAGGAGGAGTTTCATAACTGGGGGAAGGGAATTACTGTAGATATCGAAGAAGACTAGCAGGTATTATGAAACAAGCATACAGCGAAGGCTGGCCAGCTCAGCTCTCTGGATATGAAAAAGGTGGAAATAAAGCAGAGGAAGACATGAATGCTGAACCAGATGATGACTTAAACTACATAAATGAATGGTGAACCAGGAAAAACATTCATGAACATCCCTAGACAGTTCTTCTAGGTCAGTGTTTCTCAGACTGTGAGTTGGGACCCACTAGGTGGGTCACAAGCCAATTTCAGGTGGGTCCCAAAGCATCTAGCTCTGCTGCCATCGATAATACAGAGTTGAAAATACCAGGTACAGAGCTGCTGGAAAGGGCAGGCTCCCAGTGGGAGAGAGGCATGGTGCTTTGCCCTGAATGGGTGGGATGCTAGAAAGTGCAGAGGGCTGTATCATTAGGGAAGGATCGAAGTCTGCATTCCGCTTTGAGTTCTGAGCTGGAATGTTTGAATGCAACCTATGCAAAATAACAGCACAAGCGTGATGTGTAATGGGACCTTTAAATGATATCACTTCCGACCATGACATCACTTCTAGATTAATGGCATCACTTCTGGTGGGTCCCAACAGGTCATCATTCTAACAAGTAGGTCCCGGAGCTAAAAAACTCTATTCTAGGTCAATTAATCTCATTTCAATTCCCTGTCTATCCTATCCAGAGTCTTAGAGGAGGTTGCAGTATGTTCTTAGGCCCTTTAATTCCCATGATTAGACTCTGAATTGGGTTATGCTGAGGGACAGCGACTTTCTGCAGGTCATCTAATGTGTTTCATGGCTGAGCTGGAAGTCTCACATCCAAATTCAATAGTCTACCAATTCCCCAATCCTATCTCCTGCCTCTTGCACTATGAAGGTACACACTATATCCCATGGTGGGTGGCGATCAGGATGCCTCCTCAAAGTAAGAGAACTTTTGTTTCTTTACCTCCAGAAAAGTCCCATTTCCCTATGGGTCTACTCAGATCTGCGCCAATTCTTTGGATGGAGCAAGTCCAAGAGAACCCAAGGGAGTGTGTGTCAATGCTGGGCAGGGTGCCTTTGCTGCCAATAACCAACCCCTGCCCACCGCTGACATGACTTGCAGTGGCCCTGATCCCTGCCCTATCCTCCCCCTCTTTG
This sequence comes from Tiliqua scincoides, assembly GCF_035046505.1. Classification (NCBI taxonomy): domain Eukaryota; kingdom Metazoa; phylum Chordata; class Lepidosauria; order Squamata; family Scincidae; genus Tiliqua; species Tiliqua scincoides. The sequence continues at coordinate 43,887,726 of NC_089822.1, forward strand.
AGGGGGAGCCTCTCTGATGCAGCCTCCTTGGGGCCGGCACGTGCACCAGCCAACACATGAGGAAGTGCAAATGTGCTTTACAAATGTGTGCCAGCCCTTGGTGCAATTAGGATTGCGCCCTGACTGTAACATTTGTGGACACAGACCACCGGAAATTGCAAATGTGTGCAAGGAAATAAAGTTTTGTGTTGCTAGGAAACTATGAAGAGAGTTTGCTGGGACAAATACCTCTGATTTCAATTAGGAAATGCAAATGAATACACATCCCTAACGGACAACGAACAAAGTAGCAAATGTTTTATGGCTTAAAGACAGATATGAGTATTTAATGACTCTTGAAAAGCCAGCCTTCAAAGGGGAGAGAAGCAAAGTATGCCATAAGAATTAAGTGCCCCAAGGCTTGTTAAGTGTTTGATTGGAATTACATGACTCAGAAACACCCAGAAGTGATTTCTGGAACATGAATCAAACAAGGACATATAAGGAGAGTAAACCGATTCTACCGCTTCAAGATCATACTGCTGTTTTATCAGGCTAGTCTTACATCAAACGAAGACTGTGGCAGAGTCCAGAACTCAAATGCTTTTGTAGTTTGTCCTTCCATAGAAATGACCAGAGGATGAGTTTATAAAGCCCCAGAGACTGTGTAGCACATGTAGCGTGATTTCTTTCCATTTAAACAAAGAGCAGGAACTTTTGCAAGAATGTTTCAACAGAAACAGACAACTGCTGACTAGGTAGAGAGACAGGACAGCACACCCTTGCAAACTTTGCCCCCCCTCAAAAAAAGGGGGGGTTCTTTTTCTGAAATGGATTATCTTTGCTAATAAGGTGAAGTTAAGCAAAATGTGGCTTTGTTTGCTTCTTTACAAGACTGGTGTGAAGCTGAAGGTTGTTTGTATGGATTCAAACCCTTCTGGGCTCCTTTCCCCACAGAGAAACGCTCCCAAGAGTCGTACTTTTGCCTGACCTTATTAGCATGCTCTGCGCATGGCTCCCCCACTCCACTGCTGGGCTCTCTTCAAAAGTATTCCAAATCAATGAATTACGCTGCATTTCTGCTTCTCATACATTGTGGCATGCGCTGCTCTATGAAAGCATCCCAGAAGAATCATAATAAAGCCCAGGCTTTGGAGTGGTTTTGATTGGTCTTTCTTGGTACTTAGCGACAATAGGAATTGTGCTTCTTTCTTCAAGTTATGCTCCTCAGATCAAAGGGATCAAAGTACATGGCAGGGCTTAGGTCAGCTATATAATGGCTCTGGCCACAAAGCAAAGAAATTGCTATTATCAGCAGTGATTCAAAAATTTCACTGCTGAAAAAATGGATTCCTAATATCTAGCAAAGGGAATACATCTTGGAGAATTGTTCTGATGACTGATGAGACTATTTGAATGGGCTTCTAACACTGCTGGGAATGGAAAAGCATTCAGATGCCCTTTCAGGAATACACTCAGCAGCCAGTATTTCAATTTAATAAAGTAACTCTTTGAGTGCTTTTTACAGACACCAAGAGTGTTTTTAGCCTTAATTAGAAGGTGCTATTTTTTTTTTAAATCTACTGCACTGTTTGAGAAAAGGGTTTAATTAAAAAGCAGCAACAGCCAGATCATTGAGATTGTCTCTGGACGGATCCAAAATAGCTTGGTGACGTGAATAGACAGGCATGCTAGCAGGATATGGCCTTCACTACTCACCTACTTGGAATAATTTAATTCAATTCCTTTGGAGCAAGCAATTTTAAGGTTCACTCTTTAAGCAAGCATTGGATACATGGGAACACGGGTGGATGACATGTAGGAGATTATTACTTTGATATGTTGGTCAATAACATTTTTAGTGCCTCTCTTCCAGTCTATGTTAGGTGGGTATAATAAAGGCCATAGGAAGAGAAGATAAAATGTGGAACCTTTTAAGCAGAGTCATAATGCTCTGTCCTAGTGCCCAGGACCCTCCAGTGCCCAGGACCAGGATTTGCATCGCTAGGTGCGGGAGGCCAGGACCTCACCCCCATGACGGACTTCCCCCCATGTATTGGGCAGGGTAATGCCCTGGGCGGTGGGTGTGGTGATGCACCTTTGCCATACCCCTCCTAGTTTTTGGGCGATCACTTTTGATATAATAGAGATATTTCAACGCATTTCGTTTCATTGCATGCATGAAATTACACACTGAACAATGTATAACATGAATGGTAATATTTGAAAATGCCAAGATCTAAAAAATTTGGGGCAGCAGTGCAGCCTGTACCCCTCCTAGTGATGCCACTGGTCCACAGGAGAAGGAATATGGTCACAAAGCTCTGCACTTCCAGAAGTGACTGCCTTGCACAGCTTATGGTGCAAGGCAGTCACTTCAAAGCTCTCCCTAGAGGGGGTGATAGCTGGTGGCCTTGGCCCCTCCCATTCCTTCCACTGTGGAGGCTTCCCTTTGAAGGAGAAGGAAGAGGGGAATCACAGTATGAATGGAAAAAACTAGGCACAACTTTTTCTGCTCTTAAAGATCAGCTATTAATCTTTTCTTAGCTAGGTCAATAACCACTAATCCCCACTACATCTTTGTTGCGTGTTCTATGCTACATATAGTTCTCTGCTCCAACAAGCATCTTTTAGACTATTCTTTTTTACTTCACCTCCTCTATGTTGCATAGCAAAAAGGGTTGGGCTAAGCCATTATTTTTAATTTGAAGATCATGTATGCTGTAAATTGCGGACAAGAATAATAGACTCCCATTGATGTTTTCCAATATTGACTTCTGCATACAATCCTTCTGACAGAGGGCTACATAAACCACAATTAATTGCATAGATTAAAGTGTTTATCTCCTAAGAAGAAAAATATTGGGCAATGTTAAAAGGAGAGATACAGCATCTTGAGAGGGAGTGCAGTCTCTAAAGCAAACTAGTGTGCAAAGCAAGATGAGGAATGGTGCCAAGGGACAACAAGTGAGTCAAACCACTCAGGAGAACATGGAAAGAATGGTTTCTTCGAGCTGTTAATTAGTTAATATATCAGAAATGCGAAACACATAAGAAGCTAATTAAGTGGAATTGACGTACATAATCTTGGACAATACTGACCTTCATGTTCAATAGAGCTGTCCTTGTGTTATCTGAGTCTTTGTCAAAGAGGAGCAAACACAAATCTTTGGGGCCTGATACAGATGAGAGACAGTTTTCTTGATTAGACTTTTAAAACGTTTCCTAATACTTTTTTCCAAGACCATTCTTCCTTATGGACTCAAATGCCACTACCTTACCAGAGAGGTAAAGTGATTTGAACTGGAAATTAGGCATATGAACAGCAATTGCACACACTATTGTAATTTAGATTGAAATACTGAACACAATTCTTCCTCGGTGCCACTTCAGGCACCTGTGTCCCACAGACATACTTGAGAGCCAGGATACCAGGGATGGGAACTCAAGTCAGGTGACTTGAGTCCAAGTTTCAAAAACACGTGTTTCAGGGACTGGCGGGTGCCTGAGCTCAGCAAGGCAGGATAGAGTGGGACAGAGTGCGTGAGAGCAGGGATAAAAGCAGCAAGTGGAAGGAGGGTTGCTTGGAGCAGCTGGGAGGCTTACCAGTATGACCCAATCCTTTGCAGCTCTACTCAGAAGTAGTCCCATTGCAGCTGGTCATTCAATGAGCCCACCAGAGCCATGTGCTTCTCTGCTAGGAATCGCCTTCTCCTGGCTTTCCCACCTCCTCCTTTCACCCCTCCCTGGGCTTCTTCTGCCACTCCTAAGAACCCCACCCCCATCCCTTGGGCTCTTCCTTCCACCCATCCTTCATCCACTGGTTTCTTCAGAGATGGACAAGAGAGCCCGTTCTCACCTCGCCTCCCTCCTGTTCAATGAAAAACCAAACATTAACCCTTCCCTGCCTCTTGGCTGGAACTTCCCTGCTGTTCGCCCTGTCTGAATGATGGTCCCCCAGAGGTCTTTCATGCTCTGAAAAAAGTAAGCAAGCACACCCAGACTCATGAGTTGTTCACATTCATGACTCATTTCCAAGTCAACAGCCTGAGACTTGAATCAGTGCCAGAGTCATCGACATGGGTAACTCGAGTGTACGTGACTCAGGAAGTTTTGGGGGTGAGTTGCCACAGATGTGCACTATGACTCATCCCTGCAGGATGCAACATGCTCTGAGATATGCAATCACCAGCAGCTGTGGCTTTGACTATACATGACACCAAAACAACCTGTGCATTAGAACATGGGGCATGGTGAATTCCGACAAACCAGGGTGGGATGGAAGCAATTTAAAGTGAAGAAGTGGTGGACCCAAGGGGAATACTGAGGCCTTCTCCTACCAACATGGTCCCTGTCTTAACTATTTTCTCCAGCCATTGCTCTTTTGTTGCCACACACATACATGCACACACACCTTCACCCTATTGGAGATAGGAGAGGATCAGATATGGTGTCTTCACCTGCCAGAATATTCAATACTCTTTGGGAAGGGGCCCTAAAGAAACTTTGTAGCCCCTGATAAAATTCCTCTCAGAGCCCGTGACTGGCACCCAATGTAGAAATGAGAGCACCCCCCCCCAATGTTACCATCAGTCCATTTTTGAACTATTTTCTTAGCTTTATAAATATCAGTGGACAAAAGTATGAACTGCTTTTTCTTAAACTCAGATCAAGCTCACCAAACCTCATCTTGGACTTTGCTTACAACACGCTTATTCTGCTTGGTGCATTTGCCAGGACGCTTGGGACCAGAGAGGACTTAGGCACCCTGCTCCCCCTATATTGTCAACAAAGAGGGTGGGAGGAACTGGCTGCTGGGAGCTGGTAAGTTTTGCGTTTGCAAGGTTCCAAGGAGATCCCAGTATAGTGCTTGGCCCAGGGTTCCCAGCAACCTGAAGCCAGCACTGTTCCTGGGCCATTAGAGCCCCAGTGTTCAACTTTTTCATCTCCTTGCATACTGACCAGGCACTAACATTGTCAAGGCACACCATCAATTTTTTGACAATTGACAAGGCACACTACACTGCTAGTAGGAGACTTACATCCTCCAATGGCCTTCCTAATAACTGTGGACCATTCCTAATAACCTGTGGACCATTTGTGGCCATGGCACACTGGTTGAAAGTCTCTGCTTAGAGTATGCGAGCTCATTTGTCAAATGCCAGATTCTGTCTGGTAAAGACCACAGTGAGAGGCACACAGCAATCAGATCTCAAAATGTGTAACAAAAGAGTTAGTTCTTGGTGGTAAATTCCCTGTCAAGACACTCCCTTCTACCACTTCTCCAGTACTAACTTCACACATTCTTGAGTTCACAATAGATTCTCAGGCAACCAATTCATCAATGCCTTTTAAAGGGAGATAACAAGACGCTTTTAATAGTCCCAGAATTGTCTACTTAAAGAGATTTACAGGAACCTCTGAGGGAGAATGGAGTGAAGAAAGCGAAATGAAAATGAGCTCCTCTGCCAGGTTCCATCATGCCCTGTCCTTTAAATCTTTGTCAATCCACAGTGTGGTGGTTGCAGTTCTAAAACGGAGTCTGTTGGAGACTCTGCTGGAGAAATCTGTTCTGCTAACATCACTATGCAAGTCAGTTAAGTCTTTAGATTTCTGTGTAAATAAGTGACATGATTGTTCCACAGATCTGTAGGATCACATTGTTGCAAGTATATATCCTCCTGTGTATATTCTATTCTCCTTTCTAATAGGGGAAATAGGACATCAATCCAGTTCTAGAATTTAAACGGTCTACTTATTCCAGAAAATGTTCATTAGATTTCTTGAACTCTGCTCTTCTACCACGAAGAGCAGTGGTTCCCAAACTCACCTGGTCACGACTCCCCAAGGCCTCCTCAGCTGAGCACCGCCATCTTGAATCATGCAAAATCTTGTGAGATCCAAGATGGTGGTACTCAAATCTTGTGAGTTTTCATGAGATCCAAGGGAACCCCTGATGTATAGGTTGGGCTAAGAACTGGATGTGTCTTGTAATTAGGGAATCTTCTCTGAGTGAAGCCAGCCAGTTTGATCCCATGTGCAGTCCTTCCAGTTAGGCTTTCAAAGCAGACACCCTTTTTCTCTTCAATTACTTTACTGGAGCTCCCTCCTCCTCATTATCTCCTTTCCTCACTCCTGACAACCTATACTCTTTAGGTCCAAAAGTGGATCAGCCCAACAGCTGTCAAAGGATACTTCATCACACTTCTTCCTCTATTCCTTGGTTGTGGAGCGGAAGATTGTATTGCTTGTTAGGGTTGGTGGGTGGGAGTTAAGACAGCAAGAGGAATTTGTTAAATTAAATTTTGGTTCACAGTCTGGGCTCCCCCCACTGTCTATTGACTGGGAGACCTAATCAGCTAAATGATGAATAACAAGCCAAGCATGTGCTCGATTATGTCCTAGGTCAATAATATTTCATTGAAAAGCATCTATCCATTCCCAGGCACAAACATACATGTTCCCTGTGACTTCCTTCACCCATATTCCATAGACCATATTCATTTCCTCCCTATGTCCTTTATTTAGGGAGAGGTTGGGTTCTGGAGCTCAGTTCCTAATTCCAAGTACCAATGCAGCTGTCCATAACTTGGACATCTAAAATTGGAATGTTGTAATTCAGAGAGCATGTGTACTGGGAATAGTAACACAAAACCTATGGTAAGGCCACACCTGGAGTGTTGTGTCCAGTTCTGGTCGCCGCATCTCAAAAAGGATATAGTGGAAATGGAAAAGGTGCAAAAGAGGGCAACTAAGATGATTGCTGGGCTGGGGCACCTTCCTTACGAGGAAAGACTATGGCGTTTGGGCCTCTTCAGCCTAGAAAAGAGACGCCTGAGGGGGGACATGATTGAGACATACAAAATTATGCATGGGAAGGATAAAGTGGATGCATGGGAAGGATAAAGTGGATAAAGTGGATGTAAAGAGAGATGCTCTTTACACTATCATATAACACCAGAACCAGGGGACATCCACTAGAGTGTTAGGACAGACAAAAGAAAATATTTCTTTACTCAGTGTGTGGTTGGTCTGTGGAACTCCTTGCCACAGGATGTGGTGATGGCATCTGGCCTGGATGCCTTTAAAAGGGGATTGGACAAGTTTCTGGAGGAAAAATCCATTACGGTTTACAAGCCATGATGTGTATGTGCAACCTCCTGATTTTAGAAATGGGCTACATCAGATGCAAGGGAGGGCACCAGGATGAGGTTTCTTGTTATCTGGTGTGCTCCCTGGGGCATTTGGTGGGCAGCTGTGAGATACAGGAAGCTGGACTAGATGGGTCTATGGCCTGATCCAGTGGGGCTGTTCTTATGTTCAAAATATCCTCCTTCCTACCTCTTGTTTCTCTTTCATTTCCTTCTGTCTTGTTTCTCACCTTCATGTTTATCTGACTGCAAACAAAAGACTGAGTTTTCAATTATTCCTCAGAGGCACAAGGCTGTAACAATAAAATGCAATTTAATTATAAGCCTCCCCCCCCCGCCCCAATAGTTTTGTACTATTCAAACAAATGAAATTTTTTTTCTTCCAACCTTAAGTTTTTGTTCTAATTTAGTACTTGTCTTCATTTCTGTATTATTCATTCAGATTGTTATTGTTGGTGGGGAAAAAACCTTAATAAACCACTTCTATGAAAAACCAATGCCTCTCCCAGCTCTTTTTAGAGTCAAACTACACACTTGGCTTCATTCTTATTTCTTAAAACACACCACTGCTTCTTCTATGCAAGTAATGCAGCAAATACATGTTGATATAAGTGCGGGAGTTTGGGGAGGGGAGAGATTGATTGACTGATTGAATTTATCCCCCACCTTGAGTAAGGACAGTTAACTTAATGGGGCTCAAGGCACCTAAGATAGAGATGCCCTTAATGCAATCAACATGCAGGATCACAGAACCCATTTTTTTTGTTTACAAAAGTGCCAGAAAATAGTTAAATGTTGTGACTAGCTGGCATCAAACCAGTGGAATCAAATCTCCCATTGTGCTTCTATTTTGTTTAATTGTGGCTATTAATTACTCTTTCCCCTAAGCCAGTGGTTCTCAAACATTTTTGTAGCAGGATCCACTTTATAGAATCAAAATCTGACAGGACCCACCGGAAGTGATGTCATGACCAGAAGTGACATCATCAAGCAGGAAAATTTTTACCAATCCTGGGATGCAATCCTACCTACACTTACCCAGGAGTAAGTCCCATTTACTTTCATTGTTAAAAGCATATACATAATAGCCTGTTAAAAGTACAGATGCGTAACATTTCCCCAAATGCAGTCATACTATGGAAGTATCAAGTCTAATATATTAAAAATAAAATATTGAAATGAATGAGGACCCACCTGAAATTGTCTTGAGACCCACCTAGTGGGTCCCAACCCAAAGTTTGAGAAACACTGCCCTGAGCAACATTCTACTTATTTTCCATAAATGGAAAGAGTGTTCATGTCTTCTGTAGAACTCAGCTCTTCTTTATTGTATCATAGCCAGACATATATGCAGTGTTATATGCAGATACATATGCAGAATGTCTGTATACCGACCACAGGATCTGGATGCACGCAAATGTTCATGGTAGGAACCAGTGTCCAGCAACAACCAGGCACTTTTCCCTACACAGGTGGGCCAGCAGTGTCCAAACTAGAATTGTACATACTGCCTCAATCTTCTGTCTTAAAATGGGCTGCTGCTTCTCCTGTGCGAGTGACGTTGCTAAAGCACAAGGCTTGAAGCTATTTTCTTCGGATCTGACACAGAAAAGAAGCAGGTCCTCACATTTTTTTAAAAAGAGAACTCGGCAAATTACCCAGACCTTCACATCATTAATAGCATTTCTCGTCCCATTCCAAACGTTAAGTGCTGGAAATAGCACCTCCTGCTGGAAATCATAAAAGGCATTTTAAAAGCAGAGGATAACAAATGCAGAAGAAACCTTTTTGTGGGGGAGGGATGCAGCAGGAAGCCATCCACTGTTGTAATCAGGCTGGAACAGGCCTCTTACATTTTTTAAGAGAAAAAAATGATCAAAAGCTACATCTACAAAATCCTGCCGTTGACAGAACACACCCAGTGCATCTAGCTCTGACTGTGGGCGTCAAGGTTGTTCCTCCTTGCAGGGTTTATTATTCCTTCTCTAACAGTTGCAAACACAACCCAAGTGACAGTGCTGAATGACGTATTTCCTTTCACTTCCAGTAGCATCCAGCATCTGGGCCAATGGCACAATGGCAATTTTCTTGTCTGCTTTGCAGTCATCCCATGGCAAGGCTACAGCTTAATGAGCTGTTTGAGTGATCCGGGCCTTTCGGTTGCCATTGTTCTGCAACACACGCAGTAAATTTTGTTGCTGCACTGTGTTCGTAGAACACATGAAGTTTTGTGAACTATGGGTTTTTGTTTGTTTATGAAAGTGTAAGAGAACAGTCGGTTGTCGAGGCAGCATCAAACCTGTGGAATAAAAGCTCCCTTTGCACTTTTGTTTAATTGTGACTGTCCCATGTCTCTCTGCCCCAAGCAACTCTCCTAGGGTTTTTCCCCAGCATGTTAATGTAGTAAAAAGAGTGTACATCTTCCATAGAACTAAAGTCTTTTTTATTGTACCATCATATTCTTTTTTAATTAACTATAACATCAGATGATCTGTGAGGCATCAGTTAATTAATATAAAATGATACCAAGAGGTTAGTGACAGCCCAATGAAGAACCGCAATGAGTGTAGGATCTCTGTACCTGGATCTGCATGCTGCAAAGAAATTTCTAATGTGGGAATCAATGTGCAGCAACAACCAGGCACCTTTCCCAAAATACATGATTCCCAAATCATACACCTTTCCCAAAATACACCTTTCCCAAAATACCTAAATTATGGGACTTCTCCCCTAAAAATGGTGCAGAAGGAGCAGTTCGGGCCTGGGATAGGGTGGGGACCCCTGCTGTATCCTAACTCCCATCCTGGGCCTAAAAGCCCTACATGGGGCCACTCAAACTTGCACCAGCTATTTTGCTGATGCAGATCCAAGCAGTCCCTTTGAGCAGACTGCAACATGACATGGGGCAAGGGAACAAATGTGCCCTTACCCCTGAGGTTCTCAAACTGTAGCATTGCAACGCCCCTGCCTCCTGCCTCTGCCCCCTTAAGGAAAGGGGAAGGCAGTGACATGATCCCCAGGATTGCATTGATACCAGGGATGGAAGGGGGTTTAAACTTACCCATCGCCACACTGACCTCTGTAGGACTTGGGACTCGCCAAGCCTTAGAAAGTGTAAAAATCATGATCACAACCCACTTCTGGTTTGCAATTGCAAAACCAGAAGTGGGTCACTATCAGATTTTTACACATTTCAAGGCATAGGGAGCCCTGCAGAGGGCTCCGTGGGGCTCCCCATACCTCCTGGAGTTCAGTGCAGCAATGGGTAAGTTTAAATCTCTGGCAGTGGCGCAATCCTGGGGATTGTGTTGCTGCCTCCCCCCCCCCCCCCCACACACACAAAGACTTTCTGTGGTTCCCAAACTCCCAAGGAGTTTGGAACTCCTGCCTCATCCCAAGGAGCCCTCTAGCCTATCCAATTTCAGTGCTGGATACAGTGAAGGCCATGCAGCCCAGCTATACCATTGCTGAATAAGATTGGGCTGTCGGTCTCTTCCCCATAATACAAAAGCAGCTCATCACCCTTTCAGCAGGCTGATTTGTGGTTTTTATGTGGCTTTTACTTTACTTTAGTTACTGTCTTTTCATCAGTTGTTTTATTCTGCTGTTTTATTGGTTCCTGAAAAGGTTTAGTACTGTGTTTATTGTCTTTTTATATTGTTGTAAGCCACCTTGAGGATGTTTTGAAAAGCATGATGTTTATACAAACCTGCATCCATTTGGGGCATGAAATATCCTCTCACACCGGATCATGCAATATAAAATTTTGTTCTAGTGCTTTCACTTTTGGTCAACACCTTAATTAATCACATGATTTTATTGCATACAGCATAAAATAATTATGGGGAGGTGTTTCCGCAGTTTCACTTATCTGTGGATTGGATCTGTGGAGCCCCCCTGCACATACACCCTCTCTGGACACGAGGGGAGCACTACTCCCCTCATCTCCGTAGGGTCTTCTGAGCCCAGTAGAGACCATGTGCCTCTGCCCACAACCTTTGCCAGGCTCAGAATGATGATTATAGGCTGTAAAATGCAACTTCCAGTTTTCAGTTGAAAACTGGAAGTGACTTTTTATACCTTGAGAAGGCATTGGGGGACCAGGGAAGCCAAGGAGGGTGGGGGGAAGTACCTCATATCCACGTTTTCACATAAATGTGGGGTATTCCAGAATGAAACCCCTGTAGATACAGGGACACACCTGTACATTTTGCCACAGGACTCTACAGCAGACTCTAGAGACCCTGCTCTAGAAAATAACACTGGACAGCTCAATCTACAAGAACATATTTGTGCTGTAATCTTTACGAATACTCCCAACAGGCACTTTAAATATTTTTGCAGGTAAGGTGGCAACTCCAATACTTACAAAAATATATATTCTTTGTTTGTTATGAATAGAAGACAATGTCATACCTTGCTGATCTCTGACATAAGCAGTTATTTGTTTTTTTTAGGGTCAGAAAATCACACACATATATGTGCGAGTAATCAAGAATAACCTTAGTGTATATTGATTTTTTTAGTGAGATTTTAAAAATGCATTGCTGTTTAGAATAATTACCCTTAATGGTGAGCTACAATTGGAAGAGGCCATTTCCGGTGACAAGGACGAAACAGGGAAATAGGGTACCTTTTGTAGAAGTTGTTTTCCATCCAAAATGCAGGTTTTTTCATGCTGCTCTAATCAGTCATCTTTCCAACTGTGTGATAAGAAAGCAAGGATGTCCTGCGTCCAAAACTGAAGTGTTTATGGTTTCTTTTGGTCAAGAGATTGGGCACCTGCAACTCTCATTAAAGTCAATCTGAGCTGAAAGCATTAAGCAGGTGCTCTTATTGTCCTTTGGTTTTTGTTCTGTGTTTTTAAAAGAAAAAAAAACTCATGAGAGGGAGGGAAAAGGCACATTAGTGTCTCTCCCTGCACACAGAAGCCAGCCTATTTCTTGATTATTGTTCTAATTGCTGACATTTAAGTACTTCAACCCCATTGCATTCTCACTTTTAAAATCTTATGCTCATTTAGGATTGCCAACCCTCGTGCTTGCTGTTCAAGCACTTATCCAGAGAAATAAATGATGGAGGGCTTCCTGAATCTGCATGATGAGCAATAATGTTAAGGTAAGTATGCTTATGCACAGAAAATTTAAGTGTGTATGCACATACGTACAACTGGAGATGATGAAATGCAAGGAATCCCTCTGAGGATTTGCAGGCACCCCCTTTTCTGTGTTCTCTCAACGTATCATCACGATCCAACGAAGCTATGGAAATGTGTCTCTGCTCTCCTGAAGGTTCAAACTGAGCAGGGCTAAATGTTAAGAAAAAATGCACCCTCCGGAAGTAACGGGCTTTCAACTGAAATAATAGAGCACATCTCTCCTGGTGTGTCAATATATATGGGACTAATTTAGAGAGTTAGGAAAGGAGGTGAGAGAGTAACCCAGTGACACAGAGGAAGGGAGGAACTACAGGAGGTGAGAGAGAGAGAGAGAGAGAGAGAGAGAGAGAGAGAGAGAGAGAGCGCACGCGAGCACAGGAAGTCCATTTTTAGAGCTATTCCGCAAAGCATTCAATAAACATGTCAGGAGGAAATGGAAACACAATGGCTAGCTAGGCCTCTCACTGATGATAACCCTACTGGCCACATGCCCAAGACTACCACATGTACAGTGTTTCAGACAAGGAGAAATCCTCTGTGCAGTTTGAAACTCTGGCCACTCTGGATTTAAAAGCATTACCTGTCCCAGACTCTGAACAAATTGCAAGCATCACTTGAGACACTTGGGACTGGGGCAGCACAACCAGGTCCAATGTCGCCTTTGGACCTGCCACTGCCACCATTGTTGTGGCACACTGAAAAAGAAAAGATTCCTCTTACCATGCTCCAGTGTGCCTTCATTCTCAAAGTTCTTGTTAGGAGACCTGGAAGTCCCACACTTTTAGTTTTGCAAAAACTGTATTACGGAATGGATGGTTCGCTTTTTGCTTGAGTGAGAAGGAAGCCACTCAATGTGGCTCATGCCCATGGCAGGCTAGAGGAAGGTGGCATTGCACCCCTATCCCTATCCACTGCTTGAGGTGAAGCGCACCCCTATCCACTGTCTTCTCACCCCCAGCCATCACCCACTAATGCAGGCCACATCAGATCACTTTACCTACCCTGAAACCCGCCCCCCCCTCCAAGTCTCCTCAGACTTACACCAGCTAAATAGCTGATGTAGGAGACCCTTTGGAGGCCAGACTTACCTATGGGAAGGTAAGTGACAAAGGTTTTTACTTACTTCCCTTGGGACATGGCATGCAGTGTGTGCTTGGTCAGTGGCACTGAGTGCTATGGACAGGCAGGAAATATGATTGGGTACTAAGGGCCCATCAGCACCAGTTGGTTCTGGGCCTCAGTGCCAAATGGAGAGCCAGCCAGCACTCCAGCAGTGCCAGTCAGTGGCAAGTTATTTCAGAGGAGGGGGAGGTGGGGAGTGGGTGAAATGGGGCGGGGGGGGGGAAATAGCCAGCGCAGACTTGAGAAAACCCATTTTGGGGCTTAGGGCTTGTGATGTCCATGTCCCCTCAGGGTATTGGCTCACCTGCCTTGTCTAGCCCGGCCCAGTCTCTCCAGGGTCAACATGAGGAACGGGGAACAAACAAAGAGGGCTTGCTTACTTTCTTTAATTGGGTTGTGGCCTTTACATTAATGGGGTGGTTTCGTTCCTTCACAAGAACCCCATTCCCCCAAGTACAGTCTCAATAACAGACTCTCCACAATCCAGGACCCAAGTGGCCCGTTGCCCCAAGAGCCATCATCTCCCCCCTTCTTTTCTCATCACAAAAGGTGTCTGGTGCGGGTTGTTCTCCGTAGGTCTGGTCTGGAGTTCTGGGATTCTCTTGGCAAGGGGCTGGGTCCAGTGGTGGCCCTCCTTTCCCCTTGGTTCTCCACGATTGTTGAACTCAGCCAGGAGTTGTCCCTGACGTCTTCTGGACTGGGATCCCTTCCCCAGCCTATGGGTAGCCCCTTCCTCCAGGGGCTGGAGTATTGGGCTCTTCTCCACTCCTGGATGTCTCTCAGTTGGGAAGGCCTCTCCTCCCTTAGAGATACCTCCTTTCTCCCTTCTCTGCCCCTTCCTAACCCCCATTCCAGGGAGCTCCAGAAGGTGCATCCTCCTCCTTCCACTGTCTCTTCCCTCCTTCTTATCCCTCTAGCCAGACCTCTTAGCCCTGCCCCTTCCTTCCCACACCTGGGACCCAGATCTCAAGGGATCTTCTCCTCCCTTCTCCCTGCCAGCTCCACCCTTTCTTTCCTCAAAGGTAGCTGCACCTGGGCTCTGAGAAGGCCTCTGCCTTGTCCCAGAGGAGAGGGGCCTGCTTGCAGCCAAGACTTAGGAGTCTCACTCTCTTTGTCTGGTTCCTCGCTCTTCCCTGGTCTTCCAGGGGTCTGTATACCCCTTTTCTCTACTTTCCACTCCTTTTCCTCCTGTTCCCCTGATAGGTTTTGCTTCTCCTGGTACTCCCCCCCCCCCATGACAGGGCTTCACCTGAAGAGATCTCCGGTGGCCTCAGTGATGCTGCTAGATGCAACAGTAGCCATTTTGACACCACTGCACCCAGCAGAGCCACCTCCTACAGGACTGGGTTGTATGGCTGCAATCCTATACAAGCCAACTGAATTCTGTGGCATTTACATTTGAGTAGACAGGCATAGGATTGTATGGGATGACAAAGCAACTAATCTGGTTGCTTTGGGATGATGTGCTTATGGAAAGCACATAATGATTCACCTCAGAAGGTTGGTTTCAGCTAGTCCCAAAACATAACCAGAGTACAAATTAGGAATTTCCCAAGAGAACCAAAAAATGTGCAATTGCCTGTGAGGTGAAGACAAGTCATTTCACCACAGGTCTTTTGTTATGTTGTATACCAGGGGTGTCCAAACTTTTTGGAAGGAGGGCCACATCATCTCTCTGATGCTGTATTGGGGGCTGGGGAAAAAAAGAATTAATTTACATTTCAAATTTGAAAAAATTTACATAAATGAATATATTAGAGATGGAACCTATATGAATGAATGAAGGTCTTGCAATAGCTCAAGACCTATAAAAGGCCTTGCACAAAGCAAGGCCGGCCTTTCCTTTGCTGCCTCTGCTGCATCACAGACATGAAACAGCAAGCAGTGGAGGGAGCCCTCGTCCCACAGCTCATGTGAGAGGTCGAACAGTTGGCTGTCACACTGAGAGCAATTGCATCAAACCAGCGCAGGCTCCAGCAAGTGTCTGGAGGGCCAGAGGCTCATTGGAGACTGGGGGCTCCCTGCGGGCCAGATTAGGAGTCCTCAAGGGCCGCAAGTGGCCCCAGGGCCGGGGTTTGGGCACCCCTGTTGTATACCCAAAACATCTATGCTACAAGGGAAATGTGCACAGCACAATTATGCAGTCTAAAAATATATAAAAGTTTTTTTTAATGTATCAGGCAATGTTTTTCCTGTTGTGAGAGAAACTGATATTCATCATTCCCTTGAGGCATTTCCATTCAATATTTTATTAAGAATGCAGAAGGAAGTTGAAGCCAGCTTTATTTATCAAGAGGAAGGAGCCTTATTAATCACATTCTCATGAATGAGCTCAAAATGAGGGGTTCAAGAGGCACACAAGCAGCTGGAGGAAACATTGTCTGGGATGTTTGTAGCTGATGATGTCTCTGCCTCCCCTACATAAACCAATCATGAGGACGTTGCTGTAAATAATAACTTTTGCCGAGAGAAGGGCTGAGATGACAATTTGGCATTACGCTGCATTTAAAAAGCAATTTGGGATGGAAATATAAGAAATTACGAAACCAGCTGATGCATTCTGTAGAAACAGTTGACAGGGCTAACGAGCAGATTAGGAAAGTGATAGCATGGGTCAGTAAAACTGCAAACGCGAGTAATGTGAAAGATGGAGTGAATAAATTGGCATTTGTGAGTTACAAATGTTCAGATGAAATAGCACATGGGCAGCAGCAACTGTTACCCTGCACATGCCTGATCTTGGAAGCTAAGCAGGGTCAGGCCTGGTTAG
The DNA here is from genome assembly GCF_035046505.1 of Tiliqua scincoides. Taxonomy (NCBI): domain Eukaryota; kingdom Metazoa; phylum Chordata; class Lepidosauria; order Squamata; family Scincidae; genus Tiliqua; species Tiliqua scincoides. The sequence goes on from NC_089822.1 coordinate 43,903,906, forward strand.
TACTTAGATGGAGACCACCTGGGACTATCAGGTGCTGTAGGCTTATACCATAGTTTTTCGAGACTGAAGATTGCCAACCATTTTTTGCAGATACAGGCGTACAAGCAGAAGTGGAAGGCATGCTTCCCCCCGCCCCATCCTGTCCCGTCCCGTCCCCCGGAATGCCTATATCAGCCATTTTCAACCACTGTGCCATAGCACACTAGTGTGCAGCGAGTGGTCCACAGGTGTGCCACATGAATTTGGGGGAAGATCATTTATTAGTAGGGCCAAGGGGGATGTGAGCCCCCCACTGGCAGCATGGTGCATCTTCTCAATTGTCAAAAACCTGATGGTGTGCCTTGACAATTTTAGTGCCTTGTCAGTGTGCCACAAATGGAAAAAGATTGAAAATCACAGGCCTGTATTGTCAACACTGGTACTCTCTGAACAAGTTGGTGACATGTTTTGATGGAATGCCAGTCTTTTTCTGATATTTTTCTGATGGCACATGAGATTCCTGCCTCTTTTACCCATGGAGGAGAAAATGGAAGAAGCAACAGCTAGTTGACTTCTAAATAAACGTTTACAGCTCTTGTTTAGAAGTCATTGCTGAGGTTGTGCAAGGCACGGCACTTGATCACGTCTTCAGGGCACTGACAATAAAGTTTCATAATGATTGTGGCCAAGATAAGCAGTGACAGAGTTAGAACATGAGTCTTAAATATGTTTCAGATAAACATCACTGAACGCCTGCCCTGGGAAGAAAATACAAAGCGTATCAAAATAATGGTATTTCAGTGAAACAGTTCAGCCTGGTAAAATTAAATCCTTTGGCTTATTCATCTGAATTTACACTGATTCAAAACACATTACTTCTGGAAGTAAATTCTGTTGGACGTAAAGGGTAGTCACGATATGTTTCAGCAGTGGTTGGGAAGGTTCAGGTTCCTCTTTCAGTCCTTCAAACCAATATGTAGCATTGGAGTTCAAATATAGAGTTTATTTTATTTATCACATTTTTATACCACTCAGGGCGGTATACACAGCTGCTCCCCTCCTTTTGTCCTCACAACAACCCTGTGTGGTAGGTGAGGCTGAGAGAAAATGACTGGTCCAAGGTCACCCAGGAAGCTTCATGGCTGAGGGGGGATTCGAACCTGCATCTTCCAGGTCAAAGTCTACCTCCCAAACCACTACACCACTCTGGCTCTCAGTTCAGGAATTGGGACTGATGGGTATGTTGATGGTGGTGGTGAGAGCCATGGTGGTACACAGCTCCTCCTCCAAATGTTCACTGATGTGTAGAAGGGAAAGGTGTGAACAGGGTTAGAGAGTACACACATTTTATACGCTTATAGATTAGGTGCCTCGCAAATGCTATTGCTCTCCTACTTCTTGGCCTGTTCAAGCTATACAATCTTGACCACAGTTATCAGCCCAATCCTATCTATTTCTAGCATGCAGCTGTGGCAAAAAAAAAAGATGGTGGTGGTGGAGGCTTGGGAGACATAAAGGGAAATATATTCTCTTACATCCCCATAAGCCTCCTAATCACCAGTGGGTCTGCCATTTGGATGGCACAAGTCTGAGGAGAGAAACGGGGGGTGTCAGGAGACAAGGAAGGGAATAGCATTCTGGCTGAGGTTGCACACACCAGGACACTCTCCCTCCTTCCTCTTACATGCCATATTCCACCCACCCTGCTAGCTTACCTGCTCTCCCCTGCAGAGCCAGGTTCAAGAGCGGTCCACTGCTGCCATTTCAGATGGTGGATACGAAATGACTACCAATGGCCCGCTCTTTGCAATGCCATAGGGCCTTAGTGTTACAAAGTTGCAACTGGCCCTATAAGATGGGACCATTGGTCACTTTTTCGCCACCTGTTCAAAGAGGAATGTAGCGCAGCATAGGAAGGTTTAGGAGGGGAAAAATGGAAAACCAGTTTAAGGATGAAAAGAAAAATGTACAAAAATATTCTGGTCCTCGCTGGTTGGAGGCCTCATCAGGAGCACTCCAGTGAGCATGCACACGCAATATTTTGTTGCAAGTGTTCGCTCACACTTTATCACTGTACTATCTCATTCATGAATGCATTGCATGCCATTTATTATTCAGCAATTATATGCTGGAGCTCTTGCTGCATCTAAGTGAAATTAATTTTAATATTTATCATTGCTGTCTTTAACAAGTTCTTGAGATGCCAGTGAAAACTTACTGAAGGGATAAATCTAATCTCTGATTTACAGTGAACAGTGTTGATCCAGAATTTCCAAAAAGCTGCAAGAACATGCCATTCATAGGTATGTACATATGAGACAACAATTTGATGAAGCATGTTGGACTTGGATGAGGAAGATGGGTTCAAATCCTCTCTTGGCCTTGAAGCTTTCTGGGTGTCTTGGAACAGTGACTATCTCTCAACCTGATTCACCTCGCAGGGTGGTTGTGCGGATTAAGGAGGAAAAAGAGCCCTGCTGCTGTCTGAGCTCCTTGGATGAAGGACAATCTATAAACGTGGAAAAAGAAATCTCTAAAAAAGATTTTTATTTTGGTTATCTTAAAAGGCTATAGTATGGAGACAATAATTTGGATTAATTGTGCCTTGTATATTTTATCTATTGAGACATCATCACTGCATTGTAGATCTATGAGGAGTCTACTATATTTGCAACCCTAATGTGGCTATCACTGACAAACCTTTGAGATATGCATTTCTGTTCTTCCAGCAGAAAAGTTAAACACCCATTATCATGATTTGCTACTCAAAAGATTCCAAAGAAAAGCATTAGACACACATCAGCTATTTTTAATTACCACTTAGAAAGCTTCACTACTTCTTTTGTGTTGTGTGTTTTATAAACTCTTCTAATAGATTTAAATTATCTTCAGGTTAAACTCTCTTCTCTATTATTATTATTATTATTATTATTATTATTATTATTATTATTATTATTATTATTATTATTATTATTAAGGAAAACAACTTTGAGTGGGTGATTGAAGTCTTCAGTACAGGGATTAAATTGTATCTACTTTTCTGAATTAATATTCCATTGCTATTTTTAGATTACATGAATAACCCATAAGCCAAAACATCCCCTTCAATCTGACCTGAGCTCTGCTGCTTAGTGATTTTCAGTTGACATACACAGTACAAAAGTCACAGCTTTAAATACTGAGTGCTAGATGAAACTGCATGTCCAGTAAGGATGTTGTATTCTCTTGCCTAGTATTAATGTGTGTGTGTTTGTGTGTGTTTTGGTGTTTTAGCTAAATATGATATTGTTTCTCTAGCTTTTTTTAATCAGGTTAAAAACAGCAAAGGTTACGCTCAGGCCATTTGGGGATTCTTTTGCACTCTGCCCCTTTACTGCTAGGTCCTGCCCCTTTACCCATTTCTTAAGGGTTGTGACATCATCAGGCCCCACCTCATAAATCTGAGGTTTTTGCATGCCTATGACCTGTCAATCCATGCATACTTATGTAAGAGGAGCTGACTTTCCCTTTAATGAGTGGCCTGCATCAATTGCTTGAGCTCTTTGGAGCTTTCTGCTCTGCTGCTGGTGCATATCTGGGTTGCCTCTCCTTGGTGGCCCATTGTCATCTGGATTTTAAGGGTTGATCCATGGAGTACTGGCAAGTAGATATTCCCTAACTCTGACTCATGGCAATGGCTGGATGAGATGTCCGTCTGGTCCATTCCAGATGCATGAGTCTGAGAATCTTGGATGCTGTTCTCTGTCCTCAGGACTGCTAGCGAATGTTTGTTCATGAAGGGAGTAAAGAACAATCTGCCTATCATTTGGACATCAACAGATACATTCCTGAAATGTATGCACCATAGAACACAGCCTGGCTGTCATCACAGTGAGCAGCCAGGGGCCTCAGTGAAAGACCTAGTGCCAGTAAGTTGATATGGAGGGCAGGCAGTAGGTGGAATAGGGCAGGGGTGGCAAGAATGGGATCTGGGGCAGAGATGTGGGTGTGCACCACATTTTATGACCTCTGTAAAGCGCACTGCTTTACACCACTGGAACACAAGTTCTGATGATGCAGTAGGCCCATAGGACTGGGCTGTAAGACCCATTTCTAACTGAGTTGATTCACACATTTTTATTTCAGGAATGTATCGGTTGATGTCCAAATGGCAGGCAGATTGTTCTTTATCCCCTTCATGAACAAACATTAGCATTCTGTTTAGAAGGATAAAAGAAAAGATAAAGTCAGATAGTGGGAGGTAATTGATCACTTAGTCTTTTCTCAAGAAGAAAACAAAAGCTGCTGTTCCAAGCCTCATGCCAACCCCCAGTTAAAATAATCCCATTGATACTAGTACAGTCACATTTTAAATTTTGTGTTTTGTTTTTTTAAAGAAACCAGAGCCACTACCAATTAACTGTTTTGTTGATCTGATGGAGCTGCAACTAAGCATTACTGCAAGTTTGTTAACGTGTTATCCTAAACCATCTGTTCACACCATCTAAAATTAGTTTGTCCTCCAGAAAGCTACATCAAAATAATTTAGCTAAGCTTAGCTGAGAGGGCCGTAAAAAGTCAGAACCGTACTCTCAGACTGAGGCCCCGATCCTAACTAAGGCTCCTGCTGGTGGAATGCATGTTCCACCAGTAGACGTGCTAGCCTAGCAGCAGACCTGCCAGCAGCATTTTCAACAAGGCCTCCAGCGTACATGATTGATGAGTGCGCATATGGGCCTGTGGAGAAGCCTCCTGCTGGAAGTGCCAGCAAGTGGGGTGTGTGTGATGGGTACAAAGCGCAGGAAGGAGGAGGGGGCATGCAGAAGACATAGTGGGGGAGGGATGGATCTGTGTACCAGGATCCTCTGTTACTCTCCTAAGTTCTGTGAAAGCAAAGTGGGTGGTACAGGTCTGAAAAGACCCATCTGGGTAGCAGAGGCTTGCCCCAGGGTACAGGAATGAAAGTTCCCTTGCCATGAGGAGACCTCTATGACTGTTCCCCAACCATAGGATGTAGTGTGTATGCAATTGGAGCAGCTGAACCGGGGGAGGGGGGGGAGGTCATTTAAGATTGAGCTGTGAATTATGTTCCCAATCCAATGCGGCAATAGAAAGTTCTTTTTCTTCCGAACATTTTCCCTGCCATCAGCACTTTTACCCATTCCTATTAGAAGACAATTGTCAAGAGTAGTCGGCTTAACAGTTCTATAAGGTTCTATAAGGAAGTGTTTATTCCATTTTATTACCCACCTGCTTCGCTAGGCTTAGCTCTGCTTACAGTTCTTTAAAATGTCTGCACCAAAAAATGGTAAAATGTTGACAATTTTTAAAAGAATGTGGGCGCAATCCTAACTCACTTTCCAGCACTGACATAAGGGCAATGCAGCTCCAAGGTAAGGGAACAAGCATTCCCTACTTTGAGGAGGCCTCCATGACTGCCACCCAACTGCAGGATGCAGCACATGTCCCATTGGCACTGCTATGCCAGCATTAGAAAGTTGGTTAGGATTTAGGCCTAATACTATATATAGTCTAGCATCAGCACATGGCACCCTTGGGTAGCTGCTTGGGCCTAAGTGCTCTAGGGAACCTATTGCTGGTGTCTGCCCTGGAGACCTCAGAGAAGAATTGGGTCCAGCCAGCAACAAGTGATGGGTTCCAATCTCCGAACTTTGATGGTGCATGTTGCAGGGGTTAGCTTTTCTCTGGCGGAGGTGGACCAACAGCAAGTAATGCCCACCATAGTTAAAGGGACAGTCAGATAGTCTCTCCATGTAGCAGAGAGCCCATGAAGCGCTCCCTCCAACCTGGAGTCAACCCGGACTATGCATATTACAAATACATCATTGCTTTTTGAGTTGCTAAATAATTTCTTAGTAGGAGATGATGTCACCACAAAACTTGGACTCCTTTGTCTCATTTTTCAATTCAAGACAGTCCAGCCTGAGCACTGGAATATTGAAAGAACAAAGCATTCAGGACAAAAATATGCCTAATGAACTGCAAACTCACACTGTGACCACAACAGGAGTCTGACAGCCCTCTGTTGCTTAGATGAAGCAATAAAAGTTATCCGTCAAATTCCGAAGAGAACAATGGGAAAAAAAATAATGAAATGGCTTCTAATGCACATGTTGCATCAGTAAACTGTCAGTAATTGATGGGAGGGAAGTTGTGGAAGGAACACCACTGTGTAGGAGCTTCTCAACATATCAATTGAGAATGAGTGCTCAAACTAAAATAAACCAACTGGTCCAACAGTGAATATATATTGCATGTAAGACTTTGTAGGAAAAGGCTGTGAGGGAGCAGGCAACGAGAAAGCCAACATCTCTGAGGACATTGTGAAGGTATTCTCTGAATGACAGAGCCTGACCAAGGTACTTTCATCTCCCACTTGCAGTCTGGGCTCAAGGGCTTCAACATTGTTCCTACTTTGGCATCTACTTCCCAGTTCCTGTTAAGTTTTCTACTACATTCGACATTTAAAGGTCTGTTGGCATAGACTAGAGGATTTTTATTTCATTCAAGTACAGTGGGCTTGGAGCCTGCAGTCATTGGGAGTATGAAAGGGGGTTAGGAAGTCACCTACTCCTCCCCCCAACCCGTGTAGCATGATGCCAACTTGTGAATGGTCCTGATCCCACTGCTATTGATCAGGGGTGGAAACTCAAGTCGGGTGACTTGAATCCAAGTCCCAAATCACGTTTTTTGCTGACTTGTGTACACTCAAGATACCTGTGTCAATGACTTTGGCACTGACTCAAGCCTGAGGCTACTGACTCAGAAATGAGCCTTCATGCATGCAGACTCAAGTCTGTCTGGGTGTGCTTGCTTACTTTTTTCACAGCGTGAAAGACCTTGTGGAGCCATCATTCAGACTGGGCGAGCAGCAAGGAAGTTCCAGCCAGAAGGCAGGGAAGCATTAATGTTTTGGTTTTGCATCCAGCAGGAGGCAGGGGGAGGGAAAGGGGTGGGAGCAGGTTCTCCTGTCCATTTCTGAAGGAACCACTGATCATTGGATGAAGGATGGGTGGTCTGATGAGGTAGGGCAGAAGGAGAAGCCAAGGAGGTTCTTGCCTTAGAACTGGCTGGAGAAACCCAGGGAGGGGGGGAAAAGGAGGTGGCAAAGCCAGGGAGAGGCAGTTTGTAGTGATCATGCTTTCCAACCTCATGGCTTCATTGTTACTTGAGAGAAGGAAGCCTCATTGAATGACTGGTGCAAATGGGACTACTTCTGAGCAGAGGTGCAGAAGATTGGGTCATCCTGGAAAGCTTCCCAGCTGCTGCACATAACCCTCCTCCCTCTTGCTACTTCCATCCCCACTCTCACGCAGTCCGTCCCACCCCCTCCCACCTTGTTTACAGATGGGATGGGGATATCAGGGAAGTGTTTAAAGAGAACTCCAACACACACACACCCCAGCAGCAGCTCCGTTCCCCCCCCCCCCCACAGTTGATATTTTAATGGAAAAGACTGGTGACTCAAGTCATCAAAATTCTCTGGGCGACTTGAAAAGTCCACCTGTTAGGACTTGTTCTTGAGTTGAGTCACAGGGGAGTGGAGACTTGTGACTCAAGTAAAGCTGTGCTGGACTCCCCCATCCCTGTTATTGACTCAAGAACTGCTATTGACTAAAGAACAACTAAGAACAACAAGACAACTTTGAGTGTCTTGAGAATTGCTTTGAAATTCCTTGCACACATGCATTACAATCTCCTCTTCCAGTCACAGGTTCATTCCAGCCCACATTAGGGTTGCTCCAGATAGCTAAGACCAGATAGATTCCCTTCGCGCTGCATCCAGAAGCCTTCCAGACTCTCTTCCCATTTGGCTAGTTCTCTGCCATTTATACCTTACGGGCGCAATCCTAACTGGCACTTATGCAGGCATTGGAGTCCTGGGAGGATTGCAAAGTGCTGTAAAGCACGTTTGCGCCTCTGTGGGAGGAAGCTGCGTTGGCACATCTAGATGCGCCGACACACGGAGGCTCGCAGAAGCCTCCGCAGCGGCTTCCTCCCTGTCGCTTGTGCCAGCGCATCTGCGCTGACACAAGCAGCGAAGGTAGGCTTGGGGGGAGGGGAGGAGGCACAAGGGGGGTGTTTCTGGATGGGGGAGGGCAGGTGATGGGCGGCCCCGGGGGGTGCACGGGAGCTGGGGGCGGGGCTGGAACCCGGCAGTTATTCCGGATCCCAACCCCCATCCCCGGGGAGAATGGAGAGGCTTCAAGCCACTCCACTCTCCTTGGACTTGCGCCACCTCCAGAGTTGGCGCAGGTCCGAGGAGACCCATTGGGGCCAGCAGTCCTTACCCAACTGCTTTCCCTTGCCTCTGGCTGAGCTGCTGCTGGTCAGTAATCCACGCTGGATGCAGCGCAAGCCTCCTGGCTTGCCTGCTCCAGCGCGGGTTTGGATTGTGCCCTAAGCCACATAACAGACAAGGCTCCCATTCTGCAGACTTTTCTTCCCTACCTGAGACTAGTACACTGCTCTACTGAGCAGAGCTAACACGCTATCAACCCTTTTTTTTCTTCAGCTGCATATTATCTGCCACATGTTCTAGAATTTCCTTCACACATTTTCATTTCCTCCTACAGATAGTTTTACCAGTGGAATATTCTTATAGGTCAAACGAGACATTAACCAAAATGCAGTACTTAACTATGGGATTTGAGTGTAGATAATGTGTGTGTGTTTGGGGGTGGTGCTGATGAAATGGGCTGAAAATGCTGTGGGGGTAGGAATGTTGTTGTACTTTGACAATGCCACAGTTTTCATCCTGATTTTGCTCCCTCATGGGGAGCAAAGAGCTTCATGGGGGAAAGAGCTTCCATTCACTTTCCATTGGCTTGATCCAATTTAAGGGTGGCTTCAGCACTGGTTATACTGAAAAATCTAGTACGTAGAACAATTACCAGTAACATGCTGAAAGCAACAAGCCGTTGAGAAACACCACTATACCCTTCAAAGTGCAAACTTCAACAGGGTACGCATATGGGCACAAAAGGTTAGAGTTGGCCAAGTTTCTGCAGCTGCAGCCAAAAGATAAAAAAGTATAATCAGGAGGAAATGGTAACCATATACTGTTTTTAATAACATTGCAAGATATGGAAGTATTAGACATTTCTTGGCAACTGATGAGTCCCATCTTCCAGACTAGGCCATGGGTTCCTTGTGTGCTGTGTTAATGCGCAAACGGTCCAGGTAATATTTTAAATGCGCCTGAAAGTATCTAGGTGCCGTTTGAAAGCTTACACAGGTCACATTTTGTATAAATCAGATGGGGGGAGTGAACAATGAGAATCTTGAGTATGTTGTCATGAATTAGGAAATGTATTAAAAAGTATCCATAGGGGTGCAATGTAACATTGTATGCTTGTACAGGGTTACTGGACTCTGATTAAAAGAAAAAACAACGAAATTCAACCATTAACTGGCTTGAAGTTAAACCTGGTCTCAGAAATAGTTTCATTACATCAATTAAACTGATGTATTGAACCATTTCAATTAATAGATGAGCTGTTCCTGTGGAATCTTCTGGAAATGGTTAAAATTGTATTGGCGAGATGTTGGAAAAACATACGGATTCCCACTATTCATGAGTGTGTGTTGAAAGTCTTGGCCGTTACTAAGATGGTCAAGCTAACAGGTTTGGTACATGAAAGGGATAGAGTGCTTAGTTCTGAGACTATCAGTGGGCACCATTCCTGTTGGAAAGGAGGTGGGAAAGCTGAATATTCAATGAAAGCACCACCTTCCTATGGTCAGTTATCCCACTACCCAGGTTGAGGTCAATAAAACACACGAAGGAGTGGAAGCTTGGTTGCTTCATAGGAAATACTTTACTCACAGTTCATTGTTTTATACATGCATCTTCTGATTGTGATCAGACACCCTACTTCTTTGGAACAGAGAACCCTAGAGCTCCCTTTGTATGGGAATCAGGTAAAGTTGGACCTGGTGGGTATGGAGTCCTGGCAGACCACATCCTTCTCCTTCGATAGTTGTGAAGGAAGAGGGAGTATGAGAAGGAGGTGAGGAAGGGTGTAGTGTTAAGTACCACCCCCTCCTGCAAGATAATTCCAAGCAGGTAAAGAAGTCTCAGGTGACTGAACCCCTGCCCTCCGGAGGCCTACCAGTGGCATTGCATCCATATACCAACAATTCCTTTCAAACTGAAAAAAATGGCGGTAGGCTACCCCACTGGAATGCATTTTGTGTGTGATTTATGTGTGATTTTTTTAAAAATTCTTTTTGTACTTTAGAAAAATATTTCAATATTCACTTTTAAAGGGCCCCACACCAACAATTTTGAAGAAACTATTTCGAAATTAAAACCAAAAAAATCATAATGGTCGCCTTTATCCTTGAATGACATCACCTTTACGACTAGCAAAACAAGAGCCAATTATGCCTTCTCGGAATAGGGTCATCATTTAAACAAAAAGGCTGTGGATGGGAAAGTAATTTTTCTATTTATTCTGACGTGATATATGTTCTTAATTTATGGTACATCCTGCACAACACAATAGAAGCAATTTCAGCTTTCATTATATAAAACAAGATTTCAAGAGCTGTCATTATAGAAGGGTTTTTATATTTTTTAAGACCTTCTCTATTATTCAAAAATAGACTGGCCTCCAATTATTTCTCCGAGAGAGAAATCCATTATTTCCAACAATGAAATGTTCCGCACCAAAACTGATTATTTGATATACACAGTTTACCTTAAATTCAAGAAGAACAAAAGCAATTTTAGACAAATTAGCTTTTTTATTCTTTTTTGCATGACCAGTCAGAATATTTTCATTTTGACAGGTAAATGGACTTGTGCTAGTTTGATAGGTATTTTTTTTCTAGATGGCTTCCAATGGCATCAAACCATCTGTCAGATATCTACATTTTACCATAAAGCAAAGAGGGAAACGATTTAAGATTCCAAATAGGATATAACCAAATAAGATACAATTGATAACCTTAGTGCAAGGAGCAGGTGACTATAGATAGCTCACAGCCCATTCCAGAGCAAATTTCCCTGCATGCATGCAATGGCGCCGGCATGGCATTCACTGCATCCCATGAGGAGCATAGTATGTCAAAAGTCTCCTCAGGGAAGGGTGACCAGATTTCATAACCGCAAAAGAGGACAAGGCACCCCAAAATGTAGGACATCCAAGAAAAATGTAGGACATGACAAAATAAAAGCTAAAAACACTCATCTATGGATTTCATGTTGTTAATTTAAACACTATATTACATATAATTTATTACATTTAGGCCCAAATCCTAACCCGTTTTCCAGCACTGGCATAGCAGTGCCAATGGGGCATGTGCTACATCCTGCAATTGGGTGGCACTCACGGAGGCCTCTTCAAGGTAAGGGAATATTTGTTCCCTTACCTCAGAGCTGCATTGCCCTTACTTCAGTGCTAGAAAGTTGGTTAGGATTGCACCCTTAATTTATTAATTAAGAAGAAGGCTATGTGCTGCCTTCAGGGGCCAGCTCACAAGGAAAAAAGAGGATATTTAAGTTGGTTTCAAGGACACGAGGCTAAAAAAGAGGACAAGTCCTGGAAAAAGAGAATGTCTGGTTACCCTGCCTCAGGGTAAGGGGACATATGTCCCCTTGCCCCCAGGTAAGACCCAGCCACCACTATGGGGCAACTCAGGGCCCAATCCTATGGTCCGCACTGCGCCTCCACAGCGCGAACCATAGTCCAAACGTGCCATAAGGCACATTTGCGGAACTTACCACTGGGCTCCCACCAGAGGTGGTTCAGCTCCGGCCGGCACTGAGCCACCACGCGGCGGGCGCCCACGTTCCACAGCTAGGCGGTGCCTGCCATCGCTGGGCTGCGGAATGGCAAACGGGGCGGGGACGGGGGTGTTCTGGGGAGGGGGGAGGCCAGCATGATGCAGGGAGGGGCCGGGGAGGCCGGCGTGATGTGGGGAAGGGGTGTGTGCCAGAGGCGTGCCTGGGGGTGGGCAGGAGGAGGACCCGCAGAGCTCTGCTCCGCAGGATCCTCAGAGCTCATGGAAGCTGTGTGCCTTACAAGAGCACCTTTACTTTAGAAGTACTTTACTTTACTTTACTAAAGAGAGTAGCCCCACTGAGGGGCTGCCTCCCTTACCCGGGGGAAGGGGACGAACGTCCCAAGGTCCCTCCCGCAGTAGCGCTGGAGGCACTGGATGCAGTGGCAGCCCTCCTGGTGCTGCCGAGCAGAGGCGCTCCGGACAGCTCAGGAGTAGGCTGCCCCTTAGGATTGGGCTGTCAGGCCTGTGCCAGCAATATCACTGGCATAAGTCCGCATTGTTCTGTGTTGGTGGATCAGGCCCAGGAAGGAGTATAAGATATGGAACGGGCTGATGCCACCAATGCTGTGCCCCTCCAGGGCCTGATCCTTGTCACTCTGCCTTGTCACTGTCTTCCCCTGCCCCATTCTATCCCCACCCTGCCCTCTTCCCACTCTTCCCTCACCCCTGCGCTGCCTGGCAGGAACTTACCTGTTCCGGCGCATGCTACTCCCTGCGCTGGTGCTGGCAACAATGGGAAAGTGTAATGCTTCCTGCCAGCAGGCCAAGATGTACATGTACAGCACATTAACAACAGGACGTGCCAGTGAAGCTGCTGCTCTTCCAGCATAAAGATTGTGCCATAAAGTCTTCTGATATTTCATCTAGTTAATTTCTGGAAAATAAGTCCAGCTAGCACAAAGACCATTCAATAAGCCAACAGCAATATGGCACAGGTAATCTAAACAACCCCATTGCAAAAGGTGACAACACAAAGAAGGACTGCTGTTCACAAGCGTGGAAGCAACTAGACCGGGCTACCACTCCAGTTGGACATACTACTTTAGATCTGATATATGATGTTTTCTATTTGATATTCAATATTTGATAACGCTACAAACCAGAGTTGGGAATAATTCCAAGCAGCAAAGGAATGCCATTGAACTAGAAACAACTTATTGACTCCTATTAATAATTTGGCAGTGATACAGGAGGATCAAATTTCAAACAGCCATGCAGCCCAACAAATAATATTCATAATCTCACAAAAAGCTGCGTACCTAATCTGGAGCCCACACATAAATTGGTTGACAACAACTTTTTTTGCCATTTAATTTTCATTTTTCAATGAGCTCCAGACTTTTGCAAAGCAGAAAGAATATATAATACAGTTATTGGATAGGGCTGATTTTCAGTTCATGGGAATGATTTTCTAATACACCACGTGACTTCCAGGAGCATTTCATAAAGATGAATTGTCCTTATTGACATTTCATGATGGTCTAACTCCTGGATATTTAATTTTCAAAATGACAGCAGGAGCTATGGCACCAAGTGAGTTTGGAATAAAAATGTGCTTTAAAAAACAAAACACAACCAACCAACCACCACCATAAAGAATAAGCCCAAATGTTTTATAAACTGGTATACAGGCATTATGAATATTTTATATCGCATTTACTATGTGTAGAGGTTACATTTACATTCTGTATACTTGCAATCACTTGAGAGAAAGCTATTAGCATTTTCCATTTTATAGTAAGGAATAATAATTTGTAGTGAACACAATTCCAGTGACTCCATGCTTGAGTTGGAGTTTGAAAATACATTTTCTGCATCCTAGTCCACTGTTCAGTCTTCTAACTAAGCAATCATAATACTTTTTTTAAAAAAACATCAAGATATTTAAATAATCGATCAATATTCTTGGGCATATTCAGAATGGGAAATGATCTTCAAAAACATCTGTGGTTTGAGCCTAAAGGTCTGGTCTGCTAGCTCACGTTTCTTAGGATGTGGCTAGCAAATGGCCCGTATTTTGAAATGTATGGGATTCATAATTATGCAATTATGTGTTAGCTAGATGGGGTCAATGAGGTAGACAGTCTATAACATTATAGTGAAGTGGTTCTCAAATGTTTAGCACCAGGACCCACTTTTTAGAATAAGAATCTGTCAAGACCCACCAGAAGTGATGCCGTGACCACAAGTGACACCATCAAGCAGGAAAATTTAACAATTGCAATCCTACCCACACTTACCCAGGAGTAAGTCCCATTTACGATCATTGTTGAAAGCATATACATAGTAGCCTGTTAAAAGTACAGGTCTGTAACATTTCCACAAATGCAGCCATATACCATGGTAGCATCAAGTCTAATATATTAGAAATAAAATATTGAAATGAATAGGAACCCACATGAAATTGGCTTGTGACCCACCTAGTTGGGCCCAACCCACAGTTTGAGAAACACTGTTATAGTGGGTTGGATCACCATCTCTCTGCCAAAGGTTAAGATCAATCCCAATGGTGCAATTTTGTCATGCCAGAGAAGTGTATCTAGTGCCTTTCTATCGATCATCAGGTCAAAGCCATTTTATTTCCACATGATACTGAATGCTCAATTCAGTTCAAGGCTTATTGCAACTGATTTCATTGCCTACTTCTTTAAAATGACTTGTTTTATGGATTTATATTTTTTAAAATGTGTGCTGCTTTTGGAGAAAGGTGGGCTACAAATGCACTTTTTTAAGAAATGAAATTTAGGATTGGAGATCATTTCATTAGCAAGTCGCATCCAGGCACCACCATTTGGGCCAAGCAGCACTCAGAATAAATGGTAATGACTGCCATTTCAATGCAACATCATCACTTCTGATTTGGCACAACTGCCGCCCAATCTGTCCAATTCACAACGGTATCCACCTTCATGTTAATAACCCTTCACATTTACGTAGTGCATTCCAAGTAATCTACTTCTTCAAAGCACTTCACGTGCTAATTGGTTAACAATCTCCACAATTGGTTAACAGATGCAGTATAATGAATGCGGTACAAAGCAATTATGGCAGGGCCACCAAGTCATGTTTCAGAAAGGCTTCCAGCTATTGCAGGATCAGGTTTTACACCAGCATGAGAGGCATGTCCACCAAACATAGATGTCCAGGGCTGAGTGAGTGCCAGCACATCTGTGCAGTATATTCTGCTCTAAAATACAGCTCATGTGATCCAAACCCTCTTGAGTGCAGTAGGGCTTCCCAGTTTCTTCTATGAAGGGAAACACTCTGAATACATATATGGATTGCCTATGGCATATGGGAAACAGTTCCTGCTTCTAGAAGAGAACAAAGACAACTCCTTGGTGCATTTGTGGTGCTGGGTGCACATTAGAATGCTGGATCGTGGCCTTTGTGTCCTTCCATTTCAATCAATGGCTCCTCCCTATTTTATTTTTTTTTTTGTCAAAATTTTCAACCACACCTCAATGTTCATTTTTAAGTTTTTTTCCAGGATACAACCAATCCTGTATTAAGAAGACAGGAAAGGGGGCAGGAGAGTACACCCATGAGCATAGACATCCATAATCATGTGGGACTGGGTTGAGGGGTAAGATATCATCTGAACCTGCAATCTGAATACAGGTGTGCACCACCTGACAGGGGTATGTTCTCCGATACCCGTTGTTATGCAATTAGGTTGTTAAGTGAACATTCAACCCAATCTAGTGACTCCCTGTCTGGCAGGGAGTGTAAACAGACACTCCCTGCCAGACACTCGCTGGCTGTGCAGGCTGCTGGAGACCAATTGCCTCTTCTTTGCATAAGGAGCCTCTTAATGCAAACAGACTACAGGAGACCTGGCTGCCTCATTAAGAGACTCTTTGTTGCGCTTTGAACACAGTCATATATGTGGTCTTTCATTAAGTGGAAGGTTGTTAAGAGACGCACACCTGTATAGCATAACGTGTGAACAGTCCTTATGAACAACTTGTATCAAGGTCCATTGTAAAACTACTCTTCATAAAAAGCAACTAAGGAAGCCTATTTTATCACAGCTGATTTTGTTCACATTCTTTTGTTTCTGAGATGGACACACTTGGTCAGCTGAGACATTCTGGTGAGACCCTGCTCTCATTTTCAACATGGTATCCTTCCCAAATCAATGACACAAAAATTCTGTCAAGGAATGTAGGTCAACCCCAATAATGCTCCTGGCTTTGGAAGAAAGTTTTGTGCCTGCGGGCTGTGATACATTTCCCCCTCCCCAATGTACATTCCTGACAGTAAGCAGGCCGCTGAATAACAATTGGACAGACTCAGAATATAGTTGTCTCCCCACACTCTATGTTGTGAATTGCCTCTGATAGACTGGCAGTCCGCGACTTCATACGCCAGCCATATGGCCAGCCCCTGCAACTTCGGCAGGCAATTTTGACAGTGGCTGAAAAGCCATTTTTTAATATCAACCTACAGTTCAGGATCCTTCCCTACAGAAGCGAAGATTGTAATCAGCAGTCGTATTGTCGCTTCAGCTGGAGCACACATGTCTCCCCAAGTTACCATGTCTTTTTCACAGTCCCCTGTGATACAACTTGCAGCAGACAGCGCAATTATAGACTGAGAGCAAGAAATCCAATCATATGTTGGAGGCGCTGATTAAAAAGTGGATATTGTTTTGTTAGAAAGGCATCAGCTGCAGAGCTTCAGAGGGGATATGGCTCTTTGCCTTTGAAAGGTTCTGATTCAGTTAAACGCAGAAATCTTTCTGGAATACTAACTAAGGAACCGAGTTGGAACAGATTTATTGCTGGTACTGTCTTACAGCTGGCGACGTGAGTATGTAGGAACAGTGATACAGTAAAAATAAAATGAGAATAGTATCATAGGACACTCATTTTAAGGCCACACAATCTAAACTGAAGGTAAGGTCCTATTAACATGTGTTTTAATTGTTAATTGCATCCAACATGTCTCAAGTGCATCGTTGAAATGGTGCGGATGTGGGAGTTGTTTTCCATCAAAGCTGGGGAAAAGGGCTTTTTTTTATTATCTCCCCTTCTTTTTGAGAGTGCTGCTGAGCTTATTTCAGGACTGCATTTTTTTTTTCTCACAGGATATTGGCAACCTGAGAAATGTGGTAGACAAGTTTAAAGATGTTGAATGCATAACTCCTGAGTACAGGGGAATAATGGACATGACAGCTGGAAATACCAAAGTCCCATTGAACTCAGAGCGACTGACTCTGGAGTAAACAAGTTTAGGATTGCACTACATAAGAAAATGTTGTCATCAACTAGCATCAATGAATGGGATTATTTGATTAGCCATGAGGGTCATAGTATCCTGAAGACTTTCCCTTAAGTTTATTTTGAAAGGTTGCAAACTCTTAGTTTTAGCACAAATGTGTGGTTTGTCTTTTAACAACTGGGGGGGGGGGTAGTAGTAGTATGTCCTGATTTAGGTGGCTCCAACTTCATCTTGAACTTCTTCTTTCTTATTTCTTCCATTGTCTGCATACAAAAGACATTACATGCTTTTAGCAATAGAAGCAGAAATTCTAGTCGCTTCTAGAATTTTTCCTAGGGGCAAATTTATAACCACCAGGAATGCCAACACCTTTCACTGGTGTACAAGGAAGCTGTGAAGGTGTGCTCCAGAACCTGCCCCATCGAGTCTGTCCACTGTGGTTCAAGAAACCCAAGCAAGCTAAAAAAAAAAAAAAAGATTCTTTCTGCCAATGCCTATTCCTTATACTGTGTTGTTTTCTTTTACCTATTGCATTTTCTGTCTATAAGCTGTCTCTTGCACCTGTATATCAATAAATCTTAATAAATCTAAATTATATTGTGGCCCAGCTTTGCATAGCTACCCTCCAAACCTGGCAAAAGCAGAGTCTGGCTGGACAAGCCTCTGGATTTTAAGACAATTGGGTAGGGTATTCTAGTCCATCACTCTCTTTTTCCACACATGTCCTCTTCCGTTCCATCCTCCTCTGTTTTCCAATCCCGGGCATGGGAGGAGCAGAGACTGGCACATTACCGGATAAGGGAGCAACATTTAACATGCCACCTCAGATACCTGGAGGTTTGGGCTAAACTTGCACCTGTATAACAAATGACAGGCTGGCTGAAGCTACTGGCTGCCCGAGGCAGCCCAATAGTGCTACCCTTCCCATCGCCACTGTGCCTCGCCATATCCCTCTTACTGTACTCCTTCCAATGTGTGGGTGCTTTAAACAAAGCAGGAAATGGCAAAGCATGGTAGGAGTGCTCCCAACATTTTCTGGACTTCTTGCTTTGTTTAAAGGGCCTGTGCAGTGGAAGAAGAGAGGTAAGGGGACAGGAATACTGCATTCAAATCTTTGGAATATGGTTATCTGGGCTCCTGCCCTCTCACCTTGGTTCTTCCACTGCACAGGATCTTTAAACAAAACAGGAAGTGTGGAACACCTTGGGAGTTCTCCCACTGTACTCTGCATTTCCTACTTGGCTTAAAGGGCCCCACGCAGAGGAAGGAGAGTGGTAAGAGGATTTCTCCATTGGTGGTGGACTGGAGGGGAGTGGCAGGCATCCATTTGCTGCTCCCCCAATCTGCCGTGTGATGCAAGTGTCATCATTCATTTCATGGATGGCCATGAGGCTGAGCTTCAAAGATTTCGGATGACAATCCATGGCCAAGATTATTTCTTGGGTTTTGTGGAATGACCAAATGAAATGACCAAGTCAGGCCATAGGTCCATCTAGTTTAATATTAACCTTGGTAACAACACTCTACGGAAGTTTCCTCCACCCTACCTAGAGAGAGTAGAACCTGGATTTGGGATTATCTGCAAGCAAAGCAGGTGCACTCCCACTGAACTATGCTCCATTGTTATTATTGCTTCTCTTCAATATTTGATTCCTGGGTCTGCCTTAAACTAATACCAGTTGTGGACTTTCCGGGGTACTACATTCCATACAGCATCTAGTGTGAGGTTGTGTACAAAGGGAAAAGAACTTCCTTTCCCCTCACTGAATAGCAGCTTCAGGGGGATTAAACGTTGAATGTATTGGATGTACAGCTTGGTAGTTAGACTATTTAAATTACATCCTTTTTGCAGCACAAAGTGTTTTTAGGAGAGGAAAGTGGAATTTTGGAAAGGAAGATAATTACAAATAACAAATGGCTCATTTCACAGCCAAGCCAAATGTTTTTTGATAGATGCAACGGCAATGGTTTGTATCCCAAGTTTTTTTCCCGGAGCAATATGGCAGAATTTAGCATTTTCTTTCTTTCAAGCAAACTGTTTGAGGTCCATTTTCAAACAGAACTGATTCAAATTCCCTGCTGGGGAATAGATAGCCAGGTTCCTGTCAGGAACAAGGAAAAGTCTGCATGGTAACTTCCTGCAGAGAACAGACAATCACTACAAGAAGCTTTGGCTTCAGACAGTTCTGGTTGAGAGATCAGATATGAAATGTTTCCACATTTCAGGGTTTCAAGGGTTTGAGGCTGGCTCTGGTGAGCTGTACATCATAAATTCTAGAACACCAAGACTTGGAATAACATACAGTATACTGATATTCCAGACTTGACCATGCATGTATGTGACTGTCACAAAGTTATAGCCACACGTGGACATGGTTGATTAACTTCCTTTTTATTAGCTCTTCTCCATGGCCTGGTTTGAATGATGTTCTTCTAATGCCTGTCATCTCTCCAGTTGCTCCTTCTTGTTTTTGGTGACTTGTCATTCTTGCTGTTCCTTATTTGTATTCTGCTGTTGGTTCCATAACCCCCACCCCAAGTATTCGTGGTTACTCTGCTATGATCTCTATGCTGTTTCTGTCTCATTGATACTTTATTCTGTTTAACCAGCTGGTGTCACAGAAAAGAGAGATGCAACATACCCCTCAGCAGTAGCTGGGTGGAGGTGAGGGAAGTGGTAGACTGCCTGTCCCCCTTTTAGGCAAGAAATACCTGAGCCTGGATAGCAACCGCAGTCACCTAGCTATTTCCACTTCTGCAAAGTCACAGTCGAAGGAGTGCCTGAATCCCCCCCCCAAGCTCCATGACTCTCAATAGGAGAGACAACAATTAAAAAAAACCAGCCCCTAATGAGCCAATTATAGCAGCTGGATCAAATTTCTCCTAGGCCCTGTGGCAAATAGGTAATCCCATACCAAAAAAGGGTTTGAAGGTGAGTGTCGATCTTGATCCAGGAGGTGGATGAATGCGGCCATATAAGTAGTGCAGCACAACAACCTGTGATTGGTCTGTGGCCCAATAATTGGCCTGATGTTGATGCAGTTGGCCAACACTATGTCTCTCCTCTCTTCTGAGGCTGGCTGCAGCTCCGTCCCCTTCTGGCACCCAAAGAGAAACAGTAGTTATTTTATTATTTCCTGACTTTTTCTTCTGTTGCCGTGTTTTGCTGTGGCCAGTGCCAGGCGCAAATTGAACTGAACAGAACATGGCTGTTCAGTGCACTGTACACTCTGTATAATGGGGTGATCACACTACAGTTCTTAAGAGAGGCTATTATGGACATACTTTAGTGATAAAAAAGATTTGCCATTAGCTATGCATTAGCAACAAATTTGTGAACTGATAGCACTAAAGAGAGATGAGAAAAGGCAGAGCTGCAAGGATTAATGTTAAAATAATTGTAATTTTACACCTGAATGGAGATAAACAGGTTCCACATTAGATACAGTTATCTCAGTCTCAGAAAGTGATGGATAGCTTTGTAATTTTTCTTTCAAACTAGCCAACTACAAGGATATAATTTGTTTGAAAAGCATTAGGCACTGGGGGGGGGGGGAAGAAACACCCTATGACTGAATGATGTATTCTCGAGAACGTTAAAAAGCCTAGATTAATTCTCTAATTTAGTAACATTAAGAGGTAGTGGGGGCCGTTTCCCTTTTTATGGCGTGCACGTATTTGTTAGCCTAATGGATAGTTAAACATTTTTCTCTATTTCTATATAAAGCTTTGGTATAAACAAAGAATGTTTGGAGGTCTGAAAAGGAGCTGGAAGAAACAGAACCGCCTCAGGAGAGCTGATTCTTGGCAAAAGACTAGATCTACAATGAAGACAATAATACTCGTCAGGGAGCGTCTTATTACCCATCATTTGGGAAGCATGCAACCTATCATCTAATGGGTGCCTATAATTGTACAGATCACCTGCTATAAGAACCTACTCAAATTGTGCCACCCTTCCAGCGCTGCCCATTGCAATGAGATCTTGGTTGTGATTAATATGGTGATTATGGTGCATTAAACTAGGACAGTGTCATCAGTGTGCTTTTTGTACCTGTGAGGACTCACTGGTGGCTCTCTTAAAATAGGAATTTTCTTCAAAGGACATCTGTCCTTTCAAGCCACCTTACAAGCTGTTTTTCCTGGTGCCCTGGTACAAGGCAAGACGGCAACCAGGTGACAATCAGGTGAACAACATGGTACACAAAAATCAAAGATAAACTCAGTACTTGGTGCTTAGCACTTTTGCATGGAATGGTTTCAGGTCTTTGGGCCCACAGTGCAATGATCAGAGAAAGTTGCTCTTCCCCCCCCCCCCCCACAACAGAGAAAGGATACCATTCACTACCATAAGATGAAGGGATGGCTAGCAGCCTAGGTGGCTTGGGCCAATTAATGGAGGATCAGTCTAACATTGGCTATATGCTATCTCCAGCTTCATACCAGTTGCAGAAGGGAAATGGAGAGAAATGGGCATGTCTCCATGTCCTACTTGTGAGTTTCCCAGAGGCATCAGGCTGGCCACTGTGAGAAATGAGTTGCTAGACCACATCCCAGGACAGTTCTAATTTTGTTTATTATCGTCCTGCACCTTTACCAGAGACTCCAAAGAAAACTAAAAGTAAAAGAAAAAAAAGCCTAACTATATTAAAAACTCTACAAGCGAACAAACAAAAACTAGCAGCATTCACAAAAAGTGAGCACCAAAACAAGATAACAACATTACATACCAATCCAAAAGCAGGCCTACGTTCACACACACCACCAAAGCCTGCCTGAAGAGCACGATTTTCACTACTGACTGGAAGGACAAGCATGCGTAACTTGTGAACGTAAAGCCATAGTGAGGTATGCCAAGGATTTGATAAGACAGGCAGAGTCATGGCAGAGGTGAGGAAGCAAAAGAGAGAGTGTGATGATTTGTGTTTAGAAAAGAAACAGAAGCAGGGGCGTAAGGTTGATGCAGTGTGACGGTTTTCTTGCATGTTGCTTAGTCTCCCACAAGGAAAAGATAAACGAAGGGCAGTCACTTCAGTGTTCCTCTAGTCTTTCTGATAAAGGGTAGTGTCAGAAAAGGAAGAACAAACGACTTGTTTTAAGACACTTTCAGCCCACTTTCTCAAGACTAGGCTGTACTGTGGAGCACATTGCAACAGCAGAAGGCACTTCTGCTGTTGCAAAATGACCACCAACAGTGCACAGAGCACTCCGTAGCTGCCCATTTTTGGAGCACTGCCACAAGAGGTGGCAGTTCTCCCCCTCTGATGCCCGACCCTGGCACGTAAGGTAAAGCAGCGATGGGGTAGGGGTGGGCAAAACTGAAACGGTACGGGAAGCCTCCGCACCCGCTTTGTCTCCTTGGACTTGCACCACCTACAGAACTGGTTCAGGTCTGAGGAGACGTATTGTGAAGCAGGTGGCATATGGAGGGGTAAGGATAGTAATTCCCCTTTCCCTTCCAAAGCTATGTGATCCTAACCTTCCCTGCTGGATACAGCACACTCATTAATGGTGGGAGAGGAAGGTTAGGATTGGGCTCTTTGAGCTGTGTAAGGGTATAGATGGACTTTTCTTCACTCATACACAGATCATCAGTGCAATTTGTGACTCAACGTGTGACTTCTGTCTTGCAATCTGATCTGCATATACCCATGGTACTTGTGCATAGGCAGCATGGACAACTTGGGTGCTTAGATAGCATAAGAACATAAGAAGAGCCCTGCTGGATCAGGCCAAAGGCCCATCTAGTCCAGCTTCCTGTATCTCACAGTGGCCCACCAAATGCTTCAGGAAGCACACAAGACAACAAAACACAATCTGTGTCCTGGTGCCTTCCCCTCCATCTGGCACTGAGGTAGCCTACCTCTAAAATAAGGAGCTTGCACATACCTATCATGACTTGTAACCTGTGATGGACTTTTCCTGCAGAAATTTGTCCACTCCCCTCTTAAAGGCATCTAGGCGAGATGCCAACACCACTTCCTGTGGCAAGTTGCTCCACAGACTAATTACACGCTGGGTAAAAAATATTTTCTTCTGTCTGTCCTAACTCTCCCAACACTCAATTTTAGTAGATGTCCCTTGGTTCCGGTGTTATGTGAGAGGAAAAAGAGCATCTATCCATTTTATCTATTCCCTGCATAATTCTGTACGTTTCAATCATATCCCCAACCCCACCCCCAGGTACCTTTTTTCTAGACTGAAAAGCCCCAAACACTGTAGCCTTTCCTCATAAGGGAGGTTCTTTATCCCAGTGATCTTTTTGGTTGCTCTCTTTTGCACCTTTTCCATTTCCACTATATCAGTTTTGAGATGTGGCGACCAGAACTGGACGCAATACTCCAGGTGTGGCCTTACCATCGATTTGTACAACAGCATGATAATATTAGCTGTCTTATTCTCAATACCTTTTCTAATGATCCCAAGCATGGAATTAGCCTTCTTCACTGCAGCCGCACATTGTGTCAACACACTTATTGAGCTGCGGACATGGAACATCATGGATGGAACACAATGGAGGAAAGATAGTATGTCAACCAACAATCAAGCCTGTTGTAGTATTTCATATATCAATAATGCTTTCTGATCTTCCTCCTGTAAAGAATATGTGTCAACTCTCATGTATCGGCTTGCAGTGATGCCACTTATTCGACAGAGATTCTCACATAGCTGTACAGCTCTGACACCACAGCCATTTTACTGAATGGCTTCAAGCGTCCAAACCATACAAACATATACCCATTCTTCTAATTCTTCTTCATTGCATTTGTCCAATTATGTCTGGCAGGTATTTAACCTTAACCTTCTGAATTATATTTTGAATCCTGACATAATATTAATTGCCGTGTGAAAATGGTTATTCTGTAAAACAATAAAAATGGCAATAGTTGGTTATTTCAAGTGTGCATTAAGTCAAGAGGTTTTTTAGCTTGTACTTTTCTGAACAACTAATAACACTGGAAATACTGTGCATGGTGGAAGTAATTGAAAACCAGCTTCAGCAATATGTAGGACTTCCAAGGGGAAATATTGATCATCAGCCTGTTCTTCAAAATAAATTGCATATTTTGTCCTGTATGGTTTCATAAAATGAAATTTAAAATGAATCCAATTTAGGACATGCAAGACTTATGGTCCACATCTAAGGGACAATTGTGTGATACTTCACAAGCACATAGAACTAGGAATATGGGTCCTACTCATCTCCTGACAGAGCAAACACTGCTCTGTGGTGAAATAAATATTTTCCTTACCAAAAGTCTTAGGTTCATCTTCAAAAGACATATCTAAGTAGGATGGGCTGAACAAATGGAGAGTTGATATTCACCAAGTAAAAACAACAGCAGGTTACTTATTTGATGCCAGCAGGTGTGGCAAAATGGCCAATTTTCATAGGCCCATCAGAATTATGGGAGCTGGTGCATGTTCTGTTCAGTACAAAGAGGTGTTGTGTTGCTTGGTGAGTATGGCAGAAACAAGCCAGCCTAGTCCATGCCTATAAAAATGCCACCCTATCATTCTGCATTAAGGTTAGCATAGTATAATCAGAGCAGAAAGTAATTCAAATTGAACCTCTCTACTAGTGAAATCTGGCGTGTCTTTAATAGACTCTCATCTCAATTCAGAAACTTTAATATGTGTACAAAGCAACCAAACGCAAGGCTTTCCCCATTCAGCCGAGGAGTAAGTGATGCTCATGCAGTCATTGAAGCCCTTGGGAAAGCCTACAAATACATGCACCAAGAGCATTTCTCAACACAGCTAGAGACATTCATATATTAAGAAATGGAATAAATTTTCATGGGGGGAAAAAACTGGTTGGATGACGTTTCTGCAAGGTGCTCAGCTAGCTTCAAGTGCCTCTGCCCAGTTTGGGTGATTCCCCTCTCTCTTTGCAATTCCATTTGCTGGCCAATCCTATATTTGATAAGGATAAGGCACGTTTGCAAGCCTTACCGCCGGGTGAGCACCTGTGCTAGCCCTGAGCTGGCTGGGCACATACTTGGCCTCTGCTGCTCGGCGGTCAAACGGACCGCCGAGTTATGGCACAGTAAGCAGGGGCAGGGGGTAGGTGGGGAGATGTTCCAGGGGGGAGGCAGGCGGAGGGCGGGGAGGAGGTGTGACAGGGAGGCAGGAAGAGGGCAGGCAGGAGGCATGCCGTGGGGAGGGAGGTGGGTCCAATGGAGCTCCGCTTCACCAGATCCTGTCCATTTGTGTGGGGCTTAGCGCCCTATACAAATGCTTTTACCTTATCGTCAACCTTTTGGTTGGCAGCAAATTGAGTAGCCCCATTGCGGGGCTACTTCCCTTACCTGGGAGAAGGGGATGAAAGCAGCCCGTGGTGCGCAGGATGCGGCAGCAGCCATTTTCGGTGCGTGCCACGAGAGCTCAGGATTGAGCTGCCCAGCTCCAATCCTATCCACACTTTCCTGGGAGTAAACCCCACTGAACAAAATTGGATTTGCTTCTGAGTAGACATGCATAGGATTGAACTGCTGGGCAGTTAGGATTGAACCCATTATGTTTGGATGGTATTCAGAAAAGGATGAGTAAGCAATGCTTATAATGGCCATCCTCCCAAGAGATATTACAGAATTCATTAAAATGTAATATCCCTTATGAAATAATGATGTATCCATTTGTTTACTACAGAGTTGTCAATGGAATTTAACAGTGGTTTTTTTGTGTAAATATGTTAATTTCCTTGTATATGAAGTCTTAAAATTCTGCACACGAGTTATGCAGTCTTATAGGATTCCTCCCTTTGAATGCCTGCTATAAAATTCTATTCATGCTTGCTCTGAGTGAAGGTAATGCCAAGCTAATTATGGCAGAAAGGAATGAATAGGGTAGATCATTGAGAAAAAGACAAAGGCTACTGGAAAAAAAAGTTTATTTTACAGGTTGTACAAGAAACAGAGCAATTAAACTTCAACTTCTGTACACAAAATAACAAACAGCATCAGACAAGATGATCCTGACAGAATACATCTCAACAGTGCGCACAAATGGGACCTGGGTACGCTCAACAGCAGAAATACTGGTCAATAAGGCTGCTTCCTGTATACCTGCTCCCTCTACTATATACAATTAAAACAGTTGTGCTTTTGCCTTTCCAGAAGAACAGTGCTCTTTTCTCAAGGAAGAAAGGGAAAAAAAGTGAAACTGCACAGCATTATATTATAATCCAGAAATCAGCATGTCTTTGTCCAACAGAGGAAATGTATGCTCAAAGGTACGTGTATTCTTGGTCCTGGATTCTGACTAAGGAGCTTGGTCTTTTCAGCCCAAGAAAACACACAAAAAACATTGCACATCTGTTTCTTTGTATTGGTCCAGGATACAGAGCTTTGCTTAGGGCCAAATCACTGTTATTGGAAATGCATCATGCAGTTCTTGGTTTTTTTTAATTTTGGGATAGCATTTTTCAATAAAAATAGGCTGTGGTGGGAAGGAAGGTGATTAGAGTAGGAACCATGGGAGGATCAAAGAGTTAAAGGGACCCTACCCCCAGCTATGGTTTTGGACTATTTGAAGTTCCGTCCACTGCATTATTTAGAAAAACAAACAAAATTGCCATATCACATTTCTAGGACTGTGTGATTAGTCCCTAAGAATGGAGTTCTTGGGTTACTTTCTAAATTAGCAGTCCCCCTTCCCAGTTTCCCCAAATCCATCTCGTCTATGAAAACAGATTCAGAGTTCAGCAGGTGAATGAATGAAATGAACTGAATGAAAAATGCCAGACAATGTGTGTTGTTACCAGTCTGCATTGATGTTACTTCCCCAGATCACAGCCTAAGCCTTGATGATCCCAGGGGCCTGTCTATCTTCTATGCTTAGTAAAGTCAATGAATGTTAAACCAGCATTGGGTGATGCCGCAAAACATACTAATTGGAATCTTTGTTTCGTTTTGATGGACTTTGGACAAGATGTCGAACATGTGCATGCTCTTTTACCTGCAAACTGAAAACAAGTTGGCAAATGCATTCAGTTCAATGCAAATCCAGTATAGGTCTATTTTGCATTAGGTTTATTGTTTTGTGAGACATCTTGTTTTGTAAGACAGACAGCTATCCAAATTGGCCAAGGTAACTTGAAATGCTGAGCTCGACTTCACAATGAGGAAGGTAATAAGAGAGGGCAAATCATCCCAAGGAGAAAAAAGTAATATATTACTTATCTTCATTAATATTGGGAACTCCAATATGAGTTCATAACAGGGAAAATAAAACATATAGAATATAACTTTATGAATTACAGACATTCACAGGAAAACTATCTGAATGAAAACAAATTCCCCTTCTTTGTATTCTCTAATGAGATAGTTCCTACAACTTTACATTGAGGGATTGGATGTTGCTCGCTTAATAAATACTAGCAGGAAATAGTGCTGGGCAATGATGAAACACATACTTCAGTAGTTATTCATGACAGCAGTGGGGCAACAAAAGGATATACAGAATAAAAACCATATTACAGCACTCATTTTTTTTTACCTGCATCTGAACAGATGCTACTTGATAGGTTTAAGTCCCATAGACTACAATCTTACTTCGTGGTTTGTATGGATGACCTTCTTGGAATCCCCAGGAGACAAATCACAACAAGAAATACAGACTTCAAACAGTACCTACGGTTTCACTGCACATAATAGGTGAGAAAAACATTAAAACCTTAGATGTCAAGGCAAGGCAGGATCTGAGATAAGATGAGATCATATATACTAGATAGGTCTTCAGAGACTATATGCTGGTAGAATGCAGCAGTGAGTCCTGAGTCTGTAACCTTATCTATCTGGGAATCTTCAAGAGTGATAGGATTCAGCCAAATGAGGGGCGGCCTGGATGCTGCCATCTTGGATTCTGTTTAACACACACAAAATTAAGGGGAAAAAAACCTGGCTATGCCCATATAAAGACAGTTGTGACATCTTGATTTATGGAGTGCATTCTTAGAAGTGAAGCAGATGAAAGTCCTGTAAAAATATGTTTCTTTAAGTGCATAAGACTGCTGCCTTCCTTTATCAGAGAGAAACCTTGCTCCTTTGTTTACAGTGATATAAGATGCTTTCATCCATTTTGAAATACAATTTTCCCCTGTTATATGTATCCTGGAATATTTGACATTTCCCTGAGAAGGAAAACACAAAAGCAAAATGAATCTGTATTTTAGCCCTTCCTTGCTTATGGACATGTAGAAATAGCCTAGAAAAATGATTAAGCAGATAGACCGGGATGAAATACCCAGGACAGAAAATTTTGCAAGATGATAATAAAGGCACTAGTCTCAACTTTTCTAAAGTAGACATCTGTAAATTTAGACCATTATGGGCAGACTGTGAAGTCAGATTGCCGTAAAATTACTATGCAATATACAAACAAACAAGAAAAGAGCTTGCATACTTGCTGCTAAAATGGATATTAAGCAGCTTAGCAAGGACACCCTTTGAAAATTTGTCTCATAGACTGAAAAAAAATAGCTACAGCCAGTTCTGTCAGACAGTTTCTAATTAAACATCTATATTGTCATTGTGCTGAGGTAAGTGAGCTGAAGCATGACCAGAAAAACAAACCAGACTTGTCTTTTGTGAGAAAAAGTCAATTATATTTAGTGAGGGGAGCATAAAAAATACCATTAAATGCCAGCAACTGGACATTCTTTCACATGCCTCACTGAAAGAAATGCACATTTATCCCAAGTTAGATTTCCTATCTAATGATAGCTGTATATTTAAGGTCAGTACCACCATATCAGCCTTAAATAACACTTCAAATGGAATCCTAATACTCAAACTGCATGTTACATACCACCATGACTTGAACTGTGGTGGGTATGAAATGTACAAGTTCTCTACCCCCCTGCTGCTTCACAATGGTTTTTTGCTTTTAAGAATCAGACTCACACATTTTATTTTCCTTTTGCTGTCATTTCTTCTGGTTGTATGTATTTTGTTTGGACTTAAAAAAAAATAAGCATTTTAAAACAAAACATTTTTCCCTATCATCACATTCACGTTAAAAAAGTTATATCACAAGCAAAATGACGGATATTTCTCCTCACAGAATGTAACTAAAGTGGTTTTAAAGTCAGTATTTGAACCAGATCTGAACGGAACCAGAGACTTAAAACACACACACACACACACACACACAGAGCTAAACCTGATCTCATATTGTAGTGGCTTTGCTCCCTAGGAAGCCTACTTTTCCCAGTTAAATCTCAGTAAATGTCCTTAGGAATGAGGACTGCACTTCTCTCACAACTTCCCCACTTACATGTGATATTATATTGTGCGCAGTTTCATCATAGGTAAAGGAGAGACTTGTAATTTTTTATCCAGTGTATAGAGCCTTGATGATTGTACAGATGATGTGCAGAGCTAATGATTTAGAAGTTTTTCATCAGGCAAACGTGAAGAGGCAAGGAATCATTCACTCAGTCATCTGGGGACCAGGATCACTATGGGGACCATAGTGTCAGTAAGTTATGACACTAAAGGGGATAATACCAGCAGCACCACAGCCAGGAAAAGGTAAACAAATGGAGAAGGAAAAAGGTAAGAGGATGCATCCAGGGGGCTGCAATCTGAAGCAGGGTTACCAGGGAGCAAGCCCCACCGAGCTCAAAGGGACTTACTGCTAAGTAAATCTGGTTAGGACTGTGTTGTAGGTAGAAGCAATATACTGTATATATAATTTATTTTTTAAACCAGATCTTGCAAATTGGGGCAAATTGAGGTAGAAGAGCTTGAAAGACACTGCCAGGAATGATCCTACTAAAAATGAAGGCACATGCCAAGATCTAAACACCGTAATAAGAAAGATGAAGCCTGGTATGGTGTGATGGAAAGCACAAGGATCAACCCTATGGCAATCAACATCAAACTTCTGGGACTGGGAAGTTTTTGCAAGAGCAAAATTATTCCATGTGTGAGCAAATGGCATAATCACCCTTTCTTATATACATGAAAAACACTGCAGATCTATTGCATCATTCCTTTGCCCTTACCTTAATGGCACAAAACTGTGATGAGAGAACAAAGATATACCTCAATTCCCCCTGCCCTGCAATTCTGAAATTGCTCTTGATAGTTTCAGATTTGCAACTGTTCTGCTTACAATCCTCCTTGCCTATACCACCACCAGTAGTGAAGCCAGAGGTGGCAGCAGTGTGGTAAATACTGCAGGCACCATAATGCACCGTGTAAGTGACCCCTCCCACTCACCACTGGAGCCATTCAGGGCAGCGATGGCAATGTCATTTACATGGCGCGTTGTAGCTCCTGCAGTACTTACTGCACCGCCCCCTCCTGGCTATGCTACTGACCGCCCACCATTAATAACTCTCACTGTCCACAATCCCAGAACAAAAGATATCAAAAAGGCAACAGGGAGATTTTATCTACTGCTTATCAGCATTGTTACGTACCGGGGGTGGGGCGTGGGTGGGGGTGGGGAATGGGTGCATTGTCCAGCACTATGCAGAATTCCTTTTTTTTTTTTTTTTTCCAAAAATGCCTTTGTAAATTAGAAACATTGCCAAGATATTCTATATGACAACTGAATTACTGTACATAAGTTTTGAAAAGTTATGAAAGTTATTTCTGGTGTCCATTTTTTATTAACTATCTATCTTCTTCTCACATACAGACTATGTAAATGGTGTATAAAAAAGAGCAAAGTCAAGTTCAAGAATTTGTCATTCAAACAAAAATCCAGACCCCAAGTAACAGTAAACAAAAATGACTGAAAACAGTTTCTTCAGCAGCACAGCAACACAGTACTAAATCATATGATTTCAATCATCTCAAGGAAAAGAATTATAATGTCAATTATAAAATCAGTATAATCTTTGGTACCAAATGTAAGGGCACCTGCTTGTTAACACTACCATCTTCATCTGCCATGTAATACTACAATGTAGCCTTAAAACTGGCTCTGAATGTTAGATCTCATGAGAACGGTTCCATTTGGCTCAGGCCTAACAGAAGCACCAAAAGCAACTGAGGATTTCCAAAACCTGGTCTGCTTGCTGCAGTACTCCAAAGTGACTCGGTGAGATGACTGACCCCTCTGTTCTCATAGCTGCTAACGCACACAGTGCTGGCATTTCCACAGATGTCCTATAGATGCTCTGTGTGAGCACTACATAATCTTAGCAGTGGCTAACATTGGCACAAACCATCTCCATGGGCTACAGAAACAAAATGTCTGGTGACTTGCTCGATTACATTACAGCAGCAAAAAGTCTGTTTCAACAGTAACGTACACACCAAGGATAAGCTGAACATCTGGGTTTGTTAAAAAAAAAAAAAAAGCTCTTCTAAGACCACTTCTTGAAGATAACTCAAACTGTTCACATTATCATCTTTTCAAAATCCTATAACACCATATAAAATGAATGACAATTTTTTTAAAAAACGGGAAGGAAAAAAAGAGAGGTTATAATACAAAGTCAGGCAGTCCCCTGACTGAAGGTATTTTGCTTGATCTTGTTGTTCTCCACAGCTGCTCCACCAATTCCACTTTGATTTTGGCTGCCAGATACTTGTATTTCCCTAAGGGCAGATTTCACCTCGTGGGTGTTTCTCCCATATAGCGCCTGACTTTGTGGTAGAAGATGAGCAGTAAAGGAACAATTTGCTTCTTTAACAGGTGATGAATGCATCATTGGATCTTGTAAACACTGCTGATTTTATACATTCAAGCTTTGTTCTTAGTGAAAGTGGCACTTACTTGAACCATTGCACTCAAGATTTAGCACTCCCAACAGGTAAAACATTGGCTGGTAATGGAGTCCTGATGCACTTCTTTGTTCTCCAATGGCTTTAGTACAGTGCACTGGGATATATCCACTATTTAGATCCCATCGCTGGTCCATAAAATCTGTACGACAAAGCCCATATTTTGTACGTCTCATTGTACTTTATTTGTGCTTTACTGCTGCACACACTTTCCTGTTGTCAATTTAAGTGCTCCTCTGTTATGTAGCATGTTTAAAGTTTTAAATTCTAAGGGCATCCTGTGTGGGCTGGCATTAGAAAAATACCGATACTTCAGGTCATCATAATAATGATATTTGACGGGTTTCCCATTTATATCCTTCGGGAAGGGCCAGAATCCATAGAGGTGGATTTCATCACAGAAACGCGTAGCCAGTGTGTACATCAGGAGTCCTGTGCTGGGTCGTTTGATGAAAACCTTGTTGGTCAGCCAATAACTAGAAAACAAGACAAAACACAAAACAGAGGCACACTCGATTAGGAGATGTTTTGTTTCGGCTTCAGCAGCATGCACAACTCTATCTCGCTATCTTTTTTTTTTAAAAGGTAAGCAAGTGTGCCATGCACGCTGATAAAATTATAACTGAGACACAAAGGTCAGGTATATGGCTGCAGGCTCAATCCCTGACATCTCCATGGTGACAATTTATTACTTTTTAAGAATGATTCTAATCCCTCTTTTGGCCATGGAATGGCCCTAGGCAGCTCACAGTACTTTAAAATAGCAAAACTCAGAAAGACATGTGTCTGGAAGAGACACAGCCAATCACAGTTGACGATGCTGGTTAACTAGTGTTCCGGCAGCCTAAGGTCCTTTACGGCTGTCGCAAAAGGCAACACACAGTATGGTGAAGCCAGGCTGCTGCCACAAGCAGTGGTCTGCTAGTGGTCCCTGCGCATCCCCCAGCACCAGTATGTCAGCGCAGTGGCAGGAGGGAGGCAGGGAGGGGGCAGACCAGGGCAGGGAAGGGGACTGGGGTAGAACGAGGCCTGGGGAATAGGTTGGTTGGGTCAGAGTAGACCCATTCTGGTGCTGGAGGCTTACCCCCAGATAAGGAAACAAATGTTCCTTTATCCAGAGAAGATCACTGGGACTGCCCTCTCAAAGTATGCAGTGCGTGCTCTGGTGGCGCACACATAATAATAAACTATCTTCATAATAAACGACCACTTATTCTTCCCTGCATCCAAGTCTCTTCCTTTCCTCTGTTGTCTCACGTGGGTCTCAAACTGTGAGCTTTTGAGTCAGGGATGTGCCTTTTCACTCTGTGTAAAGAACCAGGGATACGGATGGCATTATATAAATCATCATAATTATGGATTGTCTTTTTAGTTGGTACCAGCAGTGCTGTGGGCCCCTGAACTGCGGGGGACCCGCTGGGTCATGGGAGGCAGTGGCAGGGCACTGTGGGGTCTGGCCCCAGCAGTAGCAGTGTGGCCCAAGATGTCTCAGAAGGATACGTGGAAAAATGGGTTACATCACCCGGCTCCTTCTCCCCACTGCCCAGGGCTTCCAAGTTCCCAGGCAGACCGGCTTCTGCTGCAGCCAGTCGCCTTGCCCAGATTGCCCTCATACTTGGCTGGACCAGGTTTTATACTGGTGACCTGCCCCCTCAGGTCCCACCCTTTCCTCCTTGGCCTCCAAGCTCTTTCTCCCCTCCTACATTCCAGCTGTCCTGACTCGTCTGGCCTCAGGGGCTGCTGCTACAGTCGTTCCCCTGGGGGTGAGGGCAACTCTAGCCCGCCACTGCTGTGGGGGAGTAGGGTATTTTCGGACTCCCACACTTGCTTCTGGGGGTCCACTTGGCTGGTTGGGGCCCCGGATGGACATCCTCTGCCCCTCCTTGTCTGGTGCCCTGCTGGGCCCAGGTTCAGGGCCAAGTGACCGCTCTTGGGTGAGCTGCGGGGTTGTGTTGTGGCCCACCGCAGGAGCCACCACAGCCAGCCCAGGTCTGCACGCTCCCATCCCCGTCCCCTTGGCAACCGAGGGGGGCAGGGTTGCATGGAGTGAGGTGCTGGACTTGTGGCCGAGCCAGCCACTGGCCGCCTGACTGAGCCCTGCTGAAGTGCCACCCCAGGCATCTTCAGAAGGGCTCCCGTTGAGGCACCTGCCGCTCATCCCATAGGCTGGAAGCCCTGCCCGGGGGGGGGGGGGCTTGGCAGAGTGGCTGCTGGATCGGTGTGCCTCTGGAGCCACTGTGGGTTGCGCCTCCCTGCTGCCGCCAACCCCATCACCACCCTTGCTGGTTGCTCCCTGGAGATTTCCCTGAGGTAAGTCAGGGTGACCCTAACAAGTGCTTTTTCAAATAATACAAGAAAAAGTGGTTGGGAGTCAGAAATTTTACATAATACCGGGGGGAGTGGTATCTGCAGATCCTGTATCTGTAGATTCACTTATCCGTGGATCAGGTTCGCAAGGCTCCCCCCTCACACACACCATCTCCAGAGGAGAGCTCTGCTCCCCTCCTCTCCATAGGGGCCACTGAGCCCAGCAGAGGCCGCAGACATCTGCCCATAGTGTGCTCAGACTGAGCCCAACAGTGTAAAAAAACGATAGTGGTGCCTCGCAAGACGAATGCCTCGCACAACGAAAAACTCGCAAGATAAAAGCGTTTTGCGATTTTTTGGTGACTCGCAAGATGAATTTTAATGACCGTGCTTCACAAGACGAATTTTTTTTTAATGCTTCATGCCAGTTTATGCTCACATTCACCCTAAGGAAGGGGGGGGATCTTCATGCCAGTTTATGCTCACATTCACCCTAAGGAAGGGGGGGATCTTCATGCCAGTTTATGCTCACATTCACCCTAAGGAAGGGGGGGGGATCTTCATGCCAGTTTATGCTCACATTCACCCTAAGGAAGGGGAGGATCTTCATGCCAGTTTATGCTCACATTCACCCTAAGGTAGGGGGAGGAAGACAGCGAAGAAAGTGATGTCAGTGATTGTGAGCAAATGAGCTTCATAAATTCTGACTCTAGCGATGATGAGTTCTTGGGGTTTCCAGAAAACTAGAGTACTCAAACCTTTAAGTCTCTCCATTTGTCAACGACAGTGATAATGGTTCTTAATGCCACTGTTGACTGCGGTTCACTTTACATGGAGCGAAAAATACGGTATGCCTTTAAAGAGCACTTAATAAACACTTTGTAAACCAAATTTGACTTTGTTCTCACTTTTTTTGCCCATAGGAACGCATTAATTAAATTTCAATGCATTCCTATGGGAAACTGCGCTTCGCAAGATGAAATTTTCGCAATACGAAACGACTTGTGGAACGAATTAATTTCGTCTTGCGAGGCACCACTGTACTTCCAGTTCTCCATGAAGCTTTCAGGGGTTTTCCCAGGTCTCCCAACACCTTATAAGGCATTAAAAGCGTCACTTCTGATTTCAAGGAGAACCGGAAGTTTTTAAACTTTAAAGCTCAGTCTGAGCCCACCAGAGGCCACAGACAAATGTCCGCAGCTTCTGCTGGGCTCAGAGGAACGTCCGGAGGCAAGGGAAGCAGAGCTCTGGAGGGGGGGAGCGTTTGCCTATACCTGCAGTTTCACGTAACTGCGGGGGATTCCAGAATGGAATCGCAAACTATCTGCCAATTCTGTACAGCCAAATCACATCAAATTGAGTAACATCTTTTTAAAAAGAAAAAAAAAGCTAGAATGAATGTTTTAGGGTTAGGGCTGTAATCAATGTTGTGTAGCTTTGTAACGTTGATCCGTAAGGTGTTGGCAGGTTTATTTGTTTCAAACCATTGCAGAATTTTACATCTACTTATTTAACTATCTCAACAGGTTCAATTTCAATTGATGCTCAATTTCAGCAAGAATTAAAATGGACAACCTTCCTGGACCAGACTACCCAACCCGCTTCTATTCGAGTATTGAGTATTGGCAACCTTCAGTCTCGAAAGACTATGGTATTGCGCTCTGAAAGGTGGTTCTGGCACAGCGTCTAGTGTGGCTGAAAAGGCCAATCCGGGAGTGACAATCCCTTCCACACCGGGAGCAAGTGCAGTCTGTCCCTGGTCTGTCTCCCTGGCTATGGGCCTTCCTTCTTTGCCTCTGACTGCTGGCCAAGTGTCTCTTCAAACTGGGAAAGGCCATGCTGCACAGCCTGCCTCCAAGCGGACCGCTCAGAGGCCAGGGTTTCCCACTTGTTGAGGTCCATCCCTAAGGCCTTCTTCCCTCTTGCAGATGTCCTTATATCGCAGCTGTGGTCTACCTGTAGGGCGCTTTCCTTGCACGAGTTCTCCATAGAGGAGATCCTTTGGGATCCGGCCATCATCCATTCTCACGACATGACCGAGACAACGCAGGCGTCTCTGTTTCAGCAGTGCATATTCACACATGCACATATCCACAGGAACAGATCCCTGCCGAGCAGGCGCTCTTCTCTGCCACCATGCCTTATTTGTGCTGGCTGAAGAGGAAGGAAGGTCCCCTCCTTGCTGGTCAGAATTTAAACAGGTGCACTGAAGCTGCTACCTCCTTCCTCTTCCTTATCCTCACCCATAACAGAGGATAAGGGGAAGGGGAAGTCATGGGCTTCCCTTATCAATATATCAGTGGTTTAAACATGTGACGACAAGACAACCATCAGCAGGGTATTGTGTGTTTGGTTCCCAGTCCAGAAACAGCAGCCATAGTTACAATCCTAAGCTCTTGGAGCCAGTCTAGTCTAGTGCACATATTTCCCACTCCACAAAACTTCAAAACCCCTGGGGGCTGGGGGATAAGAATAGGCCTTTAGTTTGGCTGTACTTGTTGTAAGAGGCGACTAAACAGCCACCGGGTAGATGGGACTCCTTAGCCTGGGAAGGTAGCTCATCTGAGAGAAGGAAAACTCTGATCCCAAACCTCCACTGCCTTGTGGCTACATCCAGTTATGGAAAAGGCTTCAGGAGTCAACCTCGAGGCAAAATCCAGAGCCGGAGTCCCTGAGGCAGTTCATGGCTGAACACAGTCAAGTTCTGGCAACCCCTGCAACACCGCTGAAACCAACCGTAATGGCTTCTGCCTTTTCATTGGACCATTTCAGCAACGTGGAGAGGGGGGATTTGCTGCATGGGAAACAGTCTATCCTCCATACCTACTTTACCCAGGCTTCGCGCACTGGAGAGGACACTGTTCCAGAACAACTAATCAGAGCACGATACCATAGTCTTCTGAAGGATGTCAACATGGAAAACTTTAAGCACATGCTAACATAGATATTTATAAGAAATGCAGACCTATTTCATTAATGCCATGCCATAGACCTTTTCTGAGTTTCAGCCAAACCTCCTTCTGAACATAGCAACAGTTAAAAAAAAAAAAAAAAACAGTTTGCCAGGCTTAAGCTTTGAAAGTCATTAATCACAGGTTGGCCAGGCTTTTTCAAAGCATATATTGGTTGTATTTTGGAACCTTTAAAAAGCAAATGTTGAAACAACAGTGACAGACAGAGAAGAACAAAAATAACAACTGAGTGTGGAGCATTTGCTAATTTTAGGCTTGTTTTCTCCTGTGTTAAAGCAAAAAAAAAATTATCTTGACTTGCAGCAAATTCTTCAGGAGATAATTAAAGGCAACTTTTCTGGAGGATTTTAAATAAACCTAAAATAAAGGTATTCTGCAAAACAGGCATGAAGCAACTCACTTTACAGAACTTTCATATCTTGCTTCTTTTGGTAGCTTGTTACTTTTTCACAAGTTTTAGTCAAAAACTATGTGTTTTTGTGATTTTTGTTGCTAGAATATATTAGGTATACAATGCTATATATTTTTGGGTTTCAGATCATGTTTTATAGTCCAGAACACTCAGATACAACTGTGCTGGTACTTAATAAAGATTATCAGAATCCACAAACAGAAAGAATGACCAAGGTATTGATGATTATTGAAGACGCGTGCTGAAAAAAACACTAGTGCTGAAAAATAGGATGGAGGGTCCATCTGCAGCTCTTTTGTCTCCTACATCTGTAGGGAGGATCTGGGAACCCAAGAATGTATCATCATCTGCCAGACACCAGAAGACTCTGCAGGGCAAAGAAGATGGTTTACAGTTTCTTCTGTCCCCTCCTTCCGTTAGGTATATTGTACATTTATTATTATTGCTGATGATAATAATGTTATTTATTTTTCAAATTTTTATGCCACCCTTCCTCCTTTTGTCCTCACAACAGCCCTGTGAGATAGGCAAGGCTGAGAGATAGTGACTGGCCCAAGGTCACCCAGGAAGCTTCATGAATGGATGGAGATTTGAACCTGGAGCTTCCAGGTCTAAGTCCAATTCTTGAACCACCACACCATCCTGCCTCTGAGTGCTTCCCCCCCAGCTATGCTACTGACGGCCACCACTTTGGGAGTTTGCCTGGTTGAGAAGAAGGGTATAAATGTAACTAAAAAACAAAAAAGAAATAAATGAAGACTGGCCGCTTGGATGAACCTCTTTTTGATCTTGCAGTTTTTTGTGTGATAGTTACCATGTGCCTACTTTGGCTGAAAAAAAAAATGAGCAGAATGCTGTTTGAACTAGAATTATGCGCCGTGTTATGGACTTGCACCAAGACTAGTTGTCCAGTGTGTGCCTCTGACCTTGAGCAATAATGGAGAGCACTACTGAAATACCAGGAAACAAAAGAAAGGCCAGCCACGTGTGACTCTCAGTTCCAAGCTGTGCCTCCAATTCCCAAGTGGAGGTGGCTTTGGAAAAGGTCACATTCTGCCTGCAGAAGCCGGACTCTTTGTCTACAGCTAGCTGGAGCATTTGCAGCATGAAATGTCTCCGCTTGCCAGGAGTGAGGCAGAAGTTGTTTTCATGGCTCAGAGAACCTGGCATTTACTTCACAAGCAAAAAACAAAACAAAAATCCACAGCCCTCTCTCCTATTGTACTCAAGCATTCTATATACAAAGTGACACTGGATACACCTTCAGGTTGAGCCAAAGCAACTGCAGAATAGCAAGAGAAATGGCATTCCTTCAGGTAGAGACGGTTGAAGGGAAGGGCAGTTGGGTTCAGCTTCCATTCCTCTCAGGCACCTTCCTGCTGAAAGCTAATCCCCACAGCAAGTGGCATGTGCCAGACATGAGGATCGGCCTTGCATTAGTAGCCTTGACAAGGCTGGTGCCAGTGCCCAGAGGAAACAACGAGAAACTGCTGCCCCAATTCTCTTTGCTTGGACCCATGCCTGGAAGGAACATCTGCTGGGCTTTCATTCTGGCCTACATTTCCAATGCCTACTGCAGATTCAAATTCACTGTATTCATATATGCTCAAAGAGAGCTGGTTCCAGGTTTTTGAGAACCCTTGGGCAAGACAGGCCTATCTCCAGGACCTCCTGATTCCAGACATCCAAAAAAAGACAATGCCCTAGGACCAGAGGATGTTGAAAATGCTTTCCCTTATCTTCTGCATAAATCTTAAAACATCTGAAATTAGGGAAAGGGGCTCCCAGGGCAAAGACTGTCACCTTCTCACTAGTACCTACCATGTTATACTTTTACTTAATCGGCCTATAGATTAGATCAGTGTTTCTCAACATTTATCCTCCACTGTACCACTTCACATCATCTACCTATTTGAAATATCACCGAAGTAACTAGTGATGACATCACCACCAGTTACGTCTAGGTTGCGAGGCCAGACGCAATGTGACAAAACACCAGTAAGAGGCTCAGTGTGGAAAGGAAGGCTTTTTCAAGTGCAGAAAAGCATGCTTTGGAGCTCTGCCCACTGAGCCAAGCCTCCTACTGGTTTGTTGTGTTGCATTCCTGGTCTTGATGCCAGGTGGCAGGTGCCCAGGAGTACCACCAGATACCATCTCAAGTACCACTGGTGGTACCCATACCACTGGTTGAGAAACAATGGATTAGACCAAACGTTTCTAATCCTGGAATGTACTAGAGATCACAGTCTATGTGTGCATGTTAGTATGGAAGATGCTAGTAGGGTCCCAATGGTAGGCCCTTCAAAATTCTCTTGTCCTCAGCAACGGCCTGAACACCCTCCCTGTTTCCACAATATGTTGTGGTCATGGTGATCAGTCATGAAGTCACAGTGATATGTATAAACACACAAAGTCAATCAACCCCTGCCATGCCTATTAGACCAAGGGTGAACAGTAAGGTTCACAGTGGGTTGACTCCAAAGAATCATGATTGGAAGGAAAAACGAATGTTTCTTATTGTGCATTGCTGTTCTGAAACTCCTAGAGGGCATTCCAAGAACAGCAGAATGGTACCTCCCCCTCACTGTATAGGAGGGGTCAACCATTAAGTTTGCCTGTTAAGGGACAGGAACCGCTTCACCTCCCAGATGGATCTGAAAAGCAGAGACTATTCTTCACCCCATATTGACTGAAAAATATGCCCAAGCACCGTTGGCATACAACTTGCATCAGCTTCTACTGAAGGAAGAAAAGGGGAAAGCAGCAGGGTCACAAGAGACAGGATCTTTC
The DNA here is from genome assembly GCF_035046505.1 of Tiliqua scincoides. Lineage (NCBI taxonomy): Eukaryota > Metazoa > Chordata > Lepidosauria > Squamata > Scincidae > Tiliqua > Tiliqua scincoides. Next base: position 43,944,132 of record NC_089822.1, read on the forward strand.
CCAGGAATCCCTACCTGCCACCACACATCAAAGCCAGAAATACAATTATTTACAATAAGCATGGTTGATCCTAGAGATAGTGGTGGGAGAAATGGCCTGTGGGAGTCTCAGGGAAAAAGAATTCACAGTACAAAATTTCTGTTTTCGGCTGAGTTTTCGAGAGGGCATCCCAATATCATTGAGATGTAATAGAGCAGGCCAGGACTCCCATGTAGACAAGCCTGTGACAGAGGAAAGACTGTCTGTGCTACCTACTAGCTCAAGGCAGCCTCCGCATAAGAGATAAAGTGCCTGTCAAAAGAAGTACAGAAGCCCCATGGCTACATATAGTTGAAGCAGCCTTTAAATTTTGCTAACATGGCCACCCTCTTGAGGAGTTGCCTGCGAAGATTGTAGTTGCTTGTTTCTTCAAATCTAGTAAGCTGAACCAAGGCAATTGCTAAGTCACTTAGGGTGCAATCCTAACCCACTTTTCAGCACTGACATAAGGGCAATGCAGCTCCAAGATAAGGGAACAAACATTCCCTTGCTTTGAGGAGGCCTCTGTGAATGCCACCCAATAGGATGCAGCAGACATTTCACTGGCACTGCTATGCCAGTGCTGGAAAGTTGGCTACAATTTGGGCCTTAGAGGTTGACTGCAGAGACCTTGATTCCCAGAGTCCTTTTGAAAACTGGCACAAGCTAAATCTTCCCACTTCCTGTCTACAGTCAACCTATCCAGGAAAAAAGAAAAGAACATAAGAGCAGCCCCACTGGATCAGGCCAAAGGCCCATCTAGTACAGCTTCCTGTATCTCACAGTGGCCCACCAAATGCTTCAGGAACCACACAAGACAACAAGACACAACCTGTGTCCTGGTACTCTCCCCTGAATCTGGCATTCTGAGGTAGCCTACCTCTAAAACCAGGAACTTGCACATACCTATCATGACTTGTAACCTGTGATGGACTTTTCCTGCAGAAATTTGTCCAATTCCCTCTTAAAGGCATTTAGGCAAGATGCCATCACTATTTCCTGTGGCAAGGAGTTCCACAGACTAATTACATGCCAGGTAAAGAAATATTTTGTTTTGTCTGTCCTAACTCTCCCAACACTCAACTTTAGTGGATGTCCCCTGGTTCTGGTATTATGTGAGAGGGAAAAGAGCCCACCCAACAGCTAGAATATGCCAGCTCTGTTTCACCAATGGCTCAGCTGGAACCAAATAACAGGGAGGAAAATTTGCAGGGCAAACAGATATAGTCTAAAGTAGACCCATTAGATGATGTATAGGCATCACTTAACCTAGTGAAAAGGGGCAGTGTTGGGAGAGCTGATTGGGCTATGTGCTCAGATCCCCCATCTGGTCAAAGAGCATCCCATCTGGTCCTAAGGACCCTATGTTCTTATGCCCAGGTAGTTTCAAGAATGATGACCTGTTAGACATTCCACACATTGTTATATAAGAGCTTATGTAAGAATTCATGCAATATTATAATGCATCATACTAGTAGATTATATAACAGTTCGCATTGAGTTTCACTTTTTCAGTGCAACTTTCTAGAATAAGATGCTAAGCAGCTCTCCTCTGCTCAGATATTGCCTTCCACACATGGAAAGACATCTTTGGATTGAATCTTACATTTTTAGTAGCTTTATCATATAGATATACACTGTAGTAGGGGTAGTAGCATACTGCAGAGGACTACAGTACCTTGAAGAGTTACTGGTGTCCCTCTAGGGCCTTTTAAGGGTTAAAAGCCTGATGTAGGAGCCTGTTCTCACGTATTTCTGTTGCTTGGTAGAAGCATCTGAAAAGCACTGCTTATTCTATCCTTATCCCTTAATTGGGTGCATCTTCTTAGTGTTCTCAAGCAAGTTTTCTAGACAAGGACTGAGCACCTGAAAGTGACCACATAGCTTGCCCATTCTTCTTCCTGTCCCTTCCTGTGTATATAATCTTGGAAAGCATTGGGCTTGTTTCAAGGTTCAACATCTGCAATTGTTTGTTTGTTCAATGGTTCCTTCCCTAAAACATTTTTCCTCTTTTACTAATTAATGGGGGTACCAATATATCAATAATTATTATTAGACATAGTAGGCATATATAAGAAAGATTGGAGCCCACTGTCAGTGAACATCTGTGTAGGTCAGCGGTTCCTTAACTTTTTCTTCTGATGGCTCCCTTGACCTACTGGGTCATTGGTCGCAGCTCTCCATTAGGGCTACAATCCTATACATTGTATAGGGTACAAGGATTCTGCAGCTCCCCTGGCTTGTTTCCATTACTCCCTTGGGAGCCACGGCTCACAGTGTTGGAACCACTGGTGTTCACCATCTGCAGGGGTGCTTTGCATCATGGCAACAGGAGTCACCCATTGCCGAATTGGTATTCCCCGCAATCCAAGAGGCATAAGCATAATATCTGCCCTCTTTGCTTTCTTGAGATGGTTAACGCTGCTTATGTGTTATCAATAAAAAGCATTTGCTTTTCCCATGGATTTGCTCACTGACGGTGCCATAACAAGGGACATTAGTGCCTGGGGCGAGGGGGAAAATAGAGTGCCCCACTCCTGTAAATGGCTGAATTAAAACACCTTTAAAATGTGACATCACCTCTTCTTCATTTAAGAAAGTACACATTTTTGAATTGATAGCACACATTTTTGAATTTCCAACACATATGATCAGCTCCGTGCCTACAAAACTACTCTGAAGAGGTAGGTGGGCCTTAACATACCTGGTCTTGAACTGGCTTGTTCTGATGTGAATACAGGCAGCCAGGCACCACTGAATGAGTTCAAAAACCACATTAAAAAATAAATTGAGGAGATGGTAAAAAGAACGGGAATTGACTCTCTGGGTCTGAGATGACCCCCCCCCACCCTTTTACAATACAAACAAGCCCGTGTTTTGAGCCCCTGTTACTTTGTTCCTGGGGCACATGCCCGATTAGATCCACCCTAGTTACCTTTCCACATTGCTTCTGAATCCAACAGAACCACTGACCTCTGGCGATACAGTAGGCAGAATGAGTTTGCAGTGATGTTTACTGTGATGATGTGCATGGCAAGTAGAACATTCTGAAACCTGAAAGACTTTGTTAACATACCTTGGCCTGGAGGACAGCAAAATGCCACCCAAACTTAGCCAGATCTTCTAACCATAAAGAAGAGCTCAAGGGGTCTCAAAGCAGAACTCATATGGGTGGGTGGAACACACATACACAACTACATGGCAAAAGGCTGAAATGAACTGAGTGGTACACATGTGAAGAACCAGTAACCATCTCTGTCATTGTGAATTCTCCTTGAGACTGTCAGAAACTGGCAAAAATACAACTGCAATAACGGAGACTGAAGTCAGCTCACTATGCCTTTCTCTTGGCTGTTTACCCAAATTCACAACTGCAAGAAGTTTAGTAAGGTGTATCAGTTCTGAGAAAGAAATTAACAAATGAAATGAATCTGTTTCCCCACTCTGAAAAGGTCTTGATTATGTGTTCAAGTGACAAAGGAAATAACTAACTGTTGGGAACCTAGATTATATTTCAATTTCTATAGCTCAATGAAGCCTTGAAATTCACACTGAGTTTTGCAATGTCCGACAATCTCAACAAGAATCCAAGCGCGTCCAAGTAACAAAATAACTTGAGGCGGGTAACCTGCAGTGTAGAGCTTAAATCCTTTTATGCAGGCTGGGTTTGTAATTAATCAGCCAATAACATCTCAACCCAGTAAACCCCAAGCTCCCAGTAGCTGCTTAAAATGATTTTTAAAATGACCCACAGGCTTATTTGGGTTCTATGATTTGTTCCTAGATTATATGACTGAAGTGGTTAGTGAGCAGGATTGCTGCTCTGCTATGAGATCAGTCAGAGCTGATTCTTGGAAAATAGCCTTAACAGGAAAAATGACTGTGATTAATAGGCTACTTGGACTAGCTCCATCCTATGGGTGACCAAATTCAGGTAATCTTGGTGACTGCAAAATCATTTCTTCACAGCACTGTTCTGGGAATAGGTTTAGGGCCCTTCCTATTCCCCACCAGCCCACAGCATACAGGGCTGCTGATGGAGAACACACTGCATTCTATGGGGGGGGGGGGCAGAGAGATGGCCCAAAACTTTTGCTTACTCACCTCTCTATAGACTGCCTGGCCTCCAATGGGTCTCATCAGACCTACACCAGCTATTTTGCTGGCCTAAGTGAGGAGATGCAGGGAGTGATTCGGGGCAGTGATAGGGAGATTCTCTGCTGCTCACACTGCTACTTGCAAACATTCAAGCAGAAGACTTCAATATTTTGAGCTCCACTTGTAGAAAGCTTGCAACATCTCTAATTCACACATCAACTGCAAGATCATCAACTGCCAACAAAGGCAGAGTCTGGTTTCAGGGATGAATTGGAACAGATACCGCTGTCCAACTCTTTAATGCTCAGTTGCATGGACTACCTTATGCATGGATGCATCTCTGGATTAGGGAACCCTGGGGGGGGGGGGAGTATAAAACACACATTCTGGTTTGTTTGCTCCCCAGCTGTTGATGACCTACACATGTATCAACTTCATAATGAAAATCAAGGTTCACACAAATTGCTAGAGTTGAGCCTTTGAGAAAAATTTTATGCAAACTGTGGGACTTCTGAAGACCACGTATAAGAACAATGTTACTCATATGTAACATTTCTACCATTCCTCATTGTCCATGCAACTGATAATGATGAAGCACTGTGCTAAGCTAAGAAGATCTGGGTTTAGTCTGTGCCTGAATATGGGAGCATCAGGGAACCCTACACACACCAGTTTCATTTCCATCATGGAAGGCAGATGAGAGAAACTATAAAATAATCAATCAACCAGATAATAGAAGATCAAAAGCAAGAACTACATGTTCAGGGCCTAGAGCTGAAGACCCTGATACACAAGAAGTCATCAATCATTGCAGGATCCATCCTGTCATTTTGTCACCATTTGTTAATCTATTTAGTGGACCTTAAGCAGTGCATCAAGTAATATAATTGACATCTGTCACTATACAAGATTCATTTATTCTCTGATCTTGCAGTCGGGGGGGGGAAACAAGCATTCAGTATGGTATTCTGTTTAGTGATCTGGCTAATGAAGGATGCTTGAATTGTGTTAGTTTTTTTTAATGTTGTCATCTTTGTCTAATTTTTTTAAAATAGCAAATTTACATTTTATTTTCATTATAGAAGAGTCTCTTTACCATTTTCTTTTAAGAATTAATATTAAAGAAGGCAAGCTCAGAACACATAGACATTCCACTGAAACTAAACTACAACTGGATTGGGGCTAATGCTGTCATTGAACCAATCCAGAAATGTTTGGCCCATCTTGCTCCAGAGAATGCTCTATGTTCTGAACTTAACCAACTGCTTCCATTCTTGCATTTCTAGTAAATATATACTTTTTTCTACCATTGCAACAGCATGAATAATTTCACTCAATTGCTTGAAAACACTGTTTCAAACTCTAGCTTGACCTTCCTTCTTTCAAGCCTACTCCCCACTGTTCAAAAACAACCAACAAACAAGGGCACGTATGTGCATAATGTACCCATCTGTACACAATTTCAAGGGAATGCTCCTTGATTGGCCACCCAACTTGCCTAAAACTCTTCTGTCAAAAAATCAGGAGAAGAAACCTATTTGTCTCCAGGAGAAAAAAATATATATACAGAAATTGGCCATGGGAAAAGACATTCTTTAAAAAAAACAAAAAACCCTGTGTTTCTGGCAATATATTATGTAAATACACACATGCACATTCACCAACAAATGCCCATACCCTGCTTTTTCTGCAACTAAGAACATAAGAAGAGCCCTGCTGGATCAAGCCAAAGGTCCATCTAGTTCAGCTTCTCATATCTCACAGTGGCCCACCAGATGCTTCAGGGAGCACATAAGACAACAAGAGACTTGCATCCTGGAGACCTCTCTTGCATCTGGCATTCTGAAGTAGCCTACTCCCAAAATCAGAGGTTGAACATATCCATCATGGCTTTTAACCTGTGATGGACATGTCTTCCAGAAATCTGTCCAATCTCCTTTTAAAGGCATCCAGGCCAGATACCATCATCACAATTTTTGATGCACTTACAGTGGATAAAGCTTTGTATACTTACAAGGAATAAAGCTGAACATAATAAAACAACAGACAACAGCATAGCACCAAGGCAATATTTTATCAAGCACTCAGACTCAAGCATTCACAACAACCAGACAAACATTCATCATAACTCAAATGCTTTGTGGAAAAGTCAGGTCTTCCTTCTAAATGCTGAGGACATGGCACTTAACCTGCGTAGCACTGTAAATGTATATTCCCATCTATGATTTCCTCTGTTCACCTACAGCGCTTTTGAATATGTTCTATCACCCATTCTAATATGAACCCTTAGATTAATTCAGATAAGCCCCCAAATCAATCTAAACCTTGATGGCCAAACTTGATTAATCTAAGATCCACATACAATAAATTTCAGATGTTTAAGGCACAAGGAAGTGCACTGGTCTGCCCCCGCCATAGCTCAGCTCTGGTCAAGCAAGGTAAGTTTATGCTGGGTGGCACAGAGGGAGGGAGAGGGTGGTGTAAAGATGGAAAGGAACTGGGGAGGGGGCATTTTGGAGGGCAAGAGAGACATTTGAGTGCTGCAATATTTAAAAAGCATTTAAATTCTTAAATATATTTACTCACCATGAATAAATTGAATTAATTAAACTTAAACACCATGAATTAAACTTAATCCAGTGGACTCTCAGTTTATACATGGTAAATAATTATGAAGCTTGAAAATTTCTTATTTACCTTTTATATTAATTGTGATTCAAATAGGAGCTCAGTCAACATATTTCTGAGAGCCACACATTATATGTCAAAGATCTGCATGCGGCTCATGAACCACGGTTTGACCATCATTGATCTAGTTCATGTCTTCCCAGCCTCTGGCCCAAGTTTACGCCCTGTGATAGCTTCACTGCCAAGACCCACTGCACATCAACTTGCCTGACATTTGCTTATCTTCTTGCAGTCTAACACTGCAAAAGACCAATGAAGATGTGCCAAAAAAAGGAAAGGACCACATGCCCCATAAACAAGAAATGAGTAAACCAGGACAAACTCCCAGAAGTAACAAACATAACCTGTTAATCGCCAGGCTGTATGCTGGGGCATATCTGTGTGCTGTAACAGAACTGCTAGTGTACTGGAAGAAAAAAAAAAAAAAACATTAAATAGTGAAAGGCTCCAATAAGCTCAAATAACCCACCTACCAAAGAGGTTGCTCACTGAGTCTCTGAATGACCTGGACTTATCTCCTCCCAATTAACCACCAGTGGGCCAACGGATTCCACTGTCTTGAAAGGGATTTGATCATTCATTACCTGATGCAGAGACAACAGCAGAATTACCCTCCTCAAAGGAGGCTGCCTGCTACAACTCAATTTGAGTAACTGCTCAGGGTTATCTCCATGCAGTCTGCACCATCATCAGTGAGCCAGGCAGAAACACTGGGGCTGGGCTTAGGGCTGGCCCAAAACTTCCTGGCACTTGAGACAGTGTGCCAAATGCTGCCCCCTTTACCAGGAGATGCACCAGACTCAGTTTCTCCACACTTCTTTTTCCAATCCAGGGAGTAGGAGGAGAATCACGGGAGGCAAGTGGGAGGACAGAAGTGAGGACACTCCCTGCCACCTGCTACCTGAGGTGACCATTTCAGTAGGACTGAGACTGGCCGGCCCTGACTAGGCTTCCCTACAACTGATAAATTCTCACCCTCACACACTCTAAAGCAGCGATTTTCAACTGCTGTGTCATGGCACACTGGTGTGCCATAAGGCTGCCTCAGGAGTGCCGCGGGGCCAGAGGGAACAGACAGCAGCCATGTGAGTGAAGCGGCCGCTTTGAACCTCATGTGGCAGCACAAGTAAAAGGAGCAGCCAGCAAAGGGGCTTGTCGCGGCTGCTTTGTGCCTCATGTGGGAGCATGCTTTAAGAAGTGGCCAGAAGCATCTGCTTCAAAGCTCCTGCTGCCAAGCAAGAATGAGATGGCCGTTGCCTGTCCCGCACATGAGCAGCTAGAGAAACCTGGAGGTAAGTGGGAGCTGTGAAATGACTGCAAGCAAGCAAGCAAGCCAGAAGGTGAGCAAGCAGGTATGAAACAAGTCAAACAGGAGTCTGCCAGGTCACAAAACGAAGGACTGGCTGGCTGTAAAGTGTCCTTGAAAGTCCCTTTTACTTGCCACAGTTTGCCTGCAGTGCCCCAAGTAACCCCCCCTGCATTGCCTCTGTTGGCAGGGCACTTTTTGACATTATTCGCACTCTTTTCTCAAATACATAACCAGGCAATTGCCACATCTCTCTCGTCTTCCACTTCACTCCCTCCCACATGACATTCCCTCCCAATTTCATAATTGCAGTTAACACCTCTCTTACTGTTCCCTCCCCTCGCTCATCCCCACCTTCCAAAGGTCCAGAATCAGTTGCCTCACAGTCTCTCTTTCTCCCCCCCAACCCAGTTAAATCCTGCACTTGTTTCAATCATGTCTCCTCACTGGTCCTCACCTCACATTTCACCAGTTATGCGCTCAATCTGACCTCTCTTTTCCAACACTTTCTGGTACTTCTGATAACAATTTGATCACCCTACCTCAGAACATTTTTCCTCCTTTCCAGAAAACACACACTTCCGTCTCCAAGCTCCTTGTGAATTTCTTTAATTGTCACATAATGATTTAATTGTATTAATTATATTAATTTAAAATTAATTGCAATGTACTAATATTAAGTTAAAAAAAAAAAACTGGTAGTGTGCCTTGACAATTTAGTGTCTTGTCAGTGTGCCTTGAGCTGAAAAAGGATGAAAATGCCTGCTCTAAAGGTAATTCTTTGAGACTGAAACAGTAAAGGATGCCTGCAATTTTAATGCAAAAAGTGTGCTGAGCTACTCGCGGCCTGAAAAACACTACTAAATAATCTTGTTAGAACGAGAATTTGTTTTTTATGAATATCTACAAGCCACTTTTCCTGCTCGTAATAAGGCCTTCAAAGTGGCTTACGGTAGAACAGGAAAAACAATCATAAACTCCATTAAATCAAGCAGCAGCTATCAAACTATCGACCGTATTTTTTTTTTTTTTTGAGGATAAATCTACATTCCAATGTCAAAGTCACCTTCAAAAAATATTTATTATTATATTTAGATCCCACCTTTCTTCTACACTGGGGTTAAGGAAAGGTGACACAGAGTCCAGGTGGTCTCCTATCTAGGCACTGGACAGACCCATCCAGATTTGCTGTTTCCTATGCCTTTAGACCAGATCCTGAGACAATTTTGATATTCTTAATGTGACTAGTGGCAGTCATTGAGACAATTCACTAGTTGAACTGCAGGATGATCAAGGAAGTAGGCGACACCCCTCTCCCCACCCAGTTACTTCTAAGCACTCTGAAGTCACAGTGGGTGCCTCATTCAGCTCCATGTAAGCATACAGTTGTTGACTAGATACATACTTGCCCTTGCTAAAATTAGCAACTCATGCCAGTAAGCTCTATCCAGTCAGTAAATATGCATTTACATGGGCTGAGTGAGGCACCCCCTACTTCCTCTGTTTACAGAGTAAAGGCTGGAATTTCTTCACTCCTCAGTCATCCCACAAACAGTCTTGCACAGTGCTGCAGCACTTGTTTTCTCTAAGCATAATTCAGTTTTGAAGGGAGAGATATACAGTGGACCCACGATATCCATGGATTTGGGACCCACGGATTGCATCATCTGTGCGCCCCTGAGCCCATGGGGTTGGCTACTCCAGTGGCATCCGGAGCTGTGTTCTGGTTGCCTCTGGAGGGTGTTCTGAGAGCTGGGGAGGTTGCGCATGCAGTATTTTACTGGGAAGTAAATAAAGTACAGACACAGAGGAGAAATATTACGTAGACTTGTTCCATAAGGAGAAAAGATCATCCTGAGTTAAAGTTCTGTTGGTGGGATTCATATGTAAAGTACTGAATGACTGATGTGAATTTGTATTATGTTAGATGGATGCTGGTGAAATAAAATAGGTTTTGCCCACTCTGCCATTATTGAATAGATTTATTCTGACTAATCTAGAGCAATGCGTTACACTATGATTTATTTCAAGCGCCACTCAGCATCATAAGATGTGGCATACCACATAAGATAAGAAGAAATTCTTGTATATCAGGTGTACTCACATCTAAATTACTTCATTGAAAGTCTGAAGTACCTCCCTCAATATCCCTAGACTTGCTCTACCTTGTGACATGATGCCAAAATATATCAAGGACTTTTTAAAGAGCAATAACACAGCTAAAGTATTTTTTTTTACTGTACCAAAAATATCAAGCTAGACCAGTGTTACTCAAACGGTGCGTTAGGACTCATATTGCAGGGTGTGACCCGATTTCAGGTGATGGAAAGATCAGATAACTAATTATCTCAAGCCCTGAGACTATTCAAAAATCAGATAGCTATTAACTGCCCTGCAAAAAGCTGAGCTCCTGCAGTTCACAAGGAACTGGGATCCTTGCATGCTTATATAAATAAAGGGAGATAAATGTTTGATCATCTTTTTTTCTGGTGTATTTTTTTTCCCCAAGTCCATCAATGACAGGTAGTGGGGACAGGTCACATAACTAAGCCCCTCAATCTTTGAGGTTATTTATTAGGGCTGCCTTGTTATGAGAAATGGATTGAGGATTTTTTCATTTTTGTTTTCTTGCGAATAAACACACGTACATTCCTACATACATACATACATACATACATACATACATACATACAACTTGCAAATTAATGAATAAAAATATTATTTCTTTCAAGATCATCTTTAAAGTCTCAAAAAGCTAGGTGTGTCCCAACAGAGTGTCATTATAAAAAGTGGGTCCTGGTGCTCAAACATGTGATAACCACTGAGGTAGACATAACTTTCCATTAGGTTGAATACAGATACATGTTTATCTGTGGAGTAGGTGGGCAGAAGGTGACTCCAGAGTGACCAGTATTTCTGACAGTGGTCCAAAGTCACCTTGATTCTGGATATTTTTCTTGTGTCCTTCCCTGCTACAGAACCCAGGTCCATATTCCAGGCCAGCCTTGTTTGGAGCATGAGTGGAATTTTGAGCAGAGTGCACAACTGAAGAATTTTGTATCTATAAAAACAGCTCCCAAAATGTTTATTTTTTGCAGAAATTATTTTGCAGGTCACCATTTTGTAACTAGCTTTGCCTCCACGAGTTATAATTTTCCTGCTAGCAAAAAAAGAAAAAGAAAAAGGAACTCCACAAAGCACCCCTGGAAACTTAAAAGTCTGCCCAACCCTAATACAGACCACGATCACTCATTTTGCACATACCATTTTTCAGTGGACAAGTCATACAAGTGGTTACAATCACATATGAATGCACACAGATTAGATTTTGCTCGATTTTCAAGTGTGGAGGGTAGGGATCGGGGGAAAGCCCACTACATACTAGATGAACAAGCACTGATTACTGGCCCTTATACTCAGTTATTTGGGAGAGCAATGGATGTCTGCAAACAATTGCTATGAATGCATGCAAACATTTCACATGCCTCGATCTTTTGGTCCCACCCCAGATCTGTAAGCTTTTCAATATGATAGTTCAGTTACGACATAATTCTGTCTCTTAATCCTTCCATGTTCATCTACTCATGAATAAAGAGGATCTCTCTCTCTCTCTCTCTCTCTCTCTCACACACACACACACACACACACACACACACTCTATTGCCAAGGTTACAAACTGCACACAGGCTGCTTAAATCTTCAGTTGGATTTAAGCAGCCTCACTGTGCACACGATTGCAGGCAAAAGAACACATAAAACAGAGGGAAGTCCATAGTATAAAAGATATTCAGAAATATAAACGCCAAGTAAGAGTCATGATTATTCTATTCTGAATGGCTAGTTACTGCGAGAAGCACTAGTTTTTTCTACTTATGCAGGTTGTTTTCACACAGCATGTAGTCAGAGGACCAGCCAATTCATATATTCTAGATCAGGGGTGCTCACACTTTTTTGGCTCGAGAGCTACTTTGAAACCCAGCAAGGCCCGGAGATCTACCAGAGTTCTTTTTACAATGTTTGCGCCATCATAACATATAACATTTATGTGTACAATGTATGTTGGTGTACCTTGAGCCCCACATACTCAGTGGGGCTCAAGGTACACTTACAGGACTTACTCCTGAGTAGACATGCCTAGGATTAGGCTGTGAGGCTGCAATCCTAGCCACACTTACCTGGGAGTAAGCCCCATTGAGTACAATGGGCCTTACTCCCGGCGTTTCCTCCCAGAGGCACCTGAAGGGGGGGGTCGGCACTCTGCGATCTACTCATTTTGCCTCGCAATCTACCGGTAGATCGCGATCCACCTATTGAGCACCCCTGTTCTAGATGTTCAATGTTAGATGAGCAAGAATGCACATGTTAGAGCCATTAGGCTGTAGAAAACAACTTACAGAGCACTTTCAGTGCTCATTTGCTTATGCCACCCAATTCTTGATTCTGAGAGGTACATAATCTTTGAGCCTAACTTTCTTCATTATCAGTTTGAAAGATGAGGCTCTATTCAAGCTCAGCAGAAATCAAAGTCTTCTGATAGAAACATCACCAAAAGGTATATTGCACAGGATAGTCCAAATAGGAAACTTTGCAGGAGGCTTGTGTTCACAAGTCAAAGATAAGTTTATTTAAGAGAAATACATATTGTAGGAAAGAACAGATTCGACTCCTCCCTGTCTTCTGTACATGACATGTACCTATACATGTCTTCTCTGCAGAGGGAAGGGGAGGGAACAGGAAAAAAGGAAGAAAGAACTGAGCTCTAACCAAAGAGTTTACATTATCAGAGAACAGAAATGAGAGAGAACACCTTGTTCCGGTATCACTATCTCTCTAGATTTACCTTGCTGGTACAGGTTCAATGGTACCACACTGTTGCATGTTTCAACAGTCTTGACCATCCACATTTTTGCACTGTTATTCATATCTAATATCTTACATGAAAAGTAGGATTAGATGACTATGCTGTGAACAGTGATATGGAACAGACATGTGGACTGGTTGATCATCTGTGTACAGGAAGATACTTACAACACAGAATAAAAAACTGAGGAGGAAAACCTTGAATGAGCAAACAGTGAAGTCAATTGCACCTCCACAGAAGGAGTACAATAGAGAGCTACCCAAACTATTGCATGCAAATAGCTCTTGATAGGATGAACATATAAAGCTGCCTTACACAGAGTCCTAACATTAATCCCTCTCTGTCTCACAGCAGTCTATCATGACTGGTAGAAGCTGTCCTTCAGGTTGGGCAACTTCCCAATCCTGCCTAGATATGCCATGTGGAACCTAAGACATTCTGCACGCAAAACGTGTGCTCTATCCATGGGTGACAGCCTCTTTACACAATACAAGGCAAGAAAAAAATTAGAAAAAGGCATATGACCCTGGACCTGTGCAACTTGTCTGTCATGGGGCAGCCTGCCCTGCGGATGCCTGAGGATCTACTTGGATAGGAGACAACCAGGCAACCCCACAGCCAGCTAGAGGGAGCACAGGGTTGGGCAAGGTAGGTGGAAAGCCACTGACCACGGTGCAGCTTGAAGTGAGGAGTCCGCCCAGGGACAACTGGGTCAGACAGGCAAACCCCAGTGAGGAGACTGGCGACAGGAGCAGCGTGCCGAATCAGCTGCTCACCACACTGCCTGGCTAGTTTGCAGGCTGGCCCAAAATCTCGGGCCTGTGGTGAGACTGAAAGGGGCAAGACTGACTGAGCTGGTGGTAGGGCTCATTAGGGGCCTTGCAGCCACAGGGAAAGATGGCTTCACTCCCGGCAGCTACACTTTTGCAGAGAGCCAGTTCCAACTTCTTCTAGCCTGTCCCGAACTGAAAGGGGGGGGTCCTGTGGAACCCCAGCCCTAGAAGGAGGGAACCGGGCCTGGGAGCTACCAGGACCATGGTCTGCTGGGGCTCCCAGTGGCCTTGGACCAGCCTCCCTGGGCTGGAGACACAACAGCCCAGAGCCCACACTTGCCAGCCAGCTGCGAGCCCAGGCAGATTGGTGGTGGACCTGGACCCCGTCAAGGGTCCTGCAGAGGCCAGCTAGACCAATCCCCAAGATACTGTTCCCAGCAACTCCCCTGGCCAATCTTACAGGGGTGCCACTCTCCTGCATTGGCAAAGGATGCCCCAAGAAGGACTGTGGAGGGCAGGGTCAGTTTCTGATTACGCCTGGTGGGCAAAGGTGGCATTGTTCTCTGTAAAGGAGCCTTGTGGCTTAACAGGGCTCTATGAATATGAAAAACCTCACTCGATTATACTGGCTGTGCAAGTTAACCATCTCTGCTCCGTGTGCTTCTGTCCACCACAGCCATTCTACCACGACGAGGGTAAGCCCCTCTTTGTCACCCCACCCCCAGGGGGAGGAGTTGTCATCCCTGATGGACATTACATTGCCCCATGCAAGCTTTTGTTTTTCTAACAGCACATGGCGAACTGCATTTTTGTGACAAAGCATGGGGGAATTTGCTCTTTTCAGAAAAAAAGGCAAAAGTCTACATGGACATGCATAAGCCTTTATGATGTACTAAAGCCTAAAGCAGCTTTTGTGCACCCAATCAATATTTCCCAAGGTTCATAAATCATTAAATTCTCTAAAATGCTTGCCATTATACTAAATATCCCTCCATAAAGTTCAATAAAAATCGATCTAGTCATGCATGCCATTTTCATAATAATCCAAAAGTGATTTTTTTGGCTGTTATAAGTTACAATAGCTGTCTGACCAGAGAATACCAATAACTACTCAGAATATGAAACTATCTATATACTGTGCAAGCTGAGCCCAATTAGAGATGTGCAAATGATTTGCATGTATGGTATGGGGTTTCCCCTTCGTCCCAGCAGCAGGTTCTCATGCTTTGTTGTGGGCTGCTTCTTGAGCTCTCCAAGTACCAGGGGTTGCTTGTCTAAGAGCAAGTACATCTACTGTCACAACGGAGGCTCAGATATCCCACTTATATACGCAGCTCAACTGCAGGCTTTTCGGCTCAAAGACAGTAAACTGGATGTCCCTTTATAATGTTTGGCACACAAAGTCTTATGAAAAAGTCAACTGCTGCGTTCAGTGAACGCATGGAGAGATTAGAAACACATCAGTTAGCTTGGGATTCAAGACATGTAGTTGAACCCTCCTGATTTTCAGTGTGGCCAGCTGTAGATCAGCGCTGAACATGGGGATACCCAGAGATGCGCACGTCCCCTCAGCTAGCACTCTCCAGTTCCCACCTCCATGCACTTAAAAGTAACATCTTGAGATACACGGACATTGTCACCAGCTCAGCGAGTCTTGACTATTTCAGCACCTTCAAAAGGAGCAAACGTGAACCATCAATACTTTGTGACCTT
Organism: Tiliqua scincoides; assembly: GCF_035046505.1. Classification (NCBI taxonomy): domain Eukaryota; kingdom Metazoa; phylum Chordata; class Lepidosauria; order Squamata; family Scincidae; genus Tiliqua; species Tiliqua scincoides. The sequence continues at coordinate 43,959,589 of NC_089822.1, forward strand.
GCTTGCAAAGCATCGGAAAGCCTCCAGCACTTGCTGTTATCGTCCCCCTTTCCTCTTCCCAAGGCTTCCAGAAGCCAGTGGGAACGGTGGAGGTAGCAGATGCAGGCTCTCAAAGCCTCCATCATCATCCTCTCCTCTTCCTCTGGCCCCCAAGGTACCCCAAAACGTACATTAGGAATGGAAGAGTACTTGTGGCAGGGGTGGTATGGAGCATTCTACTCCCCAGCAGAATGCCTTTTCTCTTGCACTGCAGCAACTGTTACCCTGCACATGCCTGATCTCATCTGATCTCAGAAGCTAAGCAGGGTCAGGTCTGGTTAGTACTTGGATGGGAGACCACCTGGGAATACCAGGTGCGGTAGGCTTATACCATAGTCTTTCAAGACTGAAGGTTGCCAACCATGTCAGAACTACTGTTTTGAGCTCAATTTCCTCAACTCACTTCTAGTTACACCTGCACTGAACTAAAATGATGGTGCCAATTTCTGGGCGTGAAACTACACAACATAAAGCTATGAAGAATACCTAATGTATCCAAACATGAATGCTTACTGAAGAGCAGTCTCAGCAAAAGCTCACATACAGTAAGAGAAAATTACAGTTGAATCTAACTAGAACGCACATTATAAAGGGACATATATAAGAATCAAATATTCCACCTCCCTTTACAGACAAGTTCCATTCCATGAATCAATACCACCTTCTCCTCCTTCCCACTTTGACCTTGAGTCAGTGCTAAGTGTTTCTGCAAAATACTTCAGACATTGCAGGATTCTGGTTTGTAAAGGAATAAGAAAGGGTATTAGCGTGGCCTTTACTTTTAATGTGTTTGTTCTTCTGCAGAAAGATGAAAAGACTTTTGCTGCATTAAAGCTTTAAAGATTGTTGAGGCTGAATGACTAAGGCGGCAATCCTAAAGCTATTCCCTGCGAAGCCCTTTTGAAGTCAATGGATTTATTTCTTCTGAGTAGGCACATTTAGGATTGAAGGGGAGAGTAACCATGTTATGGTGGACGGCAGTCTCATATATGAAGCTCTAAATTGCTGGCTAGCCCAGACCTTTGGGGCTGCCCTGCTGGCTAAACGAGTGCTCTGCCTGTGCTGGCAGAGGTAAACAGCCATAATACGTGCTCTGGTAGTACATGCCAGCAAGAAGGCTGGAGCCTTCCTGCTCATGTTGTTGGAGCGCTAGCAGCCCACTGAGGCCGGTAAGCCAGTGCAGGAGGCAGGAGTTCAGAAGAGGGGGTGGGGAGGGGGCAAAACTAGGTGGAGGGGGGAGGAATGGGTGGGGAGGTTGTGGGAGAGGGTGGATCAGGTGGCAATGGCACATGTCAGATCCTATCCCCTCTGGCAGCAGCTTCCCCACCCCTTTCTCGCCTCAGACTTCCATCAGCTAAAGCGCTGGCACAGGTCCAAGAAGACCCATTGCAGGGACAGAGGCTTACAGAGGGGAAAGGGGATTTCAATGCCCTTTTCCTTCTGAAATCTCCACCGAGGAGTGGGGTGGGGAGGATAGGATTGGGCCTAAATGGTTCTCCCATTGCTGGGCACAGTCCCATTCCTACTTTTGCGGAGAACATTCCTGAACCTCATGACCATCTAACTGAACTGGAAACATCACACAAGGACACAGTCCCTCAGACTTGATCCCTGAGACAAAAAGAAAGTACTGAGAAGTAATCTTATTTTCCAAGGATAAAGACTAAAATGAGTGGGAGATGAGCCAGGGCACAAAGGCATTCTTGCATTTCTCCCAGTGACTGGTACTTGTGCACAAGAACCTTCCAGTGATCTGTGCCCTAAATGAACCTCATAAGTAGAGGATTTTTTTTTCTTGAATAAAAACATTTAAAATAATAATAATTTAAACTTCATACCTCTTCTGGATAATTGCACTTGGCTGTATACTATCACCCTCTTCTGTGAACTGAAGGCACTTCTATATATTTAAAACATTTATATCTCACCTTTCCTCTCATAAGAATGGAACCCCCAAGGAGGCCAACATCAAAGAAAAATTACAAAGATCTAAATATATGTTAGAAAAATTACAATAGAATACAGTAAAAGAGAAAAGTCACATTGGCTTGAAAAAAAAAACATAAACCAGCAGTGTAATAACAGCATTAAAAACACTGATTAGAGCAATGGTTCTTAACATTTATCCCCTGCGTACCACTTCGCATTGTCCACCTATTGGAAGTACCACCAGGACTAACTGGCAATGATGTCATCATTAGTTACTTCCAGATTGGGAGGCCAGATGCAACACAAAAAGAGCCGGCAAGAGGCTCAGGGTGGACGGGAAGGCTTTTTTGAGCATGTGAAAAGAGCACACTGGAACTCTGCCTGCCAAGCTGAACATGTTGCAGCTGCCTGTTGCATTGTGCTGCTGATCTCGCTGCCATATGACAGGTCTCTGGGGGCCCCACAAGTGCCACCAGACACTGCCTCAAGTACCACCAGTGGTACTGGCTGAAAAACACTGGACTAGAGCACTTCTGTTTGTGGGGAGAAGATTTTCAGTGAACTCTGTGGCCTTCTGCAGCTCATACAGTCCTGGTCTGGAGGGTCCCCTGAGCCCCTGGAGCAGACTTTCAGTGGTCCATGAGACTTGGGAGACGTGTGAGAACTAGAGGCCAGAAGTGAGACCAAACCAGGAAGATCCATTCTGAAATATTGGTTCTTGAAAGAGAGAACCTCTATGATTGTAAAAATCCCCTTGAGGGATTTAGAAATGCCTGCCTATGTAAACCGCCTTGAATAAAGTCAGAGGAGTAATCCAATGACCAGAAAGGTGGTATATAAATACTGAGTTGTTATTACTACTACTACTGCTGCTGCTGCTAAGCAGGGAGTGGTGGAGCTTGCTTCTATATGTTTTATGCTGTGCTCATGTCTTAAGATACAAGCGGCTTTCTTCTATTTTGATCAGTCAGACTCTCTCTCCTGCACATACCAGAGAAACAGATCTGGAGCAGAAAGTATTCAGACAATGCAGGCTTAACCTGCCTCACTTGTCAGAATGAGCAGGAGAAAATGTCATTGTAAAGCTGAGGTCAAGAAAAAGAGCAGACCTTTTGGGGAACATGCAACCTCTTACCTGTCAGAAACAAAATCAAAACCCCTTCTGTCTATGGAAATATCTTGCTTTGGGGAATAATCAATGCCTTTGTGATTGATATCAGTCACCATTCCTCCAATTTCCACTGTCACCGGATCTATGTGCAGCCTCAGTCCAGATGGCTAAAACCTATCAGACCGGAAGCAAAGTGCCAAGTGCGAATGTGACTGCTGCAAGCTACTCATATACATCCCTGCCACTTAGTGGGTGTTTGCTGGTGTTATGTAACAATATTAATAGCATATATTTAGATCTTTGTAAGGACCGAAAGCATCAAAGACTAAAAGCTAACCAAAATAGCAAGCAGCGACAAAATCACTTCTCCCCAAATACAAATGTGAGACAGAGCTTTGGAGAATATGGCAGTTCGGATTAAAGGCTCACAAATATTTTTATAAGGGTGCCACAACATGAGTTTCAGGAAGGGTGGAACATATTATACTGACTGATCATCTGTAACTATGCTGCCTTAGTAACAGAGCTTGTTTTTTTTATATCTAGAATATATTAAATACAATTCTACACCATAATTATCGTTCATGACACATTTGAGAAAGAAGAAAACTCTGAAGCACTTCCTCAGCAGGCCTGATCACACTTGCAACAGAATGTAAGACTTGTATTCACTATCAGAACAATGATCTGCCTTGCCCAGTATCCTGTTCCAAAAGACTACCTGGATACTCCAGAAAGCAAAGTAAAAGGGCAAGAGGGCAACAGTCTGTCCCATTGTATATTGCCCAGTAACAAGCATTCAGAAGCATGGAACTTTCATTACATTATAATGGTTAAAAGCTGGTGAAGTGTAGTGGCTGAGAGCCTACACTGGGGTGGCCAAACCATGGATCACGAGTAATGTGCAGCTCTTTGACATATAATGTGCGGTTCATGGAAATATATTTGCTGAGCTCCTTTTTGCATCACAAATAATATAAAAGATGAATCAATTTTGAAGCTTTATAATTAATTTAGTGGGTATAAACTGAGAGTTCACTGGATTAAAACGCAAGTTTAATATTCATGGTGAGTAAATTTAAATGCTTCTTAAATATTGTAGCTCTCAAACATCTCCCGAGCGGCTCTCAAACATCTGAAGTTTATTGTATGTGGCTCTCACATTTTGGCCACCCCTGGCCTACACCGTGAATCAGGTTCCCCCCGTTTGAATCTTACATCTGTCATTAACTCAGGGCAGGTCCATCCCTGAGACTGACTAAAGGTGATGGCCTCAGGGTACAGGTTGGCAGGACAAATCCACCTCTGTGGTGGCTCTGCCACTCTTCCTCCTACTCTCTGGATGGGAAAAGGAAGAGGGTGATAAAACAGAAGAGAAGTGTGGATGGAGACAGTGGTGATCTAGATGCTCCACCACGCCACACTTCTTCTTCTGCTCCATCCCGCTCTTTCTTTTCCAGTTCAGGAAGCAGAAGAAACAGAGGCTGGCATGTAATTAGGAATTTAATCTGCCACCTCAAGCAGTGGGGTGGGCTGGGTGGGCTGGCCTTGAATAATTTGCTATGAGTATTTCACATGATCCCCGCATGAACTTTCTGATCCCCTTTCAAATTCAAGTAAGCCCATGTCTCATGGTCGTCTACTATGACTCACAGCCCAATTCTATTGGAAATCCCCCACCACCACCAATGCAGCCATGCCAAGAGAGCATATGCTGCATCTTATGGTGAGGGAAGAAGTCACATATGTCTCATCAGGGTAAGAGAACTTTTATTCCCTTACTTTGGGGAAAGCTTCCATTTCCTCAGGTTTCTTCCATTTTGTGCTGGTGCAGAACTGAGTCAAGGTAGAAGGGGATAGGATACTAGTGTACATGAGTGCCACCAGTTTCCACCCCTTCACAACCACTTTCTATCTCCTTACCCTTTCCACTTCTGTCACTCTATCATCCCCGCCCCGTTCTGCCCACCACCCACATCCACTGCCAACTTGATGGCATTGGTGGATGTTGGCCTCTCCAGTCTGAGTGCCACCACCAGCCATCGACCTGGCAACCTCGTTGCACTCGCCTGTGAAACATCACTTCTGTCAGCGGTTAGGCTTGGGCTGCAAGTTTTACAATTAACTGGCCATTGTGTGAAAGACTTCCTTTCCTGTCCAAAAGCTACAGCCAATCCATCCCATCAGGTGACCCCCAAAGATCTAGGGAGAGGGAGATAACAATTCCTATCCATTTTCACCACACCATAAATAATTTTAAAATCATGTCTTGTCCACCCCATCTTTCCCCATGCAGGAAAGGTGATTCAATTATTCTGGATGCCTTTTTCTGCACCCTTCCCAGCTTTTTTAAGGTGCAGAAAAAGCAAGAGTCTTTTTGAGGTGTGGGACCCAGAATAGAGACAGGCTTACTTTGGTCAAGAATGGTAGCAAAGCTAAAAATAATAATTTTTAAAAGCCCATAGTAGAAAACAATGTTGCACCTATAAATACTGCTCTCTAATCTGAAAGCTTAAAGGAGGGGTGGGGAACAGAGAGAGATAGAGAGAGCAGTGCTAGCAGTACAGAAACAGTGATCAGAATTTTATTATCCGAAATATTTCAGAATCATTCACAAACTTGGTCATCTCATTATTCTCCACTATCTACCAACTACTGTTGAACGCTTTAAAAAGAACAATTCCCAGTCCAATTTCATGTGGAAGCCAACTGTTCCATTGTGAACACTGTTTGATTTTTAGACTTTCCTCCCCTTTGTCATGTGCATTTTCATCAGTTACCAATCCAATAAAAGACCCATCTTTTTATCCACAGTTACTCTTGCCCCCTCCCAAAAATGACTGCTAAGGCATTTGATCAGAAGCATTTCGAAAAACTAAGATCATCTCTCTCCACGCCTAATGCCATATTCAAACAGCTGAGGTCAGTGGGACACGAGTTGCCTTATGTAACAAAAGCAATGTTACATACTCATCCACAGAGGTAACACTTTCTGTTTTTGCCTTTTACCTCCAGCACTCAGAAGCCTGCCCTTTGAGGCTTATGTACAAAACCTTTACCACTTTTCTTAACTGTTTTGAGCAGTCTCTGCATCACATGCATCAGAAAAAAAAAAGACACCTACACAGTTCAGGTTTTTGAGCCAGAAATCAGAGAAGAAGATGGACAGAAAATTTAGAAGAACTCTCTTTACTCCTCAATTGGCTTACCCGTGTAAGGGACCAATCCTATGTGCTGGAGCGCTGGCGGTACACAAGCACCACCAGGCCTGACTGTTATGAATGTACTGCAAAGCACATCGTGGCACACAGGGAGGAGGAAGCGTCATCGCTGGGCCTCAGCGCCATGAGAACAAAGCAGGGAGCAGCCAGAGGTATGTTTAACTGCAGCTGCCGGTGCGGCTTTTCAGGGTGAGGGGAGGGCAGAAGACGAGGGAGGGTGGAACTAGGCAGGGAGGACAGGAAGATTGGGTCCAGGAGGGGGGCGGAGATGGTGGCAGAGCAAACGCTCTCTTACCCTGAGAGGATTCTGACAGCTGCCTCAGCACCCATGGTGGCCATTTTGGCACTGCTGTTCCTCTGGGCATCAAGGCACCATAGGATTGGGCTGTAAGAAACGTCCTTAAAATCCCGTACTGTTTATTTCTCATCCTCTTAGACATGGAACATATTTATAATATAGGATCAAGCACAATCCGGAAGGCTTCTATGGTTGAACAGGAAGATGCAATCATGCACAGACAACATGCCCCTGAATCAGGTTTGGGGTTTGAAAATAGAGATATGAGACATGGCTTCATGGCCGACCCACCCATGAAATGGTGGTGTGGCTTCATCATCTATGGGGGGTTGAAGGGAGGCAGTGGCAGACAAGACACTTGAACCTGCCTCTCCCCTACCTCTTGATACGTTGCATTATCTATCACTTCAAGGATAGGCCAGCTGTGATGCCACATCTCTATTTTGGTACTCAAAAGAAATATTCCTATACAGCTACACAATCCTTCCAAAATTTGCTTCCAGTCCACTTAGCCCACTGGAAGTGGGCTTCCAACTCCTTCCAACAACCAGGATGTGCACAGGGAGTACAGGACATGGTGGGAACTCCCAGCTACCCGCACTTCCTTTTTAATTGAAAAAGGATCACATGAGGAGGGAGGGAGGGAGAGGCTAGTCTGCTATCTTCTGCCTGGATGGGTATTCATGGCAGAGAGTCAGGGTTCGTGGTATCAGATCACGCTGGGATCTCCCTGCATGGCATGGTGCTGATTCACTGGATAAGCAAACTGCTCACCAACTGTTACCCTGCACATGCCTGATCTCCTCTGATCTTGGAAGCTAAGCAGGGTCAGGCCTGGTTAGTACTTGGATGGGAGACCGTCTGGGAATTCCGGGTGCTGTAGGCTTATACCAGAGTCTTTCGAGACTGAAGGTTGCCAACCAACCACCAAAACATGAGCAAGGGGCTAAACACGAGCAGCGGAATAGCCTACACTAGGAAGGGATGCAGAGCCAAATCATTCAAAAGATGAAAATTTCTGGAATTATAAGCAAACTTATGGCATGAATTCACTAGCCAACCCAAGCCACCAAACCATCTGTGTACAAGTTTTGGTGTTGCAGCATGAGATGCTATTCTTATTTTAGATCCTTTCACTCCAATTAATTTGCATTGATTTCCACTACACACACACACACACACACACACACACACACACACACACACACAGAGTGCATGTACATGTACTTCTGTTGTGTATATTGATGCTGAAGAAACTGAAGGAGTGGGAGTTTCAAGGGAAGGGTGTTACAAGTTTGTGCGTAAAATGTAGAAAATTACAGTAAATCATGAACAACAAAAAGGGGGGGGGAAACAGAATGCCATTTCTCAGCTAGCCTTTTATTAATGGAACTGTATCTTTCAAGTTGCTTTAACTGCTATGGATTAACAGTATATGCTATGTACTTTCATTGTACAATGTTATGTTTGAAACACCTACATGAGTCTATTTGTTTTCACGTACAGCAGGGAGCTTTATCTGATCATAGCTTCCAGTCGTGTGTTATGCTGGGAACAGAAGAATCAGGTAAATTCCCATCAAAGTTTGACAAGAGCTTTCTACATGTGAAGATAATGAGCTTGCTTCTTAAAATGTTATGGCATACTCTTGTTACTAGTTACAATGAAATTAGGGCTGTTATGAAAATGCTCTAATTAGCTAAATTCCTTGTGAGTACTCATGCTTTGAAGCCATGCTCCCTACCTTTTCCAGGTGGTAGGCAAAGGTAGGTAGGTAGGACTAAATGAGAGCCCAATTTCTGAGCTCATATCGCTGGCAGGGAGTGTTACAAACGTGCCGTAAAGCACACTTGCAGCCCTCAACACCAACCCAGGGCTAGAGGTAGCTCAGCACCAGTCAGAGATGGGCTACCACTGGTGGATCACCAGTGCTCCTCCACTTGGCGGGCATGTGAACTGCCAGGCAGAAGAAGGTGGGGGAAGGCAAGGAGGTGTTCTAGGGAGGGGGAGGGGCAGGTAGGTGGCGTTCCGGGGAGAAGGAGAAAGCGAGGTGGGAGGGAGGCAGGGCTGATGGAGCTCCACCGTATCCAGGGACTCCGTGTTGGGCTGCGAGGCCCAACACAGTGGTTCTTGATTCTGCGCCAGCCCAAGGGCTGCCACAGAATCAAGTAGCCCCATTGCAGGACTATTTTCCTTACCCGGGGGAAGAGGAGAAGAGTTCCCTTCCCCCAAGCAGTGCTAGCAGCTGCCCTGTTATACATAGGATGCCACGGCAGCTGTTTAGGCACCGCAGCAATCCCGGCGCAATGGGCAGCTCAGGCTTGAGCTTCCCATCATGTATTCCTGTACACAGTTGTTATGAAACCTTTCAAGAGATGAGTGCCTCTGGATGCTAATGTGGCTTTCATATTTTCAAGTATCATCAACATCTGAGTGGAGCCTGTCTACCCTACTGAGAGAAGCACGTGCTTCTAATGTGCCTGTATCATGGACATCTCCCTTCTGGAAAAGACGTGCTGATTCCAACTTCAGCTGGTGATGATACGCAATAAAACTGAAAGCGCAAGTTCAGTTCCCGTGAGCCGCATATCATTAGCGTCAAAAGCCACTCTGGATCCTTGCTGCTCCCTTAGAACGGTCACGTTTGTGGAATACAACTTTTCAGATGTGGCTTTGGCGCTTCAGGCATGACTCAGTGCCTCCAGCCATACCAGAAGGCTCCCTATACTGAGAATTCTGTTTCGTTCATTATTGCCTTACCTGCCCCCAAAGTGTCAGTATTTTCTGCTTTGCTGAAGTTCTCCTACTTTGATAAACATGGTGCGATGGCTCCTCTGAGAATCCTAGGGATTGCTGATAGGTTACTGAAGAGACTTTGATGGCAGAAGAAACTGCATTAAATGGAGGGTAGGGTGAGAACACACACAAACACGATCCCATCCATTTAAAATGGCTCCAACTATTGTTCTTGTAGGCTGAATGTGTTGTGCCTTCTGGGCAGTATGAGAGCCAAACCCACTTATCTTTGCTTTGCAGATCTCCTCCTTGTAATAATATCAAGAAGCACAGTCTTAACAGAGCACCATATGCATTTCTTAGTAACAATGGACTTGATCTTTCTACCCAACTACACAGTGCTATTGCCAAAAATTTATTCGCATGACAGAGAGGGGGGGGGAAGCAAAGAAGAAGGTAAAACTTTAAATTGTTACAAAGAGTTTTCATTAACTGGTGAAAACAAAAAGCACCACGGGTTTCACTTGAGAAGGCCCTTTGAAGCGTTTCAGAATCAGTTGACTTCTAAGAATTTTGAAAGAGTTGGGATATGCTTTTTTTCTTCCCCCCTCCCCCGGAATATCAGCCTTGAAGAACATCTGCAAAATGCAGATATTTCAATCATCCTCCTGCCACGTGACTTGCCATCTGTGCCAACCAGTATGTACTTTCTAAGTTCTTGCCGTTCAGCCGATGGCAAAAATTTATGTCTGGTGCTATTTGCTGACAAAAAACCTGGAAAGGATACGGGTTGATGAGTTCAGACAACTATTCAAGGCGGATGTATTTCTTCAAAGGTCTGTGCCATAAATGATCCTTTCATCATGTAAGTAATTCTCCCTCTCCCTGGTTTGGAACACATGCAGGTATATTTCATACCAAAGAAAGAAACAATATTTGCTGCTTTAAAGTCAATGATTTTGATTCCCCCCCCCCATTTACTACAATTACAAAATGCTGTAGTGAATGTTTATTAATGGTAGTTTAAGGTGATAGGCACTCACTTTCACTGAAGCAAGCAGCAACCTCTCCTTTTCACTTGAATGAAACTAGACTATGCCACAGTTTTTTCTTCTAGTCAGTGGTGATCCACTCTGATCCCTCAAACCACTGTTCCTGTTTAAATCCTCACTGAAATGCCTGAGGCCTGAATCCACAAGCAGTTACAATTTCGCTGCATGATAGCCCCGGCAGAAAACAAGTATAAACATGGGTGTTTGCTTACAGTCAGCCTTCCCTTTCCTCTATTGTTCTCTCTGTGGCAAAACAGACCAATAGATGTTAATTTCTATTATAGCACATGGCATCCTTCACCCTCCAGCCCCTGTGCATCACACTGTGCCTCCAAAGGGGTTTCCTAACTCTAGATAGGCATGGAGAACCACTCTTTTCAAGTCTTTATATCTAGTAATAACAGTAAATAAAAGTCAACACAATGTGGGAGGCAGAGCCTTCTCAAAGATGCAGAAAAAGAGGAGTGGAAAAACTTCTTCCTTGACTCCTCTTAAGATGTGGATTAGGAGGCGATTCATATAAGCTGCCTTGGGCATTTGCCTCGAAAAGGGAAAGATGGAGTATGTATGTATGTACAAATGAACAAGCAAGCAAGCCTCTATATCAATCAATTAAGCTTTACTTAATGACTTGTGGCTAAAAGTGAACCTTTGCCAAGAAGAATACTCTGTAGAAGTGATAAAATGCTCTGACTGTGGTACATGATTTGATGGGCCATCACATCACTGATGGCTATTCACACACGCAAGACATGTTTTGAAGTTAAAGACATCATGGGATAAATGTGCGTTTGGCTCCATTTTCATGGGACCAGAACCTAGAGGATCAATCTCCTTGGAACCCTTTACCATCACAAATCAGAGCCACACAGAAATAGATCATTCTTCCAATGGCCAGTAGAGCCACTCTCTCCTTTCATATGGTCTTCTATAAGGAATGTTGTAAGCTCAACCTTCTCCATGTTTCTTTTAAGCTTCATATCCCTAGCCTGGAGACATGAGCAAGTTCTTCCAGGCAGTGTTTTCCCTTTAATTACAAGGGGTTGTGTTCAGGGCTATGATCTCAGCTTCTGGAGAATCACTAGAACAAACAGGGAAACTATGTAATGTATATAAATTGAACACCCATTCATAAAACTGACCCTACAGCAAACCATCACCAGCTGTTGCTTTAGTCAAAAGAGCCCAACCATACAACATTGCCTGAAATTTCCCCTTCCTACCTGAAACCAGTTGGTTGTGTGAACCACCATGATGTGCTATGCAGGTTTTGTTTGGAATACTACCAACACAACTGTCAGACCAGGGGTAAGACAGACAATTTTTCAGGTGTTCATTTTATCCCAGGTGGTCATGAGAAGAGATCTCAATTACAAGCATCTGCAAGCAGTCCCAGATCCTGGTGTTGCGAGAAATTTTGGGCGCAATCCAAACCTGCGGTGGAGCAGGTAAGCCAGGAGGCTTGCGCTGCATCCAACGCAGGTTCGTTGGCTGCAGCGGCTCAGCCACGGGCAAGAGGCAGCTCTTCCCCTTACCCGTGGGTAAGGGCTGCGCGTCCCTATGGGTCTCCTCAGACCTGCGCCACTTTCGGAGATTGCGCAAGTCCGAGGAGAGTGGAGCAGCACAAAGCCGCTCCGTTCTCCCCAGGAATGGGGGTTGGGATCTGGCATAACCACTGGGTCCCAGCCCTGCCCCTGGATCCCTGCGCACCCACCATAGCCCAACCTCCACCCGCACTCCTCCTGCCCAGAAACACCCCCGCCCCTCCCCACACCTATCTTTGCTGCTTGCATTGGCACGAGAGCGCCAACACAAGCGGCAGCGCGGGAACCACGGCGGAGGCTTCTGCGGCCTCTGCGCGGCGGCACATGTAAATGCGCCAATGCAGCTCCCAGCGACAGAGGTGCAAACATGCTTTACGGCACATAAAAGTCCCCTGGGCTGGCATAAGGCGCACTTTGGATTGCGCCCTTTATTTAAGCATTCTGAAGGACTTTTTCTCTTATAAAGGATCAAAGCAGCTTACAATAATTGAAACAGTTCACATGATTCATAAAATGAAGCAAAAATCAAACAGCAGCAATAGCAGCAAATCAAACAGAGGATGCCACATACTAAGTCAAGAGAATCTAGGAAATGCTAGCTGAAACCAGGCACACAGTAAAAGTCAAGGAATCCCAGACAAGAAGGGCTACCATGTGTTACTGCAAACCTAGTCTCAAAAGGCTGCAGGATATACAAAGGAACCTTCCTCTCATATCTTCATGGATGTCTAGGGTCTCAGGGAGAAAGTCGATGCTTCAGACAACCTGTAACCTCAGGTTAAGCAGTAAAAGGGCTTAAAAGGTCGTAACAAGAATCTAGAATTGCACCTGGAAACAAACCAGTAAGCCACGTAGCTCAAACAATAAATGCAATTACGAGACTATAAAGATCAGGATGTGGTACAAGTGATAGTGATTGAAGTTCGAGGTAGAACTTACATGGGAAAATTCAACTTTCAAGAGAATGAAAAACTGCTGAGTGGAATGATGACATATGTACTTCCCAAGCTTAAGGCTTGTGCATATAATGCTTCCTGCTGATGTGGAACATTATTTAAAAACCTATCAAGAAAGAGAAACAAACTATATCAGAAAATGCATCCCTTTGTTCTACTGATGCATCTCAATCAGCACATTATTACTACTAGAGCAGATCTGAGGTTAGCATCTGTAAACCACCCAGAATTATGATCTTCAAGTACATAAATACACCTCAGGGGGCACTAGGCTTCTTTGAACTACCAAGATAAATCACACTGCCAGATGTTAAAGACCAAAGCTCTATCATGATTCAAGGTGCCAAGGCTAGTAATTCATCTGGGGTAGGGTTCAGTTCAGAGTTGTGAAACTACCTTTACAAGTACAATTCTAGTCTCTTTGGAAACATAAATGGTGTGAATTGCAGGTACACCGAGTATGTTGTATGCCTACCAAAGCGGATTTCAACCTAGTAGTTTCTCAGAAAGCACTGTGCATCAACCAATATACTGTGCAAATGAAAGTTGCACACAAGACTGTCTCAATTTCCCACTGGTTAATGCTTGATGCCCCTCCTCTCTCTCTCTCTCCCCCCCCCCTCCCTCACACACACACACACACTATGGAGTCTTTCAAGTGTGTAGTGAACTCACAGAAAGTTTCCATACACACATTAAATAATCACAAACACTAGAGCTGTCCTATCATGGTACTACCAACACTTACAACATATGATTTTCACATCAAGTTTTCGCATGGGAGAAACACTCCAGCATACAGTCTCCCATCTGCATTTTAAAGTTCAGGAGGTCATTTACTGAATGTATATGTAGGCTGTAATTCCATCATTAGCTCATGACTTTATCACATAATAAATGGATGCACCAAATGTTTTCATTATTTTTTTAATAAACAACCACTCAGTCTGCTCCTTACACCTGACAACTCTGCACATTAATCATCCAAAATAAGAGGAAAAATGAACATACTGCATTATTTAAAACACATTACAAAATTATGGAATAATTCCTGCTTTAAATCTCTATGGAGGTTTAAATTCATGTATTATTAAGTTATCAAGGGGCCCAATTAATTTTGTTACGGGATCTGTTATGAGACAGTAACACCCGCTCTTGTTTTTGAGCTTCTACCTATAAGGGTTTGGTCTGACTGAGTTTGAGGAGCCAACAGAGGCTTACCTAGTCCTGAATCACAGTTTAGGTCCAGCTACAACTAAGGATCCATTTGTGGAACAGGTAAACAAGCGTCAAGGAGGTAAAGGCAGGCTGAGATCAAGTTCTAGAGCTAATAAGGGTCAGTACATCCAGAAGCAAAAAACATAGTCATGACCAGGCCATGGAATCAGAGGTAGAATGAGGTAAGGCTGGATATGACTAGTACACCACTACTCTGATAATTTGCTCACATTGAAAAATCTGGGCTTACAGCAACTGCTGTACAGAACCAGTCAAGTCTGTATAGGCTCCCCAGGCCATCTGGCTAGAAAAGGAATGGTCTGGCCACTAAAGGGAAATCCCTGTACTGCAGCAGATATCTACGAACTCCCTTGGTGGCACAGAGAGTGACATGCATGAGCCCTACTGCCAGAATCCCTAGTTCAAGGACCCACAGAGTCTGACATTATCTTTACCAGGGCATGGTCTACTCTAGAGACACATGAGTTTTTGGAGATAGCTAAGCAAGTCTCTACCTACTTAGTAACTACATGGGAGACAACCCAGAAACCCTGGAAGAAAGGTGAGATAGAAACGTTAACAAATGAACACCAGCAACCATGTCAATCTAAGTTAAAAGACAGAAGTTTCAGTTCATTTATTCCTGTATGGATAAATCACACTGTTAGGAGAGTTATGACTCAGAGGTAAGTGCTAACTGCAATAATGGTTCCCAATCAGCAGTGGGAAATGTAAGCATGCAAGGGAATAAAGTACAGCCACTGTGAGGCGTAGGAAGTACATTGTTGCAATAGACGTGGAAAGCAATAATAAAAATCCTTCACCTTCACCTGGATTCTACTCCAACTCCTTCATCCTTTCAGCTTCACCTGGATTCTACTCCAACTCCTACTCCTCCATGTCTATTGCAGTGATTCAAACATGGTTTGGGTTCCTGGGATGCTCAATAAAGTCATGGGTTTAATATGAATTTATTGTGCCACTAAATCCTGGCCTCTTTTCCTTTAATCAATGGAACACAACACTTCCTTTTAAAGGGCTATTATATAAAATATCCATTACAGATGCTTACATTTTAAACAGGCTAGATTAATCAGATATAAAAGCTATTGATTTTATTATTGTATATCCCACTGGTGCCTGTGCACATTTATGAACCAGAAGAACCACAATGCATTAGTCATACTACACATAACACTCACATGTGTCATTCGTGCTCTCATGTCTTAAAATTAAAAGTGCATTGATGGCAGGAGCAGAACCATGGGGAAGAGTTGATTTAACATTTCCCCTTTCCCAGTTCAGTCTTCATCAAAATGCCCACAAAACCTGTGGACATCATTTCTCCTGGGACATTTCCATTTAAAATACTGAAGCTTCTCAGAAGAACTGAGCTTGGCGGATTACTTTATAACAGTGGTTCCCAAGCTTACCAATCACTCTAGGGGTGTGGGGACAAGCCTTAGAAAATGTAAAAATTGCAATTGTGACTCACTTCCGGTTTTCACGATTGTTAAACGGAAGTGGGTTGCAATAATGATTTTTATACTTTTCAAGGCTTGGGGAGCCCTGCAGAGAGCTCTGCAGGGCTCCCGCACCCCACCTCCAAGGCCAGTGTGGCGACTGGTAAATTTAAACCTCCTCTTTCATCTCCAGCAGCAGCATAATCCTGGGGGTGCATCACTACCTTCCCCCCTCCCCCACCCCTTAACGGGCCAGAGGCAGAGTTTCTCAGGCTGGAGCACTGCAACACCCCATCTTCTAGGGAAATGATGTTTGATTCAAATGGCAATTCCGCATCACAAGTCGGATGAAAGGAAGCTCAACTACAGCATATCTAATTTATCTAACTCCCTGCTACAAGATATGGTGGCAGCCACTAACTTGAAAGGGGATAGATAACTATGCAGAGGATATAGGTCTATCTAGCTCTATGTCCATGAGAAGGAAAAATGGAACTTCCATATTCAAAGGTAGCATTCATCTGATTACCAGACTTCTCTTATGCCCTTCTTGGAAGCTTCCTAGGGACTCATGGCATGTGGCTACTGTTCAGAATGCAGATGGACTACAGGCAAATTCATTAAGACCATTCTTACACATATAGAACAGTGTTTCTCAAACTGTGGGTCGGGACCCACTTGGTGGGTCATGAGCCAATTTCAGGTGGGTCCCCATTCATTTCAATATTTTATTTTTAGGATATTAGACTTTATGCTACCATGGGATGTGACTGCATATGGGGAAACGTTACAGACCTGTACAGGCTACTATATACGTACTTTTAACAATGATTGTAAATAGGACTTACTCCTGGGTAAGTGTGGGAAGGATTGCAGCCTAGGATTGTTAAAAAATTTTCTGCTTGATGATGTCACTTCTGGTCATGACATCACTTCCAGAGGGTCCCAACAGATTCTCATTCTAAGAAGTGGGTCCCAGTGCTAAATGTGTGAGAACCACTGCTATAGAAAATAAGATGGCATTTACTAGCTCATTTTCCATGCAAAGGTGATCTCACAAACTATTGGAATCTGGAATCAGTGCCGCCAACTCTGGTGGGCAGTGTAATGTCCAGTCCCCTGAGACCATCTACTTGTCCTCTCTGTAGTTGTCCCTCAACCATTTCCTTCCTCCCCTCCTTTTTCTCTGCAGACTCCAAAGGAAAGGGATGTGCACTGTTAGAGCTCTTTGTTCACAGGCGCACTCTCATCATAGCTGCACACAAAGGAAACAGCTTTAGGGTTTCCTATTCCTAAAGTTTTAGAGCCTCTGATTCTAATCAGAAAATATGTGTAATCTACTATGAACTTTAAGTAAATATTTATTTTGAAACCTTAACCAAGCTTCTGCTCCTCTGTGTGTCTTATTGGTAGCTTCCCATGGGGAAGCCTGCTCGGCGGAAGTGGGCAGCCGAGTAGGGGCACTCAAACACTTGCTGGAACAACCTAGTGCCTGTTCTCTGGAAGCAGCTTTCACACAGGTGCAGGTGCTCCCAGTAGCAACCTCCACAATGCCACTGGCCACATCCTCTACAGCGGCTCAGAACTAAGAGCTCTTGGACCTCCCTTGGAGAAAGAAGAGAAGGCAAAATGGGAATAAGGGAAACCAGGGGAGGGCAATGCAGGGAAAGAACTGGGGCAAAGAAAGGTAGGACCAGGAGTGGTAAGGATGACTAGGGAGTTTAAAAAGGGGTTGGGTGCCTGTGATGAGGCTAGCTGGTGGAGAGCAGCCAAGGAGCTCCCTACTCAGGATGTCTCACTCCACCCAAGGAGGCCAATAGGTTCCCATTGGGTGGTGGAGGACAAGAATGGAGCAATCCCCTGTCATAAGGACTCTGAGGCCCCTCCAGTGACTCCTGGCTCCAGGGAACAAGTCCTTCGCTACACCCCAACAACTTAAGGAACACCCAAACATATTGGTGGGTATGGAGGACCTGAGCTCATCCCATTCCTTTTTTATGACATGGAGGAACAGGCAGGGGCCTGCAGACCATACGATCTTGCAATGTACTTTAAGAAACTTGAATACATAGCCCCAGCAAGGCAAATGGAAAAACAAAGGAACTGAGTGCCACATTCTGCTCAAACTGTATTGGGAAGATGCCAGGGGAAGTTATAGTCCACACAGCTGCTACACAGGAAACAGCTGGGCAGGTCAGCTCACTATTAGTAAGCCCAATCAAGTTACAAACAAAATCCTAAGTCAGCTCACACTTTCTCTAGCACCTACAGATGTAGAACATAGATCTACCTGAGGAATGACTGCTGTAGTGGAAGTTTGCGGTAACCACAAGAACAGTGGTTAGGGTAAAAAGTCAGACCAAGATGATCCTGTGTCACGTGTCTTGGCTTAGCAAGCTAGGGACAAAACAGTCACAAAACATGGAATTCTGCTCCATCTCTATTATAGTCTACACTAGACTGATAGTACAGAATACTTTGGATTTGACTTGTGCCACCATTCAAAAAGGTTTGTCCAATGTACAGTTTTGGATTCAAACCTTGGCTTAATCACAACGTGTAACAACTCTTCTGAGGAAACTCCTAGACCTGCTTAGAAAGCTAGATCACGACCAATATCTATTATTTTACACTATGTTTCCTCTGCCTAAAAGACAGCAGCCTGATCCTCACTGAACTTCTCTGAACCATTTAGAAAGCAAACTTTTGACATCAATCTTCTTTCAACTAATAGTAAATTGCTGATTTCACTAACAGCATGGCAAGCACTACTCTTCTACTTAAGCTCATAGGCTGATCCTCAACAAAATCAATGGCAAAACACACCACAACAGGAGATAGGGAAGAAATAGTGAAGGATATTTATTTAGCAACTAACACAAAACTTTCAAAGGGGAAAGAGAAATACAGGAAACCGGGTTATCACTTTTCTGCATCTCCCATCTTTTCTCCCTCCCTCCCACCCTTTTCCTGTCTTGCAAAGCCACCGTATAAGGCCATGTTCTACATATTTCTGCACATCCTTTTGCAAATGACAGACAGCATAAGTCATTAGAAAGGTGCAATTATTAAACACCAGCCTCTCTGGATCTATGTTAATATTATCTTATGGTCTCATCTGCTTTGAGTAAACAGCATACACTCTTCTGAATTCCACTTTTTCACTGGTTATTGACCCCAAGAACTATGGGGGGTGGGGGGAATTGCCTGAGAATGTCTTTCTGAAAAGACTTTGCCTCTAGGGAAAGGGGCATAGTCAGACACCCCTTAGCTGGGGAAATATGCTGTTCAGAGAGCATCTGAATCTTAGTTTAGGTTTAATCTTTGGTTCAGTTCTTCAAGGTATGATCAACACAGAGTTAGATCAGAAGTGTTAGAAATTTTACCCCTTTTTATCAGCCTTTCTGAATTCTCTATTTGGACTAATATCTGTGCTTTTCTGTGTTTTATTAATTTTTTTTAAAAAAAAACCTTATTTGATTTAACTGCTTTGTATTAAACTGTAGCTTATCCAAATTCTCACATGGCTTGACCTCTGCAACATGACTCATCTGGATAGGAGTGGGTACAAGGAGGCCGAAAAGCCCAGAGCTCAGAAAGGGTGAGAATAGAGTGCATACATCAGACTTCATCAAATACCAGTGGTTCCCAAACTTTTTAGCACCAGGACCCACTTTTTAAAATGACACTCTGTGGGGACCCATCTAGCTTTATGAGCCTTAAAAAATGTGTTTCACTTTACCATCCGCTCAAGCCTC
The DNA here is from genome assembly GCF_035046505.1 of Tiliqua scincoides. Classification (NCBI taxonomy): domain Eukaryota; kingdom Metazoa; phylum Chordata; class Lepidosauria; order Squamata; family Scincidae; genus Tiliqua; species Tiliqua scincoides. Next base: position 43,978,914 of record NC_089822.1, read on the forward strand.
TGTTTTAAATCTTCTGACTGTTTTAAATCTTTTTACGTTGACTGGACATTTGTTGAGCTCTATGTTCATCCAATGACTTCCTTCATTGGATGAAGGAGGGGCAGACCTCCTTCTCAAGAGAAAGGCTACTGCCTGATTTATGAATGCCAAGGGGTGTGGCTATAACAGTGATTGGGCAGCAGTGCCCCCTCCAAGTAGCAGCTGGTTTAACCCTTGATGCACATAGCCTAATCTGCCCTGTCAATTTCATGACCCACCAAATATTGGGCCATGACCCACTGGTAGATCCTGACCCCACAGTTTGAGAACCACTGTATATAACTGAAAGATTTTCTCTCAGCTGCTCTTTATCATGGAGGCTGGCACAATCTCTCAGATGTGTAGCCCAGAGGGATGAATTATTTTAAAACACAGAACTTGTGAGGTTCTATGTTAAACAAGTCAGGTGGGTGGTTTCTGACACAGCAAAACAGGAAAGAAATCACCATGAAGAAATCCTTATAAACAATCTCCTTCCTCTTTCACAAATAAGAGCCAAAAACACATGTACTTTGAAACACAAGAAGACCGGATATCCTTTGTGAGGTTCTCAGTTAACAAGAGAGAAAAAGGTATTTCCTTCTGAGGCTACCAAAGGAACAATTAAAAATAACAAGAGGCCAATAGGGAGGAGGCTGTAGTTCAATGGTAATGCACAGACTGTGCATGCAGAAGGTCCACATTCAATACCCAGCATTTTTAGGTAGAGCAGGGGGAAAATCCATGGGGAGTTACTCCCAGTCAACAAGACTGAGCTTGATATGCCAAGAGTCTGACTCAATAAAAGACATCATCCTATGACTGTTTAAAATAAGTTATACAAGTCAGTTTTCTTTCTTTTTTTTCCCCAGCAGAAGTAAGGAAAAAGAAAAAAAAAACCTTATTCCTTAATAAAAAGATAATACATTGTTCATACCTTTAGAGCTGCAGTTCCCAAACTCTCATGGAGTTCAGGAGCCACAGTAAGTTGTTGCGGGGGGGAGGGGGGAATGCAGCAATGCAATCCCCAGGATCCCCATGAATGCTATTTGGCCCACTGTACGAAAGAACTTTGGCACCCCAGCTCTAAACAGTACTCATATCTCAATCCAAGTTTTGTGCACTCTTTCTGATGTACACATAGGAGTTCTGAACAAGCAATTTCCAATTTACTCCAACAGATGATGTTGCTCTGTATGTGCAGCTTTTGGAATGAACATACACTGAGAAGGAAACAAGAAAAATTTGTTGGTAGTGCTGTTCAATATGCTTATCAGATACTTGAACTTACAAAAGATCCCTGGATCAGGGCAATAGGCCTTTTTATGGCAAACTATGAACATTGTTCCAAAGAATAATACGGGCAAATGATTCTACATTGTAACGTGATTATGCCAACTGGTGGAGAGGATACCCATTCTTTCTGTAGAATTCAGCTAGGAAATCTAATTTCAAAGGTGTGTGACTGGAGTAAATTTTTAAGTCTATGTATGAGTTTCAATTTCATCTTCCAAAAAAAGGCACTCAAAGTCAGCTTGTGTCTGAAAGCCACACTCGCTTTCTGGAAATTCAAATTACTTTACAATTAACCTACCTGGCACTGAAGATTGACTGTAAAAAGCAATCATTTTAATTTCACCTGTTGGTTGCTGCCTTCTCTTTCCCTGTTAATCTTGAATACAGCAGCCTATTGATCACCTCAATTATTTCATCAATAATGCACCCACAATTACATTACAAAATTCATCAAAAGCTGTAAGAGAGAATGCGTTAAAAAATACTGTATAATTATCCAAAAAACAGATCTCATGTAACAAGAAGATCAAAAACACACCAAAAAAAACCCCTTGCCTAAAAACCATTAAATACAGCCATTTATTACTAAGCATTAAGAGCTACATATATTTGCCTGCAAAACAACTTACTGGATATAAAACAATTGATCTTTCTGAATAAAGGAGGTTCATTTTAAAGCCAATCAAAGAGGCTGCTTAAGATATCCCTTTTGTACAAAATGTAGCTAATGCTACATTTCTCTTTAAATAAGATACACATACAGAGTTTGGAATTGCCAACAGTTTTCTAAATAATAGCTTTTACCCCTATTAACAGGGCATGAAACCTGCAAAATGCAATTCCTTTCTCAAATAGTAAATTAGGGAGATTTTTGGTTAATCACACTAATAATAATAGTATATAAATATCAAGAATTTAAAAAATGCTTTCTTAAAATATTTGCACAATGTGGATCGAAAATACAGCTGAATAGAGGTGTTCAGATTTCAGAACACTTTCCTAAGAAAACTGTCCTTCATTTATCCCTGATACTTATATATAACTCCATGAGATAAGTACAGGTTTAGGTAGTGATAGGTGAAACCTGTACAACTCAACTTGGAAGTGACTGGGTTTTTCTAAGCATTACTGGATAATTTATAGGAAAGAAGCTGATTCCCCACCCCTCCCTAGAGTTCTGCAAAATGTAGGAAGGACCAAGCTAGGGGAGCATCTCCACCACTGCCATCTGCTAGCCAAGCCAGGGGAACATCACCACTGCCATCTGCTAGTCTCTCCATATTTACCCAACCTTATTCAGTTACAAAGCAAGGTGTTCAACACGGTCCCTCACCAAAGGCTACTAAAAAAAACTCCACAATCAGGGAATTAGAGGACAGGTCCTCTCATGGATTGAGAACTGGTTGAAGGCCAGCAAGCAGAGAGTGGGCGTCAATGGGCAATTTTCACAATGGAGAGAAGTGAAAAGTGGTGTGCCCCAAGGATATGTCCTGGGACCGGCGCTTTTCAGCTTTTTCATAAATGACCTGGAGACAGGGGTGAGCAGTGAGGTTGCAAAGTTTGCAGACGACACCAAACTCTTCCGAGTGGTGAAGACCAGAAGTGATTGTGAGGAGAAGGATCTCTCCAGACTGGCAGAATGGGCAGCAAAATGGCAGATGCGCTTCAATGTCAGTAAGTGTAAAGTCATGCACACTGAGGCAAAAAATCAAAACTTTAGATATAGGCTGATGGGTTCTGAGCTGTCTGTGACAGATCAGGAGAGAGATCTTGGGGTGGTGGTGGACAGGTCGATGAAAGTGTCGACCCAATGTGCGGCGGCAGTGAAGAAGGCCAATTCTATACTTGGGATCATTAGAAAAGGTATTGAGAACAAAACGGCTAATATTATAATGCCGTTGTACAAATCGATGGTAAGGCCACACCTGGAGTATTGTGTCCAGTTCTGGTCGCCGCATCTCAAAAAAGACATAGTGGAAATGGAAAAGGTGCAAAAAAGAGCAACTAAGATGATTACTGGGCTGGGACACCTTCCTTATGAGGAAAGGCTACGGCGTTTGGGCCTCTTCAGCCTAGAAAAGAGATGCTTGAGGGGGGACATGATTGAGACATACAAAATTATGCAGGTGATGGAGAGTGGATAGAGAGATGCTCTTTACACTCTCACATAACACCAGAACCAGGGGACATCCACTAAAATTGAGTGTTGGGAGAGTTAGGACAGACAAAAGAAAATATTTCTTTACTCAGCATGCGGTTGGTCTGTGGAACTCCTTGCCACAGGATGTGGTGATGGCGTCTGGCCTGGGTGCCTTTAAAAGGGGATTGGACAAGTTTCTGGAGGAAAAATCCATTATTGGTTACAAGTCATGATGTGCATGTGCAACATCCTGATTTTAGAAATGGGCTATGTCAGAAGGCCAGATGCAAGGGAGGGCACCAGGATGAGGTCTCTTGTTATCTGGTGTGCTCCCTGGGGCATTTGGTGGGCCACTGTGAGAGACAGGAAGCTGGGCTAGATGGGCCAATGGCCTGATCCAGTGGGGCTGTTCTTATGTTTTTATGAGATAAATGACAACTGAAAGGGTTTGCAGAAATTGGCAGTTCTCTACAATCAAGGCTTCTGAGAAGCACTTTTCATCCAGTGGCACTGGATGGCACTAGTGGTAAGCAGTGGACCCAAAGTGCCACAGTGACCGCAGGACACTGTCCTGCCTAGCCTGACACCACTGGAAGTGCCAATGGCTGGGGTAGTGGTGTATCCATGGTTCAGATGTGGGACTGCAGCTGCCTAACCGTTCAAAAGAGAAACAATTTGGGATGGAAGGTGCAAAACAGGGCCCCAACTGTTGGGGCTCAGTGCATAACTGTGCTGGTACTTGTAACGGTGGCAATGGCAAAAGATAGTACCTGCACAAATTAAAAAATGGAAGAGTCCAGCTTCCAAGCAAGCTTAGAACCTGGCTTGGCCTGAGAGCTGTGGTTTCTGAGAGCTATGGCTTTATTTCTCCTAGTCAATGGGATCAAGAGGAATAACAAGCCAGAGTTTCCAGCAAGGTCAACCAACAGCAACAAGTCTACTGCTGTAAGTCTTCATCTTACATTGTTAATTCCTAATTGCCTATACTTCCTAACAGTACCTCAGTACCAGTACTCTGGAATGCAGCCTCATTAGTCAAACTAGGCACACCTGTTCTAAAGGAAAATTCAGGTTGATCTTCCAGCCCCACCCAGTGACCGAAAGATCCCCTGGAAACTCTCCAGCAGGCACTAATGCAAAAGCATTTAGAGATAAAATAAACCAAGCATTCAGAAAAACCAGGATGATTCAGAAAGCTCTTGGGACAAAACACACAAAATCTGACTCAATGATTTTGAGTCAGAATGAGACACTCAGAGAGATGGAGAGGCGAAGACGAAGAATGAGGACAAGAGAAAGTAACCATGTGCTGCTCTAATGTGAGGTCCTTGAAAGAAGATGCATACTGGCAGCAGCCCACCTCAGATAACTTCTAAGATGTTTATATAACCTGGCTAGGAAATGTCCAACTTAAGCCAAAGCCCTGGGGGCCCAAACTGTTCTCTGTCCTACTAAGAAACATGCACTCCATATGAACGTTTTCACAGAAGCTGCTGATACTGATAACTAGAAATGGCAAAAGCAGAGCTAAGGGAGAAGTGAAACCGCTTCATGTAGGTGTAGGAGATAACAGAGAACGAAGTACTGCCTCCCACCCTCTCTCTCTCTCATGAGGCTTGTTCAGGAGTTAGCCTTCTGTGGAGGCCCAACATACAGAGAGAGTGATAACCGGTCATGCTCTTACACAACTGCAGTTTCTGGTCATGCCCATACAGTTCATGCTTATGGCTTGCCTGCAGAGAGCACTGAATGCATGATGAGTTCTCCTCATAATTAAGAATGTTGGTGTGGCTGCCTGAAGTGGCTGGTGCCGTACAATGAGTGAAAATATTTCCAGGCCAGGCAGGCCGGGGGGGGGGGGGTGGAGGAAAGAAAACAAGAGACGGGGAAGCAAGGAGAAGTGGAAAGATTGGGTCAGAATGAGACACTCAGTGAGATGGAGAGGCGAAGAGGAAGAATGAGGACAAGAGAAAGGTGGAAGGAACTGGCGCTACAGTATGAGGATAGAAGAGTGACAGAAGAGGTCAGGGTTCGCGAAGAAAGGGCACAGAGGGAGCCCACAGAGGCCAGGTGAAGAGGAAAAGGATGAGGAGTGTGGCAGCAAGATTGGACAGAAGAGACAGTAGGAGCCCTGTGACCTGAAGGTGGAAGGAGAGGGACAAAAATGGGCAGGAGAGGCGAAGAGGCCCCATCAACTGCCTCAGTTCTAAGACTGGATAAAGAGAGGATCACCTGGGAAGATCCAGGCCACTGTGGAAAGGAAAGGAGAGACCAAACTCAAAGGCGAAGAGAAGGACCAGAAAGAGACCACTCTTCTAATGACCTCTGGTTAGCATAAGACAGAGGGAAGCAAGAATAAAAAAGGAGGAGGCACCTCTGTGAAATCCAGGATCCCCGGTAATAGATTGAGAGCAAGAAATACTTTCTGGTGCATAGCAAGGCTAGTGTTCCAATGCCTTAGGGTGCAATACTAATCAACTTTCCAGCACCAAGGTGTGGGTAATGCAACTCCAAGGTAAGGGAACAAACACTGCCTTACCTTAAGGAGGCTTCCATGACTCCCCCCCAACTGCAGGATACAACAGATGCCCCACTGGCACAGCTATGCCAGTGCTGGAAAGTTGGTTAGGACTGCACTCTTATTAATCATCCCACACCACTGTCACGGCAATCTCCAGCCCTTACGATGCAGACTTGCCACCCTGGGACCAGACTGAGGGGATGGAGTAGAGTATACCTAGCTAACCAGAATTTTTGATCATGGAAAGAACTCTTTGCCTACATTCAACAACACCTGTCTTGGCAGATGAGTGTTTTGGGGTGGGGTGGGGTTATATTGGGGAAAACATAGTCAGGAGGTGTGCCAGCGCAGGAGGTGTGATTAGCCAGTATGCTCTTAATTGCCTTCATGCATTTGGCTGTCCACGGAGGACTAGTAACCAGGACTAGGTTTAAGCTGGGCATTCTTCCTTTTGACAAACTGAGACAGGCACTGGATTAGTTCACACATACTACACCTCTCTTTGAATACCCTTCTCACTTTGAAGACGTTGATATTTACAAATAGCAGGGGCACAATATCTTCCATAAATATCTGACCCTGGCGCCTGTCAAGTCTTTCAAAGTTGCTTTTGTGGCAAAACGCTTTAGCAGCAGCCCCGTGACATTTTGGAAAGAACTTTGGAACACAGCCATGACGCCTTCATTAAATACGCAGCCCTTTCCCTTCACTAGGAAGGATGAGTTTTAGCTCTCCTTTCGGTACCCAGGTGTCCTTCTCTGAAGAACCATTTTCTAGAGAAAGGTCTCTGAAGTCGTAGCAATTCCCCTCAATCATAATGAAGAGCTCGAAATACAGACATAAATGCAAAATAATCTGAGGCAAAGGTTTGCCAGCTCTGCCCAAAATGAATTTTTTATGCGTTGACTACAGAGCACTGCTATCCCAAGCAATATTTTCTACAAAAAAAGAGAGGAGTACAATGGGGGCAGAGGCCCAGCTGGAGGCTTTGAGCACGACGGTGGCATAAATAATAAACAATTCAATTGTGCGCATTCATGCAGTTTTTTTAAAAGCTGGAAGCCTTATAATAAAATGTAACATAAAGGCAGGCTGAAAAATTAATTCCACTCTGCTCTGTGCATCTAAGCTGAGCAGTCAAGTTCCTCAGAAGGTAAAACAATGCGAGAAGGAAGCACAAATGAACACTTGGTGATCATAGTCCAACATTTGTTTCCTCCAAAACAGTTTAATGGACTCGCTCAGGCTATTAAACAAAAGTGGAGCTGTTTATTTGTCCCTCTCTCAGACTATATCCAGTTGAATTCAGGCTGCTACTTGAAGAGACACTAATGATGTGCCTCTGGTAGAGCTTCATAAAAATCTTCTGTAGTTGTCTTTAAAAAAAATAAATATGACAGTGGATTCATTTCACTGCATTAAAAAGTTTCATAAGAGCCTCTGCGACTTTGCTGACTAGCAGTCTCATCATTAAAGTCCAATTTAAAAAAAAAAAACTTTATCCGTAAATGGAGGTTTTATGCACAGTCCCATTTCAAATAAAGTGAAAGACAGTGAATAAAAAGAAGGGCCAAAGTACATGTTACGTTAAGCACGCCATCCGCGAAGATAGGCTCAGTTTTGTTTTTCTAGTTAGGAACCCTGGCAGCCCTGACCCTGATTGAGATGGTGGAGTACAGGGAGGAGAGTTTTATTGCAATGCGTACATCAGTGGTTCCCAAACTGTGCGCCGCGGCACTCAAAGGTGTCATGGCAAATTCACAGGAGCACACCAGGGCTCTCCAGGGCGCCACCATCTTGAATAATGCAAGAATCATGCAAGATCTCGTGAGATTCAACATGGCAGCACCCCGGAGAGCTGAACAATGGCACCGCCACATCACAGGGCACCATGCAAAGAGAGGGAGGGTTTAGCCCTTCCTGCTCCACCATGTTCTCCAGCAAAGCCCCACCAGTGCTTCTTGCCCCAAGAGGACAAATGGGGGAGGGCGGGAGTAGAAGTGCCTTGTGAGGAAAAGGGTCAAAACCCTTCACTTTGCATAATGGTCCCAGTACAGACTGGACCTGACTGTGCCTACTATTTTTTTTTAAAAGAACACATAGCAATGAAAATATGTATTTAACGTACTGTGTAGTTAGACCCTGATTACCCATCTGTTTTCAGTAGTCGAGATCAAGGATTTCAGTGTCTCACTCTGACCTATAGACCACGGAGAAAGATTGGACACAGAACGCCAACTGCCTACAAGTGACAATTCTGCCATTCCACCTCTCTGACCTAGGCTGGTAACAATGTCACATGCTTCCATTTCACAGCACCGTCCAACCTTCTACAAATTAGGATCTATGGAGCTCGCTTATAGAAGGACCAAGAGACTAATGAGGTTGTAGAAACAGCCTATGCTTGCTATTGGTATGGAAAACATCAGCAGAAAGTTTCAGCAAGCACTACAATCAACACTACCAGCCTGCCAGGTCCATTAACTTTTTTAGTCTAAACAGGAAAACAACTGCAATCCTCTTTTACTCTGGGTAGACCAGTAAGAGAAGGCAGGCTAAGAGAATGTGGTGACCTTTTTAGGACTGGAAGTTAGGGGGAAAGTTTCCTCAGAGTCTAACATTTAAATAACTGAGGTGTGTTCAGGGAGCATGCATGTTGAGCTTGGCTACTGGGAAGTTCCTTTGGCTAGAGCACTTAGGGGTCAAGGGGAGCAAATGCTCAGGGGTACCATACCTGTGGAGGCAGCGTCACTTTCCTCACTCCCCAACACCTTTCTCAGCCCTGTATGGAGGCTGTCAGAGGGCCAAGCAGGCTGCACGCACTCTCCCTGGTCCTCTGAAGGACTTCTAAGGGCTCTGGAGGGTCTTTAAATCCCACTTCTGGTTTTCCTCCTGAAAAGCGGAAGTGATATTTTAGGCCTTCTGGAGCCTTCAGATGCGATGGTTCAGGGGGGGAAGGTGGCATTCTCTTTGGTTGGGTGAGGAATTCTGCGGTCCTGGCCCTGGGCAGCACAGGGGCCAGGATTGCCAGTGGGGTTAGTGCCAGGGCATCTGCACTATCTCAGGGATAGTTTGGAAGCAGTATTTTCAGCCTGGCTCTACAAAATATCTGTAGCCTTTCCTGGACACCTCACCCCACTGTCCAGCAATGTACACTGCTACCCACAAAACAAGCGGGTGGGTAAACTGGAAGAAGATATACCCAACTCTTAACTACTGTGCTTGCCAATCTATCTTCATTTTATCAATGATGCACAGTTCCTTCGGGCATTTGAAACTGCCACAGATAACTGGTGTTATTCAATGAAGGTCATCACTAAATGCTTTTCCACAGCTTTCACTCTTTCTTCATTGAAAAAACAGTGACTCACGGGATACATTAAGCTTCCTTAATTATTTTTTCCTGTATAGGCTAGCATCAATTTTGAGCTCCTTTCATGCTCCTTCTTGCACCTTCACTAAATCTGAAGCACCTCTTAATTCACCATAATTTGCTTATTAGGCAGTAAGTTTTCAGGGTCACGCTGTGGCTCAAAGCAGCCTAAGCTACAGATAACAACAATATAATGCACTTTGTTAGAAGGAGTACTCCTTTATTGTGTCTCTCGGAAGTGCACAGATCATCTTTTCTTCACACTAGGCTGGGTTTATAATAGGATGGAGCAGAACACAACATTGGGCCTGTTCAGGCATTAGATCCCTGGGGAAATCTGCAACCTTGTACGAGACTCTCTTATGCTCACTCACAACACATACACACACCATCACACTCACCGTAGAGAGAAAGCAAATTGTAAGGGCATGAGAAGAGCCCTTTCAGATCAGGCCAAATGCCCACCTAGCCCAGCATCCTCTTTACTTGAGTGGCCACCAAATACATTTGAAAAGCCTGACAAGTTTGAGATGAAGCAAGAGCTGAAGGCAAGAAGGCCATTGCTACGCTACAGCTTGTATTCAGAGGCATGCGGATGCTGCTGAACCTGAAAGTAGCATACAGCTCTCATAACAAGTAGCCAGGGATGGGAAAACCCAGCATGGTTTGACTCGAGTCGAATCTCTGAGTCACGACCCCGACTCGACTTGAAAAAGAATCATAACAGGGGCACATTCTGAGTCTCTGAGTCAACCTTTAGTGACTCTAATGAGCTCAAGTTGAGTCACCCTCCCCAAAAAGCCCACCACAGAAAAAACAGGGCTGCTGTTGGAGTTCTCTTTACTTAACTCTCCTGCTGTCACTGCCCATCTGTAAAGAGGCCAGGAGGGACGGCAAGAGAGAGGGGATGGAAGTGGTAAGAGGATCAAGAAGGAGGATCATGCACAGCAGTTGCAAGGCTTACCAGAATGACCTGATCCTTGCAGCTCTATTCATAAGTAGTCCCACATTTAGCAGGTTATTCAATGAGAGTCCATACCAGCCATGCCATGCAAAATGTGATTGCAATGAACTCCTTCCCTGCTGCCCCTCTCTCCCTGGGCTGAGTCACCCCCTTTAAAAAGCCAGCCATGGGGAAAACAGGGCTCCTGCCAGGCTCTGTGAGAGTTCTCTTAAACTACTCCCCTGCTGCCCCCTTCCATTTGTAAACAGGGTGGGAAGGGGTGGGAGATACTGTGAAAGAGCAGGGACAGATGCAGCAAGAGGGAGTAGGGTCATAAGAAGCAGCTGGGAGGCTTAACAGGACAACCCAATCCTTTGCAGCCCTCCTCAGTAGTAGTCCCACTGCAGCCAGTCATTCAGCGAGGGTCCCCCTCCCCACTAGCCATGCTGTGCAAAGCATGATCGCTATGAACTCCTTCCCTCTCTTTCTCCCTGGGCTTTTCAAGACAATCGGAAGGCAAGAACTCCCTTGGCTCCCCCCTCCTGCCCTCCCTCAGCCAATGGAAATATGAGAATGCCCTCCAATGATCATCCTTTCCTTCCTATCAGAGATGGGAAAAGAGAGCCCAGGCCTGCCTCCCCCCTCCTGTTCACATTAACCCTTTCCTGCCTCCCAGCTGGAACTCCCTGCTGCTTGCCAGTCAGAATTATGGCCCACGAGGTTTTCCATGCAGAGAAAACTAAGCAAACACCCCCAGACACAGGCAGACTTGAGTGAGTGTGCTTGGGGATGAGTTCCGAGTCAGAGAGGCCCTGACTCAAGTCTTTTTCAGTCTTCCAGGCGTGCGACTCATGAATCGCCGAGTCACCCAAAATCATGCATTTTTGCAACTCGAGTTCAAGCCACTAACTAGAGTTCCCCACACTGCTAGCAGCCATTGTCAGACTTGTCAATTGTCGGAATTTGTCTAATCCCCCTTTTAAAGCGATCTAAAGGCTAATCCTATCCAACTGTCCAGCACCGATGAGGTACGGGAACAAACATTCCACTATATTGAGGGGCCTCTGTGACAGTCCCCTAACAGTAGAATGCAGCACACACCCTGTTGGCACAGCTGCATCAGCACTGGAAAGATAGACAGGATTGGGACCTAAGTTACCAATCATTATCAAGTCTTGTTCTATAGCAGGGGTGTCCAAAGTTTTTGGCAGGAAAGCCACATCATCTCTCTGACACTGTGTCGGGGGCCAGGGGAAAAAAAAGAATTAATTTACATTTAAAATTTGAATAAATTTACATAAGTTTACATAAATTAATATACTAGAGGTGCAACTTATATGAATGAATGAAGGTCTTGCAATAGCTCAAGACCTGTAAAAAGCATTGCACAAAGCAAGGCTGGCCTTTCCTTTGCTGCCGCTACTGCATCACAGGCGTGAGACAGCAAGCAGTGGAGGAAGCCCTCATCCCACAGCTCATGCGAGAGGTCATACAGTCGCCCTCATGCTGAGAGCAGCTGTGTCGGGCCAGTGCAGGCTCCAACAAATCTTCGGAGGGCCAGAGGCTCATTGGAGACTGGGGGCTCCCTGAGGGCCGCATTGAGAGGCCTTGAGGGCCACATGTGGCCCCAGGGCCGGGGTTTGGGCACCCCTGTTCTATAGCATGGTGGTCCCACATGCGGCCCGCAAGACCCTTTTTGGCTTCCCACAAAAGACCAGACACAGCCTCCCCACCTCCTCCCGCTTCAGTGACTTTTTGATCTCTCTGCTGTACTATTCAAGTTTGTCCTCTGGATATGGAACAGCGTGGTGGAGGGATCAAAAAGCCCACACCCACCAAAGCTCCGCCACGTGTGTTCCGAGCATATTGAATGATCTGGCAACTCAGAACACGGAAGTAATTAGCAGTGATGTCATCACACCATTGCCAATTACTTCCAAGTCGACGTATCTGAGGGTCACACAGGAGACATGTGGACTGCCCACAGCTGGACTACCTTTTTCTGTAGAGTTCCATACACAGATTAAGAGCTGTGTAAAGAAACACTTGCTTTTCTCTACCCAATTCCACCCCCTCAAAAAAAAAAAAAATCTCTCAGTCAAAACTTCTCAAATCATTTTAAATTCCATTCTCTCCAGAGTGGCAGACTGGTCAGGATGATTATCACATTCAAATAAACATGAAGGTATTATGGTCCAGATCATTGACTTTTTTTTCTCAATCTGGATGGAAAGGAGCTGCATGACAGCTCAAGACTCATAGTGGGTTGGGTCCTCAGAATGTAACTCTTCAACTGACCCCATGTGTGTCACTATTAAGTTTCAATATTCTTTAAAGCTCTAGTTTGCACTTCCCAACATTTACTGAAGATTGCTACAGTCATAATGCCGATCAGCTATTATGGAGATTGCAATATTATTTACTGGTTCAGAGAGCGAGGCTACAGGAGAATAGCTTCTTTTTTTTAATCACTGTTAAGTGCAACTGCTTTAAAAGCACGAAATTCCATACTTTTTTCAACACCATATTATACCCTTTATATTCTCTTCATTTAAATTTCTGAACTGTGTCTTGTTGGTACATTCTACTCAACACAAAAACAAGCACATAAAATGTAGCTGAAGGCAACCAAGATCACCATTACGATAAGGAAATTGTCTCTCTTACCACATCATGCCCAAAAACACATTCACAAGTTCCGATTTCCTTACCCCAAGACCAAAATATGCAAAACGTTGAAACAGTTAAAAGCCCTGATGTGCTCAATTTTAATTTAGTTAAGAGCAGATGGACTGAGAATCCTGGAGACTAGGATTGTGATAGACTCTACCCCCACTATGGTTTGATCCACAGGAGATGAATCCTATTGCGTTTTCCCTTCAGTAAATAGCAATCAAAGTAGGTCCTCATTGATTAAGACTGTGACTGGGGGAATTGTTAACCTCCTATCCTACCATGTTCCTGTTGTGGATTGGGAGCTTGGTATGTGCAATTACCCCTAGGGGGGGAAAAAAAGCTTATATTGGTTCCAAAAGAATCCTGTGCCTGCAAAGGTCATTTTAGGAACAGGAAGATCATACAGATTCTGTTGTACAGATGTATGCACCTTAGCGACGTTTCGGCCAATGCCAGATCACATGCGTGACGACCACCACTGGTCATGTGGTTCTCGCGGAGCGTTCCAAGTCTCCAAAGGCAAGGAAACCTCTGCTCTTCTCACCTCCAGAGGCCCATCTGAGCTTCCAAAAGGCAGCGCACGTCTGCTTCCTGCCTCTGCGAGGCTCAGACTGCGCCAATCGCATGAGAGACGTGATTTCCAGTTTCCTCTGTGAAACCAGAAGTCACATCTCTCATGACATTCCGGCAGTCTGAACTTTGCAGAGGCAGCAAGCAGACGTCGGTAAGTGGCGCACATATGTACAACAATCTATATGATCTTCCTGTTCCTAAAAAGCTTCTGGGAAGCTCAGATGAGCCTCAGGAGGCAGAGGCTTCACATTGCGTCAAGCCTTGCTTGACGACAACAGGGCCGGTCCTTATCTCTGTTGTTAAGCAATACACGACTGCATTTGTGGGAGAGCAAGTTTTTAGTGCTATGCAACTTTATTGTACATTTCCTCAAACATGTGTCTAACGCAATAGTGAATATTGGCTTGAAAGTCATGTGAGGAACACCAACACAGGATGACATCCAAGTTAGGTCAAATCCACAGGTGCTGAACCCACTGATAAGGACGGCCAACTGTACTAAACTGTGTCTTGAAAAGGCAATTGTCGTGTAAACACATGACATCTGGATATAAAAAGAGCATCCCACAGTAGCAATAAGAGTACTTTCTAAATCAGGATGGTCCAACACGTGGTCCTAGGGCCCTTGAAAGCTCCATTGCAGCCACCACTCACCGCCTCCTCCCTCCCACTTCAGTGGCTTTTTGATCTCTCTTCCACACTGTTCCAGCTTCTCCTCTGGAGAAACAGAAGCTGGAACAGTGTGGCAGGGAGATCAGAAATCCCCGCTGCACTCACCGCCACCTCCTAAGCCTGCCGAGCAACTTTGGTGGCTTAGAGCCTGGAAGTAATTGACTGTGATGTCATCATGTCACCACCAATTACTCCGGATCCGTGCACTCAGAGGGTGACACCAAGGGTGTGAGGCCTCCCACCTGTCAGAAGTTGGACCACCTTTTTCTAAATGGACAAAATCCAAGCTTACTGGTCCATTTTTAAAAAAAGATTTTAAACTATCATCCAAGACTCTCTTTCAGCTGGGGTCCTAAATGGATCAATTTTGGCCCAACTCCATTCAACATGACCATCAGGGTAAAGCAATAATACATTCTTCACAAGGTTGCATAAGTCACAGGGTGTTAATATGAGACTACAGAAACTTCATAGATCACATTCAGTTCTTTGGGGAAAAAACCAATTGAATGAGTAAGAAATTCCCCAGTTGATGCCTTTGGCCCTTTGGTCAACTCAGCCAATTCTAGCAATAAACATTTTATAACATCAACTTTTTGAAAAGATAGAAAAAGAAAGCATACAGCATAGCAATGCAATGGAGGGTTAAAACCTGGAAAGGAGTTTCAACAAGAAGAACTTTGTACACCAGAACATACAAACAATTTAACTCCTGTGACAAAATGACTAATGTAATCCTTAGAGCATAAATAGAGAGAATTGGGTGTTAGAAGGTGGGTGTGATTCTACATCTGCAAAAGCAACTTGGTATATCACTGCTGTTAGGGGCCCTTTGCTTTTGGTATGCCTGTTTCCTAAATTGACATTGAAATGTAGTTAGTGCTCAAAAAAGAAGTGCAAAAATGATCGGGGAAAGAAATTACAAGAAGAGGCATTTGGTGTCAGGCCTGCTGAACTTGTTAGAACAGTTAGATCAAAGTCTGCTCAACTGCAGAGGAAGTAAATGCAGACACCAAATTTTATTTTCAATATAAAGAGGAAAACAGGGGAAAACACAAAAAAATGCACCAGGAGAGTGGCCGCTGCCTTCAAGGGCAAAACCTCTAGTGTTTTCCGAGATCTGCTCTGTATCGGCATAAATCCCATTATGGGAATGCATAAAGATCACAAAGAGGAACCCAAACATTCAAATCAGTACTAAAAAACTGAGAATATTTCAAAACGGGAATCTAGTTAGCCCTACCATTAGTGAAAGGTTCTCTGAGAATTCTGCGTAAAGATTCAACTCCTTTTGTTCATATGGAGAGGAAAGCAAGGTTACCAAATTAAATCATTCCCAGTGTGTGCCTTTGAATGGGCCAAATGAGTGGAAAACATTTTCTACCAAACAAATGTGACTTTATCCAAAGTATAATCCATTATGGGCAGAATGGAATTATATAAACCTTTTAAAGCTATTCTTTCTGTCTAGTGGAAATTTCAGTTATGAGTACTATTGTGCCAAGGACAGACCAGTCTTTTCCAGACACTTACCCTCTGACAGCATGAATAAGTCTCAGTGATGGATAGGCAGTTCGCACTTTCAATTTATTCTTAAGGATTAATGCATTAACCCACTCCACATGCTTCTCTCCGCCTTTGACCATGAAAGCAGGGATCCAAAGGACACTGTCATTCAGCATGGATAGTCTATGCACAAATTTTTCTCTGTCACTCTCATTCCGAAAGCCTCCAAATGCTCTTTGTACAACTGATGGGTTCATGGTAATAAAATCTGATTTAGTTCCCACATCGGCAGCAAACTCCACCACGGGAGCTAGATTGCACCTGAAGAGGAAGAGATTAATGGAAAAAATAAAAATAAATATGAAACATTAACTGAGATCAAAGGGTGTGCATGAAACAAAGGCTGAAAATGAACATGTGAGGAGGTATTACAGTTGGGGAGCAAGAATACCAGGGCATTGCCATGGTTTAACATAGGTTCATACTGAGAACAGACACTCTGAACAATCTAAAAAATATTGGGTGTGATCCAGAAGCATCTCCAATCCCTTTGAGGACCTAGCCACGTAACAGTGCACTTGGCACAGCACCAACAAAATGGGCCACTGATTTTAAGTTCATTACTTGGAAGCAGCACATAAATAGAGGTGTCTGAAAACGGTGTTATGAGCCCATTGTGTTCAATAAGATTTAGACTGTAATTGCATCTTCACCAGAAACAAACACCTATACACATCAATGAATGGAACTAACTTCCAAATGACAAGTTTATTATCAAAGTGGAAGATAGTACACAGGAGAGGTGTTGCAAGCATTCTACCAGGGGGCTTGAAATACTGAACTTCCCTACTCAAAACGTTTGCGAGGGGTTGATCACTACAAAGGTCCAACGCTTTGTGGGCATGTTTTGGCCTTTGGGAAGGAGCCACTACTGGTTTGGCAGACATCTGCTTGGAACATGCACAAAAGCTCAACATGATTTCAGAATGCTCATGAAATCAAGAATGCTCATGCAACCTATTATATGGTGCTTGTGATATTAACATAGTGTTCATTACATAACCCACCCACCCACACACAATTTCTATCAGGATGCAAATGCAAATAGGCTGTCATGGAAATCATCAAAGGTACTGTCCTATGAATAGCATTTCAAATCATAATGCAGCACTGCTTACATAATTATGTGGGGAAAATATAGACCCCTCCATCTGCTATCATTTTTATTCAGCTTTGTGCACTAGCTGTGCTCAGAGCTCCAAATGTGAAAGAACTCCCCATTACCTTCTACAAAGAGAGAAGCACCAACCATTTGTTAATGTCTTCTTACATGAAGATTTGCTTTCTCATACAAGCATAAAATACTCTCTGGGTGTGCATGCACACATTCACTAAGAGGCCCACCAACAGTGCTTTTTAAAGTGAAACTCACTCATGTTCTTCTAATCTTGGGCATCTGGTAATATATTATTCTTCAAATGGGCATTTAGGGTTTTTATTAGCTTTCAGCACCAGCCTGGCCACAGACACTATCTTGATGTTCCACTGTGCTTCTGTTGCTTTTATTGTTGCAGGTTTTTCAAAAAAATAAATGTTTTACAGTCCAAGAACAAGAAAGGTGCTGGCCAAACCAGACCTCTTTAAAAGGAGGAATTGTGGTACCCTCCTAAGCTCTACAATTGCTATTACTCCCATATCCACTTTTGAGTACTGTGCCCAACAAATCCCTACTGTTTTCAGAAGATGATAATATGACTTGTGCAGCACTCTCCTCTTTTTTTGCTCACTATGAGGTAGCTGCTACCTAATGGAGACTGCACTCCACATCTCTAGGAACAGCTAGGAAGTCAATTGCACAGTTCAGATAGAAGATACAAACCTGACATTTAAAAATAGGTCTCTCTGTAGCAAAAGCAGACTGATGGGACCTTGAAGTTGCTTCTACACTGAAAGCCCGTATGATGTACAAAATGGTTTTGCAGGTTTGAACAGGGGAAATCCAGTTCAAATCCCCACTCAGTCACCAAGTTCATTGGAAGGCCTTGTTCAAAATCGATTCTGCACACCAATTCAGTAGTCACTGAGTTCAAATGTGCTCATGCATGCACGAGTGTGGGCAATGTTCCACCCAATGGAAACGCTGCCTTTTCAGTGTTCCCAATTATACGCCCATAACGCATATAGTTTCACTGCAGATATGCCTGCAAGTGAATACAGAGGGGGCAGAACCTCTGAGTGTACACACATTCACTGTACACATAGGAGTACAGGCAGGTACCACGTGAACAGGGCTCTCATTTCTTTATGTAGAAAACAACTGCAGATATAAAACTTTCTAATGTTCTGACTAACACAGATGATAGTTACAGACGAGTATGTCTTACAGCACAATCCTCCTTCATGAGAGCCAGGATGGTGTAGTGATTTGGAACTTGGAAGATCCAGGTTCAAATCCCCACTCAGCCATGAAGCTTCCTGGGTGACATTGGACCAGTCACTATCTCTCAGCCTCACCTACCTCACAGGGCTGTTGTAAGGACAAAAGGAGGGGAGAAACCATGTATACCACTTCCATGGAGGAAAAATGGCATAAAAATGCGGAAGAAATAGATGTTTATTCAGAAGTAAATCCCACTGCATTCAATGGCCTTACTCCCAGGCAAGTGTGTATAAGACTGCAGCCTTTTGGCACAATCCTATCCACTTTCTCTACCAGTGGATAACATGCTCTGCCAACGCTAGCTGTCATAAACATGCTAAAAGCACACTGTGACCACTCAACCTCCATGCCCACCAGTGGAAAGGCCGAAGCCTTCCCACACGCACCAGCATAGCACCAGATGCCCACTGGAGTAGGTAAGTCCAGAGTTGAGCAGCAGGGGCTGGAGGGAGGGGCGTGGAAGGAGTGGGGGAGGATGGTGATGGCTGCAGGGATAGTTAGATTGGGCTGCACGAGCACGGGCTGCATCCTAACTCCCCTCCCGGGCCTGACCTGCTGACATGGACCAGTGTTGTGCCAGTGATATTGCTGGCACGAGTCCAAGCTGACCCACAGTGGCTGGGCCTTTCCCCAGGGCAAGGGGGGTTTCCACCTGCTAAATTCCCCCATAGGATGCAGGAGAAGCCGTGCCAGCACTACTGCATCAGCACAGGGGCGTTTATGCTGGATTGGGCTACCCAATTGTAATCCTATGCACATTTTCCTGGAAGTAAGCCCTATTGAACAATGGGAGGGTAAGGAATGTATGCAATTGTGCTATTAATCTAGCAGCACTCATACAGAGTCCTTTCATGTCGCAGTCTGCACTGACTTCCAGTTGTGAAATCTTAAGGCTACAACAGCACAAGCCTCAAACAATGTAATATTATGGCACGTTTCTATGGTAAAGGAATTGCCAGTTGTGTAGTCTTTCCAGTGGAAGAAATGAATCACTTATATTTTTGTGGTTGCTCATATTTATAGTCCTGCACCTGCTTCCCCCAAACCAATACACAGTCTGGAGAATGAGAGTCATTTCAGATATGTGCTCCAATTAGCAGGTTCAGACAGTGGACTGGACCATGTCACAAATGGCTGAAAAATCTGCAGGCACATTTACAAGATAAAAATGCTTTAAGAAATCAAAAGAGCCATTAAGATCTAGCCCCCAGTCTGTCAGAGCTTTTGAGAACAATCTACTACCCTGTGGTTTTCACAGGCACATTCCCAAAGACAGGACTGCAAAGTACATGGGAAGAAAAACAATTTATACCCATAAACAACTGTTCACCCCCTCGGAAAGTCACATCTGCATCAGCGATGCCTCTACACCTCCTGTTCTCTTTGGAATGTTTACCAGGACCCAGAATAAGGAGATCCACTGGCAAGAGAGTGGAGTACCAAATGTGATGGGATTAGCAAATAACCAAACTCTCAACTCATCAAATATTTCACATTCCTTGTTGTTGGCAAAGCATACTTATGCATTCAGTCAGGGCTGAAGAAATATTTCAGATTCCTAGGTGCTGGCCTGCAAGTTGGAGGTTCACAGGTGCTATGATACCTGAGATGGTTTTCTGCCTTGTGTACATCTTGGCTTACTGCAATTCCTTCAGAAAACAAATGGACAGATGCATCATAATATAAAGATGAACAGTCATTAGATGTGCTTAGGTGGTATATCAATAGTACACTTCCTTTGTACTATGGTTTTTAGCATATCTTAAGGTTAACCTGCAAGACACAAAGGAAGCAGCAGGTACAAGTAGCTGAGGCTAATAAACGTAATGGGGATTCAAATTGTGAGATCACAATGTCCACACAGGGCTTGTACTTTCTTTATAAACTCAATACAAGCGGTGAAAAAAATCATTAATTGAGATTGCAACAGAAGAAAGATTTAAGGAATGAAGCAATCCAAGACTAATTAATGTCTCCCACAACTTTGAACCTTCAGGTATAAACCTGCTTGTGAACATATGCTTAAACTGTCCATTCTTCTCCGTAAAAGACATGAATTCGTACCCCAGCCATCTCTCACCTTAACAATGCAATCTTCTCCTCTCTAGTCTACTGTTTTCTCATCTCAGCCTGCTCATCTCCACCCAGCTTTCTCATTCCCCTTCCTAAATCTTTCCACTGGCTGACTGTCTGCTCCTGGAACCAGCAAAGACTTCTGGTTCTTCCCTTCAAAACCTGTGATAGCCTTTCCTCTCCACTCTCATACCCCAGTACACTAAGAACATAAGAAGAGCCCTGCTGGATCAAGCTAAAGGCTCATCTAATCCAGCTTCCTGTGTCTCACAGTGGCCCACCAGATGCTTCAGGGAGCACACAACACAGCAAGATACCTGCACCCTGTTGCCACTCCCTTGCACCTGGTATTCTCCGGTTGCCTACTTCTAAAACCAGCAGGTTGCAAATCCCCATCATGCTTGTAGCCTGTAAAGAACTTTTCTTCCAGAAGTCTGTCCAATCTCCCTTTAAAGGCATCTAAGCCAGATGCTATCACCACATCCTGTGACAAAGAGTTCCTCAGATCGATTACCCTCAGGGTAAAAAAAAATATATATATATATCTTTATATATATATCAAAAATATATATATATCTTGCCTGCCACCTTTGTTCCTTTAGTTCCACTACTCTTAGACATCCAAAGATTTCTTAAATGACTCCACCCGTCCTCCGACACCCCCTTCCCAAGCTGACATTACATTTTGTAATGAAAGCCGTGCAATCCATGTTACCCCCACTATGGTTGCTTTCTGTTGTGCAGTTGGGGGAAGGAGAGCTGGTGCAAACCCAGCTCAATTCACATTTTGCTTTTAGGTCTCTTGGCAGGACTGCCTATATATGCCTAACAACGGCTCTCTTGTCTACCCCTTCTTGTCTGGACCAGAACAGAGTGTTTTTCAGTTCTCTACCTATCTCACACTCTCACCTATGACAGTTTAGTACTGGATTCAGTACATGATGAGACTGGGTAACTAGGAAGGCATCTCGTGCATGCAACAGGAAGCACATGCTTTATACTAAAAACGGAAGGAGAGAGATTAGCATCTGAAGACTCAATGAAATGAATTTAGCTTACCGCAGAGTCCCACAAAAATGCAGTCTGAGAAACTGGATTGGTGAAGTTCTGCATTATGGCAGAAACAGCAATTCCGGAGCAAAGTCTGAAGCAAAGACTCCAGAGCAAAAACTTCAATCTGAAGTTTTACAGAAATTTCGGATTATATCACTTTCACAAAGACATTATAGTTATTCTAACAACTAATCAGAACCTCTGTTTTCTGCTGCAGTTTCTCAAAAATTCAAGCCCTGTTGCTATGTAAATAATGTCTCTCGCTTTCATTCAGGTTTTGCTAACAAGATGTATAAATATACAGCAGTTTTGACCAAAAATGGAAATTTTTCTTAACCCTATCAGTAGAAAACTGACAGACAGCATCTCTTACAAGTTCTGAAAGAGATAGTTCAACAAATTAAACTTTCTAGAGTACCAAAAAACTGCTGCAAAAAACAAATAGGATGAAATTATGAGCAGACTTTTCAGCTAATCCAACTTGTTCTATATCTGAGTTGTCTTGTTTACCAATTGTAAGGATCTTGTGTGCCAAACTGGATTCTGAAAACTGAGAAAACAAATTTTGTTCCCTCTGACAACCAAGCAAAAATGCATTTCCCACTGACAACCAAACAATAGCCAGCTTATGTGAAATTAGGGCCTTTCCACCATTCTCCAGCCTAAGCACTTGTGTTAATGTGCAAATCAGTTGCTAGAATCAATTAAAATCCAACAAAATTAGCACATTAATATTTTGAGGTTTGAATTCTGTCCCATGCAAGAATCCACACTTTTCCTAGCATAGACATGATGCTGCTCATTTAGTACAGAAACAAATTTTTGGTGCCTCAGAAAAGTGATGACTTCACAAAGTATGACTTCAAAATTTCTATTTACATGCCCCAGAGAGAGCATTGCTTGCTAAAACAGCAGCAGTGGCATCAGCAAGTTGAAACTGATGAATCCGCAAGAAACTGAGAGTTAAAAAACACACCAAAAAACCCAACTCTACATTCTCGGTTCCTAGTTGCACATATGTTGCTTAAACATAGCTCTCAGCTTGTTTCCTTTGCAGAAGGTGCATGTCTAGCCAGTAGGCAGTAAATGCATAAAAAAGAAGCAGAGGAATCTATGTAAATGTCAAGGGTAAAGACAGAACAGGGTAACTAATTTTACTCATGTATAAAAACTTCACTGTACAGTTATTCAGCCTCCTGGAAGTGAAAACCTCACCTACTCTGACATCTGGGCAAGATGAGATACCTGGCTGGAAAAAAAAAAAAGAAATATTTCCACTCCTATGGGAAGCAAACTGAACCCATTAAAAGTGGACTATCATTTGGAACTCTTGCCAGCATTCTAACCTGCAGAATATGTCTTTATAGGAGCCCATCTCATTCATAAGACCAACAGCTCGCTCATTTGTTTGTATTGGCCCCACGGAGTGACTTTTTTGGCATTTTGTACATAAAGAGTCTTTAGAGAATTGCCTGATCATCGTGCTTAGCAGTTTCAACAAGCTAGTTTTCCACAGGAATAACAGGTCACACACACACAAACAACATTACAGAAATTAATGAAATCCATCCATCTAGCACAGCACCTCAACTTCTGCTTCAGGAATAGCTCCACTAATATTTATTCAGGAGAGTCTCAGAGAATGTAGTTTACAGTTTAAAGTTAATCTCTCTTAAAGGCTTTCTTCTTGTTTATGCATATACAATCTTTGAAACTACATGCAGATTAGCTTTCTGTCTGAGATTGTCCAAATCAATTCATTATGCAAATAAAATCTTCATATATCCATGAGACCATCATCCCAAGATATGAACAACCATATGTAACCTAGATTGCAAACATGCAACCAGTGGCGTAGCTAAGGGGAAGCAGAGGGCATACATTGCTTCAGGTACCATACCTTGAGGAAGTGTCTTAAAGGCCTCCAAAAGATACTTAGGGAATAAACAGAGAAGCGCCTTTTGAAAGCCTCTAGGACACCTCCTCAAGGTGTGGCATTCAGGGCCTCAAAAGGTACCCAGAGCCCCCCAGGCCTCAGAACGCCTCCTGGAGGCCTCCAAAAGGCACTCCCAGTTTTTGCCAAAAACCTCCATGGATTTTAACTTTAACATGCCAACTTGGATTTTAGCATGCCAACTTTAGCTAATTTGATTAGCACACTGATGAAAGAATCATGTCTGGTATGCAAGGAATTGCAGTTTTTGGTTTTTTTTAAAAAAGGGCTTCCACTTGAACATTGTTGAACAGGTTGAACTATCACCTTGCCTGAAAAAGCTAAGCAGGATCAGCTCAAGTCTTGCCTTGGATGGTAACCGGAAGCTGCTGGCTAGAGATGAAGGAATGTGGAGGAGTCAGCTGGCAAGAAACTGATAACACAATGAGAACCAGCCTGAGACGTATTTTGCAGCTGCCTGTGGAAGCTTGGAAGAGATATGCAGCCAGGATGACGACTATGAAGGGAAACATCTCGAGAAATGGAGGGTTCTTGATAAACTCCATTTGGGGGGAAAAAAGGGTTTATGCTGAGCCTTCCTATGTAAACTGCCTTGAGTCTGCAAGTCTCAAGTTTACAAGTAAGGTGGCATATAAATAATGTAATAAATAAATAAGCACAGCAAGCTGCCTCATAGTGAATCAGACCAATGGTCTTTCTCTGTAGGGTTTCAGGCAGGGTTCTTTCCCAGCCCCACCAGGAGACTGCAGAAATTGAAACTGCACAGCAGATGCTCTATCATAGAGCTACAGCCCTTCCCCAACGTACAACATTTCGCTTTATTACTTTTTAGAAATGAAATAACCCCTGTGACCAATATTCATCATGTTGATGAATACAACACACAGGTTGGAATCTGGCTAGAATCACGAGGTCTGCATTGCTGAGGATGAAAGGGGACTACACGACAGGACATTCCATATCCAAGTGAAGTAATGCAAGAGTTAACTGCAAGTTATAGTAACAGGTGGTGATGCTAACAAAAGTTCCAATCCTCAAAAGTACTATATTGGTATAAGCCCACTGGAATCTATTTGCTTCTGAAACAGTCTAAGTGGAAGAACCAAGAGATCAACACCACATGTGTTCCTGAATCTTTCACTTACAGCATTATTCATTAGAAGAATGTTAGTTGTTGTTTTTTTTTTCCCCCTTATCTTTGGATGTGTTTTAGCTTTAAGGTCAAAACCTCTTATAAAAATTAGACACATTCTTAACAAAGATTGTGAAAATGTCGTTTTTACCATGTTGTAAAAGGAATGACCTATAAATGTGATGGCCAGCATTCTTGTAATTTGGAAAAAAGAAAAAAAAAACAACCTTGACCAATGCCCTTCCTTGATTAAGCAAAGAATAGTATGGTAATATTTGACATACACATTCGTGTGCCAGTAAACAACAGGGATCAGGATGCAATCCCTGTCGTCAAGTGGTGCTTGACGCTATCTGAACCCTCCCATGGAATATGTAGCGCTAAGTGGCCAGCAAACCTCCTCTGCTATTCTTCCATTTATGCGAAGTAAAGGAGCCCAGTATCTGCCAGCAGCCCTTAAACTGTTTGAAGCAATAGTGATGGCTCAATTATTGTATGGAGCACAGTTGGGACCTTTTCCAACGTTGCAGTAATGGAGCGTGTGCAGTCTAAGTTTTTTAGGGCTGCCTTTAGCTTATTCAGTACTGTCTCAAACACTTTTTTACGACTGGAATCAGGCCAGATAAGGGTAGAGACCCGTGTCTGGATAGCCATTTGTTCTTACTGGTTAAGATTATACTTATACCCATTAGGGCTTGCTTCCCTAATTCTCCAAGATGAGTATAAATCCAGGTGGATTAAAGGGCTGGAATGAAAACTGGCTTGTTTGGGATTTTCCATGCCATTTTTGTTTGACATGGGACTGGGTCAGGCGGGAGTTAAGATCAAGCTGCGGATCTTTGACATAGCGCGCCAGGAAGACCTTAATAATGTCAGAAAGTTCTGTATCAAGGAGGAGCTCAGATATGTAGCAGTTCCAGCTCCCTATCTTTTCCAGTTGGAAATTCCAAGCCACAGAAGGGAATTTACATTGGGGCAGTGTGATAGTTTGCCCTCAGCTGTAGTGGAAGGACACTTTCGGAAGGTCCCATTCCTAGAGCGATTGTGTCCTTGTGGGGCAAACCAACCAGAAACCAACAGTCATGTCTTGCTGGACTGCGTTTTCTATAAGGATATACGGTTATCCCTTATTTCCCCACTGTTAGAAGGGTTCACCAAATGCCCGGTTCAAGTTTATAGACACTCTCTTCTATCAGATGCAAATCCAGAGATCACACAGAGGGTGGCTAAATTTTTAGCCGCTGCAGTTAACATCAGGAGGAAGAGAGTGGATTGTGGTCTGCTAGGCTGTTCATAGAGGGACATTCATATCTTGGACAAGTTTTTATCTCAATATGGACTAGAAGACTCTTTTTATCAGTAGTTACTAGACTCATGGATTAGTCTAATGATAATCCATGGTAATTAAGACTAGCCTTAGTCTTATTTAGTCTTAGACTTATTTAGTTTTAGTATATTATATTATGTTGACAAGAGCCTATGTTAGGATGCCATAATGGGTTGTATGTACATTCAGTTGTATATTATGAATGTATTGACATTTTTATGCTGGTCGGTGACCGTAATAAAACTGAAATAAAAGAACCCTCCCATGCTTCGCTCCCGTCCCCTCTGGAAGGTTGTCTGAGCCTTCCAGAGGCAGTGCATGTCCAAGCACTGCTTCTGCAAGACTCAGACCAAGGGAAATTACACCTCTCGCACGACTTCCTGTTTCATGGAGGAAGCCTGAAATCGCATGAGAGGCACAATTTCCCTCAGTCTGAGCCTTGCAGAGGCAGAGCTCTGATGTGCACTGCCTCTGGGATGTTCAGGCAACTCTCTGGAGGCGAGGGAGCTGAGCTCCCCTCGCATTCGGAGGGTTGGGGTGTGCACCCCCAATGACCACGTGACCACACGTGGTCGTCGCATATGTGATCCCAGTTGGTAGGTCGCTAAGGGGCGCACATCTGTATTCCTATAAAGCAATGCATTGAAGTCTGAATGTACCAATCAGTTGCAACCCAGTCAAAGTTGGCACTTTTAAGAATCCAAGTTTATGCATGGTTAGAGTAGTTGTAGTGAACAAGGAACCCTTTCACTCAAATGGGAAATCCCCAGTTGCACAAAAAGGCATTGGTTTGTCTTAGGAAGTCCAAGGGGCTTTGCCATTATAACTTTGGTAGCCTGCATGTCTGCTGGTAAAGCTGAACCTGAGATGCAAATTGACAGTATCAATTTGACAAATGGCCCAGGTAGAACAATGGTCCAGGAGGAAAACACTGGCACTCTGCTAGATTTTGCTCACCCCTGGCCACTAGTCCAATTGATCCACCTGATAATGATGGAGGGAAGGTCCTGGAGCTAGAGCTAAACTTCTTGCTGTTGGGGTATCCAACAGGAAAGGTAAGATGTTGATCCCTTGAACCACAAACAAGGGAGAGCTGGATTGAGATGTTCCAGCACTTGGAGAAATACATGCACATTGCTGTCATGCACTCCACACCCTGGAGGTGAACAAAGGAATTGCAAATAAGTACTGAACAGCTCAATCCTTTGTTTGATATATGACAGCAGAACTTGTGTTCCACTATTGTACAAGGTAGAAATTCCACCATAAATGGCGCAACACTGCTGAGCACAAGGGAGCCAACAGTGGAAGCAGCTGGCCACACACAACAATTGCCCACCCTGGTCCAAGAAGAGGTAAAGCAGTGGAGGGAACGGATTGTGGGCAGTGAGGGGAAGATTTGGAATGGCAGAAGTAGGCTAGAGGGGGGAATTTCAGCAGAGGTGCACCCAAGATACTATCACCAATTTTCCAAACCGTCCCACTCCCTTCCTCTCCTTGGACGTATGCCAGCTTCATAGTTGGCATGGGTCCAAGAAGAACCACAGATGATCAGGCAGCCTACCGAGTGGTCAATAAAAACAGGTTTTACTTACTCACTTGCTATCTTATCGCCCGCCCCCCACCATAGCATGCAGCACACGTTCCATTGGTGAAGCCGATTGCTATGGAGCGGGGGGGGGGGGTATAAGACTGGGCTGTACATCTAGCTACTGAAAAAAATCTAGGTAGCCTGCATTCAGATTTTACTTCATTTGGATTTTACTGTAACGTCAAGACCTGTTTGAACCGCCTGCTTTCAAAAACTACAACTTTGCCCAATTTCTGTTTCGACATTATTTTATTTTTATACTTCTTGTTGTCTCTGCCAAACCACACCAGAGAGCTGATGCACCACACTCTCTTATTGTTAATACTGTCCCTGTATACATCATATATAGGTACTGAGGGGCAGAGTTTGCCCTATTCAGTTCAGTGCTTAGAGTCTTCTGTGACAACTGAGATTCATGCTTAGGAACCGTGGACTCACTTCAGATGGGAGGAAGGACATAAACAGGTGCTCTTTCTTAGTTTTCCCTTCATGGTGGAATTAATTACCCTTTCTGGGACTCTCAGTGTCGGGATGCTGTATCTGTCAGTCATTCCAAAAGGTACCCAAAGGTGTGTGCAAAGATCAGGTGTGTGAGCTGTGTGCCTTATTTCTTCTCCAGTCCCGCACAGTGGGCTGTGGTGGTCTCACCAGAATACCACACTACCACTAAGCTTAAATGATGAGAGCTCATGTCGTTAACATTTTTTCGATTAACCCCCCCCCCCCCCAAAAAAAAAACATGCCTTCTTCGTGGGCAATCTTTATATCTTTTGCATGCCTTTGAGAGACAACGGGGTGCGCTTGCACACAAGAAGTGCTGGGAACACATCTCTACTGCTGAGGCAATCTGGCCAGTGCTCCCTCACCACAGTCCGGTCATGCTTAGTTGACGATTCGGACAGAATGTGACGCTGATGTGCCCGCCTGAACGCACAGTCCACTGAAAGTAATGTGTGCATGACATTCAGATTTGCATTAGAATGCAGGTGTCATTTAAATGTATTGCATTCTTTTCACTGCAATGCACAACCACATCCATATTCTACCTTACTGCTCATGTGTTACTTTATACAGTTATGGATGGATCAATTTTTTGTTGAAAGGTGTTTCATAAACAGCTGCAATAGCAATAATAGAAAAGTCTGGCAAAGCAACACTGATATGTACTGAAACCACCACTGCAGCACAGTAAGCAAGACAGTACAACAACCAAGTTTCCTAGGCTATCAGCAGGCATTTCCTCTTTCCTCCATTCATACTGCAGATGGAACAAGTGGGTCTAATTTACCTGTAGTGATGTCATCAAGCAGCTAAATTTGACTGGCATTATGTGATAATGTACACTAAGCGTACCTGATTGGCTGGCAGCACAACGAGAAAGACTTTTCAATTAAAAAAAAAAAAACCAGTGTTGAAGGTTGCAAACCAGGTTGCAAACAGTGAATCAACGGCTGAAAATGGGTGTGAATAACATACTACAAGGGGGGAGGGTTTGCAGATCATTCTGAAATGACAACTTTCTTGCTGAAAAGAGGTGCAGCATCTGTTTACGATGATTTTAATTGTACTTATTCCTGCTAACTCCTGAGTAAATATGCAAGGGATTGAAGCGTAATCCTAGGCATGCCTGCCAAAATGAAATCTCACTGGATGCAATGGGACTAACTCTCTACAAACACGATTAGGACTGAAAATTTGATCCACTAATATCAGTGGGAGAGTTGTACACAAGAAATAAATGAGACTTGAAAGTGCTTTACTTTGGCAGGATCATGTCCGCTCTATTCTTTTTATAGGCTTAACAATAGTGAGCTGCAACTTATGAAGCACAATGGGCAATTAACATATTCCACTAAAGTCAATGGCAAGGCTCTGATTGATTTTAATGGTTCTGGATGGCACCCAAAGCCCTCTATTTCCAACTAAAACTTGTTATACATTCATACGACAGCCTGTTAAACAGTGCCACAACTCCTTTTAATTTCCTGCTGACCTTTGACAATGCACAACGTTGTGTTTTGGACAAGCAAACTAATTATTAAAAATAAAATATGTGACTACATTTGCACATGCAGTCAGAATACAATTTTCAGTGCAGCACGCAAGGGTTCAGATAGATGACTTCCAATTCCCTTAATGGAAGCTCTCTGGCTAATCCCCAATGCATTTCATGTAAATTTTACCCCATACAGTGCAAATATAATATGGGAAGGTGGTAATTTCCTGCTCTGGTTACTTGCAGGGAAGACAAAATGAAAACATTCCCCTTTTTGTAGCTCCAGCTCTGTAAGGAACCATGTGTTTCTGCATGTGTGTTTTTTGGCCTGTGTAAAAAGGAACAAGACCTTATGAAAATATTACAAATCTCTCCACAGCCTCCAACAGTGTACATTCTCATTTACAATACATAAATGGCCCTCCTCATTCTGCATTGAAGTATATTTAACTTCAGGCAGCACACAGACAAAGATATCACTCAGAAATGCCAAATGACTGTTCCAAGTTAAAGCATTTGTGGTTCATTATTGCTAAAGTTAACAATCTGTCATGCAAAAAATGACTGCTCACCTTATAACAAACTCGTGGCTGTCAATCTCTCTCCCACACCCACTATCCAGGAGGATGCCAGAATTGCCGACAACGGCACATGTCTTAAATCGACGGTTCTTCATCGGAGAAACTTCAGGAAGAAGACTGTGCAAATCCTGAGAAATGTTCAGCGTACGGCGTCTGTCTAGCACATAGTGGATTACATCTCCTGGCTTGAAGCTGCTTTTGACAACTGAGACATCTCTTTCTGCATCCAAGAACCGAAGAATGTTCTTCCTGAATTCCAAACAAGAAGCAAACTTAAAGTACCCCTGTAAGACATATTCCAGAAGAGTAGGCTGTTGCTTGCAGCATAAACTTTCATATACACTTCAAGGCAGTTCAGAGCTGCGCAGATGATAGTTAGGAGTTAAGTACCCCCAAGTCCCAGAGTTTCTGAGCTATCTCTTCCTCACTTACCCTCATATATAGCATCACTGGGCTGAAGCAACCCATAGTTTGCTATTTCACCCAAACCAGCAAAATGTGGTTTGTACTTGTACCTCAAACCAGGATTGGAGAACAATATCAAACCCTGGTTTCCAATCTCTATTTGCATAGCAAGCTTGATTATTTGAACAAAGGAGCAAACTATGATTTTACTTCAAACCAGAAGGAAAGCAAAGAATGGCTGTCCTTAGGAGAGGGGGGGATAAAGAATTATTTATTATTATTACCACCACCATATTCCTATCCCGCCTTTCTCCCCGAGCTCAAGGCTTTAACTGCTCATCCACATAGAACAAAACCATAATTTGGCACTCTGTGTGAATTACCCCTTCATTAGCTTGCAACATGAATGCAAACAAGAGGGTTTTGTCTTATGATAAATGCATAGTTCAAGAAACCAGTTAGTATTCAGGATTGCTACAGCATCTTAAAAATTAAAAATAAAATAGAAAATGAATCATGTATGCATTTGATAAAACTTTGATGAGACTGCATTGCTAAAAACTAAACGCTACAGCTTACTCTTAAAAGTCAAAAGCTCTGCCTCTGCTTATCCATTTTTATTGATTTGTTTTCATGAACACAGCAGCCAATAGTTCTAAAGCAAGAATCAGATCCATTCATGTCATTTTGGCAATAAATGTCACCCATGGAGCTTTGGATCAAAGTCAACACATTTGCTCCATTTCACATCAGACACAATAAAGGTCTCACAGAGGCATAGCCTTCCATTGGGTTTCAACAGGCCTGTAGTACACAATGAGCTAAATTATGGATTTTTATGCAGTCCTGGTTTTATTAAAACCCATTTCTGCCCAGCCCACAGATGTACGCTTTTGATTTCTGCTGCACATATGCAACGTTGGGCAGAAGTGGCTTAACTAATTGTTCAATATATACCCTAAAACTGACAACACTTAGGAGGAAACAGCATCTGTAATTGTGTTTATTTCCCCCCCTTGCATTTAAAATACATACAGTATGTAAGTCTACACGAGCACAAAGCACTAAGCATATGAGTAAGTACATCAGGGAGGGGAGATCACTCATGGCAGAACAGGTTTTCCATGCAGAAGGTCCAAGGTTCGACGCCAAGCAAAAGTGGGAAAGACTCATCTCTGAAAGCAAAGGGTTTCTGGAGCATCTGTGCAGACAATACTGAGCTTGATGGACCAAGGGTTTGATTCAGTACAAGGCAGTTTCATGTGTATTGCTAAGAGTCTATAAATGCATGGGCCAGCAGCAATCATTTGAGACACTGTCCTTAGCCCAATATCACAGAAAGATGTGAGTTTGTCTCACATGCACATACTACCCTCGTCAGGTATGGTCTGCTCACTTAATAAATGTTCCATTAAGTGCAATGATTAAGGAACATCTCTACCTTAAATATCTTTTGTTTGGTATGGTCCTTTCTAGGACACCCCACTTTTTAGGCATCTTTAAGCAAATGCACCATCGGCTGATCCTAGATCTGCAAGTAACACATGGGAAGTCCAATTCACGTGGGATTATATTATATTGACAGTCTTGTGATTCATCAGCATAAGCACTGCTCTGAAAGCACAAAAGCCGTGCTGCTGTCCTGCACTTTGGAGTCGCAGGCCCAAATGGCTAGGACTTCTCATGTGCACCATTGACTCGCAGACACCCCAGCAGGTCAGGTATGGTAGAGGTGTTTGTGGGGGCAGGAGGGAGAGAATCGCAGCAGGAGCAGGGCACACGAAGATTCTATCCCCTTCTCCTAACCCAACACACTCCCAAGAGTCCACAGATTTACACCAGGTAAATAGTTGGCGTAGGTCCAAGGAGACCCACTGAAGGACTGACAGCTTACGGGGAGCTAAATAAAAAGGATTTTTACTTACCTCTCCCAGGCAGTCTTGTTCCCACCCACCCCCACCATAGCATGCAGGAAGCACTCAGCTGGCAGTGCTGTACACTATTGGTTGGCATGGGATAGGATTGGTCCATAAGCTTTATTCCAAGGGCTCTGACTGGGTAAGAGGTCCACAGGAAAATTCCTTCCTCAAGAATGCCCTTACAGAAGGAGGAGCTTTTCTCAAGAAGTGGATCATAAAGGCCCTTATTCCAAGAAGTTATGACTGTACCAACTTCTTACCTGGGAATTAAATTTTAGGGCCAGCACACACATGTGCAGTAACATCATGTAGGCACAGCTAGACATCCATGTTCAATGCTTCAAGCTACATGTTAGTTGCTGAAATTTCTAACTGGTTTCAAAATAAAGAATATGAAGAAGTTCTCTTGAAAACTGGAAAGTGAGACAGAATTATTTTTTTAAGTCTTGCCCCACATCTTAAACTTCACTAAAATGCGAGTGGCTGCTAGAACTTTCATGTAGTTGCGAAGCCGTGTCAAAATGAAGAACATCTGATGATTGAGCATGCAGTGAGGGCCAGAGTAATGAAGCAGAATGAGAAATATTAAAACCTGAAATGCCTAGAGCTCCTGGCAAATGATATGAGGCAAGACAAAAGGTTTCCATTTCCTATCTTTTCTTTTCGGAAACATAAAGCCTATATTTCATTCCTAATGTCGTCTTGTACACAAATGGGCTTAAAAGCCTTTCAGGTTCAATATACCTAGAGAGGGAAATTGAAAGAATTTGGGGGGAGAGATGTATTAAAAGGAGGAAAAGAAGCAACTGATCTAACTATATTAAAGACCTGAGGATTTATGCTGGATTGCCAACTTTTTACTCCTTGGGGGTTCCAGTGATTCTTCTGTAACTACAACCATACTGAATATGCCTCTCATTCACAGCTACTAAGAGCAGAGAAGAGTTTTTTATCTAGTGTTGTGGCATTGTGGAGGATGAAGAGGGGAAGATTATTCGGGTGTGATGCCTTCACAGAATCAAAGCTAAGTTTCAAAAGAAGTCCTAGCACTACCATCTATCCATCAAAGTGTAAACACACACGGTATTGTCCTTTTGAGTCTGCAAATGTATTATGACTCCCCAAGAAACTCACAGGAACTGTTAGTTTTTTAATGTTTTCACTTTGAGAGCTACTACAGCACTGCAGTTAGGAGATGGGAAGTCTCCACTGAGGTGACAGCCATGCACAGGAATGGACAAGTGGCCCCACAGATGGGTCTTCACTTCACACCCTTCTTCCCCAAGCTTTGCCTCTTCTGAAGGGCCAGGCAGCTACACTGTCACACCTGGCCCACCACTGCACCACCACCTCCCCAGCCATCTCCAATTTCAGCAGGATCAGGCCAGGTGGGGCCGTGCCATGTAGTCACCATGGCTGTGAAGCCATATACCACCTACCATACTGTAAAGGACCAGTATGGTACTAACACTACAGATGGAAAAGCACTGCCCTGGAGGATGTGTCCCAAGGTAAAAACTTATCAGAAAGAACTTTAAAGAAAAACTTGTGAAATTACATATTTTGCTCTGTTGGACATGTTGCACTCCGCTGCCCCTGACACTTACTCATCAACACAATCCCCCATGCACACATGTTGAATCACCCTCCTGCACTGCACTGATTGGCAGGAGGGACTGTCTTCTGGCCCTAACAAGAACAGAAAATGGGAAATAACTGTGACACACTCACAGTTTTCCAAAAACCAGTTGGCAGCTTTTGCAAGAGTCAATCTTACACTTCAAATCAAATCACAAGTATTGTATAACGTGGCTGCACCCATCTAGCATTTTGAGACCCATTCTGCTAAAATGATGTCCTGAAATGCTAGAATTCAACCAGGCTGACATATGTCTGACTGGAGCACATTTACTAAATTGCAACCAGAAGACCAAAAAAAGAAGTGTTTTAAATTTCTGTCAGGGAAATGAATTAAAGACCAGTAATATCAGTTGGCATCCTTCTCGGAAGACTATAGTATTGCACTCTGAATAGTGGTTCCGGAACAGCATCCTCTCCAGTGCGCGAAGCCTGGGTAAGGTAGATATGGAGGATAGACTATTACCCATGCAGCAAATCCCCCCTCTCCATGTCGCTGAAATGGTCCAATGGAAAGGCAGAAGCCAGTACAGTTGGTTCCAGCGGTGTCTCAGGAGTTGCCAGAACGTGACTGTAACCAGAACATACCAGTAACATACAGATGTACAAACCACCTTAAAAGCCTGAATCTCTGGGTTGCCGATCAGAGATCATACCGAAGGCATCATCATCAGCCTGATAATGTCTTCTTAGCAGAAAGGGACTACTGGCCAGCCCCAGATACAAGAAACTTAGGCACAAGTCATATTTTGATTCTCTGCCTAAGCACTGCAATGATGTAGCTGATCTTGTTTGCAGGCACAAAACCCAAGTTAAAATTTGGTCTCAAGTAAGCGTTAGTTTCTTCAGACCAAGATACTGTAAACTAAGATTGTCTCTAAGTCCAATGGTGCACAGGCATCGCAGTGCACAAAATACAATTTTCCTCCAATACACAAATGAACAAAAATCATGCTAGAAATAGCCTTGTGTCATTGAACTGGACCTTCCATTTTGTTCTAGCCTGCACTGAGACTATTGCTAGAAAAATGTGTGCCCATTTCCTTCTTGTTTTCAGCATTCACACTAAGCAAATGCAACTTTTTTACAACCAACAGTAATGCTTTTGATTAGGTGAACGATACACAATTGAATCAGATTGAACTATTGTTATTATTGCCTACAGATCAGTAATTAAGTACAAATCCCTAACACTGTCAAGAAGACAAATGGCCCCAACAACTGCTTCGCAAACTAAGGTTTTAGGAAAATTCTCATATTCTGTGCATGAAGTTAATTTATTGTGAAGAATGAAAACAGAAGATTTATGTGTAGATTCTCCTCGGAGTTATTGATTACCAAAAGACAAATGGCTATTTTTATAACTAGCTCCACGTTGTTTTATTTATCCTATGAGGCATCTTTGTAAACAAAGCCTTCACTTTCTAAACACTTCATTGATCATTTTTCCAACAAGTAAAATCACTTTCTCGGAACAGAATAAATCACGAACGATAAATATGCAACCCCTTTGTTACCTGGGGCCTTTCCAGACAGGGTATTTAACCCAGGACTGTCATACTCTGTTCACAGACTCCTTTCTGGGAGAGAGGGGAAATGAGGGGCCCACACAACACCCTCATCCACCCATTAATTGTCCACCTGTGGTGAAATAATTGCTTTCATTAATGACAAACACCCATTAAGATTGTGAACTGTGGTACAGTAGCACAATGACAAGACTCTTCCATCTTTTTTTTGAGAAGCATGTGCCCAGATACAACAAAGGGCAACAGGATGGTTAAATGGGGGGTGGGACAGTCTACTATCTCCACCATCTGGAAGGAACATTGAAGTTCCACCTTGCAGGTGAAAAACAATAACTGGCTGGCATGACAAGGAGATGGTCTGCAAGTTCCTGGAATGTAAAAGATTCAGAAGTGATTAGTCTTAGTATGTTTCTGAGAACGGCACACAAAAGTAATGCCCTCCATATTTCAATGAAATCACTGCACAGTGCTGTTTAATGCATATGGAAAGCGTAACCCCATTCATGGTAGTGACCAAGGATCTGATCCTACTGCCCTCTTCAACAAAGA
Organism: Tiliqua scincoides; assembly: GCF_035046505.1. NCBI lineage: Eukaryota > Metazoa > Chordata > Lepidosauria > Squamata > Scincidae > Tiliqua > Tiliqua scincoides. The sequence continues at coordinate 44,014,819 of NC_089822.1, forward strand.
TCAGTGCATGGTCCTTAACTCTCAAATGGCATCCAATATGGGGAGCTGCATCACAGCAGCTATATATAGTCTGTCACCTCTTCTCAATTATCCCATGGCACAGCAGTGCCAGAGAAGATGAAATTATTATTATTAACAGTATTTATATACCATTTTTCAACAAAATCATCACAAAGCAGTTCACAAATAAGTCATATTTGCTTTCACTTAATTACAAAAAACACTTGGACAGCCCAATCCAATGTGAGAAAGAACGAATGGTAACAGCAAGGATTCGATGTTGGCTGCAAATATAGGCGTATAAACTTGCATTACACAACTCTGTTTCTTTGTAACAGGCAGACGTCTGGGCTACAAACGTCTTCTAGCAGCCTCAGTTGGCTTGAAAATTAGTAAACTGATTTCAGAACTATATAATTCAGATGAAGAAATGCTTCAAATTGTCTTCATATTCTGAGCACAGACCACCTTTGCTGTGCAGAACAGAGAGAAGAGAAGAAAGGAAGAGCTAAAGAAGCTATAAATCCAGGGATGTGCAGTTAGAAGGACTGAGAACTGAGATTATGGTTTGGCAGGAATGGTGAGGCTTTGAATGAGAGATGAAATGGTAGACTAATTGGCAGTCAATTCAAAAAACCCAAATAAATTATTTCTCCATACAACATGTAAGGAATTAAGAGAATTCACTGCCTCAAGATGTGGGGTTGGCCAGTAGCTTGAAAAGCTTGAAAAGGGGAATAGATACATTCATAGAACATGCTGCTATCAAGGACTATTAGCCACGATGGCTAAACGGAATTCCTGAGATTGGAGGCTGCATGTCTCTTAATGCCAATGGCTAGGGATGAACAAACAGTGAGGAAAGGATTGCTGCCTTTATGCCATGACTGTGGATTTCTGGTTGGCCTCTGTGTGAAACAGGAGGCTCATTTGGTGAATCTTTGGTGTGACCCAGCACCCCATATGGGTGCTAGTAGAAGAACAATTTTTAACCAGTGTGCCATGGCACACTGGAGTGCTACAAATGGACAGCAGGTATGCCACAGGAGTTTGGGGGAGGGTTATTTATTAGTAGGGCAACTTGGGGTGTGATACACCTTATCAACTGCAAAAAATAAAAATAAAAGTGGTGCACCTTGATAATTTTAGCAACTTGTCAGTGTGCCATGAAATGAAAAAGGTTGAATATCACTGTACTATATGAAACTCTTAGCTTAAGTATCTGCATGAGAGAATGAGTGTTGATTAAGAAAACTGGATAAATGGACAGTATTGGATACTTGAAGGGTTATTCTGAATGCCTGCCTGTTCTTGCCTAACTTTTTGCTCAGCTGTGCATGGGCAGACTATGGAAGTAACATTTTTCCCTAGAAGACAGGATACCTATTTGTGGTGCTGAGAACAGCAGGGCGTGCCCCTGCCTAAACTGCTGCTGGCCTCGGTTCCACCATCCAAAGGATATGAGCGGTCTGGGGTTCTAAGTTGTGTCCATGGATTGTGTCTATGCTACCTGCAAGGGCTCAATCTGCACCTTTAACACCCCCTTCCTTGGCCACTGAAAAAAACTGATGAGATGACATGCATTTGAGATGAGGTCCAAGACAGAGAGTGGTACTTAAAGCTTGATATGAGACCTAGGCTCCTCTTCTTAAAATGTCTATTTTGTTCTTATAGAAAAAAACAGACATCTCCTCTGCAAGACACTTCACTGTCATAGCCGTTGTGGTTTTACATTTGCAGAAAGCAAACTCCGACTCAGGAAACAGAAGCCTAACTACTTTAGTTTCAAGAAAAGCTATTTCCTGATCTTTCTTTTAACTGGGCAAGTGCAACAGTATTATTTTCTTCAAAAAAATCAATTGAGTGAACTGAAATGCAAGTCATCAGAAGCACCTTGGGCTATTTTCTCTTTAGGTGATGAAGCACTAGGATCATTCAAGGGCTAAGCCTTCCAAAAGCTTTTATGCCAGAGGCCTCCTGCAGATTCCTTTTAATGCAACTTTGCACATGCTAATTAGCTCTATGCTGTTGATACTGTCTCCTTTTCAACTTTATTATCCAGGACAGTAAAATATTGGGACCAGCCCAGCTGAATTTACTATATGCCATGATACATATAGCCCCACTCTCTGCAATCACACTTTACTATAAGAAAAGATTTGGATTTAACCCTTCACAAGGAAGGAATGATCAACAAAAGAAAGAACCTTATATATGTGTCTCCATACAACATACAACAAAAGAAATGAAATTATCAATCTGGACTGATACAGATTTTGGCCAAGAAAAAAGACTGAGGTGATCACATTTGATCTAGACTTTTAAAAGCCTCTGATCTATTTCTCTATGAGCTGTTCATGAGGAATAATTTGCTACAGCTTTTGTAAAAGTATAGCATGCTCTTTTCCTTCTTGGAACTAACCAATGATGGAGTGGAATGTACTGTATATCCCAGCCTAAAAAGACCTCAGCATGATGGATCACCATACACACAAATTATGCTAAGTGTCTGGATCATCTTGTGGTGAAGAAATCCCTTGTTCTTTTCTGGAATTATACAGTCAGGGACCAGGTCCCACAATAATTGGAAGTAATCAGCTGCTGCATTGCAATGCGAGATCATTCATTGAGAAGTATGGAGTTGCCTGGTCTAGTCTATATGTGGACAATTAGTACCCACAGTACAGGCTGGACCCTAAGAAGGCATCAAGGCTCTCATTACATTCAGACCTGTTTCACAACTGCAGCAGTCATCACACACTATCTCCCTCTGAATTGAAAGCAGAGTTTAACTGAACAAGGGGTGCATCTTCCTGGTGATTACAAAAGCAGTAACATGTTCATTAAATCTAAGGCACCTTTGCCTGTCACTGCCCATCTGCACAGTAGTAGCTCGAGGACAAGCATGGAATGTGTGACTTCCATGGCAAGAGACATGCGTTCAAAACAGGGAGAACAGGTTCTGTCAATGTCCTGCAAACTGACAATTGCCACACAAGATTAGTCCAAAGGCCCATGTAGCCCAACCCTCTATCTCCAATAGCAGCTCCTAAGCTGCCTTGGAAGCTTCCAAGCAAGGAATGTAACCAACAGCCATCTTGTTTATCTGCAGAATTTAGTACTCAGGTTCCACTACTATCCCAGAGTCACAACTAAAATAAACCTACATAGTCCTAAGGCCCCATATGTTTAAAAGAATAACATATTTCCATAGTTTTTTTGGTGTGTGTAATCAGGTTGGAAATACTAAATATACACAAACAAATCTGCTTTAAGAAGAACATTCATTGTTATGTCGTCTCTTCCTATTAATCAGATAAGCTTATCGAACAAGCTATAGCCTGCCTTTCTTCCAAGGAACGCACAGTGGAGTGCACACAGGGGACACCCATCTCTATTTTTTACCTTCGCAACAGGTAAATTAAGTTGGAGACAGTGACCAGCCCAAGGTCAACCATTCATACCAAAATTCTGTCTTCAACATGGTAAATGATAAATCAACAGTTGTGAATCAAGACAGGGTTGCCAGATACCCAAAATGACAAACTGGCAAGAATATGTGTCACACTGTGAGGATTTTGCTAGGCACTCCGCAGATAAAATCGCTTACATCCCTCACAACTTGTGCTTCAGATTGACAGTATCTGTTGATGTTCCCTCAGCATCTGTTAGTTCTATTCTATTGTTTGGGATTCAGCACTTTGGCCATTGATATATGGGGGTTCATATGGTCCCCCAAGCTATTTAAGATCTACATGAAACCACTGAGAGAGATCATCCAGGTATTTGGAGTGGGGTGCCATCAAGATGCTAATGACACTTGTCTCTACCTCTCCTTTCCACTAAACACTGAGGGGTTCTCAAGGTCATGAAGCACTTCTTGGAAGCAGTTGGGACCTGGATGGGCACTAATAAACTGACATTAAATCTTGACAAAATAGAGTTTCTCCTGCTCTGGAAATTCATGGTGCAAGTGATAGGCTATTCACCTGTTCTGAATGGGGTGCACTCACCTTGCAAGAACAGGTGTACAGCTTGGGAGTCCTCATGGACCCACAGCTGCTCCTAGACCACCAAGTGGCAGCTGTGGCCAGGGGGCTTTTGCCCAACTTTGGCTGGTATACCAGATGCAGCTGTACCCGAGTCAACTGGACTTGACCATGGTTATCTGTGCTTTGGTGGTATCTTGGTGAGATTACAGTAACGCACTCTACATGAGGCTACTCCTGAAAACTGCCCCAAAACTGCAATTAGTGTAGAATGCGGCGGCTCAGGTAGTCACTGGGGCATAGACTCTTTTGGGTCACTGCTCTGGTAGCTGCACTGGCTGCCAGTTTGCCACTGCACTAGTGGCACTATTCATGGTGCTGGTTTTAACTTTTAGAACCTTTGACAGTTGAAGGACCACTTACTTCCATACATTCCAGTATTCCAAGGACCACTTACTTCCATACATTCCAACCTGTTCACTAAGATCATCTGAGAGGGCCCTTTCACCCCTGACAGAGGGTAGTCGGCGATGACAAGAAGCAGGGTCTTCTCTGTGTGGGCACCAAGTTGTGGAATACCCTCCCTTTCTATTTCAGAGCTGCCCCCTCCATAGAGATACTTTAGCTGGGATTGAACACTTCTTTGTTTACATCAGCGTTTTGAGTGGGATGAGGATTTGGTTGGTTTTATTTTTATTGAACTTGCTTAATGGCTGCTTATTCGCTGATTTTATTATGCACTGTTCAGTTTTTTTAACAGTGGGTCAGATACTGCTATGTATTAATTGATTAGCTATGCTGCTGCTTTGACTGGGGGTTTTATGAGCTGTTGATTATTTAAGACTTTGCTATGCACTAATGTTTTATCAATTTTTAGTGCTTTTACCTGTTTTATTGTTTAGTTCTACTGATTTTTTTGTATTTATATTTAATATTGTTAACTACCTTGAGCACCATTGGGAAAAGGCTGGACACAGTAAAAAAAAATGAATTCTGTGTTATTTAAGGTACTTACCGTATTTCTAGCACCAAGGAAGAATTGATTTTCCATCTTTCTACAGAATGCTGAAACATTGAAGATCCACTCTTTTGGTGTATTTTATCAGAGCCATTCACCATTGATCTACTTAAACTTAGCTCTCCATCTCTGAAAGAAAGCAGGAAGAGTTCAAGAGTTAAAATTGACTTGGTGCTAGCCAAAAGTCTTTCTTCTGCGCTATAGCACCAACACCCTTTTTTACTTTTTTTTTAATTAAGTACTTTATTTAAAGTTTTAAATAACTTTTTTATTATACCTTTTTTTAAAGTTATACCCATGGACAATGACTAAACTTAGGTTCTACCAAAACAGGAACATATTCACATTCTCCCTTCCCCCACCGCTTTCCTTTAAAGAAAGACATCTTTTTGTTATTTTAAGAAAAACTGCAACAAACCTGAAAAACATTTGCTTTCTTGTCCCAAGACACTCTGCTTCTTCTTGTCTATGCAACACAGGCATGGTTGTCGCCCTGCCATCCCATCCTATGATGGCTAAATGCAATAACTTGACAGTAACCATCACAGTCTATCGCAGAATAAAAGACAAATTGCCCCATATCATCTTTCAGCTCTCACTAGTAGATCACAGCAATAGCTACGATCTAATTTAATCTATCAGTCATGATGGCTATATGGAATCTTCACATTCAGGAAAGATTTATTTGTTCCAAGAAATGTATCGTGTGTCTATTTTGCTCCACCTCTTCACCATGAACACCAGTTTCTGATCATGTGACATGACGTAAATGATTTCTTAATCCTTTTGCCCTACGGATCTGCACATATTCTTGGAATGCATATAGTGACAAGAAGTTATGCTCACATTTGGGGGGAAATTTTGCATAGTCATGCTACACACAACAACTTTTGTTTTTAGGTCTTCTATTAAACTGAATCTGGGATAACAGACACAATCATGAAGTTTCAAGAAACCAGGAAGCCAAAGCACATTGCAAGAGGATTCCTGCAGAAAAGGTAGCTCTAGCTCAGGGGTCTCCAAACTTATTGGCCCCTGGGCCACATCATATCTTAACATGGTGTTGAGAGCCAGATGCAGAGCGCACACTCACTGAAGCAAAGGAATCACAAATTAAGACAAGATACATACACACACACACACACCAGTCCTACTGTGACTACCATCTACTGAACTTTCCTTCTTTCAATAAGTGAACTCCATTCACAGTGCCACGTGACATAACTGTTAACACAAAGTTCTGATGCATAAAAAATGAATAAAACTTTGACCTATTCATCCAAATACCCACCATACTACTTTCATAAGTAACACAGGGTACCCACATTATTCAACCATGGTTAGATCTCACAATTGTAATGACATAGTTTCTTAATCAATGGCCTAGATTCAAACCACAAATTGCTACTAGTTCCGCATGTCCAATGGAGTTCTGAAATCGCCTTTCTCAAAAAGCCAAGCATGTTGGCTTCCTCACCAAACATGAATGCCTAAAACATATTAGGAAAGCTCAAGTTATAACAAACTAAAACTCTGCTCCTATACACACTTGGAGTAAGCCACATTAACACAGAACTTACCGTAGATACTCACGAATAGTAAGTGAAATTTCTGCCAAGTTATCAAGCTCCAATTCTCACTTGGCCTGATCCCCAGGTCAATCAGAGGGCAGAGCTTTTCAACTGTTTCAGTTCTCAGCTGAGCTGTTGCTCAACTCAGGCAGGCACCTCCTTAGTTGCTATAGTGACTTTCCAGGGACATCCCAGCCAAAGTTAACCTTTTATTCTCCTTCCTTCTGCTGCAGCCTGGTTCTGGTTCTGCTTGGCAAATGCTTGCAAAGCAGGTCTGTTTTTAGAAACAGCAGCATGGGACCCTCCTTCCCAGGCTACAGTTCAGTGCACCATTACTTAAGAATAACACCCATAGAAAGCAGTGGGTCTACTTCTGAGTAAAAAGGGTTGCAAATATCTCATCTTTCTGCTGTGAATTGAATTGCACACTCTCAGTTATGTGTTATGGGTTGTATGTAGAGCTTCTGGCTTAACACACCAGGCACCTTAAAGGTGTCTTTGATTCATGGTTCTCCTCATGTCCACCTTAAAGGTGGATTTGATTCATGGATCTCCTGCAATGGTTCCCAACCTTTTTCACTTGCATATCCCTTGGCAATAATAAATTGTACCCTTCATATTAACAAAATGTTTGTAATAATACAAGCCCTCATCTCCTCTCTATGAAAACCCAGACTTCATGTATTCATCACAGTGTTTTCTCTTTTTATCTGTTTGAGCAACAGAAGACTCTGCCTTTGCACTGTTTTGCACCAGAAGTGTGCTGAGAAATTCTGGCCAATTGATCACTTTCCAGATTATGTTTCAGTTTTTTTACTGTGCTGGTTTTCAATCACTGGTTCATAGATGAATTGATGACCAAAAACTAGCTATTGGTGGGGCTTTCACAGCTAACTAGCTACCTCCCTTCCTGCCTTGCTGGTCCTTGCAAGGCATTCAGGAGCACGGCCTGCCTTTTTCTGCCATTATTCCATTCTTTTCCAATTACCCCTAAAGGTCTTACTGAGTGTCCCTGGGAGTACATGAATACCAGGTTGGGAACCACTGTTTTACTGGTATGTAGTTTACAGTGCACTTACTCTGATAGTGTTTACAAAAAGGTGGTGAAGACCAGAATTTAAAAAAGAATAAAAATGTATCTTATGATCTTTTACTATGTTTTTAATAAATTAGAGACTACAGTTCTTAGGTAACAGTTAGTGGTAGGTTATTTTTCAGGATCTGGCCTTGGGTAAAATCAGACAAAACTATAGTCAGGCAACCCCCTAAGTTTAACCTCCGACTTATCCGAGGGTCATAGAAAATTCCATGATTGTTGGCTCAAAACCTGCCCTCGACTTATCTGTGGGGTCGGCTTATAGGCGGGTATTTGCAGTATTTCCAGGTGAAGGTTCATGATATTGCAGATTGATAATACTATTCTAAACATACTTCCTTCAAAATCTCAGCAAATCCAGCAGGATTTAGTCTCTGGCAGGGTGCCAAGGATTTCAGTACAAGTTATGGCAACCTGTCTTTGTGCTCAAACAGAAAAATGCTTTTAGAATAAATCACTATGAGGTCATTAGGTTGCATCATTTGAGTCTAAGTCCTGTTTGCCTTACTTCCTAACATAGTATGAGTTCCTTATTCACTCAAACAAAGTTACACTTATTTTCCTCTATTAATAACCACTGGAGGGAAAAGACTTCTGTGCGAGGCATCATGGATATACAGAAGCCTATTTATTCAGATTTTGCATCTACGGATCTCGCTCAACAGGGGTCCACTGGTCCATTCTGAAGCCCACAGAGGCAGTGGGTGGACGGGACTGGAGCTCGGGTCCCGTTCAGAGGGCTCAGGTGGAACCAAGTCTGGCTCAACAAGGGGCCACTGGACCCGTGTTAAGCCAGACTCGGTTCCACATGAGCCCTCCGAAGGGGACCTGAGCTCCAGTCCCATCCACCCACTGCCTCTGTGGGCTTCAGAATGGCTTTTAGAGCAGAAGAAACACTACTTCCTATTTCCTCCCGGACTTCCCCAGGCCTCAGAATATCTTAAAACGCATAAAAACATCATTAAAAGTGTTTTATCAGCTCTAAGAGCCATTCTGAAGACCGCAGAGGCAGCAGGCATACACCCGCTGCCTCTCTGGGCTTCAGAAAGTCCTCTGGAGGCAACTGCAGCACGGCTCCAGTCCCCTTTGGAGGGCTTAAGGAGCAAAGATCACAGATTTCATTAGCCACAATTTTTGGTATCAGTGAGGGGTCCAAGAACAGATCCCCGGCGGATACCAAGGACCCACCTGTATCTTTATCACAATAGAATCCCCTTGGCCCTCCCAATCCAACCGCTCTCCCTTGCTGGGATACAGCACATCCATTTTTGGCACAGCTGCACCAGCAAGGGAAGGGGAGGATAGGATTGGGCTGTCAGTGTACTCCTTTATTTAAATTATTTCTATTCCACTTTTCCCTCAAATAAGTGGAGCACTCAACTCAACATCAAAATTTCTAAAACCTGAACTGAGGAAATATGATTAAGGTGGGTAGCCCTTGCTGTTTGTGGAAAATCTTTTATCCAAAGAGAACGCCTGAGCTGAACCTACAGTATATCTGTTAACTGACAGGACAAGACCAGACACTTTTAAAATAATAAATATTCTTCAAACCAACAAAGGGCTTCTCATGAGAAGATCTCAGTGCTCAAAAGTTAATGGAATACTGCTTGTGCCAGTTTGGATCTCTCATCCAACCTACTGGAGACAAGAACAGTGCATTACCCAATTTAAAACATGGCAGTCTTTTCATTTCCTAGAAAGCATCTTGTTACCCTGAAACTTGAATAAATGACATATCTAAGGATACTTGTAGGATCTTTGTGAAAACAACAATCAGAGGATTAATGATTGGCATGTCATCCAATGTTCGGTATTGATTTACAGCTAGGAGTGCTACCTACTGAAAAAGGAAACAATTTTTGTATGGAGGGGGGAATTTTCAAATTAAGGGCTGTGATCTTTAAGCTTTGATGCTATAAAGAATAATCCTATTATGGGGTTTTGGTGCTGTGGTTGTTTTAAATAAATACTTACATGAATCCAAGGGAAAGATACTACTCAACATTCATTACTCTATGCTTTTTTCCCCTTTCTAACAATACAATCTTTTCAACAACAACAAAAAGCCATTACTTCTTTTCTTCCTATATCTCTCTTTGCTCCACTGTGGTTTACACTTCAAAAGAAAAATGAAGAAAATGCATCAAGGTACAGACCAAGATTTCATCAGAGAGGCTCTTTAGTCCATTAGGAACTTCGAGGAAGTGGCACGGGAGACTCATTTTTTGCAGTGCTTTTGTCCCTAAAAGTGCTAATGCTTGAAATAGAGTGGACCAGAGGGTTCACAATTTAGTCAATATCTACATTGAAGCAGACATGTGCTATGGTATATTAAGGCAACCTCAAACCATTAGGTGGACTGCAAGTTCCAGATGTTCTGCATTATGGTATTTTTCCAACTCCATGTTCAAGAACAGGTTGTCAATGTCTTTGACCTCTCCAGAAAGCTTATTTATACCCTCACTTGTCTTCAACTAGGGTAGCTGGAAACTATATTTGGGATCTCAGTGACATCTTTCCCAGATTTAAAGAAGGACTTTTTACATCCCAGTAAAAGACTTCAGAGTGGTTAACTATATAGGTAGATAATGCACCTGATCTTGACTTCCAGCTATTAAACTATCAGATAATGCACCTGATCTTGACTTCCAGCTATCATGTTTGTGATGCCTGTCCCAATGATGCTTTTAATCAAGCTCTCTTTGATTTCTGTATTGCTTATTTCCATTCAACATTGACCCAAGCTTTAAAAAAGCTAGATCTTCCCAGACAAATCAGGAAGCAAAATACTATGAAAGGACAAGACAGGCTTAGTATGGTAACCGAGGCAAATCCAACCATCATCCTTTTTATCAATACTTTAAAGTTGCATAACCTGAAATGCACACCACAGCAGTACTGCCAGGTTTTCTTTCTTGAGCAAATAGAATTCTTATGGAAGAATCACTGTTTTCCATATTTGTTCAGGCTGGCACAAAAGTGAACTCAGCAGCTCATTCATGCCAGGAAACCTTGATGTTTATAGTCTGGTACTTCTGATTACACTTGCACAGAAAGCGCCACGGAGTTCAAAGGGACATACTCCCGATTAACTGTGTAACAGATAGCAGAGAGATGAACTCAGAACACATTAATGGTATAGGATGAGAGCATTATAGTACAGTACAATGATAGTGCTAGGGGGGGAAATCGCTGCAACAGCTTCAAAAGAATTATTTGTACACTCTAAGAAACACGAAGGCATTAGGATCCAAGAGATAAATTATAGCACAGGCATAAGGTTGTTTGTCTGCACCATTCAGGAATGATTTTTCAAAAAAGGTCAAAATGAATGTCTCCTAAATAATGCTTAACCAGTAGTCTATGATCAACAACACAAAATAATCACACAATAATAGTCACACACCACAAATGTTACTGTTAAAGTAGCAGGTTCCACGGACTTGTATTCAACACAGATTAATTGGATTTTATTTCTTACAGACCCTGTGGTACTATTTTGAACCAAGGATCTAGATAACAAGTGTTTGATTCTGACACTCTGAGGAGCTAAGATGTCTCTCCAAAGTAAGCAGAAGTTTGCAAATGTTCTGCAAGAAGATTTATCACTAGCTGGCCTTACACAGGTATCATAATGACTCCATTTCATAGGGTGCTGAAGATGTCTGTAGATGAGATGTCACAACAGTCTTTTATTTTAAAGCTTTTCACACTGTTGCAAGTTATTAAAATGCCTTCTTTCCATAAATTAATCTAAAATAGCATTTGTGTTGCACTTTGGGAGCAGGCAAAGGAGGTCAGTGTACTATCTTAATATAATGCTTACAAGAACCATGTAAATTATATATTACAGTACTATCCCTGTATCACAGCTAAGCCTGAGATGGAGTGACTTGCCTTAAGGCCACCCTTGTGAGCTCAAGGAAGAACGAAGGTTTAAACCAGGGAAGTCCTCATTTCCAGTTCAGGCTACAGTGCTATCCACATTTACATGGGAGTAAGTCTCATTGAATACAATGGGACTTACTTCTGAGTAGACATGCATAGAATCGTGCTGGCAGTCTCTTAACCACTATGTTAAGTGAACCCTCAAAGTTAGCAATTTGGTGATGTTCTGTTTCATTAAAAATTAGTCATATGTGTTTTACACATCTGTGCCTCAACTGATTCACTCAAATGGATTCAGATTTAATGGACTTTCAGCATTAATGGACACCTCTCCCTCCATTAGTTTATTAGGAGCCCAATCCTATGTATATCTACTCAGAAGTAAGCCCACTGAATTCAGTGGGGCTTACTCCCACAGGAGTAAGGGTACAGGACTACAGTGCCAGTCAAAAGTTCACCTTACATCAGCTAAAATACAGTATTAAACAGTAAAAACAGTATTAAACTCTTTTAAGCATGTGTTTCTTAAGCATGACATCTGTTAAGCCATGTAAACAGGTGGCTACAGAATCAATGAAAATAAGGCAAAAAAAGAATTGCAAATGTAGAATAAACGTTGTATGGATCTAGACTAGCAAATAATAAGGAGCATACTATTTTAAACTTTGTTCTCAATCTCCACTGCAGGGAGCAAATCTGAGTGTTCACATCTAGGGAAAGTAACTGGAAAAAAGTCCCACTAAACAAACTTTCAAGCAAACTGCTTAACAGTGCAATTCCAGGCAGAAGTGAGTCCCACTGTATTTGGATCCCAGTATGCATAGGATTGTACAGAAGGATCAGGGAGTTTAGAACAGGATCCATTAAATAAGTAATTCATTGCTTTTCTCAACCCGTAGACAACCACAGATTGATACTGTCTCTTTAATACCCCTTGGGTCTGTAGGAGGCAAGCTTGGGAGAAGCTCAAAGAGCTGTCAAAAACCAGAGTGCTGCTCCACTGAGTAGCAACACAGAATGACAAGGAATACAAGCCCTCTGTAAATGTTACAGCACTGATGGGATGAAGAAGCAAAGAGCTCCCATCCTTGCAACTGTGCAAAATTTCTTGCCCAGCTAGAAGGTACAACACATGTTTAGCATGTCCTTGTCCTATAAAGGACACACATACTTGTTAACTAACTGAAGAATGGCCAACCCTTGGTTCTGTCATGGACGAAGTTCCTGCCCCACTTCTCCAGCAATCTCACATGGGAAAGGGCACCCTTCCACAGCTTTGATGCATGACCAGATACAATGGAGGACAAAGTGTCTATACCATTAACCATTGTATAGAAGAGGGAATGTTGGCAAGTGCAGCTCAATACTTAAAAAGCTGCACTTGCCAAAATTCCCTCTTCTATACAATGATTAAAGTTACAGGCACTCTGTCCTCCATTGTATCTGGTCACCCTGGATGGTAAAGGGAGAGTAGGGCTACAATCCTATGCTAGATTGGGCTCTCAGGCTGCAATCCCACAAAGTTTCTCAAACTGTGGATTAAGACCCACTAGGTGAGTCACAAGCCAATTTCAGGTGAGTCCGCATTCATTTCAATATTTTATTTCTAATATAGACTTGGTATGCAACTGCATCTGGGAAATGTTAACAGCTCTGTACTCTTAACAGGCTACTACGTATGTATAAGCTTTTAACAAAGATAGTAAATGGGACTTGCTCCTGAGTAAGCATGGGTAGGATCACAGCCTTGGATTGTTAAAAATTGCACTGCCTGATGGTGTCACTTCCAGTCATGACAAACTTCTGACTGGTCCTGACAGATTCTCATTCTAAAAAGTGGGTCCCAGTGCTAAAAGTTTGAAAACCACTGCCATCAACACTTACCTGGGAGTAAGTTCCATTGAACTCAGTGGGGCTTACTTTTGAGTAGACACACCTAGCCTTGTGAGAAATACAGAGTCTACAGCCTCATTTATGCTCTGGCACAGGAAGAATCAAGTTCCAGCTTGATACAGTACTCAACCTATGGATTTAATTCATCAAGGCTAAAGAAGACCATCAGCGCACAGCCAAGGAAAGAAAGAAGCTCTCCAGCCAAACCAAGCCATCCCGGTGCTTTGAATGTAGCAAAGCTAATGGGAAGCAGGAAAGGTGGGTGGGGCGTGAAGAAAGGATTCCCCTTTCCAGCAGGCTGGGAACAATGCGGCTCACACGCCAGAGTTGTAATTAGTGGAGTTAAAAGAAGGAGGCGGCGCCCTGGATCTGGGATGCGCACCATTTTTTTTTCGGGAGGGGGATCTTGCCTGCTCTAACCAAGGCGCCTGACTTTTGTTCCTTGCACGACAGCTGCAGCCTGACCCGCTGCAAGCCACCACGGCCCAAGCACCTTTTCCTGTCCGTGCAAGCCTTGCACGACTGCTACCCCGCACAGCTTTTTGCACGGGAGGGGCAAGAGAGGATGCACCGCCTCCGGGGCTCCTTTGCACCGCGTCCGTTCAGCGGCCAGGGGGAGAGGCGGAGGGCAGGCGGCCAGGTGCAGCTTTTGCAACGTGCACCGCTTTGCGCGCGGCTGCAGGGAGAAGCGCTCAGCAGAGCGGCAGCGCCTGCCTTTCTTCGGTGGGGGGGATGCATACGCAGCCTGTGGCAACGCACTTGCTTTTCCGAGCGCTGCAGTTTGGGGGTCAGGTTGGAAAGGGGTGGGGGGCATGAGCATGTACTTGAGCATGCAACTGTAAACACACCCCCAGGAATAGAGTCCCGCTGAACTCCGCCTGGGGGATGCACTGCAAGCCAGGCAAGGCATGATCTCGCCTCTGTGCTCCCACTGGCTGTCCGGTACGCTACCTCCACCCGCCGGGGAAACCAGGGAGATCTCCCCAGGATGCGCTTGCACGGGTGGAAGGATGCAGGGTCAGTGGCACACGAGCCCTTTCTGTACCAGCCTCACCGCCTGCAAAACTGGACAAGCAGCCAGTGCAAGGAAGAACATACACAAAAAGGCATGCACGGCAACCGAGCCTGCAGCTCCGCTTCCAGACCCAGCACCAGCGCAGGGAGGCTTTCGGTTCCTCCAGAGGAATGCCTCTCCGCCTACGTGGCTATTTCTGGGTTCCTCTCCCCCGTCTCCCATTAACCCAATAAGCAACCCTCCAGCACAGCCAGCCTGACGAAGCACCGCTGTCGCCCGGCTTAACAACGCTTGAAAGCACCCACCACGGTGGCGTAGCTTGAGGGGGTAGCAGAGCACTAAGTTTTGCAGGGAGCAACATCGCAGCACGCAAGCTGCCCCTTCCGAGCCATTCCGGGCGGGCGCAGCAAAACGGAGGCGTACTGGGCCGCCTGCACGCTGCGGGGAGGCTGCCTACAGAACTTAGTGCTACGCCACTAGCCCCCCTAGCTACGCCACTGATCCACGAATCCAGCGTAGCCGTCCAGCCCCCCTCAGCTGAAACACTCTGGCCAACACACAGGGCACACACTCCCACATCGCCAGCACCAAGCTGCCACCGCCAAGACTCCAGAGTTGTTTCTCTAGCTGGGCAACCTTGCGGGGTTGTTGTGCAGGAAGGAAAAAAAGCCTGCGATCTGTTTTTCAACTTAGCTTCAGCAACTTAAAAAAAAGGTATTTTGAAGTTTGTGGGGGGGGGGGACACTTCCCTGATGTTTCTCAGAAGGGAAGAAAGGGTAACAAAGCCCCAAGTGGAAAGCCCCAGCGCGAGGCTTTGCGGTTTGTTGTTGTCACGCAGGAAAAGAAGCAAGGAAAAGGAGATCCTTGTCCCTACAGCGATGCCTCATTGTGTGAGCATCGCTCGGTCGTATGTGCCACCTAATACGACCAGCCAAGTTAGCAGAACCTCCCAAAGAAACTTCAAGGAGATCGGCTGACACCCTAACCCGTTTCCGTGGAAGTAAGACCTATAGATCGCAGTGGGACTTCCTTTCGAGATACCACTAAAATCACTGCCCTTACATTGTTGACCGAGGGGGGAACCAAGAGCCCAATCCTCTGCCTGTCCACTCAGTAGAAAGTCCCACTGTGTCCAATGGGGCTTACTTCCAGGAAAGTATGTGTATAGGATGGCAGCCCAAGGCTGTCATCCCATACACATTTATTTAGCAGTAAGCCTCATTGAACTCAGTGGGACTTACTTCCTGAGTAGACGGGCAGAGGTCTGTGCTAAGTAAGAGAAGTGTAGTAGCTGCGATGGGCCAGCGTGACGACGGACAAATGTCCACGCCAACCCGATCCACCCATGGAAACAGCGGAACTCACTGCCAGGTGAACATGTCTGGAATTAAGGCGGACAGACCCTGCTTTAAAGGATCTGCGCAAGCTAAACTTCAGAGAAGGATGCCACTCCCCCCCCACCTCCAGGGTCGGCACCAAAAACACACACACACACAACAGATCCGGCGTGACACCGCTTTCTGCACTGCAAACCACTGGTGACTTCGGACCCCATCGCTTCGTTCATCTCCTCCACTGACCGCCTCGCCCCCCGTTCCCCGCCACAGCAAGCAGCCCGTGGGACCGAGAGGCACCATCAGTGATCGCTTGGACCTCTCCTTTACAGGCAGCCCCCGCCGGGGCTCTCCCAGCCCTGGCGATGCCTCCCTTCTCAGCCCCACAACCATCTCAGCAGGCTTTTTTTGCAACCGCATCTCCTTAAAAAAAAAAGCACCCCATCCCCCCAGATCTGAGAAGCACAAAGCCGGCGAGAGGTAGGAGGAGGGCAAGCAAGCAGCAGCCTTGGCATCGCATCGCCCTGCGCGCAAAGCCGCTTCTCTCCTTCTCCTCCTCCTCCCTTTCGGGTCCACCACGCGTGTCAAGCCCCCGCTGTGCATTTACCCGGCGCTTGGCGTCTCCTGGTGCCCCTCGGTCCTGGCGATCTCTTTTGTCTTGTAGAAGATCAGCAGGATACTTATGGTGCAAATAGTCCACCTCTTCCTGATGGAGCGCATGTCTCCTTCTCTTGCTGCTGCTGCTGCCCAGAGAAATTCTTCCTCCTCCTCCTCCTCCTCCTCCTCCCTTTGTTTGGCAGGATGGTTAATTGCAAAAGAAGAGAATGAGATGGGGGAGAGAGAAGAAAGGGTCGGCCCAAACAAAAGAGATGCTGGTGCTGCTGCTGCTGCTGCGCTGGGATGCAGGGATGCTGCCCCTGCCTGCACCGGGTCCCTGCGCCCAAACTCCCCGCACAAAGCGCTGCGCCTCTGCCTGCTCTGCGCTCTCCGCTCACGTTGCCTTTCAGTTTAGGTAACAGCACAGGCGGCGGCAGCAGCAGCCGGTCTCCGGGGCGTCGCTTCTCCCCGCCCAGCCTCTGGCGGGGAAATGATGAGCACAGCCCGGCCAATAGGTGGCCGGAGGAGGCGGAGACCGCCGCCTCGCTAACTTTAAACCCCGGCGCCCGCAGAGGCGCGTCTCGTGGCCGCCGAGCTGATGGTTGGCTGGCGCTGGCCCCCGGCAGCCTTAGGGTGCCCGCCTGTGCACGCGCTTCCCTGGGAGTGAAGCCCTGGCTTTGCCTTCTGAGCAGACCTGCACAGGAGCAGCAGGACTCTTGTTAGCCTAGGCGTGTTTACTCACAAGTAATTCCCAAAAGAATGCAGTGGGGTTTACAGCCCGATCCTATGCAGGTCTACTCAGAAGTAAATTCCATTGTGTTCGCTGGGACCTACTCCAAGGAAAGCGTCCATGGCATTGTAGCCTTATTTTATTTATTTTCACAGCTCTGCACCGTTCTTCCTCCAAGGAGCTCAGGGTGGTGTAGGTGGTTCCTGCCCTCCTCTCAGTAGCGTAGCTAGAGGGGGGTGCATAGCACTAAGTTTTGCACAGGGCCTCACCATGGCATGCAAGCGGCCCCTCCCCTTCAGAGCCATTCCAGGCCATTTTGCTTTAGCGATCCAGAATGGCTCAGGAGGGTGAGGGGGCCACCTGCAGGATGCCGTGAGGCACCATGCAAAACTTAATGCTTTGCACCCCCTTTAGCTCACATAATACCAGAACCAGGGGACATCCACTAAAATTGAGTGTTGGGCGGGTTAGGACAGACAAAAGAAAATATTTCTTTACTCAGCGCGTGGTCAGTCTGTGGAACTCCTTGCCACAGGATGTGGTGCTGGCGTCTAGCCTAGACGCCTTTAAAAGTGGATTGGATGAGTTTCTGGAGGAAAAATCCATTATGGGGTACAAGCCATGATGTGTATGCGCAACCTCCTGATTTTAGGAATGGGTTAAGTCAGAATGCCAGATGTAGGGGAGAGCACCAGGATGAGGTCTCTTGTTATCTGGTGTGCTCCCTGGGGCATTTGGTGGGCCGCTGTGAGATACAGGAAGCTGGACTAGATGGGCCTATGGCCTGATCCAGTGGGGCTGTTCTTATGTTCTTATGTTCTTATGTTAGCTACACTACTACCTCCTAGGCTTGACTCCCCATTAAGGATTGCGACCTTATTGCCTTCGGTAAAATTACCAGCCTCATCCTAGACATCGGTTTGCTGGGGAAACTGGACCAAAGCCCTGCACTAGGCCCCCTCCCAGTGAAAGCACCCTTATGACTACCCACTGCAACCAGTGGCTGGGCTTGGAGATGGGATCAGCCTGGCCAGTTGGGTCCTGTGATAGGTATGAGCAGCTCAGTCTCTCGCACTACCCTTTCTGGGCACAGTTGTCTGGAAGTACAGTATTTTATTTATTTAATCTATACCCTCCTTCTCTCATAGAACAGTGTACGTGAGGTTCCCAGTATGCCACCCATCCAGGCAACAGGGCCTAGAACAGCAAGTTCTGACATACGGATTCCATCCTGCCCTCCATCTGTGCCCAGGTTCACAGCAATACCTTGAACTTCCTTCTGGTTAGGGACCAGACCATAGACGAAAGTCAAAAATGAATGAGTGTCAGTGCGTAGCCTTATTTAGGTTGCAAATTTATTTTGGCTAGCGAAAAATGATGTAACAAATGCAAATACGTGTGAAACCTAAATAAAGCAGAAATAAAAGAAAAATAAACATAAGAACGTGGATAAATGTTGTGGAAGGCTGTATGAAATTGGATGAAAAAGGAAAGCATGTAGATAAAATGTAAAATGTGGTTATAATTGAAAACAGTTGAAAGAGCAAAGCAGTGAAAGTCATGTGGATGAAATTCAAAATATTGCTGTACTTCAAAAATAAATGAGAGCAACTAGTATCCATAAACGCACAGTTGTGCTGCAGGAAGGATCCTGCACTGTCTCCTATTGATGGGTCCTAGGGATAGGTGATGAGAGCAGCCCAACTTGACTGCACACCTTCCTAATTTTGGGTGTCTCATCTATACAGGTACAAGTGAAATGAGGTGGAAGAATTCTGAGATGGATGAATGGTTTCTACCACTTCAGAGGACAAGTGGAGACTACCCCTTCTGAATATTATTTTGCTGTGTAATAAACTCCCTGCAGTAAACAGCCCTTTGCTTGTAGTGCTAGTTTTCTGTTTGCAGGGAGGAGGATTTATTTTTGTGTGTGTTTAACTGGGCACTCCACCTGCACTCTGAAGTTACACAGTCCATGCTGCCACCTCCTCCTTCTGTCACCCCATTTTGTTGTAAACTAGGCTTTATATGTGCTCACTGATGTGTGCTCTCTCTCGAGCTCTCTCTCTCTCTCTTGCCAGCAGCCAATCAAGGCTCAAGCTTGGAACCATCCCCAAAATGCCTATCCAGGTTGTTAATTGGAGAACTTTAAGGAGTACCGGCAGCTCTTTTAGAAATGTATGTGTGGTGTGTATACAGTATGGAACAAAGCACATACGCAAGGAGCTATCAAATCAAAGGAAGCTGGAGCTCTAACCTAATTTACTGGGATAGCTAATTGGCTTCTGTGATGGAACAAGCTGGTTTTGTCCTATGGTTTTAGCAACATCTCTTCACTTCAGAAGTAGCTTCTGAAATAGGTGTGGGTGAGTGGGATTTGGAGGTGGGAGAAATGAGCATGTGCATGTATGTTTGAGCAAGGCTTTACTAATCAGTTATCTAACTGACATGGATACTGGTCACTGACATACATTAACAGTTTTCTGCATCTCTACATGGTCTTCAGTTTAAATAAGACATGGGGAGGTGCTGATCCAACTGCTATTAACTAAGGAAAAATTAAGCTTATTAGTGCTAATAACACTTAAAACGTTTAGTCCTCAGTTCTGATTTCTAACAAAGAGGTAAGAGAACATATATGAAAAAAAAAAATGAGTAAATGGAAACATGGACAACTGATCTCCTCAAAAATGACTCTTATCCTGAAACAAGAGTGTATGTTGTCACAGCCATAACATATCTAACTGTCTCATGTGCTTTTGTTCTTTGTACATTTCATTTGTATATCTCTTAGATCTGGTTAAATAGCAAAACAAAAATATAGCTTATTTATTTTATTTATTTATTCGATTTGTATTCCACCTTTCTCCCCAAAGGGCACCCAAGGCGGCTAATTGAAGGCCCAATCCTATCCAATTTTCCTGTGCTGGTGCAGCTGTGCCCATGGGCCATGCACTGCATCCTGTGGTTGGGAGGCAGTCACAGTGGCCTCCTTAAGGTATGGGAACATTTGTTCCCTTACCTTGGGTCTACATTGCGGCTGCACCATAAGAACATAAGATCAACCCCACTGGATCAGGCCATAGTCCCATCTAGTCCAGCTTCCTGTCTCTCACAGGGGCCCACCAAATGCCCCAGGGAGCACACCAGATAACAAGAGACCTCATCCTGGTGCCCTCCCTTGCATCTGGCATTCTGACATAGCCCATTTCTAATATCAGGAAGTTGCACATATACATCATGGCTTGTAACCCATAATGGATTTTTCCTCCAGAAACTTGTCCAATCCCCTTTTAAAGGCATCCAGGTCAGATGCCATCAAATGCCAGATGCTGGTACTAGAAAATTGGGTAGGACTGGGCTCCCAGTCTTTCCTTTTACGTGTCCTTTCCAATATAAATGTTTATTATAGTGCAATATAGATCTATTGCAAGCGCCATCTTTTACTGTATAAATAGTTTCCTACTCTCATCCATCACCTAATGTGTTTGTCCAAGCAGTGTCAATGGAGGAGGGGAGGATGAGATGTGAAAAGGAAGTTCCCAGTGGATTGGGATGTATACAAGTTTTTAAGTTATGAGTCTGGAACCAATGGGCAACCCAAACCCTGTCTTCTTATGATCCCAATTATTTGATAGTTAGGCTGAATGTTGAAATATAAATAATGTGAGTTGCAGCAAATGAATTATTTCTGAGAATGAATGTTAAATAGTTCAATTACTGGAATGAAGACACCAGCTGAGCAAAATCCACTTTCATGGCCGTTAAGGATGATACAGTCTGCTTCATGGAGTGGTCGTGGAAGAGCAAAATGTGAATAATAGAAATAATCATGCATTTAAGCTCTTCAAATGATGTTACACTAATTAGCATTGTGCATGTTGAGCAAAGCATGATCTGTGTGGTGAAAAAGCATAATTGTGCCTAAGCTTTAACTCTTGCATTACCATATGAAGCCTTCAACATGAATATCTGACAAGGTTCAGAGCCAAGGGGAAGACTGAGAGAAGCCTCTCTGTGTTCCTGAGTCAGGCCTAGCCCTTAGAAATGCTGCATGTGACTGATGAATATACTATTGTGAAGCTAGACTGAACCAGATTAATAGGGATCTTGATGATACAGCAAAAGACCCAATGAAAATGTGAAGTAGCTAAAGTTCAGCTTGTCAGACTCAAGTTTTCCACCTCTGCTTTCATGTAATTTTTTAAAACTTCTGTCAAAAAGCGGGGGAGGGGAGTCCACAGGCCCCCAAAATTTTCCTTCTTCTCTTCTTCAATGTGGCATACACTATTTATGTGGACAGAGAGGGTAGCAGGAGTTCCCACCCAACCTCCAGTGAAGCATTAGCTGGCAAGCCACTCTGATCAGTGAACAGAAAATGCTGCTGACTTTGGGCGCAATCCTAAACAGTGCGCGCTGGCTTACCGCTGGTGCACACTCTCCAAAATGTGCCATAAAGCATGTTTGCGAACCCTTAGTCCTGGCTAAGCACCGGTGGAACACTTCCCCTTCCCCTAGGAGCCACCCCCACCAGTTGCCCTGTTGCACACAGGCTGCCGCAGCAGCCATTTTGGCACTGTGGCAGGCCCAGCACAACAGGCAGTTTAGAATTGGGCTGTAAATCCCTGTAATATGCCATTGAGGTGGAATGCTGTAGCAGTTGCCTGTACTAAGCAGAGCATTGGGCTAGATGACTTCCAAGATCCCTTTCAGTTCTAACATTCTGTGATTCTGGGGAACAAATACTTCATTCAAGGTAGCCTTACCCACTTTGGAGAGTGGGCACCAAGAGAATGGTATGATGCAATCACAGAATGCTAAAGCAGTCATGCCCATGTGGTTATGCACTTTGGGGGCAGAACATCCAAGCCATGTAACATGAGATGGCTTTAACAATTTAAACCATTACAATGCAATCACTGTTTCTTTCACATGGACAGCTTGCCACGTAGAATTGCCTGCACCCCTAAACACAGAAAGGTACCTTATACTGAGTTAGACAATTGGTCCATCTTGCCCAGAACTGTCTACACTAACTGGCTGTAGCTCTCTAAGATTTAATGTGGGTATCTTTCCCTGCCCAAAGGAAGATGTCAGGAATTGAACCTGGAACTTTCTGCCACTGACCTCCTGTGCAACCTTTAAGGGGGTTGTATTTCAAATGACCCACCCACCGAACAGGTTGCATGCACAAACTATTCCTTTCTGTGTTGCAGTGTTCCAAGACCTGCAGTAGATTTTTTTTCCTGTACCTTTAAACCTCATGTACTACTCAGAAGTAGTCGAAACCACCTCACTCTTAAGAAGACCTGAACGTATTTGGAAAAATGCCACAATGTCCATGAAAAGTTAGCACACGTTTCTGGATTTTTATCTCAGTGGTATTTGCTGGGAATTAGAGAGCACTTCTGTTTGGCAAATCATAAGGTATATGGCTTAGCAAGGTTCTTCTACTGTATTTTAATACACATAAATTCTCTCTTGTCATTTTGCTAACAATTCTCTGTGGGAAGCTGACAGTTGATACTGTGGATTAGGACCCAGAGAGGAAAGCTTTGCATTTGTGATCGCCCTAGCAGATTTTCCACTGTTCTCAACAACCTTCTTCTGCCCAACTTTTTACAGTTTCAAATAGTGATCAATCATTTTATATAAATACATCATAATGAAAAATTATCTGGCACTCTTATCATGAGGACACTTATGAGGTCTCCCATTAGTTTCAGTGGAACTTCCTTCCAACACTCTGTCCTTAAGATAGTATCCCAGTGGTGTGGTTTCTGTTTAGTGTCTTTCTTTTTAAACATGATCAAAGTTATCCTGGATCAACTCCTAAACTTTCTTGAGCACCTGATGTTCACCCTCGCTGGGGATAAATTACAAGGAGAAATGAGCTGAAAGAGGATCAATAGCTCATTGCTCTTGGGTTACCGGTTTCATGCAAGGATAAGTAATTATGTAAAACTATAGCAGGGATATTATAGCTGAAGGTGGAGTTTACAGTTCATAGAGAAACTTGGGGCTAAACAACCTGCAGTGTGATGGACAGTTCTGACATTTTTCCTACAGACTTTCTCTTTAACCAAAACTATATGGGAAATTGAGAATGGAAGAATAATGGGGAAAGTATTTAATCCTTTTCCTTTTCTGCCATTTGTCCACTCAAATCCATCCTTACCTAAATTACTTTTCTTCCTGTGAATGAAAAGATTTGGGTCCCCATATATATTTTTCCTAGGAATGAAAAAGCAGCTAGGGGGGTTATGCGCAAAGAGTTAAGAAATTCCTTCCTCATTTAGCCAAATTCTCCCAATTTTAGCCTCCAACTTTTCATTTCTTTTCATTTAAAAAGTCGGAAGAATCATGGCATCATATACTTTGACCCATAATGACTTGTGAATGAGTTAGCAACACAGATGTGTGTGGCTTAAAGAACTTGCAGTTCCTTATGTATGTTCAAACCTTGAGACAATCCTGATTTTGTAAATCAGCTATGACTATAATTTAATGATGGTGTACAGCAATAATGCTGACGAGATTGTCAGTCTCATGTGTTCCATCAAACATGCATTCTCATGTATTCCATCAAATGGGGATATGATGACTTAATAGGCTTAGTTTAACTTCGCGCTATTGGTTTTGAACCAAATTTGACTCACCACAAGATGCCAGTGGATACCGGGGCCCAAAT
Organism: Tiliqua scincoides; assembly: GCF_035046505.1. Lineage (NCBI taxonomy): Eukaryota > Metazoa > Chordata > Lepidosauria > Squamata > Scincidae > Tiliqua > Tiliqua scincoides. Next base: position 44,038,644 of record NC_089822.1, read on the forward strand.
TTAAAGCCCCCCTTTTTTAGAAAAAAGCAACAAAATCAAATGTTTTTACTCTTTTGCAGCCAAACCGTACATTTTCCAAGACTGTAGACCTGTTTTAGTGCTCTACACTACCCAGTTCCAGAGTCTTGAAAGACCCACTTCTGGACCGTGTGGAGGTTCCTTTGTTCTCCCAGGCTCACCCCAGAATGCATTGCAAACCTGAGAGAAGACAGGCACTTTTTGCAGATTTTGGCACCTTTCTTTGGGTTGTTTTTAAAGGGATTTCAATGTGGACCCTGGTGTCCACATCCATAAGGGGGCGCGGTGGCACGGTGAGTTAAACCGCTGAGCCTACAAGCCTGTTGACTGCAAGGTTTGCAGTTCAAATCCACATGATGGGGTGAGCTCCCGTTGCTTGCCCCAGCTCCTGCCAACCTAGCAGTTTGAAATCATGTAAAAATGCGAGTAGATAAATAGGTACCACCTTGGCATTCCATACACTAAGTCATGCCAGCCACATGACGACAGAAACTGTCTACAGACAAACACCAGCTCTTTGGCTTAGAAATGGAGATGAGCACTGCCCCTAGAGTTGGACACAACTAGGCTTAACCTTTACCTTTACCTTTACCTTTATCTATCCATGGAAAAGAACCCCATGGGAACCTCCTCGGATACCGGGGTCAATTACCAGAACTGGGTTTCTTTGGGAGCAATGGAAGAATGTGATTTTCCTCATGACATGGTTACGACATGGTTACAACAAAGAACAGTTTCTGAGAACTGGCTACTAACTGGTGTAACCAGATTATGAAATGGCATCAATGTTTTTATTAAATATTACAGTATTTGTATCCTGAATCCAAACTTTTCCTTCTCCTCCAATGTCACTACTCAAACATAGGCCCAGTAAGGCATTTCATCTCAGGGAACTCTTTGGGATTGGTTTCTTTCTTGAGCCTCCTCACCTCAGGCAGTAGCAAGGATATTCAGGCAGCATGTTATCTGTTCCTCACATCCAACTTATGGGGTGCAACCTTCCCACCTTTTCTCTTGTCCATCTTGCAACAGATCCCCCCCTCCAATAGTGTTTCCATTCCACTTGCCTAGCAGCATTGCCAGAGGAAGGGTATGACCAGCAATCCACATGGACAACATGAGAATGAAGCATGAGAAAATTAGGTTCCCCAGTATTACCCATCTAGATATACAGATTGGCCCTCTGTATCCATGGATTTCGGGCCTGCGGATTTCACTGCCCATGGGTCCCAAATCCACAGGGTTTGCCTGACCTGGATCCTCCAGAGGCTGGAGCGTGTTCTCCAGAGGTTGGAGGCCTCATGCAAGGCCTCCAGAGGCCTCAGAAGGCCTTCTGAGTGCTTCAGGAAGGCCAAAAATTGCAACTTCCAGACTAGAAGTTATTTTCACTCTTGCAGAGGCCTCAGAAGGCCTTCTGAGGGCTGGAGATGCATCCTTGGTCCTCAGAAGGTTTTCCAGATGTGACCAGAGCACAGCTCCAGTCATGTTTGGAGGATTTCAGGTTTTCAAACCTGTGGATTTAATCATCCGCAGCATTTACAGGATACCAAGGGCCCACCGTACTATTACTGGGAAGGACTAAAAACAAGATTTCACCCCAGCTAGGAAAGCATGCTTGATTGTAGCAATAACAGCAGCAAAGCAGAGAGAAAACATACCCTCTTTCCAGTGATCCAGAACATTCTCGAACTCATACACTTGTTTGAAATTTCCTAATCACGCTAGAGACGCTGCTGCTAGTTCACTGCTAAATCATGCTAGTTCTGCTGCTGAAATTAGTGTTATACTGACTGAATGATCTTCTCCCTAGTCCGGTGTTCATTTTGCACATTCCATGAATGTGGATGGGAAGGGCAGCAGGCTCTGTTCCTCCTCTAACATGCATTCATTGAACCAAACGCCTATGTGGAGAATTATATGTGTGGGGGGCTTCATTCAGATGTTCAATAAATGCATGAGAATAGGAGGCAGAGCCTGCCACCTTCCTCCTACAGGTATCCATTGAAAGGTGACACGAATGCCTGAAAAATGCTCCTGTTCCATCCGTTTGCTCACAAGAGTGCAAAAGGTCTTGTCCCTCAAACAGAAGACCCTGATTCTGGTAGGTATATGAAAATGTTCATTGGCAACATTCCATGAGTATCAGTAGCTAAGGCAGTACAGGGTTTCTGGAGGGAAGGCAAAGACATTGAAGGGTGCAGGAGTACTGTGGTGGGTTATGAAATTGCTATATTAAACACTCACCGTCCTATGTAAATCAAAAGAAAAAAATTGATGGCCCTTTAAAAACATGAAAATGAATTCAAAACAGCAGGAGCCATGTCAGCTTAACTATAGCAAAAAAAAAAAATTGCCTAAGAGAAATGGCTGTGACTCTCTGTTCATTGCACCTGAGTCGATCCTTGAAGATGTGCAGTTAATGAGTAAGGTCCTGAAAGACTGAAAATCCCTCTGTTAGATCTCCGGTGCATGGTACTGAATGCCGACATCTCATATACCCACACAGGTTAAATTGTACTTATTATCTTTCTACTGCAAGAAGTTTCCGACAAAAAGTGAATAACACACAAATGTAGCCCGTGAATAGGCACGTTTCAATCAAAATCTTAATCCTATTACTTCAATCTCTCCCAATGAAATGGAGTCTGTATTTTAAAATATCCTGTTAACTTAAAGCATGAAAAATTTGAAACTGGCCACAGTTACAAAAGAGGTATAAAAGTCCTTTGGAAGGTATTCAGCACTAAAATATTTTTCCATCCAAAGAAAGAAAAGACAAGCACTGTATCAACTTCAGAGTTATTTATTTTTCTCCTTTTCAAATACCTTTTCCAAATAAAACTAGAGTTCTTTTCGCTTTATAGGGAACATATTTTTTTCTTTTTTTGCTTATTTCTTAAAGCACAATTATGTCTGTCATGTATAAATACTTCCTTTGATGGAAGAGGGTAGAATATTAGAACCTGTTATAGCTGAATGAAAAAGTCCTTTGTAAAGCAAATATGATTTAACAAACTGGTAACATTATCTGAACCTTGACATTAAACATGAACGACTTTAGTCCTCAAAATCCACATCTGACCCTTTTCCTCTTGCAAACGCTGTTGCTTAAAAGAAAGATAAATTGCATGTGAATACATTTTCATAGCCTTTTATTGCACTGAATTTAAATAGGTTTAAACAGGTTATAATTTAACTGTTTGTATGGACGAATTGCAGCTTCTATATTTTTATGATATCCTGGTAGTGGATTTATAGCTGGCACTACAAAGAAGTAAATCTGTGTCACTTCTCCAAGAGAGGAAAGTGTGTTAAAAGGTTACCTCTTCCACTGGGTGATTCTGAAAGCAAACCCCTAGCAAGGGTGGCATTAGAGATCAACCAGGTTGGGCAGCAGTTGAGAGCTCATACCCAAAACAGGGTATTGCCAACCATGCTGAGCTCCTGGTTCCCAAGAAATGGTCAGCCACCACAGATCTCCCCCACTGACTGATGGGAAGGGCAACAGCCACCACTTATCATCTCTCATTGGTAAGGTGGGAGGCAGGACAAGATGCAACCATAGGGCCTCCAGTTACCTGGCCTAACTAGAGAGTGCAGTTAGTGCAGTAGAACTAGAATGTTATTGCAGTTATTGTATTGTAACTAGAATGATTGCAGTTATTGTAGTAACTACAGTTATTATTTTGTTAAGATCTTCATGGGGTGTAACTACGAGGGAATGTAAGGATAAGTTCCTGCATGTTAAAATTTGCCACAACCCCACTCCTCCCAGTACCCAACTCTGTATTCCAGAATTGGATGTGCGCCATGGAGAGATACTCTGCTTGCCAACACTTGGGCAACTTAGTGCATAAGACTGGGAAGCATGTGCTGGCCATCAGAGGCAAAAGTGCAGTGGGGCAGCCCAATCCTGAGCTCCCGTGGCACGCAGCTTCAGCGGCACAGAAAACGGCTACCGCTGCATCCTATGCGCAATGGGCTACCGCGGGTGGCACCTCAGTAGAAGGGGACTTTCGTTCCCTTCTCCCAGGTAAAGGAAGTAGCCCCACAAAGGGGATACAAAATTCACCACCTACCAAAAGGTCGGTGGTGATGTAAAGACATTTGTGTAGGGTGCCAAGCCCCACACAAATGAACAAGATCCAGTGGAGTGGAGCTCCACCGGTCCAGCCTCCCTCTCTCTCTGCTCCCTCCCCCTGGCATGCCTCCCGCCCACCATCTCCCCGCCTCCCGCCTCCCCGTCACGCCTCCTCCCCACCTTCTCTCCGCCCCCACCTGCCTCCCCCCTCCCCAGAACGCCCCCTCCCCGTTCCCCTCCCCACCCCCGCTTACTGTGCCATGGCTCGGCAGTCCATGCAACCACCGAGCAGTGGAGGCTGGGAACCTGCCCGGTGCTAGCGCTGGGCTAGCATGGGTGCTGGCCCGGCGGTAAGGCTCACAAACGTGCCTTATGGCACGTTTGCAACCATGTGTGCCGGCAGTCAGCTGGTGCGTCAAGCTCAGGATTGGGCTCTCAGTCTCTCATTTCAGCTGACAGAGGTCTAGAGCCATCTGTATTTATGAGGTATTACTTTTTTGATGTGTTGTTACCAATTTTCATCAGTTTCCTGTTGGGTATACAATTTGCATGTGAAAATAGAATGCAGAAATGTTCCTTTATTTTAGAGGAAGATGATCCAAAGTCTAATTTATCACCCAATCCTATGGCAACCCTCTGCTGATGGAACTTGCATTCTGTCAATGGAAGGCCCAGACCCTGGCATTGCAGCCACAGCACACAGAATGGGGCAACCATTGTGAATGGGTGGTGACCACATATGTGTGCCACTGGAGAGCCAAGCCACCACTGATGTGGTAAGATGGCAAGGGGAAATGGGCTGTGGGCGAGGAGGGGGACAATCAGGGCCAACTGGGGGCTTGTCAGTGGAAAGCTGAGAGTAGTTACTGGTGATAGTAGTGGCGCTGATATCCAGTGTCCCTTCCAGGCCTCAGCACGCCCCCTTAGGCCACTTGGACTTGTGAAAGCCAAAGAGCTGACACAGATCCAAGTAGACCCATTGGAGATCATGACGTAAGTAAAATTTCTTCCACTTACCTATCCATCACATCATGGTCGCCAGTTGGCCTGCAGCGTGAAGCGGAGTCAGCTTCAACACTGCTGCACAGTCTTTGGTGGCCAAGGATAGGATTGGGCTGTTGGGGTATGCCCCTAACTTCACAATGACCAAAAATACTCTTTTCCTTTCTCTTAGCAGAATGGTAGTAATTATTTGACCTTATTAGTAACACACAGTGTGATTAATAGATGAGGCAGCGACCCACCAATCAAAATTACTGAAGCTGCTGTTCCTATGTAAGCCATTTCTGCCCAGCGTTGCATATATGCAACAGGGACCAAATGTTTACACCTGTGGGCTGGACAAAAATGGGTAAATTCAACAGATTATGTGAGTGATGGTTGAACTAATCCTGAGATTCTTATTGGAGCATCACATTTCTCAGCATATGGACTGAGAAGCGATCCCTGTCTACTGCGCAAAGATGTACCCTTTGAAAGTGATGGTTCTCTTATATTTAGCAGGGAGAGAGCAACTGTCTCTGTTTACCCCAGCATAGTATCTCTCAGTCTCCCCTGTATCTTGTTTGCTTAGTTTCTTCCAACATTGCATATATGTCCATACCACCACTGAGGCAGCACTTCCAAGGTGCCAATGTATGTGCAACTGTCACCTCTTGCAGTTGAATGTATGAAGTTGTCATTAGTCCATCTAGCTCTGTCTCCTCTACATTATCTGACAGCAAGTCTCCAGGATCTCTGGCCAAGAGACTGTAAGGCTCAAGGGGACTTGGGTGCTGCAACCTTGCAGCGCTGAACCAGTGGGTCACAGATGTGATCCAGATCCTATCCCCTCTTTCCCAGGCCACCTCATTTCTCTCCTCAGATGTACACCAGCAAAATGTCTGAGGAGACCTATAGGTGATTGAGCAGCCTACTGGGAGGTAACTAAAAATATTTTTACCTACCTTCTGCTGGCTATATGACGGCCCACCCACCCTCACCACTGAATGCAGCTCATGCTTCGCCAGTGCGCCTGCCACGGTTCCAACGTTGGAGGATAGGATCGGGGAATGTTGATGTGAGAGCAGCTAGCATCCTCACCTCTGCTACATACAACTAGAGGCAGCACAGCAGCTCTTCAGCACAGGTGACCTCATTAACCAACAGGGTCTAAATGGTTCTATTAAACAGTTGCTCCATGCTTGGTTCCTCAGCTTGAGTGACCGGTCCTGTTAAATAGCCCTTTCTTTTTCCTGATACTTGATCATTAGCCCTGCCTTGGCCAACTCTTCAGCATCAGGCCTTTTGACCTTTGTCCACTTGATCTGGTCTCTGATCACCCTCTCATCATCAACCATGCCTCCTGTCCTTTGATCCTCATCTGCTCATGCTAGAATCAAGCAACAAAAATGCAACTTGAATTAGAGCTCTGCCAAGGCCTAATAGGAAGGTCTTTCCTTACTTGGTTACCTGAAATCCTTTAACTGAAGATTTCAGAAACAGAGAAACCTGACAAAGTATTTGCTCGACCATCAAATTTTGGCCATTCCCTTTCAAGTACTACACGAGGAGGAAAAAATATATACTGGGCTTAGGACCAGTTTATGTTTCAGGACTGTAACAGATGGAAAATACATCTGTTTGCATGTTGAGGTACAAAACCAAGACACAAGAGCTGGTTTGTAATATTTTAACTCAAAATCAGCAATGCTCTTGTCATGTCCCTTTTGGTTAGCATAAACTGATGGACTTTGTACAGCAGGAAATATGTGGTTTTAGAGAATATAATCATAAGCAATCTTGCTAGTAGGCATGGGAATTGAGCCAAGAAATCAGAATCTAACTATTGCAGCCTATAGACAAATTAAGCCAAGGTACTTGAATTTAAACCAATTTAATGTCATCAGTTTCAATGGGAATAGGCTGATTTATCTCCTTCTACTCACATTTAAGTGAGCACATAAGGGCTGATAAACAAGTATGACTACATGCTTATAATATCAAGAAAAACTGAAGACTGTAAAAATGAAACAACTGGATCCATCTGGATCCTTCCATTTTGAAAACCATGAGAGATGTTTGGAAAATGTTTGGAGAGATGTTTCCTTGCAGTTAATGACATTGAAAATACATTTGAAGGGCACATTTTTAAAAATGTTTTTGCAGAGATGTGTGTGCAAGGACCAGAAATTCTGGAGATATGTAATACGTTAATTTGAGAGTGTGAAATATATTATAAATGGATCAAGGCATTCTGAATTTCAAAAATGCCATGATCTATGACAGAATTGGTAAAGCTAAGTCATATGAATAGTCTATCAAACTAATTACAGACTTGATGATGTGCAGCTTAGAAGTTGAAAGCAAGATTATTGTGAAAAATGAACTTGACTTTTCAAAGAGCAGTGAACATTTCTGGCCTAATAAAAATTGTGCTTTCCAAGTGAACGTTTGAATAAGTAAATTAAAATTGATGTTCATCTCATTAAAAAAAACACAAAACTGTGGGTCACATAGGTATCAATGTGCAGGGCAGGTCTTCAACCAGCAATGATAGAGGAGCAAGCCAGGAAGAACTCCTTGCCGCAGGATGTAATGACGGTATCTGGCCTGGATGCCTTTAAAAGAGGATTGGACAAGTTTCTGGAAGAAAAATCCATTATGGGTTACAAACCATGATGTGTATGTGCAACCTCCTGATTTTAGAAATGGGCTATGTCAGATGCAAGGGAGGGCACCAGGATGCAGGTCTCTTGATATCAGGTGTGCTCCCTGGGGCATTTGGTGGGCTGCTGTGAGATACAGCAAGCTGGACTAGATGGGCCTATGGCCTGATCCAGTGGGGCTGCTCTTATGTTCTTATGTTCTTACAGGGCACATGCTCAGTCTGAAGACCCCAGAGGGACTTTACCATAGTGTATGGGGAAGGATTGAATTTAGATTAAAGGCAGCCAATGGCTACGAAAATTAGATATCCACAAATTTAGTACAGAAACAAAAACAAAGTTTATAATTAGTCAAAGTGTAGAATTCCAGAATGCTTTTCTAGCATTCTGTTATGGGAACAGAAAGTTGTAGGAACAAAAGTTGTGGGAACAAAATCGCTACTGAGTGCAGGTCAGAACTGGATACATTTATGGAGGACATACTACATTTGCTTTTCTGGTGCCTCAGTTGCTGCTTCTTGCAAGTTTCAATTCAATGATCTTAAGGTTTTGTTTCTGAGGACATCAAAAATTATTATCTTAATATAAATACATTTCTTCCACCCCATTCCTTTCCTCTGCTCCATTCACCTCTTCTTTTTCCAATTCATGGAGTGGGTGACAGAGGAAGTTTATGAGAGTGAGTGAAGGTGAGCACCTTTTTCCAATCTGCTGACTGAGATTACCTCCTCAGCTGACCTCATGGATGGGCCAGTCCTGGCTGTACCTCTTCACACTGCTGATTGGGGCACCAGATTTCTGCTGGTGGTTGAACGCTATTTCATACCAAAACATTATCTCCATAGACAGCTAAATATCAGGAGGGTTGTTCTAACTGGGCCTTCTTTCTGACCTGCGATTTTTCTATATCCAGGGCTTCTTTCTTTGTTTTTTATAATATGCTTCATGTTTTCTCTGAAGAATGCTCTCTCTCTCTCTCTCTCTCTCTCTCTCACACACACACACACACACACACACACACACCATCTCAGAGTAGTCTGAAGTCAAGACAGGGTTTAGGCTTACCTCCATGGTAACACAGAGAGAGAGAGAGAGAGAGATAGAGAGAGAGAGAGAGAGAGAGAGAGAGAGAGCTCTAACTTTGCGACTGATGTTTAACTTCTTCAGACGAGCCACAAATACTCCAATGGTGCTTTTTGAAGGGCGATACACCCCCCCTCCAAAAAAAAAAGCTTGCCAAATGTCCCTATGAGGTACAGAGCCACTTTCAGATTTCAACTTCAATCGACGTGGAGATGGCTAAGCACATTGTACAAAGCAGCAAGTTTATCAGTATCATGCACAATCCAGCTTTATATGTATATGGAGTTTGAAGTGTTCAGTTTATATCATATTTGAATTATCTGTGCAGAAAAGCACCTGGAAAGGGGGGGGGGACCTTTCAAGTTAAATTGCTTATTTTTATTCTGTTAAAAAAAGCACAGTATTTTATTTGCCTTGATGTGTAAAATAAAGCTCGCCCCACATTCTTATCTCCAAAACAGCCAAACAGATTTTTATGAAACTTTTCAAAATAATTCACTTCACTGCTGAGAACAGGTAGGTGAAATTTGCAAGTGTTCTGTTGGTATTTTAAGAGTATTTCAAACAGCTAGGTCTGACGCTACACACATCAATGCAAAACTCTCGGGTCTTCTTTAAATGTTGCATAAGGGCTGTGGAAGCTTCTCTTCCCTGGGTTCATCATATGTGTAGCATTTAAAGGGGACCTAAGAGAGTGTGTTTGCCAGAGATAGGTCTGAATAGGCTGGTTCCTCCCAAAGACAAAACCAATTCTGCAGTCCAAATCCTACTATGCTCAAGAAATGCTAAGAGTGCCTCTTTGGGGTGTAATATTAATTTTGTGTAAGTGAAACTGAAGTGGCAGAGAAACCAGATCGGAATAATAATTGCTGGACGTGTAATTCAATTCTTTTTTTTGTGAATGCGCATTGTATGCATGTGAATGAGTTCAGGAGCAATCTTAACTCCGTACTGATACAAGGTGCTTATCAAGGAAGTGGCATCAAGGAAGGCACTGGGGTGCATGGGATGCAGGCGGGTTCCATTGTGCTGCCTGTCCCAGTCCATCACCTGAAATGAGTGCTTCGTTTGGCTGCATGAGTAATATCTCCACATTGCTGTTGGGGAACAGAGGCTAAGCCTGGCTTGTCTAATGAGATAATGGTGGCAGGTTCATAGGGCTGTGGACAGGAGTAGTGCTGGGGGCTCTGCAGTTGCCCAAACAAAGACCCATGTTTGTTTACAAAGCTCAAAAGCTTACAAAGCTCTCCAGGGGAAGTGTCTTCTGACTTGAGGCTCCTTCCTGCCCTGGGAACAAGTGGGCCCAGCGATGTCACAACTGCATGTGGAGATTCAGTGCCAAGTTCCAATACACCATTTTTTCTTTTTTAAAGAAAAACTTGAAACAAAACACCAAGATTCCAGGTGAGCTGTATGGCAGAGCTGGGAGAGAGAGAGAGAGAGAGAGAGAGCACTCTGCATGGTTTCCCTTGCCCGTTTTCATACATCGCTATTTTATGTCTCACGACCTTCCTAAAAGCATTGTTGCCCAGGTTCTGTGAGGGCAAGTTCAGTTCAAACACCGTGCAGGTATTTAATGAAAAAGACACATCAATTCACCAGTGAGGATTCACAAGCAAGGCTATTTATTACACTTGCGCAAGTGGTTTGCCTCTCCCTGTGTGGTCAGAGAGCAGCACCAAGCAACAGGCAGTTAGTTACTCTTTTTATACTGTTTCTTCCACTGATTGCATTACTATCTGACTATTGGTTAGTTTAAATTTTGCAAGCTTTCCCCTCTTTTCTTTATATTTTGGCACTAGCAAGCAACCAATCAACATTGTGGTCTGTTAAGTCAGTTTTTGTGTTGAAAGAGATTCAGCCAACTTCCTGTTTGGGCCCATCAGGGCAGCAGCATGGTTGATATTTACACCCATCTAGTCTTTCGTCGACTAGAAATGTTTATCTGTGAGCTTGTGACAATGATAGCCCTGGTGCAAAGACATAATAACAGGAACAACAAGAACAATGCTTGTCATCGGCTTGTCAACAAACAACATCAGCTTGTCATCTACTTCAAGGTCTCGCCATTCATGGAGCTGCCGGTGGCCTCAAACTGGCGACCTTTGGATTTTATCTTCAGGCTAACGGAGGCTCTACCCTCTAGACCAGACCTCCAAGCATACATAAGTTACTTGGATCAATTCATGTGTGGATCTGGGCCCCCTGCCATTCACCTGTCTCAAGAGGGGAAAAGGGTCTTTGGCCTTAGCCCTCTCTCTCCCTGTTGCTGCAAAATCAACAGCCTGCTCCTGACGCATATCCAAAATGGGAACCATCTATGTGACCCTGTGGCTGGATTAGGGTTCCAGCTCTTTGCCCTATATGCTGCTCTCACACAAACAAGGAGGTTTATGTGTGGAGACCTACTTCCATTTCTACTTTATTTCCTAAATTTTCCTTCATCGCTGAATTCAGTGGGATGTACCAGCGCACCAGGCACTGACCAGATCAAGACCTGCTTACCTTCAGCATCTGTGTCATTTACCCTCGGATAATGTGCCCATCTTCCTCGGTTCCATGTGCAGATCACCTTTGTTGTATTGGACAACAAGGGGCCACCTGGACAAAGGTGGCCTTTGACGCACCTTTTATTACACTGAGCTGTGTTTACCCCCCAGATTGCTGCAAGCTACATTATACATTGGCTAGAGGTAATTTACTAGAAGTAAATGCAAATTTAGTGTGGGTAAGCACTGCAATCTACCTCTAGCACAACATCAAGACTAATGGAGAAATTAATTTACCTTGGAGGGTAGCATATGCCATAAAAGAGCACTTGTGTGCAAAAGCCCTTAGAAAATGTTTTCCTCCCCATATTAATTAAAGGTTGTATGATGAAGAAACATAAACTCATAAAGAGATTGATATTCCTTTCAATTGATAAGGATAAGCTGTATTTAATATTAATTAATGAATATGCATATACTGCATAAATGAGTGAATAAAAGACCATTCTCGCCATAATTTTAAAAAACCGCTTAAAATTGCATATTGCATAATATAGGTACATAATACATACATACACTTTCACTGAAACCTCAAGAGTTTACCTCCCCAAAATGTGTCTTTCTCTGTGTTAAATGAATCCTGTGAAACTTGGTTTTTATATATTACTCCTCCATATTTTATGTTTTCACATAATCACAATCAATCAAGTGATTTAAACAGTGAATGCAATCTCTTGAATTAAAATAATGAAGTATTTTAAAAAACCACCAAAAAAACATGCACTCCACTTCAAATCATTCAAATCAGAGCAGATGCAAAACAGCAAGGATTTTGAGTGAAAGGTCTTGAAGAACTAAAAGATCTTGACCATATATCTGAAGGGCACCAATGTTGGTTCCTGTCAAATATGTCCGGAAGGAACAGGAAGTTCAGAATGCTATTAATGAAAAGGCCTTTTTTCCTTAACTACTGTTCTATCATTCTTCCCAAACAGGGTAATTTCTTTCATTTGTTTTTTTGGCTAATTTAGTAGGACTTCTTGAAAGGATAAAGCCCTAAGGAGTTGAGGGTAGGGGAGATAGTACTGAAAAAAAGAAAATGGTTAGATTGAACTGCTTAATAAAACAATTCCTTTGTTCCTTGGCCTGATACCTCTCTGAAGGTTGAAAGCAGTGGTTCTTGAACTTTTCCAACCTGCAGCTCCCCTGATCCTTGTGGCCGTTGGCCACAGCTTCCCATTACTTCACCTCACCTCAGTTACCCCCAAAATGGGGATGAAGGTGATATAATTATACACTAGAAACAAAAAAAAAGCTGCCAGCATTCTGAGGCTGCAATCCTAACCACACTTACCTGAGAGTAAGCACCATTGAACACAATAGAACTTACTTCTGAGTAGACCTGGTTAGGATTGTGCCCTGAGTTTGTTAGCAGCACACCTGGAGGGTTTTGGAAAGGGGGGGAAGAAGTAATGGATTTGCTGGGGGAGGGGAAGACTTTGTTTTGTGTGTATCTGCTAATTGCAAACTGATGTGACACTGAGACCCAAAGACTGTTTGGCTGCAATCCTAACCACACTTTCCTGGGAGCAAATCCCATTGAACACAATAGGACTTACTTCTGAGTAGACCTGGCTAGGATTGTGCCTTTTGTCTTACAACAGCAGCCAACATGGGAAATAACCTCCCCCAGGAGGCAGGAAGAAAAGGGGGGATGGTTGCAAAGGAATAGGTATTTTTACTTTTTAATCAATTTTTGGAGACAAAAAAGAGTGGCTTTTTTTCTTTTTTGAAGGGGGAGGAAAAAGAGAAAGGTGAAGATCCTTGGTTAATCTGACACAGAGCCCAAGCCTATGTAGGTCTACTCAGAAGTAAGTCCCATTTGAGTCAATGGGGCTTACTCCCAGGAAAGTGTGGATAGGATGGCAGCCACACAGAGCAAGATTACAACTCACCCCAAAGTAGATGGGGGCTGCTCACACACATATAACCCAACATGCAGATGCCACCCCTATTCCCCCCAGGCAAGATGGAAACATGCAGGCTGTGGCATTTGCCCCCCCCCCAGAGCAGGCTGGGGTCCCACCTTCCCAAGCAGAGGAAAGCGCTGAGCTGCCTGTACTTACTCTTCCCTCCCAGTTTGAAGCCTGCCAGGAGCGGGCCCTGTGCTGATGAGATGCAGCACCTCTGCTCTGCCACTGCCCAGCCAGCCTTCTCTCCCACCTCCCCACCTTACACTGCCCCCCCACCTCGTTCTATTGTATTGGCAACCTTCAGTCTCGAAAGACTATGGTATCGCGCTCTGAAAGGTGGTTCTGGCACAGCGTCTAGTGTGGCTGAAAAGGCCAATTCGGGAGTGACAATCCCTTCCACACCGGGAGCAAGTGCAGTCTGTCCCTGGTCTGTCTCCCTGGCTATGGGCCTTCCTTCTTTGCCTCTTAGCCTCAGACTGTTGGCCAAGTGTCTCTTCAAACTGGGAAAGGCCATGCTGCACAGCCTGCCTCTAAGCGGGCCGCTCAGAGGCCAGGGTTTCCTACTTGTTGAGGTACAGAAGTGTACAGAAGTGTACTCAGGACGCAAGCTCTGTAGACCTGGATCTTGGTATGTTCCATCAGCTTCTTGTTGGACCAGACTCTCTTTGTGAGTCTGGAAAACGTGGTAGCTGCTTTACCGATGCGCTTGTTTAGCTCGGTATCGAGAGAAAGAGTGTCGGAGATCGTTGAGCCAAGGTACACAAAGTCATGGACAATCTCCAGTTCATGCTCAGAGATTGTAATGCAGGGAGGTGAGTCCACATCCTGAACCATGACCTGTGTTTTCTTCAGGCTGATTGTCAGTCCAAAATCTTGGCAGGCCTTGCTAAAACGATCCATGAGCTGCTGGAGATCTTTGGCAGAGTGGGTAGTGACAGCTTCATCGTCGGCAAAGAGGAAGTCACGCAGACATTTCAGCTGGACTTTGGATTTTGCTCTCAGTCTGGAGAGGTTGAAGAGCTTTCCGTCTGATCTGGTCCAGAGATAGATGCCTTCTGTTGCAGTTCCAAAGGCCTGCTTCAGCAGGACAGCAAAGAAAATTCCAAACAAGGTTGGCGCAAGAACACAGCCCTGCTTCACTCCGCTCCGGATGTCAAAAGGGTCTGATGTGGAGCCATCGAAGACAACAGCCAAAGTTCACAGCCAAAGAAAAGCAGCATGTGCAGCTGAGCAGAGCAGTTACAGCCACCTCTCTCCCTGAGATGCCTCACAAGGCCACTGAAGGCTAGCCATACCTCCCTAGGGAGGCCCTATGCACAGATTGAATACCTCAGGTCTAAAGTCTTTGGCAAAGAGGAGACTTTCCATCACAAATAGCCAGGGATGGGTGAGTACAGTGCTGTTTGACTTGAGTTGAGTGGTAAGTCTCCGCCCCATGACTTAAAAATGAGTCCTTACAGACAGGGTTTCTGAGTCACCCAGAGCATTTTCATAACTTGAGTCTTGAGTCATTGCCCTTTTAAAAGTCCATGGGAAAAAGGGGGCTGCTACAGGGCTGTTCTCGCTTTGGAGTTCCCTTTAAACACTCCCATGCTGTCCCATCCCATCCCATGCTCTGCCCATCCCATCTAAGGCAGCAGTGTGGAACACACCAATTCATTCCCTTCCCCCATACAATCCCACCCCAACAGTGACAAAATCCACCCCCTTCACATCACAGGCATGGCAGGGAGGGAGGGAGGACTCATCCCAGCTCAGCAAAGCGGGAGGGCACAGCTGCTCCTGTCCCCTTCCCTCTCCCGGAGACACATCCTCTGTCCAATGGATTGTCCAGGAAAGAAGAAGCACCTCCCTCCCCTGGTTCTGTACACTTGCAGGAACCTCACATGTCTTACCAAGCCAGCTAAGAGCCCAATCCTGTGTTTGGCCCAATCCTGTGCTAAGAGCCCAATCCTGTGCCACAAAGCACTGTCGCAAATATGCCATAAGGCACATTTGCTAGCCTCACTGCTGGGCTCCTGCCCGTGCTAGCCCAGCGCTGGCTGGTGCTGGGCTAGCGCAGGGTGGTCACCCAGCTTCCATAGCTTGGCGTGGCACAGTAAGCGGGGGCGGGGCAGGGAGAAGGCGTTCCAGGGAGGGGGGAGGCCTGTGGGAAGCGGAGAGAGGGCGGGGGAGGCGTGATGCGGGGAGGAAACGGGCAGGAGGTGTGCCGGGGGAGGTAGGGAGGCGGGTCTGCAGAATTCTGCTCTGCAGGATCCAAGGCGCTCATGGAGGGCTTTGTGCTCTACACAAGCGCCTTTACTTTACCACTGACTTTTGTCCCCTTCTCCCAAGGCACCTCCCCCGGTAGCCTGGGGCACGCAGGATCCGGCGGCAGCCGTTCTCAGTGCTGCTGAGGCTGGGCGCCCTGGGCAGCTCAGGATTGGACTGTAAGTCAGCTGAAATGGATACTTCTGCAAAAGTTGTTACAAGTTCTGCATCATGAGACCCTGCAAGTTTTAAGCCCAAATGAAAACAAGTTAACTATTTAGCTCCACCATTTAGCTCTGAACATAATACACCCTGCTGCAGATGCTGGAGCTGCTGCTCAAGCATGCATGCAAAGCTTCCAGATCAACACCAGAGGTTTTTCTAGTGAGATGGAGGCGACACAACCTGTACCCGTTTGCGGGCAACTCAAGTCACCCAAGCCCATGGTGACTTTAGTGTTTTCCCGAGTCATTGGCACGGGTGACTTGAGTCACCATGGGTGACTTGAGTAACCAAAAAACGCTGACTTTTGCAATTGGACTCGAGTCACCTGACATGAGTCCCCATCCCTGCAAATAGCATAGTTGGATATTGCTTGCTTCATTATGTTTACTGGTTCTGTGGCATGGAGGAAAGGACTTAAATATTCTCTCCAGATGTGCTACATCCCAGTGCTGATTGCCCCCTCTGCTGTTTTTCTTTTCTTTTCTTTTTTTAAAGAAAAGACAGAAAGAGTAATGATGTTTCTGACCTCACAAGTGTTTTAACCCTAACATAGGGCTTGAGGAAGAAAAATAGTTCCTTAACCATAGTTACCTTCATCAAAACAATTATCATGGTGCACAGCTGTAATATAAATGCAGGGGGAAGGGGCATATAAACATTAATTGCAGTTATTTTCTTACAGATTTAAATCAGTTATGGTGTCGATATTCTTATGAAATGTATCTTAACTCGTTCATAGTGTCTGAACTGGTTATCAAAACTCTTTTTAAAGTTAGTGACTGAACTGGAGAATTAAAAAAAATATGTTGGCAACCTTCAGTCTCGAGAGACTATGGTATCGCGCTCTGAAAGGTGGTTTTGGAACATTGTCTAGTGTGGCTGAAAAGGCCAATTCGGGAGTGACAATCCCTTCCACAACGGGAGCAAGTGCAGTCTGTCCCTGGTCTGTCTCCCTGGCTATGGGCCTTCCTTCTTTGCCTCTTAGCCTCAAACTGTTGGCCAAGTGTCTCTTCAAACTGGGAAAGGCCATGCTGCACAGCCTGCCTCCAAGCGGGCCGCTCAGTGGCCAGGGTTTCCCACTTGTTGAGGTCCACTCCTAAGCCCTTCAGATCCCTCTTGCAGATGTCCTTGTATCGCAGCTGTGGTCTACCTGTAGGGCGCTTTCCTTGCACAAGTTCTCCATAGAGGAGATCCTTTGGGATCCGGCCATCATCCATTCTCACGACATGACCGAGCCAACGCAGGCGTCTCTGTTTCAGCAGTGTATACATGCTAGGGATTCCAGCACGTTCCAGGACTGTGTTGTTTGGAACTTTGTCCTGCCAGGTGATGCGTCGGAGGCAGCGCATGTGGAAAGCGTTCAGTTTCCTCTCCTGTTGTGAGCGAAGAGTCCATGACTCGCTGCAGTACAGAAGTGTACTCAGGACGCAAGCTCTGTAGACCTGGATCTTGGTATGTTCCATCAGCTTCTTGTTGGACCAGACTCTCTTTGTGAGTCTGGAAAACGTGGTAGCTGCTTTACCGATGCGCTTGTTTAGCTCGGTATCGAGAGAAAGAGTGTCGGAGATCGTTGAGCCAAGGTACACAAAGTCATGGACAATCTCCAGTTCATGCTCAGAGATTGTAATGCAGGGAGGTGAGTCCACATCCTGAACCATGACCTGTGTTTTCTTCAGGCTGATTGTCAGTCCAAAATCTTGGCAGGCCTTGCTAAAACGATCCATGAGCTGCTGGAGATCTTTGGCAGAGTGGGTAGTGACAGCTTCATCGTCGGCAAAGAGGAAGTCACGCAGACATTTCAGCTGGACTTTGGATTTTGCTCTCAGTCTGGAGAGGTTGAAGAGCTTTCCGTCTGATCTGGTCCAGAGATAGATGCCTTCTGTTGCAGTTCCAAAGGCCTGCTTCAGCAGGACAGCAAAGAAAATTCCAAACAAGGTTGGCGCAAGACCACAGCCCTGCTTCACTCCGCTCCGGATGTCAAAAGGGTCTGATGTGGAGCCATCGAAGACAACAGCCAAAGTTCACAGCCAAAGAAAAGCAGCATGTGCAGCTGAGCAGAGCAGTTACAGCCACCTCTCTCCCTGAGATGCCTCACAAGGCCACTGAAGGCTAGCCATACCTCCCTAGGGAGGCCCTATGCACAGATTGAATACCTCAGGTCTAAAGTCTTTGGCAAAGAGGAGACTTTCCATCACAAATAGCCAGGGATGGGTGAGTACAGTGCTGTTTGACTTGAGTTGAGTGGTAAGTCTCCGCCCCATGACTTAAAAATGAGTCCTTACAGACAGAGTTTCTGAGTCACCCAGAGCATTTTCATAACTTGAGTCTTGAGTCATTGCCCTTTTAAAAGTCCATGGGAAAAAGGGGGCTGCTACAGGGCTGTTCTCGCTTTGGAGTTCCCTTTAAACACTCCCATGCTGTCCCATCCCATCCCATGCTCTGCCCATCCCATCTAAGGCAGCAGTGTGGAACACACCAATTCATTCCCTTCCCCCATACAATCCCACCCCAACAGTGACAAAATCCACCCCCTTCACATCACAGGCATGGCAGGGAGGGAGGGAGGACTCATCCCAGCTCAGCAAAGCGGGAGGGCACAGCTGCTCCTGTCCCCTTCCCTCTCCCGGAGACACATCCTCTGTCCAATGGATTGTCCAGGAAAGAAGAAGCACCTCCCTCCCCTGGTTCTGTACACTTGCAGGAACCTCACATGTCTTACCAAGCCAGCTAAGAGCCCAATCCTGTGTTTGGCCCAATCCTGTGCTAAGAGCCCAATCCTGTGCCACAAAGCACTGTCGCAAATATGCCATAAGGCACATTTGCTAGCCTCACTGCTGGGCTCCTGCCCGTGCTAGCCCAGCGCTGGCTGGTGCTGGGCTAGCGCAGGGTGGTCACCCAGCTTCCATAGCTTGGCGTGGCACAGTAAGCGGGGGCGGGGCAGGGAGAAGGCGTTCCAGGGAGGGGGGAGGCCTGTGGGAAGCGGAGAGAGGGCGGGGGAGGCGTGATGCGGGGAGGAAACGGGCAGGAGGTGTGCCGGGGGAGGTAGGGAGGCGGGTCTGCAGAATTCTGCTCTGCAGGATCCAAGGCGCTCATGGAGGGCTTTGTGCTCTACACAAGCGCCTTTACTTTACCACTGACTTTTGTCCCCTTCTCCCAAGGCACCTCCCCCGGTAGCCTGGGGCACGCAGGATCCGGCGGCAGCCGTTCTCAGTGCTGCTGAGGCTGGGCGCCCTGGGCAGCTCAGGATTGGACTGTAAGTCAGCTGAAATGGATACTTCTGCAAAAGTTGTTACAAGTTCTGCATCATGAGACCCTGCAAGTTTTAAGCCCAAATGAAAACAAGTTAACTATTTAGCTCCACCATTTAGCTCTGAACATAATACACCCTGCTGCAGATGCTGGAGCTGCTGCTCAAGCATGCATGCAAAGCTTCCAGATCAACACCAGAGGTTTTTCTAGTGAGATGGAGGCGACACAACCTGTACCCGTTTGCGGGCAACTCAAGTCACCCAAGCCCATGGTGACTTTAGTGTTTTCCCGAGTCATTGGCACGGGTGACTTGAGTCACCATGGGTGACTTGAGTAACCAAAAAACGCTGACTTTTGCAATTGGACTCGAGTCACCTGACATGAGTCCCCATCCCTGCAAATAGCATAGTTGGATATTGCTTGCTTCATTATGTTTACTGGTTCTGTGGCATGGAGGAAAGGACTTAAATATTCTCTCCAGATGTGCTACATCCCAGTGCTGATTGCCCCCTCTGCTGTTTTTCTTTTCTTTTCTTTTTTTAAAGAAAAGACAGAAAGAGTAATGATGTTTCTGACCTCACAAGTGTTTTAACCCTAACATAGGGCTTGAGGAAGAAAAATAGTTCCTTAACCATAGTTACCTTCATCAAAACAATTATCATGGTGCACAGCTGTAATATAAATGCAGGGGGAAGGGGCATATAAACATTAATTGCAGTTATTTTCTTACAGATTTAAATCAGTTATGGTGTCGATATTCTTATGAAATGTATCTTAACTCGTTCATAGTGTCTGAACTGGTTATCAAAACTCTTTTTAAAGTTAGTGACTGAACTGGAGAATTAAAAAAAATATGTTGGCAACCTTCAGTCTCGAGAGACTATGGTATCGCGCTCTGAAAGGTGGTTTTGGAACATTGTCTAGTGTGGCTGAAAAGGCCAATTCGGGAGTGACAATCCCTTCCACAACGGGAGCAAGTGCAGTCTGTCCCTGGTCTGTCTCCCTGGCTATGGGCCTTCCTTCTTTGCCTCTTAGCCTCAAACTGTTGGCCAAGTGTCTCTTCAAACTGGGAAAGGCCATGCTGCACAGCCTGCCTCCAAGCGGGCCGCTCAGTGGCCAGGGTTTCCCACTTGTTGAGGTCCACTCCTAAGCCCTTCAGATCCCTCTTGCAGATGTCCTTGTATCGCAGCTGTGGTCTACCTGTAGGGCGCTTTCCTTGCACAAGTTCTCCATAGAGGAGATCCTTTGGGATCCGGCCATCATCCATTCTCACGACATGACCGAGCCAACGCAGGCGTCTCTGTTTCAGCAGTGTATACATGCTAGGGATTCCAGCACGTTCCAGGACTGTGTTGTTTGGAACTTTGTCCTGCCAGGTGATGCGTCGGAGGCAGCGCATGTGGAAAGCGTTCAGTTTCCTCTCCTGTTGTGAGCGAAGAGTCCATGACTCGCTGCAGTACAGAAGTGTACTCAGGACGCAAGCTCTGTAGACCTGGATCTTGGTTTGTTCCGTCAGCTTCTTGTTGGACCAGACTCTCTTTGTGGAAAACGTGGTAGCTGCTTTACCGATGCGTTTGTTTAGCTCGGTATCGAGAGAAAGAGTGTCGGAGATCGTTGAGCCAAGGTACTCAAAGTCATGGACAACCTCCAGTTCATGCGCAGAGATTGTAATGCAGGGAGGTGAGTCCACATCCTGAACCATGACCTGTGTTTTCTTCAGGCTGATTGTCAGTCCAAAATCTTGGCAGGACCTTGCTAAAACGATCCATGAGCTGCTGGAGATCTTTTCAGAGTGGGTAGTGACAGCTGCATCGTCGGCAAAAAGGAAGTCACGCAGACATTTCAGCTGGACTTTGGACTTTGCTCTCAGTCTGGAGATGTTGAAGAGCTTTCCGTCTGATCTGGTCCAGAGATAGATGCCTTCTGTTGCGGTTCCAAAGGCCTGCTTCAGCAGGACAGCGAAGAAAATCCCAAACAAGGTTGGTGCAAGAACACAGCCCTGCTTCACGCAGCTTCGGATGTCAAAGGGGTCTGATGTGGAGCCATTGAAGACAACAGTGCCCTTCATGTCCTTGTGGAAGGATCTGATGATGCTGAGGAGCCTGGGTGGACATCCAATCTTGGGGAGAATCTTGAAGAGGCCATCCCTGCTGACTAGGTCGAAGGCCTTCATGAGATCTATGAAGGCTATAAAGAGTGGCTGTCGCTGTTCCCTGCATTTGTCCTGCAGTTGTCTAAGGGAGAATACCATATCAGTGGTGGACCTGTTGGATTGGAATCTGCACTGTGATTCTGGATAAACGCTCTCTGCAAGTACCTGGAGCCTCTTTAGTGCAACTCGGGCAAACAACTTTCCTACAATGCTAAGGAGAGAGATGCCACGGTAGTTATTGCAGTGACCCCTGTCGCCTTTGTTCTTGTACAGCGTGATGATGTTTGCATCCCTCATGTCTTGAGGTACTCCAACTTCTCTCCAGCAGAGACAGAGGATTTCATGCAGCTCAGTGACGATGATCTCTTTGCAGCACTTTAGGACTTCAGCAGGGATGCTGTCTTTTCCAGGTGCCTTGCCAAAGGCAAGGGAGTCCAGGGCCACGTGACGTTCTTCTAGGGTTGTTTCACTGTCAAGCTCCTCCAGCACAGGCAGGCACTCAATGTTGTTCAGCGCTTCTTCGGTGACTACATTTTCTCTGGAATATAGCTCAGAGTAGTGCTGCACCCCGCGTTCCATCTGCTGTGTCCGATCCTGGATGACCTCGCCTGTGGCAGACTTCAGAGGGGCGATTTTCTTCTGTGTTGGACCTAGGGCCTGCTTGATACCATCATACATCCCCTTGATGTGGCCCGTGTCAGCTGCTATCTGTATCTCGGAACAGAGCTGGAGCCAGTAGTCGTTAGCACATCTCCTGGCAGTCTGCTAGACTTTGCTGCAAGCAGCTCGGAGGACCTGCAGGTTGCGCTCACTGGGACAGGCCTTGTATGCTGCTTGAGCTCTCCTCTTTTCCTCAATGACTGGTGTCAACTCCTCAGAGTGGGCTTCAAACCAGTCTGCCGTCTTGTTGGTCTTCTTGCCAAATATGGACAAGGTGTTGTTGTAAACGGCATTCTTGAAATGTTCCCATCTGTTGGATGCGTTTGCATCGACCGGGCCTGGAAGAGATTCCTCAAGCGCTCGTGCAAATTCCTCCACTTTTCTCTGATCCCAGGTCTTGCTGGTATCAATGCGAGGTCTTCCTTCCTTTTTCGTGTAGTACAGTTGCTTTGTTTGCAGTTTCACTCTGCTACACACCAGGGAATGGTCAGTGTCGCAAGCAGCACCCTGATAGCTGCGCGTAATCTTGATGCTGGGAAGGCTGGAGCATCTGGTAAGAATCAGGTCGAGCTGGTGCCAGTGCTTTGAACTTGGGTGTCTCCAGGAGACTCTATGTTGGGGCTTTGTGTTGAAGAACGTGTTGCTGACACAGAGACCGTGAAGACAGCAAAACTCTAGCAGGCGCTGGCCATTTTCGTTCATCTTCCCAGTGCCAAACTGACCTAAGCAAGTGGGCCACGAACTGTTATCAGCACCAACTCTAGCATTGAAATTGCCGAGGATGAACAATGGCTCTTTTACGGGGATCTTCTTGATAGTGGTGGCCAGGTCATCATAGAATTTGTCTTTGGCTTCTGCTGGAGACGACAGAGTCGGTGCATAAGCACTGATGAGAGTGACAGGTCCTGCTGATGACTGGAGCTGCAGGGACAAAATTCTTTCACTTCCCACAGTAGGTGGGATGATGGATTTCAGCAAGGTATTTCTGACTGCAAAGCCAACACCATGTTCCCTGGTTTCGTTTGGTGGTTTTCCCTGCCAGAAAAATGAGAAATTTCTCTCCTTGACAGATCCGGAATCTGGCAGCCTAGTCTCTTGAAGGGCGACGATGTCCATCTGCAGTCTGCTCAGCTCCATGTCGATGACAGCTGTTTTGCGTGCGTCGTCTATTTCTTGCAGGTCATCAGAGAAGCCAGGTGTCATTGTCCTTACGTTCCAGGTGCCCAGCTTTAGGGCAGGAGTTTTCTGTTTTCTATTGCATGGTGCAGAGTTGTCGATCCGCTTGTTGGTTTTCACCCTAAACCCCACGCACCCTGTGAGGTTAACGGACTGTGGCGAGGCAACACCTTACTGGCTGGGGACTGCCCAGCTTAAGGCAGGCGGTAGCTGCCCAATGAGATGCAATGATCTCTCCCACCGTCGGAAGCAGCCCCTGGCGTCACGCTCTACGCCAATTGAGCGAAGACTTATAACCAGTAACTGCTGCTTCCCGTGTTGTGCCGACGCTGTATGGCGAAGTTGGAGTGTCCTCTCCAGTGCGCGAAGCCTGGGTAAAGAAGGTATGGAGGATAGGCTGTTACCCATGCAGCAAATCCCCCCTCTCCACGTCGCTGGAATGATCCAATGGAAAGGCAGAAGCCAATACGGTTGGTTCCAGCAGCGTCGCCGGAGTTGCCAGAGCGTGACTGTGTTCAGCCACAAACTGCCTCAGGGATTCCAGCTCCTGATTTTGCCTCGAGGTTGACTCCTGAAGCCTTTTCCACAACTGGATGTAGCCACAAGGCAGTGGAGGTTTGAGATCAGAGTTTTCCTTCTCTTAGATGAGCTGCCTTTCCAGGCTGATGAGGCTCATCTACCCTATAAAATACATATATAGACATTTGTGGCTAAGACACAGTGGTTAATGAAAACAGACATAGCAGCTAAGAAGCAGTCTTTCACTGATGATACACTATTTTCACATGCATCAAATTGCATTTGCAATATTAGGCATCTTTTATCTGAAACACACTAGGTTTTCATTAACAGAAAAGTGACAAGGATGAGAATTTTGATAAGAAAATCCAAATCAGCCACGTTGCAAATTGAGGAGAAAGGATAACTCAGAACAAAAGCTCTATCAGCAATTTTAGCTTACCATTCAGAAGTCCAGGACAGTAATGATTTATGGCATTTTATGACATTTAACATGACATTTAACAAAAAAAGGAGATGCCATTTCCTGCAGTACTTAGTTTAGTGTATATAAATGTACATTTCTTAGTTATGCATCTCTTCTGCAATTATTGTCACTGCTAAGGTGTTCTTTTGAAAATTCAGGATATATATCGATTACAGCCTCATTCTCATTAAATTGGTACATCTATGGATGTACTATCTGAGACTGCAAGTGAGGATCCTACTGTCATGAATGAGTACCATGAGAACCAAACTAAGAAAGTATAACTGAGAAGTTGCTAGCAGTTCCCTGCTGCAGGAATGTGAGTAAATAAACAAAAGGATTTGTTGTCTCTCCTTTGCTGACCAGGAAGGACAGATAACAAGAAATACAACCAATTGGAATGTTTAGCACCTTACCAGACAGAGAGGCACCTTATCAAGGGTGATTTAGTGCAGCTGTGAATCTTCAGTTGGGAGGGGTAAGAACTATGAGGGGTTAGCAACCAGGCCAACTTCGAGAAGGTTCTGTTCCTCAAGGGTTCTGATTGGACAGTCTAATAAGTCTAATAAGTATGAAGTCATCTCAGTACTATTAGCATAAGAAGTATAATAATGAGTGCCCAGGGGGTGTGGGGGGTCCTTCTTGAACAGAGTTTTGGGTGCAACATCCTGAATGCGTGTGAGCTCCATTGTCCATCATGGGCATCTGGCCCCATAGGTAGCCCTGGAGCTAAGAGATCTACAAGAGTAACTGACCCAGGTGAGAGATCGGTATTAATAGAGATAGCCAGCTAGTTTTATTATTTTATTGCTGATATGCTTCCTAGATGTTTATGCCTCTAGCATTTGCTGCCTTATTGTAGAGTGTGTAACCATATGTACTTAATAAACTAAAATACCTTTTACCAAGTTGTTTCATTGTCTGTTGGGAGCAAAGGTTCAGAATCCTGCCTAGCCATTCAGCAAGCTACCAAGTACCCATTGAGGTCTAGTAACTTGAGGACTGAGGCTTTAATTAAAAAGAGCTCAGTGCCTGAAAAGTATAGCATTAAGCCTAGAAGGTCTCAGTGTCCCTGGACTGAGGCACTGGCACGTACAGGGTGGTGGCAGTACTACTGGGCAAGGGGCCTTGAGGGTTTTAGGGTTTGAAAACCAAGAACCATAAGCTCCCAGACCCCCCTTTGTTTACAGCATGGTGGCAGCGGTGGGATATGACTGAACTTTGTTCCCAAAAGTGGTGACGCTTAAGGCAGAGGCAAACCTCTACAAAGATTTCAGTGGTTTGTTATTTTGGCAGTAAAGGCTGTTCTGCCTCAGCAATGTTAAGCAGAACTACCATAGGGTAGAAGACAGTAACATGATGTTCAGAGATCAGTTGCTTTTAGATTTTGAAGAGGTGGAGGGAGCTGTGGGACCGATGCCGGTCAACATACTGAGTTCCTAAGCCTAGTGGAAGAGGCTTACAGATCTGAGTCTGTACCACCTATGACCATGGAGGATGAGAGGCCACTGAGAAGATGCTCAGGGGTGCACCAAGCTCAACTCATAGAGGAAGAGAGGCAGGGGTTCCAAGCACGTGAGTCATAGAGTGCAGAGAACCAGAGAAATTGGCAGAGGCACAGCATGCCAAGTTCGACTGCTAGCAGGTCTGCTATCAGATTTCAACAAGAGTTGGAGTGGACTGATGAAAGTGATGCAGAAAGTGAAGGAGGGCTGGAAGAGGATGAGGACCCTTTGATGTTGCTGAGGCCAAGCGGAAGCTTACGGTGAGGAACTGTTGCAACAGAACAAAGGGATGAGTGACCTGCTGTTCAAAGGCCAGTGTTGCGTTCCACGGTAAGAGCACAACCTCCTTTACAACCGACATCTGAGCCTGCTGTCGTGAAGCCTGCATTGCCAGCTGCAGTGCAAATGGCTTCAACACCTTCTCCATCAACTCCTGCACCGCCAGCTGCACTGCAAGTAGCAGGAGACGTTTATGACACCCACCCTTTATTTTTTTGTTGGATATAGACTGTGCATTCAGTGCCTATGATCAGAGCCAGCCTACCCATGAGGCCAACTGAAGTGGTTTCATCAGGTGGCAGATTGGTGGCAGCACTCATCTCTGTCCACCTAATTGTCTCCACTGATCCTCCTTCTTTTACTTTCTGGATTGGAAAAGGAAGAGGAGAAGAGGAGGAAACAGAGGGGAGGAGAGTGCGTAACTAGAAGTTTGGAGAGTTGGAGGAGCAGAACCTGGCACATCAACAGGTAAGGAAGGCAGCATTTGGCATAATGTCTCAGGCATCAGGAAATCTTGGGCCATCCCTACCTATGCTTTTGGGGCTCACACACACAGGCCCTTTCTACAAGTGCTGTTCAACATCTGAAAGTCTGGAATGAGACTGCAAATGGCAATCCCATCTCCCCACACTTTCATTTCTATCTTGTTTCATTGGCTATGTGGGCTTAAGTAATCTTTAAAAACTGTACAGTAGTGATAGTGGTAGGAGTTCTTTATCTTCTTTCTCTTCTCTGCCAAAAGGACAGCAACTGGGCTTTCTAAGTGCAGGGCTTCTGAAGTATCTGTTGAGATAGTTCCTTGTAGTTGGAAACACTATCAATCTACAACTAAAGTCTAAACAATCCTATCGAGGCATCCCTCACTTATTTGAGGGGATAGGGACCAGACTACTGTTGAAAACTGGAAATCATTGAATAGTAGAACCCAGTCATTTTTTTTAGTCTGCAGATGCAAAAAGGTTACTGAAAAATACCATTTGTGGTTCTCGACAGTGCACTAACCTATCAAATAAGCAGGGGATGCCTATAGTTACTCAGCCTGACCTGCCTCTTAATTGTACCGTCATCCGGGACTCAAGGTAAGTTGGCAATGCTTTTTATTCCTTGCTTGCAAGCATACAAGCTTGCATGCTTGTATGGCAAGCTGAATGATGGCAGCTGAAGAGAGTTTCTCTCTGCCCCAAGTTTTCACTCTTGTTGGGTCACTGTCAGTGACGCTTAGGGAGAGTCCACGTTTTTGACACTTGATTTCATCAGGCAACAAGCAATGGATTCCCCCTCATTGTCTGTGGCATATTTTACCGTACTCCCTCAGATCCCCTTTTCACCCACCGCCATTGGCAATTTGCAGTAAGCCTCCCACCATCCTTTTGTGTGACTTGTAGAAGGGAGCAAGTTCAGGCAAGGAGCAGGAAGCTTTCCTGCCATGTGCGTCGAAAGAATGGAGCATGATGCATCGAGTGTATGACTTCCAGTTTAATTAAAATGCATTGAAAGAGCAGACTGTCAAAAAGCACACCGTTGAAAAGCAGGAGATACCTGAACTTAACATTGCTGTTGTTCTATGTTAAAGTGAAGGGGAAGGGAGCCATCAAAGAAAATATAACATTGTTAAGATAAAGTGCTGTGCTTTGGTTAGTTATTTAAATAGAGCTTTTAATCATAAATTTAGAAGATGGCTCCAATCTTAATCCTGACAGGGAAAAGACATGGAATTCCATTTATTATTATAGTAGTGGTGTTATTATTTAAGTGTTTATTGGTTCTGCCTTAAGCATTGGGCTTTTTCTTTATTAATTTTTTAAAGAAAACAGATAGATATACAACAATCTCTTGCCCAGCAGGGATTCTTTGTGCATGGAAAAATCCAGAAGGGCCTCCGTGGGCACAATCCTAACCAAATTTCCAGCACTGACTTAGCTGCAATGCAGCCCCCAAGGTAAGGTAACAAACATGCCCTCAGCTTGAGGAGGGCCCCTTGACTACCTCCCCACTGCACGATGCAGTGCACACCACATTGGCACAGCTATGTCAGTGTTGGAAAGTTGGTTAGGATTGCGCCCTGTAAATCTTAACCATTCAGAGACCAAAATGGAAAGAGAACTTTCCCGTCCCATGGCATTATTATGTTCTCTTCTTTCCCTTGATTCTCACAACAGCTTTGTGGGGTAGGTTTGGTTTAAATTGACTGACTTACCCCAGTAAGCTTCATGGTTGAATATAAATCTGAACTCAATTACCCCCATACCTGCCAATAACGAGACCAGACTTCGGCTTGGATGTAAAATGGGCCACTTTATTAAAATCTCAACTGCAGCAGGGCAATAACAATCACAAAAAAGTGTGAGGCCTTATGGGGGAAACAGCCCTAGCCGTCTACCTCCCCCTGCAAACTCATTGGGCATACCGCCTGGCTCGAGGCCCCAGCTGTCAATTGCCAGCTTAGGTCTTTCAACGCCACCCCCAAAGGGGGCAAGGCAGCCAGACTTCAGACCAGTCGCCAGAGCGTCACCGGCCTGACAGTCCAGGCAAGGGGTTTGCCTGCCTGCCTCCTGGAGCCAGTCAGGCATCATGGGAGCGGTTCAGGCTCACCCTTCACCTTGCTACCTTGGATGGACACCGAGCCAGATACCTACCTACCCAGCCCTGCACGTATCCTGCCTCAAATAAGTGACCAACCCTCCCTGGGCCTAAAACTGCACCACCCTTTGCCAGTCTGAGGTAGGTGAAAAAACAGGCATCACACGGCCAATCAGGATGACTGCAAAAAATTCCTACCCGGCCCTATAAAGCGACCAGCTAATCCCAGACTGGTTAATGGGAGGGCGGGCGGGGTTGCTGGCTGGGAGCAAACTGAGCTCTGCCGGAGTGCGCGCTCCAGGCGGACGCTCTGGCCCCGCCTTTCCCCCAGCCATGAGCCAATCGCGGCAGAGCCTCAGCCTGGGAGCACGAGGTGGGGAGGGGGGCAATCGGCTGCTGGCACCGAGCTGGCGCCAACAGCTTTTCTCCCAAGTCCTAGTCTAGTTCTGTAATCCCTACACCACTCAGGCTTTGAGCATAACACACCTGCTTGCCCACACAGGAGTCAGCAGATGCATAGGCAAATAATGGATTGGACCATTCGTTCATGTGTGGTGGTGGCCATTTAATCACCACCCTCAGGGCAGGAATGCACATTATTTCTTTTCTTATTATTTCTTTTCTTTCTGTGACAGGCAACAAGGCTGGTGGAGACAGAGACAGAGAAGGAGCAAGTATAGCTGAAGCAAGCTGGGTGATGGAGGACGGCAATATTTGCAGCTCCTACAATCCTAATGTAAAGGAAGGTATTGATCCATAGGCACCCTATCACATCTCAGAGTAATCTATGAGCTGTTACAATTGTTGTCATAAAGGAAGGGCTCCACCATCTTGGAAGCAGGTTACATCCCAAGTGTAAGCCACTCCTGCCTCTATGTTCCGGACTTCTTTGTGACAGCCAACTCCTTTTCCTTACCAGTTTGGCTTAAAATACCAGTGAGCTCCCAACCTCCACAGTCTCAGCATGGTTGGTCCTACTCAGTGGTGTACCTGGGTGCCTGCCCGCCCAGGGCCATGCCTTCAGATGCCGCCCTCACCTGACCCAGAAGTAATTGTGGTGATATGATGCCATCACCACAATTACTTTTGGAATTACTATTATTAATTACTGTTAATAATAATAATAATAATAATAATAATAATAATAATAATAATAATAATAATAATAATAATAATTCTCTGAATGGTTGCTCACTGCTCTGAGCAGCCACCCACTTTTTCTGCCTTTTTTTTTTTGAAGTGAAAAAAGCAGGCAACTGCTCAGAGTGACGCACAACCGCTCCAAGTGGCTGTGAAGGGGGGAAGGAGAACCTGCAGCTTGGGGACACTGTCCCCCTAGCCTCCTCAGGTACGCTACTGGTTTCACTTCCTGCAGGGTGGCTCAGAGAGAAAAAAATGAAGCTTCGGTTTATGTAAATGAAGACTTGCTTGGTTTGAATCTCATCTCTGCCATGAATTCTCACTAGGTAATCTTAGGGTGCAATCCTAACCAACTTTCCATCACTGATGTAGCTGTGCCAGTATGGTGTGCACTGCATCCTGCAGTGGGGAGTTAGTCAAGGGAACCTCCTCAAGGTAAGGGCATGTTTGTTACCTTAACTTGGGCTACATTATGGTTAGGTCAGTGCTGGAAAGTTGGTTAGAATTGCCCTTAGACATGCAACTCTCAGCCTCAGCTCCACAGTTACGGGGTTTACAATACTTACCTTAAAGAGTTGTTGTAAAGCTTTCATAAAAAAAAATACATGAGTTGTTGTAAGGATTCCATAAAGAAAAGCACTACACAAAAGCTAAATATTCTTATTGTCACCCAGAGGTAGCGTCAGAAGTCAGTCGGCTTGGGGACTGGCTCAGGCCCACACCTGGCAGAGCATCTACCATGCCAGGCTGACTGACCCTGACCCCTCACTACCAGTGGCAGTGGTACCACCCATTACATTCTCAGGGATGGAGGTGGGAGGTGCCCAGTGTCTCAGGGCCCCCAACAGCCTGGCACCAACAGTGTCCCCACCCTCTGCCCCGATACACTAACCTTCTGTATGTTGGGAATTATTATTCTTTTTATGGAAGAGCATTCAGGCATTCAACTGAGATCCTGCCTGCTGTCCATAGTGGCACAGCTAGACTCTGCTGTTCACGAGAATTAAGACATAGTTATATACAGAAGTGTCTTATTTTTCTTTTTTCCTATGGGCTGGCTGGATGCTGGAGATGAAACCTGTAGAGGATAAACCTGCCTAGATAAAGATTGCTTGCATAAAAATGGATTTGGTTTTATAAATGGTCACTGACAGTTTTTGTTAAAATAGACCTAGTTGTGAAAGCATAAATGAGTGCAGCTGCTTTGGCCGACATTAAAATCCATTTGTTTCTGAAATAAATAAATAAATTTGCTTCATCGCCAAAAGAATGGAGTGCCTTTTGTGAGGCCATTTTAAAGAACAGCATATACAATTCAATAAAAGCTTGCTTAGTAATTTAAAGTACTCCACTTAGCAAGATAAAACCAAAGGAATAAAATGTTCGAATGCCACTATAAGCAGTTCTGTCTATGGAAATCAAAGGAGAAATGTTGTTCAGGAAATGATACAATGGCATGCTACAAAAATTTTACCTCTGCTGCTGGTTTCATGGAATTGAAAACGGTCCTTTGGATTCCTAGACCAGGAACCAAGGCATAGCCACCTCAAGAAGAAGGCTACTCTGAGATCTGATTAGTTATTCCATGTTGTCGCACATGAGGTGTTAGGGCCGCTTGTTAGATTTCAATCTAGCCTTCCCTTTCTGTATATTCCAGTGTATATTCCAGGAAATCCTGATATAAAGTGTGATACAAAGTAAAACTTCCTTGAACAGAAGCACACTCCTTGACTGCAGGTTCCCTCTGAGAATGGAAGGAGTATTCCATCCAGGCAAAGATGTAAGTGGAAGGAGCCTTTTGTACAAATGGAACACTGATTTTTAGAGGCAGGGATGGCCCAAGACTGCCTGGCACCTGAGTGGTATGCCAACTGCTGCCACCTTGCTTACAGCCCAATCCTATCCACACTTTCCTAGAAGTAAACCCCATTGACTTTAATGAGACATACTTCTGAGTAGAAATGCATAGGATTGGGCTGTAAGTGATGTGCCAGCCTGAGATATGCCTTCCTCTGCTCTTCTAGCCCATGGCTCTCCTTTCCTCGTCTTCCGTCCCCCGCTTCCTTTTCCAATCCTGGGAGTCGGACAAGGAGAATCAGTGGAGGTCAGCAGATGTTCAAAAGTGGGCGCCCCTTGCCAGTCTGTTGTCTGAGGCCAACTGCTTCAGTAAGCCTGATAGATGGGCCAGGCCTGCTTAGTGTTAGCTTTCCATTACAGAAGCATTACTGTTGATGCCACCCATTAAGTCTCTGTTGTAAAGCCCTAACTGGAGACTTGAGTAGTAAAACAAAATGCAAAGAATCAAGTTGACAAAGAAAGGAATTGCTATTGGAAAAATACTTAAGCATAGATAAAGAACAGCTCTGTTGATTTCATTAAGTTTCTCTACATAAATACTTCCTAGTTGAGCTGAAAAATAGTTCTTGGAGAACGTGACTCTGAAATAAATATTTTAGGGCTTAAATCAGGACATGCGCTTATTTAATCAATAGTCCTTCTTGAGCAAAGAATGAGAATTGACTTTATAATTCGTAGTTATGTAAACACTCTGCATGTTTAAAGGTTCCCACTCACCCCCAAAACCGATCAGCCAATCTTAATTTCTAGGAACTGGCTGTTACTTGTTTAAAATCCATGGGAATTCAGAACTGGAATATTTCAGCGTAGCACATTGTGGCAGCAGAATTACTTATATTTTTAAAAGGCTGAGTAATAGTGATTTTTTTTTTCTTAAGCACTGCCTTGAACATCATGAGTCATATCTGATGCACAGGCTTATACTGATGTCTGAAATGACTTTATCACTGGAAAAGACAAAGCATGGCCAAAGACTTCTTATGATTCTGGTTTCTTAGCAAATGGGCAGAACCACCCTATGCTCCTGTTAAGTCGGGGAGCTCACTAATATCCATGTGGATAATCAGGATTCTGTACACTACCAAGCAGCAAAGCTGACAAAAAAATAATATAACTTTAAACTGCAAAGAATGTAATAACACTGTCAAACATACCCCCAGTTACCCATGGCAACAGTGCCCAACACCCACCAATGATAGGGCCAACCATGGTGTCAGTCATATATAGAAGAATCCAGTCCCTGCACGTTGATAATGGGGTGACCCTCAGCTTGTTTTCCCACTTCTCCCAATTGTGCATGCTTTGCTCAGCACAAAATTCCAACATTTTAAAAGTGGAGCAATGGAGACTTCCTAATGCCTTAGATTCACTTAATTAAAAATAGCAGGTAATTCTGAAGTCCAAACTAGGGAGAAAATTGTGTGGTGCATTTTTCTGTTTCCTTCTACACCTGGAGCTGTAATTTAGACTAGCAGTGGTTCCCAAACTGTGGGTCCATGGCCCACCAGTGGGTCACAACTAGGCTATGTGCATTAAGAGTTAGTTACTGGGGGGAGCATTACTGCCCAATCCTCTCTCTCTCTCTCTCTCTCTCTCTCTCTCTCTCTCTCTCTCTCTCTCTCTCTCTCTCTCACACACACACACACACACACACACACAAGTTTAGGAACTACTGGACTAGGGTACATATGGTGTTAGGAAGCTCACTAGCTTAAATGAACAATCAGATCATGAGGTTCCCACGTTAAGCCTCAGCGCTCCTGATAGTCACTTTTAGCATTGCTTTTCAGCAGGAATGAGCTGTGGCTCAGATGACTTGAACTCGAGTCACAAAAACATGCATCTTTTGTGACTTGTACAGACTCAAGTCACATGTGCCAAAAGCTTGGGCACTGAGTTTTAGTGCCCTAAAACTATGAAGTTTTAAAATGAAAACTAAAATTAAAAAAATGAAAAGACTCAAATAGACTTGAGTCAAGACCCGTTTTTACATGTGCTTGCAACTGTTTTGTGTGTGTGATTGCTCCCCCGCTTCCGGAACTTGACTTGTTTCTCAAAAAGAGAAACATCGTTCTGGATGAGTCATGATGCCCCCTGTTATGACTTATTTGTGACGCAAGTCAAGGGGCAGAGATTCAGGACTCGACTCATGACTCAAGGAAGTGGTTCCAGCACATCCCTGCTTTACAGGGGATCATTTAGACCTCTGAAATGACAATAGGGCAGGCAAATTTTACTCTGAAACCTGCCTCTATTGTAGCCAATGCATTCTTTTTTCTTTACATAAGGAAAGTTTATCCCTATATATTTTTTTCAATGCTAGTAGATATGTATAAGCACCACACCATTCCAACTGAATTCGAGTTGTGCTTTTGTCCATCTTCCAAGTGAACATCCGCCAAGGCTCAAGCCTTTGTGAATGGTCAGTTTTATCTCTTACAAAGGCTTGAACATGTTCATGGAAGGCAGTTTCTCTGTGAGCATTAACCCTTCACAAAGGTCTGCAAAGGGGCCCATGGAAAGAACCTTTGCTAGTTCTTGATTCACTGGCATAGGTTCAAACTATTATGAGCACATTAGTGCTCATTTTGCCTCTACTCATTTTGCCTCTACTCACAAACATTTGAGCGGGGGAGTTCAGTATTTCCAAGCTCCCTTGGCAGCATGCTTGCCACATGGCCAAATGCCAGAGCTCAGTCTTGGTAGTGGTTAAGGAGCAAAAGGGAGATTGTTCTTCCTTCACCACTGAGGAAGTACAACCAGCACTTAGATTTCTGGGATTAAGGAGAAGGGCTTTTATGTTACAGTATGCTGCCTGCAGTGTCACCTCACAAATCTTTTTATTCCTTTTGTTTTAAAGCATGCAGAGAAATACGTGTGTAAACACAGGTATGTGGCACTAGGAGAGCACAAGCCAGGCCAGTAGCATGATCCAGGAACAGGACTGATGGCAAGAGGTATGCCACACTTTTGACAGAGCAATAATTTCCCCCACATTTTCACCTATTATTGCTAAATTACCCCCACAACATTATCTCCACAATATCCCCACTTTTTCATCCTCACTCTCTTCCAGTGGCAAATCTAGGCGATGTCCCGCCAAGGGCCACAACCACGAAGTGGTGCCCCCCCAGGGTTGCCACTACCCCAGTTTACCCAGTTCTCCCAGAACTTTGTGCAGCTCCCAGGAGTGCTCCAAAAGCTTTCTGAGCCTCCATAGTGCCCTTAAACAGTACTTCCGGTTTTCATTGGAAAACCAGAAGTACTACTTAAGGGTACCCCAGAGGCTCAGGCGGCTTTTGGAGCTCTCCTGGCTGCTGCACAAAGTCTTCCAGCCCTCAGACAAGGTCTGGAGGGCTCTCAGCAGCAGTGACCGGTTGTGGGCAGCTTTTGCCTCCCTGAAGGAAAGTGGCATCCAGTACCACGGGGTCCTCTAGATCTCCTGGCAGGGATGCCACTGCCTTCCTCTTCATTCCCTGCTTAACCATTGAACTGTGCCCTTGGCCATTACACAAACTGCAGCACACAAGATAGTTTTTCCCATTTTAATACATGCATAACAGCACACTTGGTAACAGCAGGCAGAATTGAACCTCACGATCTTATTTCAGAAGTAAATTTGGGGTGTTTCTAGATACAAGATGATAGGCAACCCAATCCTATCTGGACTGCCTGTGTCTTGTGATACAGTGGTACTGAAACAGCCGCTTGTTTCAGAAAGCAGAGAGGCTGCCAGAGGTCTCCTTGTGGCAAGGTAACATTTGTTCTCATACCCTATATCAAGCCCCAGCAGCCACTATGGGTCTACTCAGATCTGCATCAGCTCAATCACGGTCTCAGAACCAAGGAGACCCATGTAGGGCTCCAGGGCACGGGAGGGGGGATAGGATCTGGTGGCAGCCTTTGCTGTCATCTCTGTTCCTCTTCTGGGCCTGAACCACCCTGAGTTGCCCTTCCCCTGCCTGGTTTTGACCCCCACCTTGCCTTCTTCATGCCCCAGAATGCCTCCCCACCTCCCAAGTGCTGCAGTTACCCTCTCTGGTGACCACTCCCTCTCCTGCTGATGGCAGGAGAGTTGACTACTGCTGGGCCATCTCAAAGTGCTTTACGGCACTTTCACAATGACCATCACTGTGGCAGTGCATGCCAGAGCAGCACTGAGGCATGGTAATATTGGACCCTCAGAGGCATGATAAGGAAGTCACATGTGAGTGCACTTAATACTGTGTCTTCCTCATCTGTAGCAGAACAAACTAGCCAGAAATGATAGTATAATTGTTCAGTCCTCTTTCCTCACTTAGTCCAGTCTTTTCCATTGAAAAGCAATGCAATTTTTGTTTAATTGTTGAAAAACTTAAGGCGGCACAGGGAAACATTATCCCTTAGACTAGGGTCTTCTGTTACAATCCTCAAGTTGCTTTCTAAAGTGTAGTGCCACCACTCTCAGTGAGATTACTCAAGAACAATCTGAATTGGAACCATGGCTGTCAGTTTGGTTTGGAGGTGCGCTACTGAAGCTTGGCATTTTGAGGGGGAAATTTTAGAATTCCTGTGTAGTGGTTATCTACACAGGCGCTGGGCTTAGTCTTGGTAACATGGCAACCGGGAGGCAAACTTACTGGTTCCCCCCCACTCAGGCACGCCAGAGTGGGCCAGTTGCTGAGTCTTCGCCCAGAGCCTGTAAACAGAGGATGTTATGAAGAAGCCTTTATCTAGGAATGTGTATTGCGGTCAAGCCAGAGCCAGCAGGTTTCTTAGCAGTGCAGATTTCAGCAACCTTCAGTAATTTTCCCTAGTGTCATCATGTGTTTTGAGAATGAATAAAAGTCTGAGGAAGCTAGCCAGGAGAACGGACTTCTCTCTCGATCTCATACCGTCCTACTTCCGGTTTAGCTCTCCCTGCATCAACTCTCTGAATGTCTGCTGTGTCTCTCATTGCTCTGATTTCTTACTGCTCGAGTTCTAACTTTCAAACCTTCAGAGTGCTTCTGCTTTTAGCACTTTTCCTCAGGCACCAAGGTTCTAAACCCTGGGTGCTTCCCAAGCAGCATTGCGTTGCAACATTCCTGTCTGAAGAGAAGGCTGAACGGATGTAGTAAACATCACCTGTCACAGAGAGAAGAGCAACCTGTCCAGGTGAAATTCCATTGTTGAATTTTATCATTGCAAATTCAATGATACAAAAATACAAAGATTATAGTCATTGAGGTACCAAGAACAAAAACAGGCATCACTGTGTTTGAACCAGAGAGCTTTTCAAAGTTGAAACTGTGAGAAAAAGCATGTTGATCCAAATGTACAGAGCTCTTGAAGGCACAGTGGTCTCCCTTCTATGCAGTGGCCTGAAGCAGTGGTGTCTCTAGAGGTGCAGGGGGCGAGGACTAAACGGGATGATACGCTTGGGGGGGTGGGTGACACCACTACTGGCCAAAATTGTGGAAATCTTCGTATTTTTTAATAATACCACCATGCTATATGTAATTTGACGTGTAATTTAATGCAGATTGCAATGAAACAGTGTTGAAATATCTGTATCTTTATCCTATCAAATGTTTTAGCCAAATAACCAGAAACGGAAAACACAATTGTGTTATGTAACAAAAAGTGTATTTCTTTAACTCAGAACTGACCAATGAGACTCATTGTTTTGAGAGATACAGCAGGGAACCAATAAAATGTTAGTACGAGTATATGAATGTCATCAAGTTGACCACTGCTTTTTTGTTACTGATTTTTTGGGATGACCTGTACTGTTATATATTTAAGGGAGCAATCCTAACCCACTTTCCAGTATCGACATAAGGGCAATGCAGCTCCAAAGTAAGGGAACAAACATTCCCTTACTTTGAGGAGACCTCCACGGCTGCCTACCAACTGCAGAATGCAGCACATGTTCCATTGGCACAGCTCTGCCAGTGCTGGAAAGTTGGTTAGGATTTGGGCCTAAGTAAGTAAGTAAGTAAGGGTCCAATCCTATCCAATTTTCCATTGCTGATACAGCTGCGCCAATGGGACGTGCACTGCATCCTGTGGTGCAGGGGCAGTCACGGAGGCCTCGCCAAGGTAAGGGAATATTTGTTCCCTTACCTCAGGGCTGCATTGTGGCTGCATCAGTGCAGGAAAGTTGGATAGGATTGGGTCCTAAATAAATAAAGTTAATGGGGGTGACACCAACCCTAATGATGCAACTGCATTTAGGCCGTGCGTATGACATTGACATTTATTCTGTATGGTCTGGTATAGGAGGAGGTCCATCATGGGGCTGAGTTCTCATACCTGGTGACACAAACCCTAGTGACACTTCTGGCCTGAAGCAAGCTTCATAAGGCAGCTAATTTGGGGAGGCAGGGGGATTCTGAGGCACTCCCCACCACCTCATTTGCTCACTTGCTACCAGAGAGGAGGAGACATTCTAGCCAACCTCTATGCTCACTCCTCCACTTCCTCTTCTACTATTATCCCCTCTTCCTTCTACAGTTCAGCACAAGAAGAGGAGCAGGTGTGACTATACTTCAATCAATACCCACCAAACTCCTGTGCCTTAAGTTTTGGTTGGAAGAATAATCATGATGTTAATTGGACTTGTTCTGTTTTACTCCAAGAATCATACTCTTTGTACTCTCAAGCCACTGTGGCTATCCAGCAAAGAGTGAAATGCCTGTGGGATGCAGGCATTACATCACATTCATTAACCTTTCATGATTTTGGACACTGGGGAGACTTCCTTAAAGCCTTTTGTCTCCTAGGAGCTTCTTGAATTTGGCATCGCGTGCCCTTTCTTTCGGTAATTAGAGAGAAAACTCTTATGAGATGCAAAGGGAATCTTGTTCCCATTGAAACTCCATTACATTAGTTTCTACAGTACATTAATGTTTTGAACTTTTAATGACAACGTGACCCAGAAACTAAAAAAAAAAAAAAATTTCTGAGGCGAGAGCAAGTGGACTGTTGGATTTTGTATCTAAAGATTGGGTCCCCAAACTCTGGTCCATGGGCCAGATCCGGTGCACCAGAATAATAATCTCAGGCACGGCACAGCAGTGGTGGAGCCTTACCATTCCATGCTGCAGCTTCTTATCTTCGTTCCCAATATCTGCAAAAATTCACGCCAGGCATGTCCAGAAAATTTGGTTGCAGAGCCTTCTGGA
This sequence comes from Tiliqua scincoides, assembly GCF_035046505.1. Lineage (NCBI taxonomy): Eukaryota > Metazoa > Chordata > Lepidosauria > Squamata > Scincidae > Tiliqua > Tiliqua scincoides. The sequence continues at coordinate 44,077,141 of NC_089822.1, forward strand.
GTGATGTGCAGTGGAAGTGGCTGTCCAGTGCGAGTTTCTGCAGAAATTGGGCATGAAGATAGGAGGCTGCGGTGTAGAATGGCAATGCTTTGCTGCCAGCACACCACATCCAAGATTATTAACCTGGCTCACCGCAAGCTGGAGTTTGGAGACTCCTGATCTAGAGTGATTGGCCATTGTGGCTTTTGGTTTGCTTGTTTTAGATAGAAGGCAGCATATGAGAGACGTAAGCTTCAGAATCTATTATAGGGCCTTGAGACCTATAATGGATAAGCTGGTCTCCTCATTTTTGTTTTCTGCTTCATCTCAGCACGTGTCTTAGTTTCCTCTTGCCAGAGCACTCAAAACCTGGATCAAAATAAGCTAGTTTAATTACAGGGTTTTCTCTTCTGTATGTATCATGCATTGCTTCTTTAAGACTGTGATCCTATATACACTTTCATGGGAATAAGACCTGTTGAACACAATAGGATTTACTTCTGAGTAGTACAGCAGTGGTCAACAGCAAGATTGGCCAGTACACCATCCAGAACACAGCAAAGGGCAATTTCCCCACAATTTACTTGCTGCCTACAGTGTAGTCATACCGGGGTGAACAGAAGGGCGCAGCTATTGCCTTCACAATTCTTGTGAAGAAGTTTGGCCTCAGGAGACCGGACATGCTTGACCACAGTGACTCCATCTTGGCATGCCTGCTGACTTCATGCAGTCAGCAGGCAAACAGACTCTGCCAAAACTGTCAGGAAGCTTCTTACCCCTAGAAAAGCTAAGGCAGGACAGCCTTTTCCAGTGGCAGTTCCTTCTTTCTAAGTGCTTCATGAACTCACTAGTTCCTTGGGCCTAATGGTACCAGCTGATCCTTCTGGAGCCCCCTGTTTTGTTCTTTATAATGTTTGTGGGGAAAGATTTCCCCTCTTCTAGACATGGCCTATGAGCTGGGATTTGGTTTAAAAGCAGGACAAAGGCAAAACTCTGTTTAACTGTTAAATAGTTTGTAAGGTGGGTGGGGACGCACCATCCTGTCTTTTGCAGTGGGAAGCAAAATATTTCAGACTGACCCTGGCAAAAGCGCAAGCCCCAGGGGCATCGGGGTCCAATGTGGAGCATTTGTAGGCTGTCCCCACCCTCCCTGCGTTGCCCCACTCACCGTGCAGCCACAGCAACTCCAGCCGCAGCTGGCCAAGCACTGATGGTGTTGTGTACGAAGCGGGGCACCCAGAAGTAGTTGGTGGTGGCGTGATGATGTCACTGCCAACTGCTTCCAGGAGGTTCATTTTGGGCCATATGGTGGCAAGGTCAGGTGAGAGAACCCAAATAGCATCATGTTCACCACGCCTTGGCCAATTCCACGCTAAGGTGGCAGTGGTGGCCTTGTGGGGCCCTGCCAAAGCATGGAGCCGCATCAGCCCAAATTGCCCAAAGGCCAGCCTTGCCTGAAAATTATTATTATTATTATTATTATTATTATTATTATTATTATTATTATTATTATTATTATTAACAGTATTTATATACCGCTTTTCAACTAAAAGTTCACAAAGTGGTTTACAGAGAAAAATCAAATAACTAAATGGCTCCCTGTCCCAAAAGGGCTCACAATCTAAAAAAAATGCAAAAGAATACCAGCAAACAGCCACTAGAACAGACACTGCTGGGGTGAGGTGGGCCAGTTACTCTTCCCCTGCTAAAAAAAAGGAGCACCCACTTGAAAAAGTGCCTCTTACCCAATTAGCAGGGGGAGAACACATTTTTCCCCCCCCCTTTGGAAAGCTCAGATAATTTCCCCCCTCCCTTTGGAAACTTCACCATGCCAAAATTTGAGGAGTCCTGTGACCTACAGTAACCAGTATTTTTTAAAGTTATATATTTTCAGTGGGGCTGCCACTCATTGCTGACGAACAAGTTAGCCCCACATTACACTGCATTGCCAGAAATGAATTTGGCCCAATATTTTCCAAGCGTCTTGCAGTTCTGAACTGTATGTCGGTTGTATTTTTTTGTTAAACACAAAGTTGTAAGAAGTTGTTGTGATTTAAAGAAAAAAATCCATGTATATATGACTATAACATTTAGTAATGCATGTGCCTGACAATGCTAATGTACTTTGCGTTCCAAAGAGCACTTTAAAAAACCTCTCAAATGGAACTAAATTTTTCACTCATATATCCCCTGGGTATGAATGGAAATTGAAGTGTCATTTTTCATCTAGGTGAAAATGACAAAGTATCTGAAAACAAGATCTCAGTAATTTTTGTATTCTACACACACACACATCCCCCCCCTCCCCCTTAGTGAACTAAAAATTCCTGGAAAGTGTCAGGCAGCCCCAGAAAATGAAATCTGCTGTCCTTAGGAAAAAATAGCTACAACATGGGCAGAAAATGAAATAAGCTGCTTGATACCTCTCCAATCCAAGTAGTTGAACTATAACTATAGTCAGATCATCAACTGAAGATGGAGAAAAAGAAGAATAAACTAAAAGGAAAGATTTGCAGGAAGAAACCTCCAGTCTGACCCAGACTTTCCTTTGGTAGTTAAAATCTGGAGGCAAAAATTGGGAAGGTAATCATTTCTCACAATGGCTCCTATGGCAATTCACAGCAGGATCAAATTTAAGTACAGCTGGGGTATACCTTTGCAATGGGACATAATCATGATGTAACCACAGCTCTCGGTACACCAACATTGATATTCTTTTTACTTCTAGTGCTTCTTCTGCATCTTTATCCACAGTGGGCCCTTTGGTGAAAAGGAACCATTTATTCAGCTATGTAAATGGCTTTCTGAACTGTTTTGTGTTGAAAAGTGCAATTAAAAGCTAGGTATGGCCTTTTCTATGGTGGCACCCATTACGTGAAACTTAAGCCCCAAGAGATTTGACTGACTTTGGGTGCAGTCCTAACGCCTTATGTCAGTGCTTTCCAGCACGGGCATAAGAGCATTGCATAAGAGCATAAGAGCATTGCAGCTCTGAGGTAAGGGAACAAACATTCCCTTACTTTGAGGAGGCCTCCATGAACGACACCCAACTGCAGGATGCACACAGCTATGCCAGTGCTGGAAAGCACTGACTTAAGGGGTTAGGATTGCACCCTTTGTCCTTGTTTTTGTTTCACTGTCTGTGGAAAACTTTTCTTTTCTGCCAAACTTTAGAGGATTTGCTTGATTCTTCTCGATTTTAGCCAAATCTTCTGTTTCTGGGTTCCCTTGCATAGATTTGGTTGTTTTTGTGAGGTATGTGTGGTTCACTGTGGATTTGCTTTTACTGTGCTTGGTTTGTACTGTTATGTTCATTTTCAGATTGTAAGCCACTCAGGGTGCCTACTTTTTAGGATGGAAAAGGCAGGATAGGAATGGGTGAAAATGAAGAACAGATGAACATGAAAGGGAAACTCTGATGGCTGGACACAAAGGAGATTACAAACCTCATATCCCATAATTGCCAGTGGTGTAGTTGTGCAATTCCACACTCTTTTTTCAGATGGAAGGCTTCCGAAATTGTGTAAAGCATTATATATGTTTGTAGGTTTGCACTGTCAGCAATAATCCAACAACCTGACTTTATTCAGGTGAGAAGACCATACCAACTATCTAGGCTCATCTTCTCTGATGAAGTTCTGAGAAAACAAAACAAAATATTGGACTTTTTTAACAACATGGATTCTAATTCTTTCACACAACCATGGTATTCTCACCCGAATAAATATATGTCAAATTGTTATGTAAAGCATTATTTCTCAACTTTTATCCTACACTGTAACATTTTCCTTGGTCCACCTATTCAAAGTACAGGTTGAGTCTCATTATTCGCGTGGGTTCTGTTCTCAGAACTCATGTGGATGGCAAAAATCACACTATAGTAAATCAATTTAAAAAACAAAGTTTCTTTGCTCCTGTGATTTAAAAACAGCCTTGCTAACTTTTGTGATGTTAAGATAGAGTCATTAAGACAACAATCCAACAATCAGTCTCTCTCCAGTCACTTAGAAAGGATTATCTTTCTTTCATGTGTTCAGGGGGAAGGGAGTGGGTCACTTGGAGAGAGAATGATTGATGGATTCTCAGCTGGCTGCCCTCTCTCTAACTACTGTAAAGGACTGTTTTCTTTTAAATTAAATTCTTCTCATCATGTTGAGATAAAAATCTCTTCAACAATAAGAAAAGCATTTTAAAGGGGTGCATTTTTCCCCTTCTACAGGGATCAACACATTCCTTCTCATTTGCAGTGGCCATTCGTGTTGAGTCAAATCCGTGTATAAAAAATCCGTGTATTAAAAATCCATGTATAACAAGGTTGGACCTGTACCACTGGAAGTAACTGGCAATGCTATCATCATTAGTCCCTTCTGGGTTGAGAGGCCAGATGCAACACAGTGAAGTGCCAGTAAGAGGCTCAGGGTGAACAGGAGGGCTTTTTCGAGTGCGAAAAAGCATGCTTTGGAGAACTGCTGGTGTAAAGTGTATGCCTAAAACCCAAATGAGATTGCCCTGCAGGCATTTTATGAATGCATGGGATCTTCGACCCACAGCTCTCACATGCTCATAATAACTGCTGAAAAGAGCCTCTGCTCATACATTGGCAATGTTTCTTTGCAAAGTCAGGACCCTTGATTTGCAAGGCTGTTTTCAGACCCCATTAGGACACATGGAGGTGGAGGGTGTGAAATACAACTTTCCCAAGACATTCATAAAACATCTGTGTTAATGTTTCATGCAAATTTGTGCAATATTACCCCAAAGGCCCTTTGTCACACCCACTGGTGTGACATCCAAGGAGCCAATTGCCACATCCACACAGCCCCAACGATGGCTGCAAGAAAAGTGCTTCCAGGGTGAAATAAGTAGGGGGGCAAGGCAGGGCAGGCTCAGGGCCACTAAAAGGTCACTCTTGGGGGGAGCTGCCCGCACTAGCCACTAGGAATATGCAGCACAGCAATAGGCACCACCACCAACCAAGATTCTCCAAGGACACCAAAAGTGCACGTGCACACCATGACACAAGGATGCCACAGCACCTCCAACCTGTAGGGAAGCAATTGTGGCATCAGCAGCAAAGGGGCAAAAGCAGAGAACTGCTAGGGATCCCCACAAGCTGGGTTCAGACCAACACACACATCCAAGGAATACCTTTTGGAGTGGAGCAAGGGTAGAAAAATACCTCCTATGATAGAGGGCATTCATGTGAAACAAACACACAGGGCCAGGGTTCAAGACCCTGTAGGAACACTCTCAGCTGGGAGAAACCTCTTTGCCAGGGGAGGGACTAGGAAAAGTAATAAGAGGAGCCACTACAGCACTCAAGCAAAGCAGAATGCTGGTAGCCCACCGCACAAAGACACAGGCTTGGGAGCTAGGCAAAGAAGTCCAGCCAAGGAGGAGGGGCGGCGCACTAAGTTTTGCAGGGATCCTCCCTGCAGCGTGTAAGTGGCTCCTCCCCCTCCCTTGGGAGCCATGTGGGGGGGGAGGGAAACAGGCAAATGGCTCCCAAGCGGAGGGGGAGGAGACACTTGCATGCTGCAGGGAGGCTCCCTGCAAAACGTAGTGCACTGCCCCCCTCTAGCTACACCAGTGCACTGGGAGAACCCAATTATCATGTGGGCTATCCTTTCAGCAACACAGCTTATGCTGAGTTGTCACTGCTAAAATGATAGCCTGCATGATAATTGGGCTCTCCCAGTGATGCCCTTTCAGCAGCACTGCTTCTGCTGAGCACTGGGAAGGAGAGACAGAAGGAGGTCTCAGAAGGTGAGGCACTGTACAGGGGAGGGGGCAGACCAAGAGGGGTGAGAAAGGGAGTACCTGCCAAGATGCTGGGGGAGCCCAGTTATCATGAAGGCCACCGTTCGGCAGTGCTGCTTCTGGCAAGGTGTATCTTTGCAGAGCACCTCTCAGATGGGGCAGGGGTGGGAGTGGGGCAGGAGGGGGACGGAGACAGTGGCAGACTCTGCTGCCGTATCCTGACCTCCCTTCCTGGCCCAGGAGATCCGACATGGGTCTCCTTGATTCTGCACCAGCTCAATAGTGGGCAGAGATCTGAGGAGATCCATTGAGGCCTCCTGAGTTTCACATGGGGTAAGGGAGTGTAAGCTCCCTTACCCTGAAAAGACCTGGTGCTGTTTCCCAGCCCCACTGGATGCAGCGGTCACCATTTTGACGCCACTGCAGCCTGGGCTCTGGGAAGCATGCAATCGGGCTATAGATTTCCTGGTGTTTCAAAAGCAGCGCCTGAGAGCTTCTACTGATCATATCACCAGTCCTGCTGTAGAAGAAGTCCTGGAGCTCCCTTTCCCATGTCCCATTCCTTTCCTATAGCACCCCCGTACAGTGGCAGTATCCAGATTTGTTACTGCTTAATGAGGGAGAAACCACTTGAGTTTGCCTGATCAAGGGGACTAAGGGCACAATCCTAACCGGGTCTACTCAGAAGTAAGTCCTATTTTGTTCAATGAGGCTTACTCTCAGGAAAGTGTGATTAGGACTGCAGCCTAATTCCGTCTGCAGTTTAGCTGAACAAGTTGCTGTTGCTGAAGCTAAATCCAGTCTGTGGAATTTGACTATAACAGAATTACTCTCACATAAAATTAAACCCAAGTTATTAGTGGATTGATTTATCACATAATATATTACAGGATTTCAAGTTCTACACCCAGGAACATGCAATATTCATCACACCCCAAACATTCCCATATTAAATCTTCCCAGTGATACATTGAAATAGAGACCAGGTTTAATATTTTAATTCAAAGGTACATCTGCAGGCTCAAATCTGAATACTGAGTCGGTATTTTACCCTTGAAATTGGTGCTTGACCTCCACAAGGCACCAAAATGAGAATCTGAATTTTGACTCAACAGCTATTATTCAAATGGTGAATATAACCTAATATGACCACTATTTGAGTTGATTTGACCTGAAGATTCTACTTGCATATGTTCAAGAATAAGACACAGCCCTCAGTAGAGTTGACCTTCCAGTGCACTGGTGCATTTGAATGCTTAATTGTATTGTGGATTAATGGTATTGTGATTGCTTGGACCAGGTGACTTTTCACTTTACAATATGATGGAATGTGTGATTGTTCTTGCTGAATAGAGCTATGCAATGGAACCTCCCACTGGGATGATTAGGGCACCTATTGGATTCACTGCCAAGTGCAAAAAAGCTATTAAACTCCAACTGAATCTTTCTAGCTGTACAGTACAGCCATTCATTTTAAGGACTATCTCAAGGAAACTATTTGAGGAAACTCAAACGCTATTGCAACATACATTTTTGTGCATCTAACAATACTGGGAGTGGCACTGCACTAGCAGAAATGCTCTTGCACCTGCAAAAAAGATGTTGTGCAAAACTGGTACACAGAGTTACCTCTGTTGCAGAGGAGTTTCTGCAGTAGTGGAAGACAGTACAGCATGTTGCTCGACTCCATGCGGAAGTGCATTGCACAACCTCTTAAACAAGCTGAAAAGTTCTTTTTTCACTAGCAATTGGGCAACTGGGGGGGGGCTGCCACTATTAATCTCCCTCCTCTGGCTTCACTGTGAATGCCACACTATGGTTTTATGAATGGATCTCTCCTCCAACCTCATGTAAACATGGATGTCTCCAATTCCTGAAAGGAGTGGACCCCATTCCCCCACTGAGGAGGGCAGGTTACCACTGCATCTTTCGGGATGGGGGGCGATCAGGAGGATTGAGAGAATTAAGAGAAAATGTTTTCTCTCAACTCCCTGTAAGCCTCATGATTGACAGCGGGACTCCTTGGACCCATGCCAGCTCTATAGCTGGTGCAGGACGGAGGAGACCAAGGGGGCAGGGAGGCTGTTAAAAGAGGGTATACAATCTGGCATGCACTGAAATACGCTGAATTAGAGATCTAAAATATCCAAATGGGAAATATACTTTATGAATTTTGAAGGCTCAAGGAGGAAACTTCATTCAAAAGCATAACTAGAGCGGAGCCTGAGGGGCACCCACCCCGGGTGCTACACCAAGGAGGGCATATGACTGCCCCTCAGGCCTTGCCTTGTTTCAGAGGAGGTGCTAGTGGCTTTGCATCCCTTTTCCTTCTGCTTCAAAAGGAAGCCTCTACAGAAGAACGAACAGAGGTATGAAGCTGCTGTAGCTAGCACTCCCTCCTATGGGGAGAACCCAGAAGTGACCTCACAATGTCATGTGACGATGTGATGTAACTGCTCCAGGCGCTGGGGCTGTGCATTATGCCTCTGGCTTTATTTATGGTCCATTGATACTGCACAATGTACTATGAAGTTTCCAGGGTTATCCTGCTGACGACTGAAATTTCCTTCAGTTCAGCTCTACTAACTTTTTTTAACAATTAAAAAGATGAAAGGCATGCTTCTCTATGCTGGTGAAGAGCCTACACGTGAAGAGATTCCCATAATCAAGTTCCTTTTTAATGTAATTAAGAAAATAAGGAAAGCCCACTGGATCAAGACAAAGACCCATCTTGTCCAACTTCCTTTATCTCACAGTGGCTCACCACATGCCCCAGGGAGTACACAAGACAATAAGAGACCTGCATCCTGGTGCCCTCCCTTGCACTGGGCATTCTGAGGTAGCCTACTTCTAAAATCAGGAGGTTGCACATATACATCATGGAATTTTCCTCCAGAAATCTGTTCAACCCCCTTTTAAAGGCATCTAGGCCAGATGCCATCTCCACATTCTGTGGTAAAGAGATCCACAGACTAATTTCACACTGGGTAAATAATGTGGTGAACAGTATAATGAGCAATCTTGAGAGGGATGTTTTATGCCCAGAAGCAAGCTTTTGCATGTATATCTGTAGCGGAATGAAAAACCGCATATATGGACCTGTAACTGGACACGTATTACCCTAACCCATGCTAACTGGGTAAGGGCACAATCCTAACCCACTTTCCAGCACTGACATAAGGGTAATGCAACTTCGAGGTAAAGAAACAAACATTGCCTTACCTTGAGGAGGCCTCTGTGAATGCCCCCCAACTGCAGGATGCAGCACATGCCCCACTGGCACAGCTATGTCAGTGCTGGAAAGTGGGTTAGGATTGTGCACTAAGAGGCACTTTTTAAGTGGGGGCTCTTCTTTTATTTAGCAGGGGGAGAGTAACTGGCCCTCCTCACCCCAGCACTATCTTTTCTAGTGACTGTCTACTGGTGTTCTTTTGCATCTCTTTAGATTGTGAGCCCTTTTGGGACAGGGAGCTGTAAGTTGTTTGATTTTCTTTGTAAACCACTTTGTGAACTTTCTGTTGAAAAGTGGTATATAAATACTGTTAATAATTAAAAATAATAGCCCAGTGATTTTCAACATTTTTCATCTTGTGACACTGGTCTTCACCTCTTGTGATGACATCACCTCTTGTGATGACATCACCTCTTGTGATGTCATTTCCAACTTCCAAGAGACTCTGCTGTTTTTTTAGGGCAACTGTCTGTAGAGATGAGTAGAGGAAGAGGGACAGACAATTCACTGCGGACAATTGCCTTAAAAATAGAGCCGCAGAACCTGGAAGAATTTTTTCATTAGTTTTCAACCTCTGTGCCCCAAACTCCTGTGGCGCACTGGCAGACCTTTTGCGGTGCACCAATGCGCCACAGCGCAATGGTTGAAAATTGCTACCCTAACCCATGCAACAGCTGGGACTTGGCAGGTGAAGTTCTTTCAAAAAGGCTTAAATTTTATCAGTCAACTCTTTGGAAGCTGAAGCAGTAAAATTGGATTCACACCCCCGTTCCTTTACCAAGTCAAGCAGTTGATCCTCAATATTGGAATCTTTGTGATTGTAATCTGCATGTACTCCTTTGGACTGGGGTGAATTACTGAAATTTTACTGACACACAACTGATGGCAGCGTTGCCCTTTCACGCAATAGCTGAAAGATGAGCTGAAACTCAGGGATTGCAATTTCTTGTATCACAACAACAGATTACTTTCACCTGCTGACAATCAGATTTGTATCTGAAAAAGTAAAAGCCTTCTAAAGGGCAGAGTGAACAAGAAATGAAAACAGACTCCAAACAGCATTCCAATCACGGAAGATTTTAAATCGATATGAATATGAAGTGAGCGCATTTCACTGGGGCAAAATTTATGTCTCACATAGGTGTGAAGGAATAACAAGCAGCCCAATCCTAACCAGCACTGGGGCAGTGGGACAGCATGACCCATGCCGTATCCAGTGCTGGGACTGAGCCCGTTGGATGTCTCCTTTGGGTAAGGGAACCTTTGTTCCTTTATCCTGTGTTGATCCCCAATCTGTATAACTAAATCGCTGGTACACGTCCAAGAAGTCCTGTGTTGGGCTTTCAAACCCAATGCCAATCCCGTCCCCTTCAAGGCATGAACCACCCCTTTGCTTCCCTCCCCCGCCTTGTTAACCCCCTCCCCACCCCATTCTGTCCTCCCTTGTCCCTGTGGCACCTGGTGGGTGCTTACCTGCTCCTTTGGGTGCTGCTCCTGGATTCAACACTGGTAGGACATCACAGGCCTTCCCCCTGGCACTGCTCATTCCCAGGATGTCGCAAACGTTTGCAAATGGCATGTTTGCAACACCTTAGGCTGGTGCAGCAGCTGCTGTGCTGGCAGAAGGTATGATTAGGATTGGGCCAGCAGATTTCAATCCTGTGCAGGCTTACTTGGGAGTAAATACTATTGCACACAATGGGATGTACTTCTGAGTAACCCTGTGTGGGGTTTCTGAGAAGGTGGGAGGTATTCCTGGGTGGGAGGAGGAACCAGCCTGGGTGGGGGGAATCTGCCGGATCTTATCCTGTGTGTCAAGCTGAAAAGCCCAACTTGGAGGTTCCCTCATCTGCATCAGCAAAATAGCTGGCTTGTGGCACCTGGGACTTTTCTCGTGGGAAGGGAATGAAAATCCCCTTCCTCCAAGGAGACCTCGGGTGGCCTCCTCTACAGGATACAGCGGTCGCCATTTTGGCGCCACTGTATTCGGCAGCCCTAAAAGGGTTAGGATTGGGCTGCCTGCTGCCTTGAATCTCCTTCAGTGTGGGACAAAAGTGGAATATAAATAAATAAATAAATAAATAATGCTATTTCCTCTTTTGTCCTCATCTCGGCAAAAGCACCTTTACATCTTTAAAATGTTGCCCAGTTTTGCACTTCTGAGAAAAAAGATATATATTAAAGTCATTTGTTACTTAAAAAAAAACACCACTGGCAGCTGAGCGAGAGGAAAGAAAGGTATATACTCGTAAAAGGTACCATGACAATAAAGTGCACCATCATGAAAGTAAAGCAGCAGGAAAGGAAAGCAGGAGAAAAAGAACTCATGCCACTTTCGGCTTTTACTTTCTAGTCCTCCCCTGCTTGTTTTTGAGTTTGCCTAAAGTTCCCCCATAAGTCATCTTGCAACGTACAGTAATTTGTATCATCTGCTGCTTCCCTGCAGCTGCAAAACAGGAAGCTGTGCAGAGTTAAGACCCCCTTTTTTTAAAGAAAACAAATGGTCATATACAGAATGCATTTGGCATCTCTTTCTATTTAAATGTCCTGGCCCAGCATTAGAAAGCAGTTCGGTTTGATTTATTCACCTATCAAATGCTAATTCGGAAGACTGCTGAAAGAAGTGATTTATTCCGATAAGAAGTTCCTCCAGCAGTTAGATGTCTCAGTTATCAATAATTCTAATCATACAGAGCACCAGGAATATTTTGTTCAATGCCTACTTGGAATGCATGGGAGAAAGAAAGGCAGGCAGGCAGGCGGACAGACAGACCAAGTATTCATGGATTATGATTATTCCCCATCTGATACCTAAAATGAGGTGTAGAATAAGGTACAACCATAATGCTGCAGTTCTATAGATGAGATACGGGGAGCATTCAACAACTTCTCCAGGGATCAGATTCCATTTACCTCTCTACTGCACAGAGGTAAGTGGCAACATGATAGTGAAATGACCAGCACTCTCCGTAGTGCCATGTGAACCAGATTTTCATTTGGCTCCTATATAGCTAGACCATCACCATGCAGGTCTAACTAAAAAGTCTCCATTGTTTGCCCAGTATGTAGATGTATGTGGGGAGATCAGTGCAGCAATTTCATGTTCCAGGTAGTTATTTTGCTGTCATGTGGCAAAGGGTCATCTGTAGTTAAGAACTGTTATAGTCCACTGTACTTCAGGTCATCTTCTGGCTCTCAGGTGCAACTGAATCCATTAGGCAAATGAGATATTTGTACCCTACATTTGTCATGCAGAAGTATAACTAAGGGCTTGTTGGAAGGAGGTAAATGGGAAAGGAAGGAACACAGGCGTACCTGGGAGGGTAAAAGGGGGGCAAATGCCCCACCACCACCCAACTGCCATTCACAGCCCATGCACCTCCTTCAATCACCTTCTGGAGGCCTTCTGAGGGCTGGGGAGGCTGTGCGCCACTTCTCCGACTCTCAGAAGGCCTTCTATGGCTTCCAGAGGGCCTTTAAAGATCACTTCCAGTTTTCATCAAAATCCAGAAGTGGTTTAAAAGCCCTCTGGAGGCTTCAAAATACTCCAGAGTTCCTGAGGAGGCCGCGTACAGCCACCGAGTGGTTCTGAGTAACACAGGAACCAGGAAAGCTGTAAATTAATGATGTTGATCCCAACATGGGGAGGGACAGAAGAACTGTAAAGGAGTGTTGCATATTGTTTAGAGGATGTGAACTGGTGGATGAGAAGAAACAAGCTGTTAGGGAAGCCAGAGACTGACCAAGGGAAGTAGCACTTAGTAGATGATGCTCAGTGCACCCTTCCTGCTCTCTCCTTCACTGATTTACGGAGTCTGCAGCTGAAGGGGAGGAACTAGTAGGTACCATGACCATGGGCTAGGGAAGTCAGGCAGAGAGAGCCCCCCCCTCCTAGATGAGAACAGAAACTAGTTATCCTTGCATAAAATCAAATTGCAGTAGTAGACATGAGCAATTCTAGAAGTGGGACAGCCTTCTAGATAATCAGTTAATATGGCCTAGGCAGGCAAGAAGTCAACATATAACCAGTTTATTAAGGCTCAAAAGAAAAAGGAATTAAAGACAGGTGGGAGAAAAATACTGTATAACAAGCAGGTGGGTGGAAAGTGCCTGGACTAAGCTGGTTGGCCACAAAGAGAGAGTCAGACAAACTTGGATCCAGTAACTAGTAATGTTTAGCAGGGGGAACCAGGTAGCTATTTAAGAGAAAAGCACACACAACCCCAAGGCTTCCACTACACCTGTGAAGTTTGCAGGTTGGCTTGGAGCGGAAAGAGCAAACAAAACAAAATTAATTCCCGGGCAGCCCAATCTTAAATGCAATGCAGCAGTGCTGAAATGACTGTCACTGTATCCCACATGGGAAGGGGGCACTTACACGGCATGTTGTGCTGCCTGCAGTACTTATCACGCCACCCCCCCCTCGTAGCTACACAACTGCTGGAATATATATATATATATATATATATATATATATATATATATATATATATATATATATATATTGTATAAACAAACAAATAAATAAAAATGTAATAACTCTCTCACTTTGGCTACAAATTGCATTTGCCCCTTATAGCTCAGAGTATTCTGTTCATCAAAACATGGACCTGAACATATGCTTCCCTTCCTTGCATGGTATATTGATCTCCACACAGAGAAAGAATGTATTAAGTTCTTGGCCAAGCATTTGCCAGCTGGGGGTGATCGACAGGCACAAGAGAAGTTCAACCCTTGCCAACAGTGCCCCATCCAGTGCTGTTCTAGTCAATGCTACTTTTCTGTTCAACACTCCAAAAAACAAGTCCACATAGGCAAAATTCTTTACCAACTATAGTTTCAGAGTACAGAATTCTGCTCTGCTTGCAGTAGATGGTGAATGGCTCAGTCCCTGTTGAGGGGTGGGGACTTGCGAGACGACACATGCTGAACACCCACCCTGCTAGCTAAGGACCCAATCCTATCCAACTTTTCAGCTCTGGTGTAGCCAAAATGCAGCCCCATGGGAAGGGAACATATGTTTCCATATCTTGAGGAGGCCCAAGTGACTGACCCTGCACAGAAGGATGCAGCACACAAGCCACTGGCACAACTGCACCAGGACTGGAAAATTGGATAGGATTGGGCCCTAAGGCTGCATCTCCTGTTTCAACTATTCTGTTTTTAAAACCTCACAGACCTTGCTTTGTAATAAGTATTGATGACACTAGAAATCAACCTATTGTCTCCGCTTTTAGTAGAACAGGGGTTGCTGGGAAGTAAACAAAGAGACTTGTAGAATATTTTCTAGCAGTTCAGATAAGCATATTACAAACATGAGATTTTATTTAAAAAAGTTAAGTGACAAAAAGTATTAAATATTTTTTTTGTTATTTAGCTGGAGCTGATAGAAGGATTGAAACCGATTACTCCATCACACCCCATCCTGGAAGCAGTTTCCTTTCTTTGCTGGCATTGGATTACTATTATGGGGAAAATATTTCCATGAAGGCATTTAATAGCAAAGGTTTGTGCACTTAGGGAATGCAGCTCTGGCTCTGATGGAAATAGGCAGGGGGTCCAACACAATCATTTCAGCTGCACAATACTTTAGAAGCCTTGGAAGAAATTTGTTTTCCCTTTTCCTCCAATGCGTCATGCAGTGAGAATTCTATTGCACAACAGAATGTTAATTCTGTAATTCATAATCTGAAGTAACAAGTTTTGCATTGTGCTGATGAGTTCCATAGCATTTTTCCACAACCAAGTTCATATAGTGCCCACAGGAACGGAAGCTTTCGAATTAATTGCAAATCAAGTACAACACAAGGCTGCTTTTGCTTGGAACTTCTCTGTTCAATTAATGGATGTATGGTGGTTTTTCCCTATTTTTTCTCCTGTTTTTGGACATTTCAATCACCTCAGAGGCTCCTGTATGATAATTTTAAACCTCTTGTTGCCTCTTGTTTGACCTTTCCCTTTCCCAATTGACCAGTAAACCAAGATCTTGGTTTTAAGCCAGCTCATTGGATTATGAAACCCACCTGACTTCAAAGAGTAGGAAACTCAAGGAGCTCTGGTGACCCCAAGTGATTAATCTGTCAGGTAAAACTGGGTTAACATGCACTGGTTGTAAAAATCAGGGTTATGCTTTTCCCTGCTCTTTCATCTAATGCAGAGCTGCACAAACCGTGGCCCAGGGGCCATATCTGGCATTCACGTGGATCCATCCACAGAGTGAGCGGACCTTTCAGTTCCACTCAGGTGCCACGTGAAGTCCCCCTTGATTGGGTGACAGGGATTCTCTATGCAGTGATGTCTGCCCGCCAGATGTCCTGTCGCACTTCCTTGTGGGATGCTGGGCAGCTGTGACTGTTCCCCAATTGAGGAGGACATCACATGGCACCCAAGGAAATGTGCGGTTACATCCACACATATTTCTGTCTGTAAAGACGGAACTCACAGGGGCGATATGTTTTAGATTTCATATGCTGTCCAGGGGTCTTCAAACTATGACCCAGAGGCCACATCTGCCCTCTCCCACAGGATTTTATCCAGCCCACAGCAATTTAAAATATTTTTTTATTGGTAACTTTCTTTGCTAACATTTGACAAACTTATTCATTATATATCATTTCTCTGTTTAGGTACAGTATTACTTCTCTGTAATTATCACATTTCTCTTTTGTTTTGAATCATCATGCTGATTACAAAAAAAAAAATACCCCAAGTAAAACTTATTCATTCATTAAAAATTTGATTCATTCATTTATAAAATTGATTTTGAGGGATTCACAAAAAATGTGTAAAAATATACAATGTGGCCCTCATACTGAAAAGTTTGGAGACTCCTGCTCTAGTCTCTAAGCTATACATTGACAGCACTAGTAAAGACAGGATTGGTAAAGCTTTATGTCTTCAGGGACTTCCTTTGTTATATCACTTATCTGTAGCTAAGTGCATGCACAAGGGTGCATGAGGGATTCTGAAGTGTGTTTTAGGTTATGCACTGAGTTCACATGGAAGCATGCGGGTCTCTTTGGGCTAGCCAAGCAGTCTCCCCCCACCCCCCCACAGCTGCTGCTAGTAATTGCAGAACTGCAAGAAAAAGTAGCACAAGGATCCTGGTTTATTTCTTTGCTTTCATGAGCAATCCTACTTGGAGTTCACCTCCTTCTCCTTCAACCCCACCCAGAAAGAAGGCCAGGTGAGTAAAAAGGAGAAGGAGGTGGAGCCCCCACCTTCCTATATTAAATCCATCACTATCTCTTCCCTCATGCCCCGTCCAGTCCTGTTGAAACACACAGGATCAGCAAAACATTCTGGGGGCACTTTCAGCATGATCAACCCATCCTGTTAGTTTCAAACAAGACCAGCAAGGGAATGAGAGAGATGGTTGCAGACTGAAGGTTAGCAGAGAGGGAAGCTCTGAATCACCATGCCCCATCCCACTTCCCTCTCCTTGCTCACCTGGTTGTTTCCCTAACCAGCCAGACAGGCAAGGAGGAGAAAGTGGCAGCAACAGTGATGGTGGGGTGCCTCTCAGCCCCCCCCCCAATATATCCCTAATTATATTGTCACATTCTATGTTTTAATTATCCACTTCTTTTGGGGTCAGTCTTGGCTGAGAAGTGGGTTAAAATTACAGCAAGTAAACAAATAGTTAAAAATTGTTTACTGACACATTATGTCCATGCATGACTTAAGACCATCACCTATTCTCTGTTGCAGAACATAAACAGTTAAAGCTGCATAAAATGTAGCAATCTCTCACCTTTACATTCTATTCCAAAACTCCATGCTAATGAGTCTCATGTCAGACAAAAATGAATAATTTAGAAACAGTTTTAGCCAAGAATAAACAAGCTTTTAAATTTGCTTTTTAAAAAAAAACATAAAAAGATTCTTCAACATACACATGTGTTCAGTCAAGTGTCCTGTGTACACATTTTCACACTGTGATGCATATAAAAACTGATCGTAGGTGAAATCTGTCCTTCACAGTCCATGAATGATACCACTGGAGGTCATTTGCTGGAACATTTAAATTCATTTTCTATGCAGGAAAAGTCATCTCTATATATCTAAAGGAGAGCATTTTCTGCATTACTTCCCATCAGGAAATTATGTCAGAACTTTTTATACATGAGCAATGGCAAAAATCAGCCAGGGAAGAGAATAGGATGACACTTCCAATTCCAAGTACTATGGTGACATAAAAAAAAGTCAAGCTTCCCTCGGCAATTCAATTTCAAATCTTCCTTGCTAGTAAATGTTTTAAACTGCCAATAAACAATTCATTCCCAACTAAGCGTATCTACGATGCATAAAGCTCGAAGCAAATCTTTCTTCATTTAATTTCCAGAGGCGCCCATTAGACTGTCTCTGTGTAACAGGTTGGTTCTGATTTTTTTTTAATGGCTCCTTGAGTTGCTTCTTTTGCCTTCATTTTATTAAAAAAAAGTTTATTTACACTGAAATATTACCGAATGGCTCCCTTGGTTTTAATAGCAAATACGCAGTTGTGTCATGGAAGTAATTGATTATTTTTGCCTTTTAGATGTCAAATTATCTGAAGCAGGAAAATGTACTGGGATAATCCAGAGAATCCATAATCCATGGGCGCTCTTGGAGTATGGAGTCCTGGTCCAATGCATCCCGGTATTGGACATTTGCATCCATTCTTTTTGAGTCCTAGATATTTTTGTCCCAATGTATGTATATTTATATTAGATGTACCGTATTTTTCGCTCTATAAGACACACTTTCCCCCCCCCCCCAAAAAAAAGTGGGGGGAAAAGTGTGTGCGTCTTATGGAGCGAATACTGGAAAAAAAAAAAAAAAACTCCGCCCCTGGCCACGCCCCCTGCCCGCTCTGGCTCCGCTTCCCAGGAAAGCGTGGGTGGGGTGGCAGTCTTGCTGAGCAAGCCCGCGTGTCTACTCAGAAGTAAGTCTCAGAGTCACTGGGGCTCACTCCCAGGAAAGGGGGGGGATGGCAGGCTCGCTGAGAAAGCCCACGTGTCTACTCAGAAGTAAGTCTCAGAGTCACTGGGGCTCACTCCCAGGAAAGCGGGGGTGGGGTGGCAGTCTTGCTGAGCAAGCCCCTAGAGCAGGGGTGCTCATTATGTCGATCCTCGAGCTACCAGTCCATCTCCAGGCGAAATGAGTCAATCGCGGGCTTCTCTCCTGTCCACGCATCCCTAGGAGTGAGCCCCTGGCAGGCTTGTGAGCCCAGGGAGCGAGCCTAGGGAGTGAGCCCAGGGAGCCCAGGGACTGAGACGGGCTCCTCCCTGGGAGAGGAGGCGCTGGCAGGCTTTTCTCCTGTCCACGGAGGGCTTTCTCTCCTGTCCACTCATCCCTGGGAGTGAGCCCCATTGGCTCTACTGGGGCGGACTTACTTTTCCCCTGCTTTTGCACTGGTATGTATGGAGATCTGCACCCCCCCCCACTTCCATCAGTTGGTTCTGTGTGCAAGGGGTTTTGCAATGGTCTTGCTGTGATGCCTATACAGAGATCTTACCTGCCCCACACTTTTCCCCTGCTTTTGCACTGCTATGTATGGAGATCTGCGCCCCCCCCCCACTTCCATCTGTTGGTTCTGTGTGCAAGGGGTTTTGCAATGGTCTTGCTGTGATGCCTATACAGAGATCTTACCTGCCCCACACTTTTCCCCTGCTTTTGCACTGCTATGTATGGAGATCTGCGCCCCCCCCCCACTTCCATCTGTTGGTTCTGTGTGCAAGGGGTTTTGCAATGGTCTTGCTGTGATGCCTATACAGAGATCTTACCTCCCCCACGCTTTCCCCCTGCTTTTGCCCTGCTATGTATGGAGATCTGCACCCCCCCCCCACTTCCATCTGTTGGTTCTGTGTGCAAGGGGTTTTGCACTGGTCTTGCTGTGATGCCTATACAAAGATCTTACCTCCCCCACACCTTTCCCCTGTTTTTGCACTGGTCTGTATAGAGATCTGCTCCCCCCCCCTTTATATTGGAATCCAGGAAGATCTGGTGAGGAGGTAGATGTGGTGTCAGCAGTGGCCCCTTTAAGGGTAAGGCCTGGGCATCCAGCAGAGAGTGCTGCACAGCTGCAGCCACTGGAAGGCAATAGGGCCCTCAGGGATATAAGGAGTACCAGAGGCAGAAAGGGTTTGTGGGTTTTGAAGGAGTGCAGGTTGGAGGTAGGGGAGGAGACTGACTGGGTTTATTGAATTTGGAATCTGACTGTGGATTGTGACTGGACTTGGATACCCTGATGGATTTAACTGACCTACCTGGAACCTGACCTTGGACTGTAATTTGGCTTATTGTCTCTGGACTCTGATTTGGTAACTCTGAATGATGGGACTGATTTACTTGGCATCTGTGGACTGGAACTGGACTCATTTTTGCTTGCTGCACTGGTGAGTTGCACAAGGGGGACTGATCAGCCTTAAGCGGGCACGAGGCCCAGTGGATTGGAATTTGGCAGAACATCATTGTAGCAGAAAGATAATGTGATCCCCTATTTGTGTGCACCTGCTTTTGTGAGCTTCATAAATTCTGACTCTAGCGATGATGAGTTCTTGGTGTTTCCAAAAAACTAGAGTGCTCAAACCTTTAAGTCTCTCCATTTGTTAATGACAGTGATAATGGTTCTTAATGCCACTGTTGACTGCTGTTCACTTTACATGGTTCACATGTTATTCTGTTATAGTTTATTAAATATTTTATTACACTATTTGGTTCAGAATATTTTTTTCCTTGTTTTTCTCCTCTAAAAACTAGGTGCGTCTTATGGTCAGGTGCGTCTTATGGAGCGAAAAATACGGTACTTTTTAATTTCAAAATCCAAAGGCAGGGTTATGGTTAAGATAAGAGGTTTACGATATATAACAAAGAGTTGGTTGCCCAGTTATAGAGGGATGCAAATAACTGGGGTGCAAAACAAACAAAACAAAAACAGATGTGAATGTCCAGGGATGCCAGTGACTGGGACACATTTGAACAGGACACAATTGTCCAGGACACCAATTCCCTAGTGCCCTCTCAGCTGATTCACATCACTGCAGCCAATCACTATTTCTGAAGGGAGATTCAACAGTTGGCCTGCCTGGGTGGGCATTCTGATGGCCATGAACCTTGGCCACCATCTAGCCTGGCCAACCCAACACCACCACTCCTGCTCTCAATGAGTGTAAATGTGTGTGTGTTGGGGGGGGGGATGCAAATCTAATAAAGTTAGCTTCCTATGTTATCTGAAGCGACCTTTTCCCATATTGTTTGTGTTATAGGAGCTAATTAAATAAATTAGGGTGAGAAGCCCCTGGTCATATGGAAGGAGCTCATGGTGCAGCTTAACCTGTCCTGGAAGCTGGGGCAACTTTGGCATGGCATGGCATGGCATGGTGAGGAGTTGCAGCATGAGCTTCTGCCATGTGGTATTCAGGCTACCATGGTTATTTTGCATGATGGGTGAAGAGCAGCATTGCTTTGTTCCCACACCTTGAACATAATGGACAAAAAGTCCTGAATAAAGACAGAGGGACAAGGAAAATCCTTTGGTCCAAAGAGCTATTTGACCTTGGTCCATATCAACCATTGAAGGATGGCCATAGCTTCCAATTATACTATATCTGGCCAGGGTGGTGTAGTGGTTTGGGAGGTGGACTTGGAAGATCCAAGTTCAAATCCCCCCTCAGCCACGAAGCTTCCTAGGTGACCTTGGGCCAGTCACTTTCTCTCAGCCTCACCTACCTCACAGGGTTGTTGTGAGGATAAACGGAGGAGAGCCGTTGTGTACACCCCCCTGAGCTCTTTGGAGCAATGGCGGTATAAAAAATATGGAAAATGAATGAAATGAATAATGAGATTCAACAACAGAGTTAACAACTGATAAAAACATAAAATAGTTGATGAATCTGCCTCTTAATATTTGCAGCTCTCCTGAATCCATTCTAGAGTGACAGAAAAATGTATGAATATAAGCTATCATTTTACTCTGCAATAGATTTCCCCACAGCTGGGTTACTACAGTACTGTGATGATGGACATTTTTTTAAGATAAATTCTTCATGTTGAAAATGGTGTGTGGCTTAATAAATCATTTTCCATTTGTATTATTGCAAATCCATTGCCGTTTACTACACCGAAAGTAACTTGAACATGGGAAGAGAGAGAGAAAGAGGGAGAGGGAAGATGTTGACTCTAATGCAAACTTAAGCATTTTTAAGCCAATTGAAATCAATGAACTTAAGTGTACCCAACTCTTTGTTGGAAAATGTCCATTTTACAGGAATAATCTGATCTCCTAGAAGGCAACATGACATCAGGGAGATAATCAGAGTCTGAGCAGAGCAGAAATGAAATTGCCTGACCATCAATACAACATAATGTACTTAGGAGGTTTTAATTCAATGGATAAGAAAATATGCTAGAGGTTAGATCTTGAAAAGTCTCTACCAGTCAGAAGAAATGCTGAAACCAAAAAATGCAAATCAGAAGGAAAACTAGGGAGTTTTAAAAAATTCAACAATAGAAGACCTGCAGGGTTTTAAAACAAAGCAGAAAGAACAGAAGAGACTTGACAAGTACAAAAAAAAAATATAGGAAATGAGCTTTAGAAGGAGTCATACTGAAATCTCCATGAGCAAAAATGTAATGTTCAATATATTGTAAAGACTATAATTGTCTTGCAGAATCTGACCAAGATCCATTAAGTCCAGCAACCTGTTACAGACATGAATCTCTTGTCAGCTCTCAAGCAGTAGCCAATACTTGGACACAGAAAAGGCTGGATGAAGATTTCCTGGCACCTGAGACAGTGCACCAAATGTCACCCCCTTATCTGGGCAGCATGCCTGCTGGAGCTGCGGCTGGTCCTGCTTTCATTCCCTGATTTGAAAAGGAAAAGGGGAATAGAGCAGAAAAGGGAGGGTAGGAGTGGTGAGCCAGAATGTTCTGTGCTCTAGCCCAGCACTCTCTACTTCTCTGTTAATCCTCTTCTGCTCCATGTCCCTCTTTCCTTTCAAACTTGGAGAGTGGAATGAGGAGATGGAAGAGAGTAAAAATGGGCTTAGAGAGGTGAGCAGTCTGTCAACTGAGGCAACCTCTTCAGTCATTCTCATGGAAAAATTAGTTTTGGACACAGGCTAGGAGGAAACAACACCACTGATGGAGGCACTGGAGTCAAGTTCCAAGACTGAAACTGACAAGATACTCCTAAACTGAGATCTCTAGAAACAGGGCTCCCTGCTCTGGACACCAACCCCCTCCCTGGAAGGATTAGGCTTCCTATGTCACTTTTCAAGTCTTGTTCACCAAGTCAGATAGTACACCAGGCAGTTGCTGATGGTAGGCTCCAGCCCTAAGGGATGCCCTTTTCAGCTCTTGGCTGCTCAGCTTGGAGTAGGGGAAGAGCCTAGTCAAGGACAGGAGGGATTAAAGGGCTCAGCTGGAGTTGAACATTGAAACGTGCATTATTTAGGCAAGCAAGTTGCTCCAAACTGCATATCCTAGAATGACAAAAGATATCATGACCCCTAAGACAACAGACACCACTGTTAAATGGGGCAGCTGTGTGATTTGTGATTCAGATGTCACAAGAACATCTTGGAAAAAGATGTTTCCGCTAAGTATGTCTCTTAAAGTCCAAAGAGAAATGTGCATGGTGCTGATAAGGTCAAAATGCAGATGCATCTGAAACCTCTACACCCTCTGTGCAAGTTCCTTTCTGGAGAGTACCAAGAATTCATGATTTTTATTGATGGCAGTTTCGAGTTATCTCCAGTACCCTGAGACTAAGGTTTTCAGTCTGACTTGACCATTACTCCTATACTGGGTACAGTGTTTTCTTAGCAATGTCAGCATGTCATTGTTATGTCAGCAATGTTAGCATGTCAGCAAGGTTTGTTAATTGGTGCATTCACTCATTCAGCCTATCTCGAGTGGAAACCTATAGGGCTTACTCTCAGGTAAGTGTGCATGAAGTTACAGCCCTATTCTGTGCAACCCACTTACCCCCATGGGCAACCAGGTCCACAAAGAGTAAGGAGAGAAATTGCTGTGCAAAACCCTGTAACTCATCTTACCTTCTTTCCAGGTTATTTCATTGTCCACTAAACAATGAATCAATTGTAAGGTTTCAAAACCCCTGCGTGAGTGCAGACTTCACAGGTACAGTGGGCGTTTCCAGACCAGTGGCGTCAATAGGGAGGTGTGGGTGGTACTGGCCACACAGGGTGACGTGGACTGGGGGGGTGACTCGTTAAATTGCGGTGGTTAGGAATAATATCATCATGTTATATACCATTGGATGCGGAATTTACAAATGAATGCAATGAAAAAAAATCAGAGTGAAATATCTCCTTTCTCTTAAAAATTATTGGCAAAAAACTAGAAAACAAAAAATGCATGGAGTCCGATGGAAAGTGAAACCGAGCCGTATCACACATTTACTCATGAGTAGGCAAACGTGCTTTAGACCATCGGAAAGGGCAGGCTGAGAGAAATCCAACAACATCGGGATGGTCCTGATCCAATGAATGTAACCCCCCAAAAACACCCAAGAAGGGGGTCCCTCCCTCTAAGCTGGTGAATGTATGGAAAGCAAAACTAAACCACATGATCGTGTTTACTCATGAGTAAGCAAACGTGCCTTTGCTCTTGGGCAGACCACCAGAATGG
This sequence comes from Tiliqua scincoides, assembly GCF_035046505.1. Taxonomy (NCBI): domain Eukaryota; kingdom Metazoa; phylum Chordata; class Lepidosauria; order Squamata; family Scincidae; genus Tiliqua; species Tiliqua scincoides. The sequence continues at coordinate 44,100,752 of NC_089822.1, forward strand.
TCCTGATTTGATGGAACTGGAGCTCAACAAATGCTCCAGAAGGCAGGCCCCCCCATAGAAAGAATGAAACAGAGGCTTGCCAGGATAAGGTGAATTGTTTTCTATTTTAGACTTGTAAAGCCAGGGGGGTCCTGATAGTGATGTGCCTGAAATATAAGTGCTTAAATTGAACTGGGTAGGGCTGAAAATCTTACTGATTCTTTTGCGGGGGGGGGGGGGTTATTGCAGGCAGACTACAGAGAAGATGCACTTGGTGGAACAGGGCTGGCTTTCCCTTATTTAATTATTTGTTTTCCTTTAATTTAATTATAATTATTTATTTTAATTTGCTTGATGATGTCACTTCTGGCCATGATGTCACTTCTGGTGGGTTTTGGACAGATTGTCATTCTAAAAAGTGAATCCCGGTGCTAAATATTTGAAAACAGCTGCAATAAGGTGTTAGTAAGTTGACACCCTGGGGGTGTGTGTGTGTGATATCACTAATGACCAAAATCACTAAAATCACAGTTTGTAAGAATAATACCATCATGTTATATATATATATATACACACACACACATGATGGTATTATTCTTATAATACATTTATTCTACCTACTGTCCACCTACTTTTGGGTCACCCTTTATATGCAGAATGCAATGAAACAAACTGCATTGAAATATATTTATTCTATCAAACGGTACAGCCAAAAAACCAGTGGGGGTGGGGCGAGGCGATGGTAGATCACCATGCCCACCACTTTGGGTGTTGCCCCGCCCACTGCATGGGGTGATGCACTGGCTTCCTGCACGTGAACCCTAGTGATGCCGCTGTTCCAGACTACTCTCAAAGTCAGTGGTTCTCAAACCTTTTCAACTGGTGGTTTCCTTGACCCACTGGGCCATTGGCTATGACTCCCCATTAGGGGTTACAATCCTATACATTCTATAGGGTGGCCGGTTTTTTGCAAGGTTTTGCAGCTCCCCTGGCTGGTTTCTGTGGCTGCCGGGGAGCCACAGCTTACAGTTTGGGAATCATTGCTAAAAGCCATCCTTGACCTGAATGTACTTCATTTGATGTCGGCTTTGGCCTTCCAGCTTTCTGTATGATCTGAATTGATGTTACTGCTATTTAAATATAAATGCTGTGGTATGTGTGTGTGTGTTTTTAAATGACTATAGTTGCAGTCCTGAGGGGTATAGTTTACCCCTGAGGGCTGGGGGATAAGAATAGGCCCTCAATTTGGCTGTACTTGTCGTAAGAGGTGACTAAACAGCCACCGGGTAGATGGGACTCATCAGCCTGGGAAGACAGCTCATCTGAGAGAAAGAAAACTCTGATCCCAAACCTCCACTGCCTTGTGGCTACATCCAGTTGTGGAAAAGGCTTCAGGAGTCTACCTCGAGGCAAAATCCGGAGCCGGAGTCCCTGAGGCAGTTCATGGCTGAACACAGTCACGTTCTGGCAACTCCTGCGACGCCGCTGGAACCAACCGTATTGGCCTCTGCCTTTCCATTGGACCATTTCAGCGACGTGGAGAAGGGGGATTTGCTGCATGGGTAACAGCCTATCCTCCATACCTACTTTACCCAGGCTTCGCACACTGGAGAGGACACTCTGTTCCAGAACCACCATTCAGAGCGTGACACCATAGTCTTTCGAGACTGAAGGATGCCAACAGCAGTTGCAGTCCTAAGCACAATTGCCAGCAAGTAAATCCTACCTGAAATTAATGGAGCTTACTTCTAAGTAAGCATGTTTACTGTCAGGCTGCTTGCATATTACATGGCACTTAATGTCAAAAAGGTGGAGACCATCACAATGGAATGTTGACAAGTCTGAGCGCTTCCTCTGACAACACAACCACTGAAAACACAGAGACAGACCCACGAATGTGGACAGTTGCTGACATACGATGCTCCACATGATTTCAGGCATGCTCCACCTTTGTGTGGGATTGTCAGTGTTCCCTTGCGATTGTTCATGGCCCCCATATTTTGAACATTTTCTCTCAACACACTCTTGAAAACAAATGCCTAGAATCAACACAACAGTAAAAGAGCATGCCTGCCTGTAAAGTGAGGGGAAAGCTGCATTATCATCAAAGAAGTGAGTGATGTGTAAAGTTCAGGTGCTACTGCATAAACTGCATGAATAAGCCATAGAACAGAGTTATTGTAAGTGCTTCCAATAACACCTTGAAAATGCACTGAGATATATTTATTTTATAGATGGCGCACCACTTATTTTTAACATGGTTTGTTGATCAAAGGAGGGAGAGACACACATCCAGGCACTTTGGTTTTTATTTTGATCCCTCTGCTTTGACTTTCATAACTCTTCGTTTTAAATGAAGGTCTTACGGAAAAGAAAAATAACCCAGCAGGTTCCACCTGCCTTTTAATGATGCTTGTGCTGCACCGGCTGCAGGACTGCTTGTATCTGTCAGCCTTGTGCCCCAGCAGCAATGAAACAAAGTGTATCCCTATATCAGAAAATGAGGCAAGATCACAAGAGCACATAGGACAAGCATTATTCCATTACCAACGGGACATTATGTTATCGTTCCAATTCCATAGGAGGAGAAAGTTAAATTCTGGCAGCAGAATTAAATGTGCTCAGGTTTCTACATCTCACTGAATGAGGCAGGCTTCCCAGGACTAAAGGTCCCTCACCACTAGCTGGCGTGTTAACAAGATTTCAAAAGCAATGGGGGAAGAGGCAAGTGATCCAGGAGCAGCATATTGCACTGAGGCAGAGCCTCACAAGGCAGCAACTGTTACCTTGCACATGCCCAATCTCATCTGATCTCGGAAGCTAAGCAGGGTCAGGCCTGGTTAGTACTTGGATGGGAGACCGCCTGGGAATACTGGGTGCTGTAGGCTTATACCACAGTCTTTTGAGACTGAAGGTTGCCAACCAAAGAGCCTCACAATCTGTGGGAAAGTACTCGAGGGATGGCCGGGACATGGAGGCAAGACAAGAAGGCATTTGACAAGGTTCCTCACCAAAGGCTGCTGAGAAAACTCTACATTCAGGGAATTAGAGGGCAGGTCCTCTTCCGGATTAGGAACTGGTTGAGGTCCAGGAAGCAGAGAGTGGGTGTCAATGGGCAATTTTCACAATGGAGAGAGGTAGAAAGTGGAGTGCCCCAAGGATCTGTCCTGGGACCTGTACTTTTCAACCTGTTCATAAATGACCTAGAGACAGGGTTGAGCAGTAAGGTGGCCAAGTTTGCAGATGACACCAAACTTTTCTGAGTGGTGAAGACCAGAAATGATTGTGGAGAGCTCCAGAAAGATCTCTCCAAACTGGGAGACTGGGCACCAAAATGGCAGATGCGTTTCAATGTAAGTAAGTGTAAAGTCATGCACATTGGTGCAATGAATCAAAACTTTACATATAGGCTAATGGGTTCTGAGCTGTCTGAGACAGATCAGGAGATAAATCTTGGGGTGCTTGTGGACAGGTTGATGAAAGTGTCGACCCAATGTGTGGCAGCAGTGAAGAGGGCTAATTCCATGCTTGGGATCATTAGGAAAGGGATTGAGAATAAGACAGCTAATACTGTAATGCCATTGTACAAATTGATGGTAAGGGCACCCCTGGAGTATTGGGTCCCGTTCTGGTCACACACATCTCGAAAAGGACATAGTGGAGATGGAAAGGGTGCAAAAGAGAGCAACAAAAATGATTACTGGGCTGGGGTACCGTCCCTGTGAGGAAAGGATACAACGTTTGGGCCTCTTCAGTCTAGAAAAGAGGCGCCTGAGTTTGGACATGATTGAGACATACAAAATCATGCAGGGGGTGGACAGAGAGACACTCTTTTCCGTCTCACATAACAGCAGAACCAGGGGACATCCATGAAAGTTGAGTGTTGGGAGAGTTAGGACAGACAGAAGTAAATATTTCTTTACCAAGTGTGTAATTAGTTTGTGGAACTCATTGCCACAGGATGTCATTATGGCATTTTGCCTGGAAGCCTTTAAGAGGAGATTGGACAAATTTCTGGAGGAAAAGTTCATTATGGGTTACAAGTCAAGTCAGTCAAAGTCAAGTCAGGCAAAGCAGAATGCAAGGCTAGCTGCATGCTCCCAATCTGATGAAAGTGGAGCTCAACAAATGCTCCAGAAGGCAGCATACCCCCAAAGAATAAAACAGAGGCTTCAGCTGGTAAGGTTCATTTTATTTGTTTTTAGTCTTCTAAAGTTAGGTGGGTCCTGAAAGTGCTATGCTTGAAATATAAGAATTTACACTGAACTGGGCACTAGGGTGGGCTGAAAATCTCACTGATATTTTTTTTTGGGGGGGGGGGTGTTCTTGCAGGCAGGCTACAGAGAAAGTCACTTGGTGGAACAGGGCTGGCTTCCCCTAATTTAATTATTTGTTTTTCTTTAATTTAATTATGTATAATTATTTATTTTATTGTGCTTGATGATGTCACTTCTAGCCATGACATCACTTCCAGTGAGTCCTGGACAGACTGTCATTCTAAAAAGTGGGTCCCTGTGGTAAAAGTTTGAGAACCACTGCCTTAACTCAAAACAGGACAATGAGACATCCTTGGGGAGGGGGGGGGATGACACCCTAGCGACCAAAATTCTGTAAGTCATGGCTTTTAGGAATAAAACCATCATGTTATATACCATTTTATGCAGAATTTCATCCATTGCTTGTGGGAAATATTCACTGCATTTATTTTCTGGCCATTATTATTGTTCATTTCATGTTATGATTATTACTATCTCTGTCTCATCTACCTCACAGGGTTGTTGTGAGGACAAAAATAAGAGAAGGAACCATGTACACCACCCTGAGCTGCTTAGAGGAAGGGTGGTATAAAAATGGGAATCAAGAGATCTTGGGGTGGTGGTGGACAGGTCGATGAAAGTGTCGACCCAGTGTGCGGCGGCAGTGAAGAAGGCCAATTCTATGCTTGGGATTCTTAGGAAGGGTATTGAGAATAAAACGGCTAATATTATAATGCCGTTGTACAAATCTATGGTAAGGCCATACCTGGAGTATTGTGTCCAGTTCTGGTCGCCACATCTCAAAAAAGACATAGTGGAAATGGAAAAGGTGCAAAAGAGAGCGACTAAGATGATTATGGGGCTGGGGCATCTTCCTTACGAGGAAAGGCTATGGCGTTTGGGCCTCTTCAGCCTAAAAAAGAGACGCCTGAGGGGGGACATGATTGAGACATACAAAATTATGCAGGGGATGGACAGAGTAGATAGAGAGATGCTCTTTACACTCTCACATAACACCAGAACCAGGGGACATCCACTAAAATTGAGTGTTGGGAGAGTTAGAACAGACAAAAGAAAATATTTCTTTACTCAGCATGTGGTTGGTCTTTGGAACTCCTTGCCACAGGATGTGGTGATGGCGTCTAGCCTGGATGCCTTTAAAAGGGGATTGGACAAGTTTCTGGAGGAAAAATCCATTATGGGTTACAAGCCATGATATGCATGTGCAACCTCCTGATTTTAGAAATGGGTTATGTCAGAATGCCAGATGCAAGGGAGGGCACCAGGATGAGGTCTCTTGTTATCTGGTGTGCTCCCTGGGGCATTTGGTGGGCCGCTGTGAGATACAGGAAGCTGGACTAGATGGGCCTATGGCCTGATCCAGTGGGGCTGTTCTTATGTTCTTAATCAATTAATAAATAATACAATTAATAATAAATTAATAATATAATTAATAATGATAATAAATGATTAGATTATTAAATAATTAATTATGTCGTATGGGGTGACAAAAATTTATGGGCCCCAGGGTGTCAAATGACCTAGCTACACCTCTGAATAAGAGGGCAATCCTAATTTGCACCGGAAGCAGGCAGGCCAGGAGGCCTGCGCTGCATCCAGTGTAAGTTTGGGGCAAAAGCAGCACAGCCTGAGTCAACATTTCTCCTTACCCTGTGTCATGCTGCAGCAGCCCCAATGGGTCTACTCGGATCTGCACCACCTGATGAGGTGGTGCAAATCCAAGTAACCCGGGACTGCCCTGGGCTGCCTGGGAATGGGGTCAAGATCTGGCATAACTGCTAGTTCCTGGCCCCACCAACCACCCACCCTGGGAATACCTGACTCCCACCCTCCCCCAGCCTTGAAACGCCTCCCTCCCACCCCACCCTTCCGATGCCCCCCAGACCTCTGTGTCAGCCAAGCTCAGTCGATGCAACTTACCTTCTCCCTGGGGCCCTCTGCGGTGCGAGGAGGCTGACACACATCTGTGTGCTGGCCGATCTCCCCTCTGAGTGGCACAAAAGTGCTTTACGGCACTTTTGCAACATTCCCAGGCTGGCACAAGGGACTTGCGTTGGCTCAAGTATGGGTCTGGATTGGGCCCTAAGAGAAATAGAGAGAAAAAGAAGAGACTGCAAGGGTGAGGAAACCAGTTGCTGGGGATGGAGCAGAAGTAAAGGCTTGGGATATACCAACCAATACACCTGTTAGGAAGAAGTACTATTTGAGAATCCCAGGTCTTCCTATATGACGTCAAGTCAAAAAGAGAAAAAGAAAGAGGAAGATGCGTCTACCACCAGTTTTCCAAGGTCACCATTACAGGACTTGCACACTAAGCATTCCTTCGCTATAGGTAGCTGCTCTTTTGTTGAGGATAAAGGAGAAACAGTTCCAAACCCTTAAAGTCTGTGTCTTGACTGAAGACAGGAACAATACATTCCTGCTGCATAGCTTTTCCCATTGGGCCCAGAGAAAACATTGCCAATAGGTATAGAAAATAAATGCACTTTGTGTGTGTGCATGCGCGTGTGTGATTCACAGACCAATCCTATCCCCTGCCAGCAGTGCCAATGCAGGAACACCAAAATGAGTGCTCTATATGGGGGGGGGGGGAGGCAAGGGCAAATAGGAGGTAAGTATAATATCTTATACTTCATGCAATGTATTCCATGTAAGCCCTGGGGCCATCTATAGGTCTCCTGAGATGAATGCCACCTCTTTTGGTGGCTTATGTTTGAGAAAAGGGGCAGGGAGGTTTGAAATTAGGGGAATAGAATTCAACCTGTGCCATTACTGCCATATAACATTGCTCTAAGACAGTGTTCCTCAAACATTTAGCACTGGGACCCACTTTTTACAATGAGAATCTGTCAGGACCCACCGAAAGTGATGTCAGGACCAGAAGTGACATCATCAGGCAGGAAAACTTTCTAACAATCCTAGGCTGCAATCCTACCCACACTTACAGCCCAATCCTATGCATGTCTACTCAGAAGTAAGTCCCATTAGAGTCAATGGGGCTTACTCCCAGGAAAGTGTGGATAGGATTGGGCTGTTACCCAGGAGTAAGTCCCATTGACTAACATTGTTAAAAGAATATACATAGAGGCTTGTTAAAAGTACAGGTCTCTAACATTTTAGATCTAACATCTAAAAGTACAGGTCTCTAACATTTCCCCAAATGCAGTCACGTACCATGGTAGCATCAAATCAATACTGAAATTAATGGGAACCCACCTGAAATTGGCTGGCAACCCACCTAGTGGGTCCCGATCCACAGTTTGAGAAACAACTGCTTTACATGCTTACCTGGAATTAAGTTCCATTGTAGTTACTGAGACCTGAGTAGAGGTGTATAGGATTGTGCTCTCACACACTTTGCTCTTCCTGATGTTCAAGTAGATCTATAGAGTAGCAGATGGGTGGCTGGGCAGTTTTAAATGACTCTTGCTGGGGATTCAGCCCTATAGTGTTGTACATTGTGAGATTCAGAATGGTCCTTACTTGACTTATCTTGTGAAATGACCAAAGAACTGCTATTTGATAGATGCTGCTGGGGCAATTGCCAAGTAAGCTGCTGACAGAGATGATGGATTTTGCCTAGAATTTTGGGAAAGGTCACCCTAAACAGCTGAATTGTATTTGTGTGCTTTTTCACTCCTCCTGTAAATCGGGGCAGGAAGAACTCCAATGCACAGAAGTTGCACTTCCTTGGAAGCAAGTGCCATTATAGAACATGACACAGTTCTGAGTGAAGATGCACTTGTTTAACAGCCTGTTAAACAAATGCTGTAATCTTTGAAGTGATCTTAATTTTGCCTACTTCTTAATGTTGCTTTCGTTTTTAGTGTCTTACTGTTAATATAGCTCACACCAGCAGATGGGGAAGCAAAACTATGGTGAGATAATTTAACTGAATGGATTCTCTTTTGTGCCATTCCATTGGACTTTAATATGCGGACTCACATTTGCATCAGAAAGGAGACACTTTCTGGTGATAGGATACTGTTGATCCTGGCTCCTGTACAGACTGGGTCCAGGATAGCAGAATGCCGTCTCCCAGGAGAATGCTCCACTGCCACTGGCTCCCACCATTGTGTCTGGGGGGCCTTATTAGGTCAGGAGGAGACCATGCGCAACCTCCTCCAACCCTCAGAAGGCCTTCTGAGGCATCTGGAGGGCCTTTTTGGATTAAAACCAGAAGTGACATTTTAGGCTCTTAAAAGGTCTTTGGAGGATGGACAGGCTTCACTGGCCCTCTGAAGGCCTCTGTTCAAAGCCTTCATACAGGGAGCCATGGTGGCGCAGGGGAGTGGATAGTGGTGTGGCACCTCCCCCTCTAGCATGCCGCCTGGAGCTTTTGCAACTCTTGCCTTCCCCCCCCCCCAGGTAGGCCTGTGTGATATGATCCTACCTGATTAATTCAATGCTTCAAAATGTAGAAGCGAACACATTACAGCTGTGAATAAAGACCAAAGATGCCCTGCTGACCATCTTTCTGAGAAAAGAGTTGTTGTCCTGATAGAACAGGGGAAGCCTCTCCTTTCAGGGGAGAATTGGTTACTCGCTAGTCTTTCTTTAGCCATATCAGTGGCTGCATCCTTCTATTTCTGTAAACTAGGGACAAGAAACATTATCGAGAATACAGAATAACACAGAGTGAAAAGCTGTCACCACACACTTAAATCACAGTCAAATACACACTGTCAAGCTAGATTTGCAGAATGGGGGAGGCAGCCTTGCCTTTGAGAGGATGGATGTAAAACAAAGCATCCATTAAGTAAGGACTACGTGGAAGTCTTGCCATGGAATAATGGAATTCAGTAAAATATTTCCATGCAGACAATAAGCCCCTCTGCTCACTTTTGAAACACCCTTTCTCTATTAGTCTCTTTCTTCCCTTCCTTCATTTCCTTACCTCCTCAGCATGTGGATCAGTGGCAAAAGTGGCAGGTGTGGGCTATTTCACCCAGTAACTTAGATTACAAGAGTAGCGTTTTGGGATCTCTCTCTCTCTCTGTGTGTGTGTGCGCGTGCGTGGGTGCGCGCGTGCGTGCGCGCGTGCGTGCGCGCGTGTGTGCGCGCGTGCGTGCGCGCGTCTCCCCCCTGTTCTGCCAAATTCTCAACTCCTGCCGACCACGGCAATTTGTCCCGTCCAAATATCTCAACTCCCTTCTAATGCCCGCTTTTTGGCTAATTAACACCCTCCTTTTCCAAGAAGCACAGCTGTGGTGTGCAAAGGAATAAACACAGAACTCCTTATCTATAGCAAATAACAAGAATTTATTGCTACAAACACACACTCCCTGCAAGTCCTCTTGTCCAGAGGCTTTCCCTCCCCAAAACTCCACTTAACTCCGGGGGTAACGTCTGAAGCCTCCAAGTCCAATCCGTCTCCAAAACACAGTCCAGTCTTCTGCAGTAGAGTTCCTCCTCTCCAGCAGTGTGTCTCCTCCAGCAGGGTCCTAGCAGTCCTCTCTTCCTGTAGGTCTGGGTCAGGTAGCCCTCTTGGTCAGCGTCCTGCTTGGTCAGCCCTTTGCTCCTTCTGAAGCTGCCTTTTATCCTGCAGCCCCTTGTTAAATCCAAATCCAGCTCAGCTGTGAGAAGACCAAGTTAGGCTCAGCTGAGCCATCTCTTCAGTCCATTCAAAGTCTCATCAAGGTCAAATGAAGCTCAGGTGTCCATCAGAGTCTCCATTTGCCTTGATTGATTACAGCTGTGGAGCCAGCCCTGCCCTTCCCAGAGCTGTCAAACAGCTGTCAAAACATGGGATCACTGTCAACACCACATCATCCACCTGATGATCTTCTGATCTTCCATTACAATCCACCCCTTGGTGTTCCAGTGATTCCTCTTGTTTTGGTCCATCGCCATTTTCCTTTTCCGAGGATGGTTTCCCTTCAGTCCTGCAAGAAAAAAAAACTCACAAGTGGAGCATCACCAGTGTAATTTTCAGCACCCTGTCTGGAATGTGCCTCACAGATCCAGACCATACCACCCCTAGGAACTGGACTTTGATGAGCCAGTCCCTGAATCTTTGCAGGAGTAATTTCCCACCCTTGGGCCTTCATGTGCCTCACTAGGGTGACTAGCCCCTGCTGCACATCTTCCTCGGTGGGGCCCAAGATCAATCCCCAAGTTAATGCAATCCTCCTCCAGAGGGGTTAATGAGGTCTTATCTTCCATAACTGACCCTACACCAGTATTGGTGGGCATGGTTTGCCTCACCTGGGCCTTCCTCTTCCCTTTCCCCTCTTCCCAGAGTTTATACAACTCTGGAGTAGGGAGCCCATCTATCTTATCCCTGGGCATCCCTCTATCTATCAGGTCTGCCCAGATCTTCCACCTGGGAACCTTCTGTCCAGGTGCCTGCAGAGGTTTCTTATCCAGGGTCTTTCCTGCAGGCACCCTCTCCCCCGTCCTGGGGGTACCCATCCCTTCCTTACCATTCCAGGCTTTAGGCTTCAGGGTACCTTCACTGGGCATATCCTCCAGTTGCCCTAGTCCTCTTCCCTTTTTTGTTACAAGGGGGCGTGCCTGAACTACAGGCTGTGCCCTTTCACCTTTCCCTTGTCTGGCTGGAGCATTCGTACTAGTGTCCAGACCAGTGCTACTATCAGCCTGTAAGAGGCCTGCATACCGGCTAGGATGCTTGCACTCCTCCCTTACCTCTGCCTTAAGTTTTTCCTTGAGCTCTGCCAACCAGGCTAAGAGAGCCTCATTAAGACAGTCCGCTACCCTTATCTGCTTTTGGGCGTTTGCCAAGGCTTCAGCATAAGCTGAATTCTGTTCCTTTAAACCACAGATTAACCCATTCAGCCTATGCAATTCCCGTATTAGATACTGCATCTCCGCCGCACAATCTCCACCTGGCACCCAGAGTTTCCTCAAATAGGAGAACACAAACTTACCAACCTTCCAGATATGGACAAGTGCCATTATTAATGTCCATATCATTCCCAGCACACTCCATGCATTTAAAAACACAGCAGAAATGTACACATCCTTTACTAGGGGCTCCATATCCCAGACCCAAAAGGAGTTCATTCCTTTGCACACACCTGTGTCCTGTAGTATTAATTGCCTCAGGCTTCGAACCCCACTCCTGGTACCAATTTGTTCTGCCAAATTCTCAACTCCTGCCGACCACGGCAATTTGTCCCATCCAAATATCTCAACTCCCTTCTAATGCCCGCTTTTTGGCTAATTAACACCCTCCTTTTCCAAGAAGCACAGCTGTGGTGTGCAAAGGAATAAATACAGAACTCCTTATCTATAGCAAATAACAAGAATTTATTGCTACAAACACACACTCCCTGCAAGTCCTCTTGTCCAGAGGCTTTCCCTCCCCAAAACTCCACTTAACTCCGGGGGTAACGTCTGAAGCCTCCAAGTCCAATCCGTCTCCAAAACACAGTCCAGTCTTCTGCAGTAGAGTTCCTCCTCTCCAGCAGTGTGTCTCCTCCAGCAGGGTCCTAGCAGTCCTCTCTTCCTGTAGGTCTGGGTCAGGTAGCCCTCTTGGTCAGCGTCCTGCTTGGTCAGCCCTTTGCTCCTTCTGAAGCTGCCTTTTATCCTGCAGCCCCTTGTTAAATCCAAATCCAGCTCAGCTGTGAGAAGACCAAGTTAGGCTCAGCTGAGCCATCTCTTCAGTCCATTCAAAGTCTCATCAAGGTCAAATGAAGCTCAGGTGTCCATCAGAGTCTCCATTTGCCTTGATTGATTACAGCTGTGGAGCCAGCCCTGCCCTTCCCAGAGCTGTCAAACAGCTGTCAAAACATGGGATCACTGTCAACACCACATCATCCACCTGATGATCTTCTGATCTTCCATTACACCCCCCTACCCACAACCCTCCACCCAAGAACTGTGTTACTAGCTTGGTACAATCAAGATTTCATCTTGTCTTTCTTACAAAGTAGACCTCCAAATTCCATGGCAGACCTTTTGAAACTGAGGCAACTTTGCAAGGCAGTTTTTGTTTTTTTAATGTGACAAAGGGATGTTCCTCTCAAAAGGAAGAACTCAGTGATTTCACTGGACATGTCCAAAGCTTTGGGCATGTCTAATGGCCCAATCCTCTCTGGGCTTTGTGCTGACAAAACTCATGCTCCATCAGTGCAAAGCCCGAGAATGTTCAGAGCGGCAGCACTATGATGGCACATGGGCCAAGGCTGGCAGCCCTGGGCATGTGCCAATGGAGTGCCAACCCTGCACCAGAGCTGGTAGATCAGTGAAGGGGGTGCTTTGGGGGAGGATTGAATGAAGCTTGGGATCAGCCAGGGGTGTATCAAGGTCAGTATGTGGGGGGCAGATAGCGACCTCAGTGGCACAAGAGTTGGCACTGATCTGAGTAAGCCCATTGTGGTGGTGGAGTAACATTTATTTCCTGGATTTGTATTCCGCCTTTCTCCCCGAAGGGCACCCAAGACAGCACCCAAGTAACATCATCACTGCCTGGTCCCCGACCAACCTGTAGCATGTGGCAAAGGCTGTGCTAGTGCTTGTTGCCACTCTGGGCCAGTCCAGGATAGGACTGGACTATAAGTGATTCTTTGGGTCTAAGACCAAACTTAGGTTCATTAGTGAAGAGACTGTTCATATCACACATGTCCCCATCACTCTACAACAGTGTTTCTCAGACATTGGGTCAGGACCCTCTAGGTGGGTCGTGAGCCAATTTCAGGTGGGTTCCCATTCATTTCAATATTTTATTTTAAATATAAGACTTGATGCTACCATGGCATATGGCTGCATTTGGGGAAATGTTACAGACCTGTACTTTTAACAAGCTACTATGTATATTCTTTTAACAATGATAGTCAATGGAACTTACTCCTGGGTAAGAGCCCAATCCTGAGTTCCTGGGGCGCGTGGCTGCGGCGGCACTGAAAATGGCTGCCGCTGCATCCTGCACACCCAAGGCAGCCGTTCGTGGCAACTCGGGAAAAGGGGACTTTTGTCCCCTTCCCCTGGGTAAAGAGAGTAGCCCTGCAATGGGGCTACTCAATTCACCACTGACCAAAAGGTTGGTGGTGAGGTAACTGCCTCCATGTCAGGTGCAGCATCCACCTGTCCCACCTCCCTCCCTCCCCGCTCCCTCCCCCAGCATGCCTCCTCCCTGCCCTCTCCCTGCCCTCTGCCCACCTCTCCCTCCCCGGAACTCCTCCTCTCCACCTTGCCCCTGCTTTCCTCTCTGCTGCTTGGCAGTCCATGCAACCGCCAAGCGGCGGAGGCTGGGTGCCTGCCCAGTGCTAGCCCAGTGCCGGCCAGCGCTGGGCTAGCACGGGTGCTCACCTTGCGTTAGGGCTCGCAAACGTGTCTTACGGTACGTTTGCAGCAGTGCGCGCCAGCACTAAGCTGGCACACGGAGCTCAGGATGGGCTCTAAGTGTGGGTAGGATTGCAGCCTAGGATTGTTAAAAATTGTCCTGTTTGATGACTTCCGGTCATGATGTCACTTCCGGTGGGTTCTGACAGATTCTCATGCTAAAAAGTGGGTCCCAGTGCTGAATGTGTGAGAACCACTGTTCTACAAGATAAATCTAGCAAATATTTTTAAGTTAAAAGCTTTTATAAACTATAATCTTATTCCACCTCTACTGAGAACAAATATAATGAATGCTTTTGGGAAGACCACTTGTTTTGAAAAATATAGAAGGTACCCAACTGCTAAGTATTAATTTTCCTGGTTTGCTCTTCCTTTGAGTCAATGTCTTCTGAGATTTGTTACTGGGTGTATCACAGTGAAATGGAACTATTTCATCTACTGAGAAATGCCAGGGAATATTTGATCCTATTTGCTTGGTGACACCTTGGCATGCAGCTCCATTCAGAGTTCCAACCAGCAAAGCATTTGAGAGAACACAGCCCGATCTATCTCCTGTCACCCCATCTTTAAACTTGCAGTGCTGAAATCACTGATGAATAAAATAGATAGATCTATTTTAGGAAGGAAGAAAAGTCAAAGCTATCACAGTTTTCAACAAGCATGCAACAGTTCACAAATCAAATAAGCTAAGTCAAGGTTCTCCCCATTGGTTGCCACTTTACAAGATGTGGTGGTAATGAGGAAGGAGGAGGTGGTCAGCATAGCTGGAGGTTGAAAAAGAAGGCTACTAACTTCTTTCTCCTGCTTCTTGTAAAAGTGACCAGCAGAGATAATGTTGGGAGGGGAGAGGTTCCATCCAAACATTTTCTCCACTGGCCACTTTTACAATAAGTGTGTGGAGCAATAGGTCATGAGGCAAGCCCTGCCTTGCAGACTCTCCAAGCATGCAAGAAAAGGATAGGCTATCAAGCAGATTGTAAGCAGGTAGATGCCATCAATGGTGTGTGTTTAGGGACCATGCTCCCAAATGGGGTCACACTCTGAAGGCATAAGGAGGATGGGTGGCATAATTTTGGGTGGGTTCAGGCAAGAGCTCATCTTGGTTCAACCCAAGAATAAGGAACCTAATGGCCCAAACCTATGCTGGATTTATGGTGGCAGATCTCACAATCCTATGCTGGCAGGGAATAGGATTGGATCCTAAAGCTGCAGCATAAAGGTCAATGCCTTGTGATCTTACTGTAAATTTCTTATGCAATTTGTTTATGATTATTACTTCTGTGCATGATTCTATTATTTCCTCCCTTGTTTGAGAGCGTGTAGCATTAGAACTAAATTGTACCAGATAAGAACATTCTTCTACTAAGAATTCTTGAATTTCCATCTCACGGGACACATTTCTGAGGGCATTTTCCAATGTAACTCATATTGAAGTTTGGTCTGTTGCTGGGTGCTCCAGAAGAGCTGGTCACCCCTGACAATATGTTGGGCACGGTGATTCATTACTGAGGGTTCAGGGGTTTGTCTGGCCAGGTGGTTGCTCTGATGGGCATGGGATGATCTCTGACATCACAACACACCTGCAACTTTATCTTGTTGGGCCTATAAATTAATAGTCGATACTGCATCTGTATATAGCAGTGAAACTCATAATAATTCCCACTGCAAATATCCAGTGCTGAAGCCTCTGACTTCAGTAGGCCTCTACTTTGCATACATGGAAGCAGACTGCCTCTCTCAGATCTACTTTGTGTTTTTACACCATAAACTAAGAATCCAAAAACAGGGCATAATTACAGTACACGGTGAGATCATTTACAAGCACCTTTAGGGCAACCAGATTGGAGCTACATCTGAAACTCTGAGATTTTTGAAACAGGACCTGATGATGCAATGAGATAGTCAGCCCTTAAGAAATGGGGAAAACTTGATATTGGTTGGAGTTCAGTGGTAATTTAAAAAATGGCCTGAGACTAACCTTTGTTGCCTGTCCACCTAAGTAAAAAGCTGCAGGAACAGAGTCATTTTTTGCAAACTGATAACCCCAAGAAGCTGCTTATTGACTATTAACAATAACAATTCTATTAGAACATTGGCTGTGGTCTTGATATAATATCTTGTGATCTAGAGATGCTGCAATTTGCAAATACTGATGTTGCATATCTACTTTTGCGGACAAGTGTCCTGTATATGCAGCAGACTTGAAAGTATAATCAATGTTTTTTGAGGGAAGCAAAGAATTTGGAGACAACAAGTACCCTCCCAAGTCCTCTCGACTTCAAATTGCAGATCTTAAGTAGTTTTCAAATATGAGGGCGCACTGTCACCGCATACAAAGCAGAAGTGGGGTTTATATGCATCTATCGTCTGCTCAGTAATTTCAGATAAGGCATGGAGACACAAGCGCATAAGGCATGAAGACACATCCTTTCCATGTTCACTGAAAATACCAAGTAGGGAGCAGGTTCAAAACCTCTGCCCCCAGACTTTTGTGTGTTCCGCAGAGAATCTGAATGGGGCTTGCATAAGCATAGGGCTACATGGAAGTAGGCTGTTCATGTGGATTAGGAATCCTGATTGCGCAGGATTCTTGGTGCATAGTGGTGGACCCTTGGTGTGTTACAGCTATACATATAGTGCCTCCTTTCCATCTGTCTACTGAATACAAAGGGGCTGGGATGATGGGCTGATTGAGTCTAGGAAGGCAGCAGGTTCGACGGCGGCAGCAGCCTCTGAATCTTAACCCCCTTCCTGTTCTGATCCTGCTGTGCAGGTTCATGCAGACCTGCACCAGCTAGTTAGCTAGTGCAGGTTCAAGTAGACCACCACCAAACAAGTCACAGAAGAGATTATCCCTGAGCAAGGGAATGATTGTTCTGTTACCCAGATGTGACCTCATGGACATACCCCCCCCCCCCCACTGGACACAGAGGTAACCATTTTGGCTCTGCTGCATTGGCGGGGGGATGAATGGACGGACAGAAAATAGGATTGCAATCTTAATCTCCCTCTGATAATATAAGGAGGATGCGAGTTCAGGCAAAAGAGGGCAATAATAATAGTG
Organism: Tiliqua scincoides; assembly: GCF_035046505.1. Classification (NCBI taxonomy): domain Eukaryota; kingdom Metazoa; phylum Chordata; class Lepidosauria; order Squamata; family Scincidae; genus Tiliqua; species Tiliqua scincoides. The sequence continues at coordinate 44,117,378 of NC_089822.1, forward strand.
TTCATGTAACAGGTATCAACAGTTCTTCCTTATTATAAGTTCAATGGCAGGCCAGCATAAGACACATCTTCCTCAGCAACCTTGATATATTGTTTTTGACCTTTTCCTTGGGTGATGTGGTTTTCTTCCACATCACCAGCACCACAGCATTTGTCTGGGCACAGGCCATTGAACACTCAAGACAACACACATGGGAGAAAGGGCCACTTTATTAGCATTTTAATACAGAAAGGAGACTGAGACCTGCAGTTGCGGGGCAGCAAAACCCCTGTGTGGTGCAGAGGTGGGACCACTGGGGGGCCCCAGAACCAAATCTGTCCCCCAGGCTGGATGTGCGCCTGACTCCAAACTGTGCCCCATTCTTGGGCGATGCAGCTCATCCAGATCTGTCCCATAAGGGGAAGGCAGCCGGACCGCGGGCTGTGCCGCCTCGAGCCGCTGAGCCTCTGAGGAGGACCCCCATGGTCCCGGCCAGGGTCCCAGTCAATGTCCTCATGCCGCTGAGCCCCTGAGGACTGCTATTGGGTTCTGCCCTGCCTATGCTGTCTGAAGGTGCACTCCATGGTCCCAAGCATGCCTCAACTGCACCACCTGCCACAAGGAGGGGTCAGCCTAGCGCTTGACCCCCTCGCTCCCAAACAGGGGGAGCAACCAGTCAACTTGCATGGCGGGGCCTAGCCTGAGCTGCATTCCAAATCGACTCGCGGCCACCCTCTTGCGGGCCCAAAATACAATGGAATGGCCACAGACCAATACACGAACCGGCTTCTTACTGCATCCTGCAGAATGAGAGAAGTTATTGCCACAACCCTTGCCCCTTGCCACACCCCCTGATGAGTGGGGAAGGGGGGTGCCCCCGAGGGAGCCTGCCCTCATAATATCCGAATGTAGTGCCTAAAGGCTGAAGAACACCAATGTCCAATCCGTTGAATGTCACTCTTGGGCAGGCCCAACGTGGCGGCAGCTGAAGCTGCTCCGATGTGCAGTGAATGAAGGCTATACTCCTTTGGCTGCAATCCCAGGGCTATGAGGGTCTGCGAAAAGACTGCCCTAAACTGGAATAAAGTCAGCGGGGAGCCATCCACCTGCTGGAAAAGGGGTCCCTCTCGAGCCCCGGAATTTGCTACTTACTCCTGCAGTGCCTTAACCGGACATAGCGGCATTCCGGCTGCTTCCTTAAGCAGTACCTCACATTCCATGCCCCTCTGATCCATTTTAGACTGCCTGAGAGTAAGGACCACTCCTCCTGACACCCAGGTGTGGTCCTGTACCTGTAAGGCTTGTGCAGATGCGTCGGCCTTGCCCCTGGCCAAAAACTCGCTGGGCCTAAACGCTCTATAGAAGGCCATGAGCAGGGCTACCCAGAAAAGCTGAACCTCTCCCGGGATTGAGCAGAGCCCCGCAAAGTTCCCTGCAATGCCACTGAGCAGCTCGGGTGAAATTGGGCGCCTCCTGTCGGTGACGGGAGGTGTCATCCTAGCACAGCCTTCAAGCATCCTTTGTACCCTGAAATCCCGTGTGAAGTCTGGATATCCGGACGCCTTGGACACGAATGCTATCACAGACATGAAACCTGGCAAGGAAATAACCTCTCTGCCAGACCTCTCCAGATGCAGTAAGGAGAGCAGCAGATGCTCCGCCGGGACCGGCCATTGGCTGGGCAGCCTCACAGCCTGCCTGAAATTCTCGAACAACTTTACCTTACGTGAGTAGCTCTTCTGCATTCTGGGTGCCAAAGAAGCGCAAATTACCTCATTTATTTCGGCAAGCCAAGGTCCCAGAGCCAGGGAGGCATGGGGTCTGGGTACGGCACCGCCCTGGGGGCAAGCTCCCAAAAGTGCTCCTCCTGTAATCGAGACAAGGTGTCTGTGATGGAGTTCTCAATTCCCGGGACGTGCTGGGCTACAAACAAGGTGTTGATGTGCAGATACTGCAGGACAAACTGCCTGACTAGGGTCATGTCCCTGGGCAATTCAGAAGACATCGAGTTCACCATGGCTACCACTGCCTGGTTGTCACACGAGAAGCACACCTTGGCGTCCCGGAACTCCCTCTCCCATATGTGTACTGACACCACTATCGGGAAAAGTTCCAGGAAAGTGAGGTCAGAGGTGATACCGCCCTGCACCCAACTCCAGGGCAACAGCGCTGCGCACCAGCGACCCCAGAAGAAAACTCCAAAGCCATGGCCTCCGGCAGTGTCTGAGTGCACCTGCATGTCCACCTGCAGGAGCTTCTCTGAACACCAAAATGAGACCCCATTAAATTCCTCAAGGAATCTCAGCTAGATGGCCATATCAGCCCTCATGGCTGCCGTCATTCGTATCCTGTGGTGCGGTAATCGGGCAGCGGCCATGGCCACGCACAGTCTGCGTAGAAAAGCCCTCCACGGGGCAACTTCCTTGCAAGCAAAGTTCAAATGCCCTACTAGCGCTTGCAAGTCGTGCAGCGTGACCTTACGGGCCTGTATGTAAGCCTGTAGGTGAGTCTTTAGTGCCTGCAACTTGTCGGCTGGGAGCCTGCTCGCAGCCGCTAATGAGTCAAGCTCTATGCCCAAAAAGGTCAAGCGCGCGGCTGGGCCCTCTGTCTTGTCCCTTGCTAGTGGGACTCCCAGCTCCTTTGTCAGAGCCCAAAACCCGTCCAGCAGGACCTGACACTGCCCGGTGCCGGTTGGTCCCATAAACAGAAAATCATCGAGGTAGTGTGCGGTAGTGCGCACCCCACACCTCAGCCGTGCAGCCCACTCCAGCATTGTACTAAAACATTCAAAAATGGCACAACTCCGTGAACACCCCATCGGCAGCGCCTGGTCCAAGTAAAATTGCCCCCCAAAGGTAAATCCTAGCAGGCAAAAATCCTCGGGGTGTACCAGAAGCAGCCGAAAGGCAGATTCAATGTCACATTTTGCCATGAGAGCCCCAGGCCCACAGCGTCTCAAAATGTGCACCGCCTGGTCTAAGGAGGTATGGGAGGGTAAGACAGGTGGTGACTGAGGTGGTATTCCCCTGGGGCCTTTTTTGGAGCCACCCCCAGCAGGGAAACTCTAAGGTTGGGCAGGGGTGGAGTCGGGAAGGGACCCACAACCCTTCCCAATGCCACCTCCTTGGCAATTTTCCTTTGAACTACTTCCTCCATACCCTGGACCGACCTCAAGTTCTTGGCTAATATCATGCCTCTGGGGTGTGGGGAATTAATGCAAAAGCCCTGAGTAAAACCATCCAAAAGGAATGCTGCCGCTGAGCGATCAGGGTATTGCTCCAGCATCTTGGCTAACATTTTAAGCCTGATCGGACTTGGTCCCTTTGGGAAGGGGAGCGTTGCCTGTGCCCCCTCCCCACCTCAGACCAGCCCCACGGTTTCACCCTTTCCTACCAAATCTGCCCCTTGGGCATGAGGTGATTGGGTGGCTCGCCCCACATAGACCACACGTGCTGGAACCCGCAACTGGCCCTGGAACAACGTCCCAAGGCTGCGTACTTGTAGCACACATGCGGGGGTTGAAGCTGCCGGCCCATCACCCCACCTGTATCCCACCTGAGGGGCACGTGCTGGCGCTCTTGGCAATCAGATGGCCACTGTCAGATCTTTCGCCCCCAGCCGCGCCACCCGGAATTACTAGCTGAATCCACAGTTCATAGTTCTTCCTCTCCCAGCAAAGCTGCGGGTTAGTACCCATTCGCATGCAAAATTGTTCATCATACCCCAACCAACCGGAACCGGCATACCCTCTGAAAGCCCAGTGGTTCAAGTCCAGGTACTTTGCCAAACCAGGTCCTTTGGACAAATCCTTCTGCAATACTATCCCCATGTAGAAGGTAAACCCTGCCAGCCAATTGGTCCAATTCCTATCAATTCTGGGCTTTTGTAGCATCTGATGTTCCCGAGCGTATTCCCCGACTTTGTGTTCAGGCTCAGGCACCCTGTGCAGCAAGCTGAAGAGATCTATATAATCCCCCCTCCAAAATATTTCCTTAACTGCCAGAGCCAAGTGATCCCCCAGCGGAAGGGCCTCCTCTCCATAGGGCATCGGGGGGAACTGTGGAGCCCCTACAGCTATGGCTTGTGAAGCCATTGCTGCCAGAGGCCAAGCCCCGGCCACGGGGCCAGGCCCAGCGGCAGCTGGGTAGCTAGCAGTCCTGGTGCTGGACTGTATGGAGTTCTGTGCCACCACAGACCCAGTGTCCAAATCCTTGCTGAACCCCTGTTCTGCAGCATGTTGACCACCCTGGTTGGCTGCCCTGTCTGTGGTTGTAGCCTTTGCCTTGCCAGGGTGCCCTGGGGGTCAGGTGAGGCCTTGCTCCACTGAATGGGAGGCCCGTCCCACAGTGCGCTTGCCGGCAGCGCTGCACTCGCTTGTGGAGCTGTGTAAAATTGCAGGAGGGCCAGTTGGGCTGTGGCCTCCTGTCCAGCCCAGCCCACCTGCTGGGCCTCTCCCTGGGACTGGAAATACCTTGCTGGGGCTATGGCCTGCTGAGGGGGCCCTGCTACAAAAGAGGGGCCCACCTGTGTCTCGCCAAACGTCCCTTGAATGAGAGCCACGCTCTGGCCGCCCCCCGTAGGTGCAGCTTGCCACCCGTTGGGCTCCACCAACCCCCTACGGGCTGGGGCATTAACGCTCCCCTCTGACTCCCTGCTCTGGCGCCCAGGGGCCCTTAGTATCTGGCATGTGCATGCCACAAACCACACCGCCACACCGCACCCCACACCGCCACAAACCCTGTTAATGTGCCCCTTCCATACTCACCGGCTGCCATCAGAGCACTGTCCACACTCCCCCTGGCGCCAGCTGCTGCGTCTTGCAGATCCATTGGTGCGCTGGCTGAAGGGGCACTCCACGGCTCCTGCACTCTGGATGAAGCATTCTCTAGCCCCGACTGGGCAGCAGCAGCTGGCCCCACTGTGGCCACGGGCCTGTAACTCTCTAGCACCATAAGCTTATCCAAAATGGCTTGCAGTACTGCAGCCTGGGATGTGCATGAGTGCTTCTCTGGTGGGGCCGCGCTCTCCCCCTGAGCAGAACTGTCTGCAGCAGCGGCTCCCCCTGAAGCGCTGAAACCCTAGTCACAATGCTGTTCAGAACCACAGGGGGTATCACCTGCCCATCTGAGGGAACCGCAGCCTGCCCCGCCAGTGCCTTGCCAGCGGGAGCCTTGCAGTTAGCCCTGCGCTGAGACCTACGCATGCTGATGGGAGGATGCTGAAATAAAGAAATGAGATGCTATCTTGCAAATAGAAAAAGGGGGAACCGTCAGACAGTATTGATGCTTGGCATTCAGCCCGTGTCGTTCACCTGCCTCCCAGAACCCACATCGTCAGCCCCCTTGCCGGGGGTGTGGTCGAGGTTGCCCTCTGCACTCCCCCAGCATGCCTCCTGCTCTTTGTCATGTGCCAGCTGTTTTCCAAGCAAGGGGGGGTGGGCGGTGGGGGCATGCCCCCACCCAGCATGGCCCATGCCCGCTGTTTTCAGAGTTGGGGGTGGGCGGCTGGGGCACGCCCCCCTTTGCCCAGGACGAAAGCCCCCACAACAGCCGTGCTCCCATTGCAACCCGTGCGGCTGCTCCCAGTGGCTGCCCGCTGAAAATGCCGCACCACCCAAGGCAGGGGGGGCCGGGCGTGCCCTGTGCCGCAGCCACCACAACACAAGACAGGCCGGTGACAGCCCGCCCATAGATCCGTGTCCCACACAGCAGCGGCCCAACCGGAGCGCCAGCCCCCTGGAGGGGTGGGGGGTAATGAGCGTGCACCTCCCTGGGTGGCCAGAAGCCTCAGCCCCCATGCCGCCCTAGTGGCAAGACCGCCTACTCAAAAACCGGGGAGATACCCTCCCCAGCATGGCGTCTGCCGGCTTGCGCATTCGGCTGGCTGCCCTCCCTAACATGGCGCCCACCATCCTGCGCGCCAGCTCCTTGGCCGGGCGCCCTTTCAAAGTGGCGCCCAAGCTGCATGGCCAGGCACCCTACCCAAAATGGTGAGCAAAGAAGGAAGCAGGGGCTGTTGCTGTGTCCTTAAAATACCTTGGTTCCCCCCAGCCACAGCCCTCCACCAAGCCCCTCGCAGGGGAAGGGGTTCTTGTGTTCTGGCCAGGCCATACAAACTCTGATCTCCCTGCTATAATTGGGCGATCGGGATTATCTGCTTTGCAGTTCTCATTATCATGCCCAGATGTAAACATGCAATGTGCCAAAGGGTTACTTGCACAGAAGCTGTGTCTTGAGATCCCTGTTTTGCAATTTTATCCAATTAACCCCAAAAGAGCATTATCCCTTGTCATACCAGACCAGACCTGTAATGCTGCAGCAAACATAAATACGAGGTATAGTCAAGAGCTACCATCTTATCGGATACTGACAGTCATTCATAAATGCACAATGATTTTTTTTTTTTTCTGGGACAGTGCTCATTATCTATCACCACTGAATTGAGAATCTAGATTTCCAGCTGCTTCACAGAAAGTGAATGCTCTCTTGCACTATTGGTGAAGGTCAGATCCTCCCTTTAGCAGCAGGTTAATTGAGTAACATACCAGATAATGGAGAATAATAACTATATAAAAAGTGCAACACTCAGTCAGCTACCTGGTCAAAAAGGTTATAACTGCTATTTAGTCAGGGTAAATGGAAGAAGACTGGGAAATATATACAAAGGAGAAATTCAAGTGGTTTATTTGTTCCTCAAAAGAATCACATCAATTTGCAATTATCCAAATTCGCTCACCTTTCTCTAGCTATTTATTCTGCAATTCCCAAAGCAAATGGATGTGTGAGATCAGACACATACACCTCTAGAACACTTTACTTTAACAGGTAGGCAGGCAGCATTAGAAAATATTGCACTTAACAGAGGTATTACAGTGTGTTGGTTGTGCATTTATTCCTACCTTTCCCTGTCCATGTTTCAGGTTGGGCTGTAGTATTGTATGAATCCAGAGGAAAGGCAGATATCTTTCCTATGCACGGCCTACGATAGTCTGACAGCTATACTTGTGTGTATGATAGAGATGTCAGCCCTTTAGTCAGCTCCCTGAATCCTGAAAACATTGGCTTAGATTCAGATAATTATAAGCCTGCAATCCCATACATACTTTTTTGGGGAGTCGGCCCCATTGAAAACAATGGCACTTATTTCTGAGTAGACATGGATAGGATTGTTCTATAAGCAGCACACTATTTGCAGAATGGAATTTTTCCATTTCTTCTCCATCATGTAGTACCCAGGGTTCCCCCCCCCCCAAAGTACTTGAGAGACAGGGATGCCTAAAAATAGTGTGTGATATGGCACTGGGGGTTACTGATGGAGAGAAGAGTCCATGGAAAAACCTTCCCCCATGTGGACAGAAGTGATGTTTCGCTTGCACATAATGTTATTTGGCATCCAACTTGATACGTGCACATATTTTACATAGGTGAACAATGGGAAAGCCCTCAAAATGAAGCTTTTGGTGTTTAGCATCTCGATATCTGAATTCAGCTGCTACTCTGCCACAGATTCTCTGTGTGATAATTGCAAATACTGGTTGTGGTCAAGGCAAAGTGAAGCACTTTTAAAATGTTACTTTTGCTACTTTCATGTTCATCAACAATACACACAAAAATGACAAAAAGGCATCCAAATTATTCAAAGGGAAAACCAAAACGAGGAAAGATCAAACACACCAGAGTTCATAACAATAAATACATAACAACCACTAAAATTTGCTGATTGTAATTATAATTGCAACTGTAAATAAGAACAATTACCAAAAGAAGTCAGAGATTGATAAAACAGCAAATAAAACCAGAGTTTATTTTATAGGGCACAATGTTTGATCTATTCAGCTTAAGGCAAAGCTACATCTAAAGGTCAGTATGAAATATTTTAAGGTAAGTAAATATGTTCGTATTTTACTGATATGAGATCTGACATAAGAATATAACATAAAGCATGAAAAGTATGAATACTCTAAGCATAAAGGCAACATTGACTCTTTATGATTCCTCATAACTAGAGATGTGTTTTCGCAAACTTCAGTAAATAAAAAATTTGAAAAAGGCTAAAAATAGTGTTGTGCATTTTTAGTCCACGTTATCATTTTTTTAAAATGTACTTGCTGTTCAGATAGAGTAAACAAGGTAGTATATTTATTTAAAAGATTTAAAAGATTCATATTCCCGTCTTTTCCATGCCAAAGCAAATGCCCAAGGCAGCTATAGGTGATAGAGTGAAAGCAGGTGCAACCCACAGGCATTCCAGAGCTCCTGGCAGGGTGTTCAAAGAAGCAAGGGAGGGGGCATGCATGGTTATGATGGGATGTCATAACTGCAAAAGGGGCAAGGCACCCCAAAATGTAGGACATGACAAAATAAAAGCTAAAAATACTTGCGTATTGATTTCATGTGGTTAATTCAAGCACAATATTACTTATTATTAAATTTAGGGCGCAATCCTAACCCATTTTCCAGCACTGACATAAGGGCAATGCAACTTCGAGGTAAGGGAACAAACATTGCCATACGTTGAGGAGGCCTCCGTAACTGCCTCCCAACTGCAGGAAGCAGCACGTGCCCCACTGGCAGCTATGCCAGTGCTGAAAAGTTGGTTAGGATTGCGCCCTTAAAATGATATTACATATAATTTATTAATTACAAGAAGGCTATGTGCTGCCTGCAGGGGCCTGCTCACAGGGAAAAGGAGGACATTTAAGTTCTTTTCCAGGACACGAGGCTAAGAGAGAAGACACGTCCAGGAAAAAGAGGATGTCTGATCATCCTGGGGGCATGGAAACAGCACAAGAAAAAGAATGCAAACACCAGCTGCTTCAGTACGGGTGGTGGCATGCAAAATAGCAAAAACAAAATAAAAAAACACCATGCAAAAATCATACAAATATAGAACAATATTAGTCTATGTTTTACGCTTGATCTCTTCATGATTCCTCATAACATCTTCAGCCAGTGTCCAGTCTGGCAGTCTTGCCATCTTCCTAAGCTGAGGTTGAACAACATGAAGGTGGCAGGGAGGAATACAGACTGTATTTTCCAAATCAAACCAAAAATGCACTTTGGTATGAAACAAATATGTTGAAAGAACAATGGAAGTTCTGCAACTCTTGGGAGTTTGGGGAGAGGGGAAGGCATGCTTATATACCACCACGCAACAATGAGGCACCAGCAACATTTCAAAGAATTACTTTCCCAGGTCATATTGAAAATATTGTGCACTACTATGGTTCTCCCAAGACAATTTCCCCAGTGCTATTACTTTTAGTGTTTCTTGTAAAGCTACAATGTAGTCATGGCTCATTGCCTCCAGAGCTTTCCAACAGGTAATCTGGGTTAGTCTTTGATGCCTAAAAGGAAAATGCTCTATTATTTTTATTTTAATGGTGTTTATAATGGAAGCATTCTATTGCCACGACTTTCTCTGTCTTCCACAGGCCATGCCAACTTGGTAAATAGAAAAAGATAAAAATTCACGTCTATACAAAAATGTTCCATATCTATGTTCACAGTTAGGAGAAATATTTTCCCCGCAGAGGAACCGATTGCACCAGCAAAATATTAATAAATGTTGCAATCCTTTAAAAGTGTAGTACCTGTGGTCAAGATTTCAACCACATCCAAAATGTTCCTCTTTAATACAGGCTGCCTTAAATATCCTATTTACACATAAAAAAGCAAACCAGATCTAGGTGATTCTATTATGTGACCACCAGCTCCTGACCTTGATACAGAGAACTATTTAGAAAGCTTTCCCCAAAAGCCTCATTGTATAAATTTTTACCAAAGGTGGCTGACTCTGATTATTATTTCTATCTTAGCCAGAGGCCAGTCAGTTGCAAGCTGCAACATCTGGTCTTAACCTGGGATGAAATTTTAAAGACAAAACTGGGCTTGACGTTCTACCAGTGATATCACATTATCCCTATAAATATCTAGCGTAGTTTGGGGATGTTCACTGCTGCAATAGTGAAACACAAGGTTTTAAATCATCCAGGGTATTTTACTTGTCCATTTGGTATTTTTTGCCTTAGGTTTCAATTCCAGTAATGTTGTTAAGTAAAGCTGCAATCCTATCCACACTTACCTGGGAGTAAGTACCATTAACTATAATGGGACTTACATCTGAGCAGACATGCATTGGCTTGGACTCTAACAGCTCCAACAGCTGAGCTGCCCGGGGTACAGGGCTGCAGCAGTGCCAAAAATGGCTGCCTTTGAGCAGCTGAAAATGGCGCTTTGAGCAGCCGCAGGTGGCACCTCAGGAGAAGGGGACTTACGTCCCCTTCCCCTGCATAAACACAGTAGCCCCACAACGGGGCTACTTGATTCACCACCAACAAAACGTCGGTGGTGAATTGGTTGGGCGGTAAGCCCAACACAGAGGCTTTGGATCCGGTGGAGCGTTGCTCCACCAGTCCTGCCTCCCTCCATCTCCGCTCCCTCCCTCCGGCACGCCTCCCCCTGCCCTCTCCCCACTTCCTGCCTTCCCAGAATGCCTCTTCCTCGCCTTCTGCCTGCCCTCCACCTGCCTCCCCCCTCCCCAGAATGTCTCCTCACTGCCTCCCCCCACGCCCCCACTTACCTCTCCGTTGCTTGGCGGCCTGCTCAACTTGGGGGGTACACAGGTGCACACACATGTGTGATCCAAATGGCTGAAGAAGACTGGCTTATGGGTCTGGTAGTCTAAGATTCTTCAGCTACCAGCAAGATTGAAGCCTGGAAACAGTTGCATAGCGAAGAAACCTGGCTCCCGGAGGCACAAAAATTTTTGACACCCCTTCCGTATGACAAAATACAGAAGTAATTGTGGTGACATGATGACGTCACTGCCATTTACTTCAGGGTCATAGTGTGCTCAGAGCAGTTGTTTGCCACTTTGATAAGCCAGCTGATGGCTTATTTTGTCTTTTTTTCTTGAAAAGTGGGGGTGGGTGGGGAGAGACAAATAAAGCACAAGTCACCCAACAAGCACAGGCCTCCACAGGAGAAGGAATGGGGGGGTGCAAACTTGCTACAGTGAGCACCCCCTCCTCCGAGGGAGAACCCGGAAGTGTCATGTCAAGGTGTCATGTGATGTCGTGACGTCAATGCCCCAGATGCCAGGGCAGTGGTTACACCTCTGTTCTCAACCCTGATTTCTTGCAAGAATGTTTCCCAAGAATTAAGTGAAGGGGGGTCTCATTGCTGCAACCCAATGACCAAACCAATCACAGTGCACAATATATCAGCCAGCACTCAGTACATGCTTCCGCTTTCCTCCCCACTCCTGAAGTTTTAGAAGTGCATGAGAAGAACATGGGGTGGGGTGGGGGGTGGGCTTCTCCATGGGGAACAAGGAGGAGGGTGATGGAATGCAAAAAACAGACATTTTTGCTAAGATTTCACGTGTCTGGTTCTGTACACTGGAAAGCCAAATCATGCAATCCTCTCCCCCCAGAACGTGTTGTGTATGGATTAGGTGTTAGTACAGTGATTTTCAACCTTTTTTCATCTCATGGCACACTGACAAGGTACTAAAATTGTCAAGGTACACCATCAGTTTTTGGACAATTGACAAGGCACACCTGGCTGTTGGTGGGGGACTCATATCCCCAATGGTCCTATTAATAAATGACCTTCCACCAAACTCCTGCGGCACACCTGGGGACCATTCACGGCACAGCAGTGTGCCATGGCACAGTGGCTGAAAATGGCTGTGTTAGTAAAATAAAATAGTAGTTGTGAAGCTGTGTGTCATCTATCAGCTTTTGTCTAGTCTCTCAAAGGATCCTGTGAAGAAAGCATGTTCGGTGAATTTTGAAAGGCTTTCTCTGTCCATCTAACAGTCACTCTTCCCCTTCTACACTTTAGGCTGGTCAATATAAAATAGATGGGTCACCCCATTCAGTGGTGTAGCTAAGCCATAAAGCACAAAAATTTTTTAAACCCTGTGTCAAATTTAGCACCCCCATGCTAACACCCCCCTCTGAAGTGGTCTGAGGCTCCGAAGAGTAAAAGAAAGAGCACCCTCTTGTCTAGCATTTTGACACAAAGAAGGAGGGAGCTGCTTGCATAGTGTTTTGCATAGTGTAAGACAGCAACAAGGGTCTTGACAAACATGAACCCAAAATTTCTCAAAGGGGGATCCCCCTACTTCCCTCCCTGCAAAGAAAGGACAAAAGTACCCACAAAGAACTTCTTTCCAGGTTCATCTTCTCCTTCGCAGCCTTCAGAAGCCCTCTTGGAAGCCTTGAAAACCTCCTAACCTATCCCCATTCTCAGCCTTGATCAACCTACCAGGGTCCACTCAGATCTGTGCCAACAAAAGCTGTTGCAGTTCTGAATAGACACATCAGGCAGAGGAGGCTTACCTCAGGGCAAGGGAACAAATGTTCTCTTACCTTGTTGAGATCACTGTGACTGCCCCTCCAGGATGCAGTATGTACTCCAGTGGCATCGCTGCATCAGTGGGAGGGGGGTTGGATAGAATTGGGCCATTAGGCTGCAATCCTATACACAAATACCTGGGAGTAAGTTCACTGAAAACAATGAGATAACATAAGCCAAAGAGTGCATGTTAAAGTAGCCAAATATGGCCATCTGTATGGGGGGGGGGGGGGAAGAAAAAAAACGTGAAGATGTAAATATTATTGTCAGGTTGAAGTAGTCCCTCTTGGTTCAGCTGCAGTTTCAACATAGGTCGTGCTAGAATGTGTCGTGGGTGGGGGGAGCAAGCACACCCTGTCAAATAAATGGCACCTCATCATAAACTGAGAATTTAAATACGCCTGCAATCCTAAGTGCGCTTACTTTATAGTTACTGACTTCAGAGAAAAAAAGTTTAGGATGAGACTGTTAATGTGAGATTTTTTTTAACCCATTTTTGCCTGGCCCACAGATGTGCCCATTTGGTCCCTTGTTGTGCATATGCAACGTTGGGCAGAAATGGCTTAAATTTCTGTCTGAGAAATCTAACGTGTAAGACAAAACTTGCCTCCCCCACTGCCTCTTTTGTGCCTCCTTGGGTATTTCCTTTGCAGTGCAATGATTGAGTCTAACTCTCACAGACTGGTTCATAAAATGCTAGAACATGCAGTAGGACAGCGTGACCAAAGGCTACACTATAAGCTTGAGTTAGGCTAATTAGCTTTTAAGTAGTGCTTGCTTTGAAAGCAAATACAATATCTATCTCCCAGGCAATGAACGTGTACACTATTAAGTATAGTCATTTAAGGAGAATTACTTCCACTTGGGATTTCACCCATTCATTTTTTTAAAAATTGAATTACCAGCAAACCGTATGAGACATCCATGTCTATCTTTATCTCCATCATGTATATTTGAGGCTTAATTCACGCTAGGCTCAATGAAACTCATTTGCTTGCAATCATTGCCTTTGCCAAGGTTCATATGTGTGTCTATGTAGAACTGTGTAGCATGCATAGTTTAGACAGTCCTTTTAGTTATAAATTAGTAGGCAAGATTCCTCTCTTCCATTGGCTAAAGCTGTGTACAGGAACCAGCCAACATTTTTCTATAGCTGACACTGACAAACATTCCTGCTAATGGTGTTCACGCCTTTCACAAAAAAAGGAGTTTACTCCAAGTTAAAGGAAGAGAAAGCATAATTCATTATGAATCCTGTACAAACTTACCTGGGAGTTAGCCCCATTGAAATAACATGAGATGTACTTTTGAGTAGACATCCATAGGATTATTACACTGTACATTAGTCCTGACTTGCAGTCAATCCTATCCTGGCCCAGAGCGGGCAGCAGTGCTGGTGTATCTTCTGGAGCATGTTATGGGATACTTAGGGACCAGGCAGTAATGGAGAGGTACATTTACCTTTCTCATTTACCTATTCTTCCACTGCCTTGATCCCAATGGGCCTACCCAGATCTGTGCCAGCATTTTGGCTGGCAGAAATCTGAATGGGTCCGAGGGGGGATGTCAGGCCCAGTACAGGATATCAGAATCACTGCTGCTGCCAATATCAGCCCCCAGCTCACCCTCAACATGCTCCTGGACAGCCCAGAACCCTACCCTGATCTTTGCCCAGAACGGAACACACCCTTCTGCTGACTTAGCTGTTCCAGTGCAAGTGCTGGAGGTTACTGATGTGTGTCCATGGCCACCAGCTGATGGTGCTTGCAGCCCTGGCCCATGTGCCTTTTCAGTGGCTGTCACACCAGCAGCTTGGGACTTATGCTGATGGAATGTGAGTTCCATCAGCACAAGGCCCAGATATGATTGGGCCATTAGTCACAATGAAATCAATGGGACTTAGACTGCAATCCTATACATACTTTCCTAGGAACCTCATTGAACAGAATGGGACTTATTTCTGTGTCATCATGCATAGGATCGCACTACAAGTCATGATTTACTTCCTTAGTCATGCCTAACTAAAGATTCAATCCACAGCCATCAGACATGAGATGTACTCTCATGACTCCAGATGTCCAATGTGTGCAGGTGAAATATTTTCAACTGCAGACCTCCTCTTTACAAAGACTTCCAAATAATTTCAATGATTAATCAGAAAATGTCATTGTCTCTTTTTCCAAAGCAACGCTTTTAGCTTTGTTTCAGTTACGATATACAAATGAATAAATCTTCCCTTGACTGTCACACTGAAAGATCAAGAGCATGACAGACACAGTTACTGGGAGATCTCTGATAGCAGCAGCCGGTTGAGATGAAGAATGATAAGCACCACCAATGATGAAAACACCAACCATTTTGATTATGGCTGTGTTCATGGTTCCCAATCAGTGATGGGATCACTACAGACTGCTCCAGAAGCTGCATGCAGCCGTAAATTGTAAACACAGTATCTTACCATGCTTGGGATTTCCAAGCTAAGAGGGGGCTGTGAGTGGAAACTGCTTCTTTATGCCTTTCAGCCTAACAGGATTGGATTTGGTACAATTTTGTTACAAAATGCTGAATATTTTTGGCCTAATACATGAAAGAAAAAAAAGTTGCAGCTCTAGATCCAAGGCAAACTTTAAATTGTGCATGTCATCCTTCCCTGGGCTCTCTGTAGAGAGTTAAATATCTTGGATGAGGAATATCCTGGAAGAATATACATGGTTAAAAACCATCAAAATAACAAAAAGGAATCTAGTTGTAAATGTACAGTGGTGGTACTACTACTACTACTACTACTACTACTACTACTACTACTACTACTAAGAAGAAGAAGAAGAAGAAGAAGAAGAAGAAGAAGATTTATATACCGCTTATTTATAAACTGCAGTAATTGTTGTATAATATAAAGCCCAGCAAGAAGAATTGTTTTGTTAAGTTCGTTTCCGGGCCCAATTCAAGGTGCTGGTTTTGACCTTTAAAGCCCTATACTGCTCTGGGCCAGGGTATCTTAGAGACTGCCTACTTCCGCACAATCCGGCTCGTCCCCTTAGGTCATCAGAGAAGGCCTTTATACAAGTGCCGCAGCCTAAGGAGGTACGTGGGGCGGCGGCAAGAAATAGGGCCTTCTCAGGAGTGGCACCAACGTTATGGAACTCCCTTCCCCTTGACTTGAGAATGGCTCCCTCTCTTGAGACTTTTCGGCGAGGCCTGAAGACCCTTCTGTTTAAACAAGCCTTCTGAGTTCATGGCCTTTTTAACATCTTCTAGTATTTTTTACAGGCCTGATTCCTCTATGATCTGCTGCTTTATGCTCTTTTTATCTAACTACTGTTTTTATGGTATCTGTTAATGTGTTTTTAATATGTTTTTTATCTGTTGGTTAAATTATGTTTTTAATCTGTTTTTAACATGTTGTAAGCTGCCCTGGGTCCCTTTTAGGGAGAAGGGCGGGATATAAATAAAGTTTATTATTATTATTATTATTATTAAGCTTATTGTTAATAAAATGTGCATTGCCAGATATGGGGAACATTGTAATTGTGGTTTTTCTCATTCTACCGACCCATGCTGGTACTGTTGGAAGAATGACGATTGCCAGCAATTCTTGCATCTAGTATGCAGACACTGCAGTGTGCTGGGTTTCAAAAAAAGAGGAGGGGAGAGAGATGTCTGTTCAATCTCCTGCTGCTGGTAAAGCAGCAAAAATGATAAGATGGGGCAAAGGAGCTTGGGAGGGAGGAGTAGGTGGGTGGATGAAAGGGAGTTTTGTTGGGCACGCATGGGTAGGTGTGGGGTTGCAACAAGGTCTAAAACAGGCTGAGAACTGGATTAAAAAATCTGACTAGCAGTGCAGTCCTCTACTCACCTTATGCCAGCAGAGTGGCTGCTTCTCCAGTGCATGCTGTAAAGAACGTTGTGAAAGTGCAGAAGATAGTAGTGGCAGTGGGAAGGCCTACGCCAACCCACCGGTGTCAGTGCATCCTAGAGCAGGTAAGCTCTGTGCCAGACAGCAAAGGCGGGGGAGGGGGGATACTGTGTAATGAGGTGCAAGAAGGATGGGGAGGGGCAGGTTTGGTGGTACAGGTATGTGCCATATCCTATCCCCCTTCCTGGGCAAGAACCACCAACAAGGATCCACTTGGACGGGCACCAGTAATTCAGCAGGTGCAAGTCTTAGTAGACCTGTTGCAATGGCTGGGGCTTTCCCCGGGGCAAGGGGACAAATGTCCCCTTATCTTGAGGAGACCGCTAGCCTGCAAAATTCCTGTACTGGTGCCGCTGCATCGGCGCAGGGGAATTTTGTTAGGATTGGGTTGCTGGTTTCTGATTTGGGAACAAATTTCCCAAGCCAATTTCCAAGCTGTACATTCAAGTGTTCAACTAAATGTAGTGTCTGTGTTTGTGAGAAGGCAGGTTCCTCAAAACATATGGACCTCAAATCCTTAAAAACACTAACATGTACATTTTATAATGATCCATAGTTCTCATCCATGTATTATCTACCGTCATGTACTAAAATCATATTTGAAACAACCCAACAAACTCTATTAAGAAAATGGCCTGTAGCAGTTGTTATTAATTAATACTGGTGTGTCGCCTGCAGTCAGAGCAGTTTCTCCCTCTAGACACAGGTGTAGGCTATTAAGGTTTGATTTAAAAGAAATTGCTCCGCCTAATTAGTCCCTGTGCACCTCTTGATGCAAACAAACAGAGCCCTCACCCTAACTTATCATTGCTAGAGTCACCATGCTCCTGACCTTGAGCATGCCATATGAAGCCCCTGGGGAACTCTCCCGTCTCCCCTCAAATAAGTTATTTTCGTGATGAATTTGTAGAACAAACTCTTCTAGTGACAGAAACAAAAGATCCATCTCGTTAAGTTGACTTGCACTGTTAGTGATATAAGTTTGTGCCTGTCACTCTGTGATCTTATTCAAAGTTCCCTTTCTGGATTGCACTGACAGTTTTTTTTTGTTTTTTTTTAATGTATTTATACTCTATAGCAGTGTTTCTCACACATTTAGCACCAGGACCCACCTTTAAGAATGAGAATCTGTCAGGACCCACCAGAAAGTGATGTCATGACAGGAAGTGACATCATCAAGCAGGACAATTTTTAACAATCCTTGGGTGCAATCCTACCCACACTTACTAAGGGGTAAGTCCCATTTACTATCATTGTTAAAAGAATATACATAGTAGCTTGTTAAGAGTACAGGCCTGTAACATTTCCCCAAATGCAGTCACATACCATGGTAGCATCAAGTCTAAGTATTAAAATAAAATATTAAAATGAATGGGGACCCACTGAAACTGGCTCGCAACCCACCTAGTGGGTCCCAATCCACAGTTTGAGAAACACTTCTGTATAGGATTGCAAGGTGGAGGGGGCATAGATGGGCCTTTTACTCCAGCAGACTGGGCAGGAAAGGAAGAGTGGTCACACTGGACCCAGACGAGTGAGGGGCATCCCTGATTGTGCTGACCTGACCCAGGCCTCAGAAGCATCACTGGAGAGTGGGTGGCAGCACCCACTCTCCTCCTCCAGGAGTCTCCTTCTTGTCTCTGAGGGTCTCAAAGATATGGCCAATTGCATATTCCAAGCACTGTCTGAACAGGAGAACCAGTTCCTTCATCATGGGCTCGCTGTCTTTTATCTGCTGGGCCAAGGTTCCCAACTTATCCCCCTGGTCTGTCCTCCCCCCCCCCCCGCCTTTATGAAGTCCTCTTAATGGGGCCTGCCATCCCTTCTCCTACTGGACTCTTAGTTTGGCGTGCGAGACCCTGGTGGACTCTCCCCTGCCACCTGACCTCAATGCTAGTTGGTGAGTTATGCCCACTGCTCCGTGCTACTTCCAGGTCATAGCTTTTCCAGCATGCGGTGCAGCCTTGATGGGAAACAGGCCTTGATGGGGTGGTTCTGCTCGCTGCTGGAGGTCTTGCTCTCAGCTGTCTCCACAGCTTCATGCAGTTCCACACCAGACCAGTGTGCCAGAACTGCCATTGCTGGCTCCCAAGGTAAGTCTGACGTCAGATGTTTTTGGCTCTCAAAAAAGAATCCCAGAGTGACTGTACTGGTTTGGACCATGCTTCCAGCACCCTACTGACTCCTCACAAAAAAACAAGATGTGGGTGAATCTCTGGGCTTCCTCCTAAAATGGTAATTAATAGACTGAGGGCACAATCCTAACCCCTTATGTCAGTACTTTCCAGCACTGGCATAGCAGTGCCAATGGGACGTGTGCTGCATCCTGCAGTTGGGTGTGACTCTCTGAGGCCTCCTCAAAGTAAGGGAATGTTTGTTCCCTTACCTCAGAGCTGCATTGCCCTTATGTCAGTGCTGGAAAGCACTGACATAAGGGGTTAGGATTGCGCCCTGAGAAGTCCTGGGTTCTGAAACATTCTCATTACACTCAGACTGCACAAAGAAAGATAGAAACAATAAAAGAGCAATCCAGACCCGATGATGGGCCGGCGCAAGTCCTTTGCACTGGCCCAGAAGTGTTGCAAATGTGCTGTAAGGTACATTTGCGCCTCCTTAGGAGTCGGCTGAGTTGGCACATAGATGTGTGCTGGCTCATGGAGGCTGAAATCCAGCCTCTGTGCCACCAGATGAAAGTAAGGTCACTCCGACCAAAGGTGGCTGGCACGTGGGATTGGGGAGGGTGAGGGAGGGTGGAACAGAAAGTTGTGGGTGGCAGAGGGCAGATGGAAGTTTCAGGGTGGTGGAGGGCAGGCGGAAGGCGGGCTGGTGGGCGAACTGGACTCAGGAGGGGGGTGGGACCAGCCCCTGGCACATAGGCTGGATCCTAACTCTCCTCCCAAGCGGCCCAACATTACACCGGGCTGTTCAAATCTGCACTAGCAATTTTGCTGCCTCAGATCTGAGGAGCCTTGTTGAGGTGGCTGCTGTGTGACACAGGGTAAGGGGAAATAAATCCCATTACTCTGAGTTGTGCTGGATCTACCACCTACCCTGTGCTGGATACAGCACATACCAGTAGGCCTTCCTGTTCCAGTGCAGGACAAGATTGGGCTGCCCCTGTGTCATCAGTTTTACAATCTCCTTCCATCACGTGCAGAAGAGCGGGGCAGGGAGCATACAATCCTGCGGCTTATCTCGCTCATTGCATTTATCACTAAACCATGGCTTATTGTTATACCCAAACTTGACCATGGGCTTAGGCGGTAATTCTTGGGAGTAAGTCCCATTGAACTCAGTGTTATAACTTCTGGGAATCCCTGCCTGGCATCAGGCTGGAAATCTTTCTCAAAACCTCTCTCATTCTTCTTCCCCATTTTTCTCCTCTTCATTAGCATTTCTGCAAAAGTGTTGTTAAACATGCTTTGGAATCCTCTCTCGGTGGCATAGTTTATTATGCCTTTTCATTTACAGAGATGAAACCGATGTGAAGGCTTATTATTAATATCATTATTTACATAATTCTGCTCTGTTGACTTCAACAAGATTTAAACAGGCTACGAGCAGGATTGCAGCCAAAACCTGGCTCACAGTAGCTTATAAGAAAGAAAACGGAACCATCTGAAATTCATCAATAACCACAGTTCTCTCACAACACCATCACAGAAGAATAGGAGAAACTCCCTAGAAAATTTAATCAATAGAAGTTTACTGATATAGTTACTAGTGCTGGACCACACTGGAGGGGAGAAGGAAGGAGAGGATTGGGGGGAAACATAAGGGTGAACAGTAGAGTTCCTGATAGATGTAGGACATGAATCAAGGTTGTCTTAACTCTAGCCCAACTCTAGTTACAGTTCAGTCAAGCCCCTGGTTCTGTTACTTTGCTTGTTTCTTACTTGTTTTTATTTTCTTCATGTTTTCCTTGAAACACTCCTTTGTCATCTAACCATATGTGGTGTGACACTTGCAATTTAACACAGATGTTATTTCTGTGTTTTCTAGTTAGGAGCAGCAGGAAATTTTTTTTTTGCTTGTACCTACTTTCTGTTATATGAGAAGAGAGTAAACTGTCCTTGTTTGTTACCAATCATCTATCTGTGAAGGCTATTTAAATCACTGCAGTGATAAGAATATTAATTCTGCTCTTTTGCATTTTGTATTCATGTCCACCATATGACAGACAAGGAGCATAAGGAAGGGTCTGGGATGATAATGCTTTTAATCACAAAGGAGAAAAAAGTGAAGAAAAGGAATGTCCTTATTTCACTTTCTCTCAAAATTAGGAATGAAAGACTTGTTTCCATGTAGAAAATAAATGTAAACCGAAAACATGTTAAAGGGAGCCTTCCGTCTGAAATGCTTGTCACTCCCAATATGATTAATATGGATGATTGTAAGAAAGGCTGTTTCTCTCATGCTCAAGCTGCGGCAAAAACCTTTCATGGGAAGTGGCACCTGAAGCAACCTGTGGCAGAAATACCAAAATGCACCAGCAAACCAGTGCGGACAGAAAGGAAACTGGTGCTGTAGCATCTCAGTTGGGCAATAGTGCTGTTTATGAATGTTCTTGACCCAGTAAATCTCTATATCATAATATGCATCCAGTAAGCTGAGAAAATGGTATACACAGATGTGCGTGCACGTACGTATGCGCACGTGTGTGTGTGTGTGTGAGAGAGAGAGAGAGAGAGAGACAGAGAGATTTGGCCACCTACAAAGTCCTTAGTTTAGTTACTGTTCTGAATAAAGACTTTTGCTTTATGAATGCTCATGGCTTGATAGATGTATCCTTTAAGCCATTTTTGCCCAATGTTGCATGTACACAACAGGGACAAAACGTGTGCACTTGTGGGCCAGGCAAAAATAGGTTAACTCTGTGGTTTTCAAACTCTCAGGGAGTTTGAAGACCACAGTAAGTCCTTGCAGGGGAGGGAGGCAGCGGGGGAAGGGGGAAGGCAGCGACGCAATCTCCAGGATCATGTTGCTCAGACGGGCTGCAGGGACTGGGATGCACTCACCAGTCCCTGCAGCAGCCTTCCTGGGGTGCAGGAAGCCCTGTGCGAGCGTCAGGGCTTCCCAGCTATCCAAAAGTGAAAACAGAGCGATCACAGTCCACTTCCAGTTTGTGGAGGTGGAGCGCGATAGCTCCACTTTCACTTTTAGAAGGCGGGGGAGCCCTACAGACGCTCACGCAGGACTCCCCGCACCCCAGGAAGGCTGCTGCAGGGACTGGTAAGTGCATCCCAGTCCCTTCAGCCCCCCTGAGCGACGCAATCCTGGGGATCGTGCCGCTGCCTTCCCCCTGCCCCCACCCCTTAAGGGTGCAAAGGGCATCTTGACGCCCCAGTTTAAATAGCTCTGGGTTAACTTGTGTAACTGTACCTTTTACTGAATGCATGTTACAGGAAAAACATTGGCTAAGTCAAAGTAGAGGTCTTATGTCATTAACTTAGATGACTTTAAAAGGGGATGAGACATATTCATTGGTCACTGGTCTATCACTGGCATGTAATCTGTCACATCACATATCATCATGATGGTTATGTGCTACCCCTAGATACCAGCTGCAGGGAACAATGGCAGGAGAGGGCTCCTACCTCTGTGCCTTGCTTGTGGACTTCCCAGAGCATTGGTTATCCACTGTGGGAAACAAGATGCTGGGCTAGATGTGTCTTTGTAGGGCATTGCTTATGTTCTTGTATTCATTCCCTGAGAACAACTTAGTTCCAGCCACTGATGCAAACACAAATCGGCCTTTTAACAAAACTTCTAAGAATGCACATAGGTAGTCAAATATCCCACAATTCTAGATCAACTGCCAAGAACTTTGGACCCTGTAACTGGAAAGTGTCACCAATTTTCTGCCTACCTATAGAAAGTGTGATGGTATAGAAAAAGAAGTCTTCCTTCTATGAAGCCAAGGATTCTACAGATTAAAATCAGGGTCTTCATTTTTTCCAACCAGAATGCCATATAAGGAGTTACTGTACACTCGTCAAGTCTGGCATAGTGCACTCCCAGCAGCTTTCCCCCACCATTAGAAGGTGAATAATACCTTGTGTCCCAGGTGTAGAGTACATTTCCATAGCCTAGCCTGAGGGTTACAAAGAAATGAATGGTGGGTTCAAAGTCTGAATCTACTTAAAATGAATCTACCAAATCATTTTTATACAGGAAGCTCATCTCCACATTGCTGAGAAAAGTATATTAAGTAAACCTCTCTGTCACCTAGGAGCATTTCTTGGTGATGTACTTATTTAATTATATTACGTAATGAAGTGATACAGCATGTTCGATATGCACTCCTGCACTTTACTTCTGCCGAGCTGTGTCCATTTTGTATATTGTTTTTCAACCAATAACTTCCATACAAATTCTACAAATGAACAGGATTCTAAGTTAATAGATACAGAGGAGAAGGCATTTCTGTACCAAGTAATAAGTCTGGGCCAGTACTGGGTTCTTGGGGCTCATGAGACATCCTCCCCCCACTTCCTGATGGCCCATTGAGTTCTAACACTGCCACCACTACTGAGGACTCAGGCAGCGTCCTGGCCACATGATGGTGTGGACCTTTGGCCAGTGCTCAGTCTGGTGGACTTTTGGACACCACCTGTGAGCAGGTAGCGTTATTTCAAAGTCATATATTTAAGAGCAAGTTATGGCATTATCTTAGAACAGGGGTGTCCAAACTTTTTGGCAGGAGGGCCACATCATCTCTCTGACACTGTGTTGGGGCCGGGGGGGGGGGGGGAAAGAATTAATTTACATTTCAAATTTGAATAAATTTACATAAATGAATATATTAGAGATGGAACTTATATGAATGAATGAAAGTCTTGCAATAGCTCAATGCCTATAAAAGACCTTGCACAAAGCAAGGTCGGCCTTTCCTTCACTGCTGCTCCTGCATCACAGATGTGAAACAGCAAGCAGTGGAGGGAGCCCTCATCCCACAGCTCATGTAAGAGGTCAAACAGTTGGCCGTCACGCTGAGAACAGTTGCATCAGGCCAGCGTGGGCTCCAGCAAGTCTCTGGAGGGCCAGAGGCTCATTGGAGACTGGGACCTCCTTGAGGGCCAGATTGGGAGTCCTTGAGGGCCGCAAGTGGCCCCAGGGCCGGGGTTTGGGCACCCCGTCTTAGAACATAGTAATGGCATTTCACAGGGCACTCTGGCCTTCAGATATAACATTTCAGGTCAGTGCTTGGTGCTGATTTGCTATGGAGTTCTGAGGCAAAGCATGGACCCCCAAGACATCCCAGCCTACTCCCTAATGATGCACTGCACACTGATTCAACATTCAGGTGTCATTCCAGTCAGGTTGATCTCTGATTAGCATGAGTTCTCAGTCAGTACCTGACTGAACACCGAACACTACCCCTGTTCCAAGTCACATATCTTCAAAACCTCTATTAGTTATTTTTTTTCAGATTTTTATACCATTCTATATCCAAGGAGCTCAGGGTAGTGTACATTGTTTCTTCCCTTCTTTTGCCCTCACAACAACCCTGTAAGTTAGGTGAGGCTGAAAGATGATGACTGGTCCAAGGTCACTCAGGAAGTTTCATGAGTGAGAGGGAATCTGAAAAAGGATCTTCCAGGTCTAACACCAGAACCACTACATCATCTTGGCTCAGATTTGTGCCTATTTATTCACACATCACAAAGAAAGGCATCTGACTGATTCCCTATACATTTTCAAAACACAGTTGTAGCACTGTAATGTCAGAAGCAGCCAGAGGAAAAGGGGGGTTAACTGAACTACCCAGTCTATGCACGAAATGACCAAAGTTAGTTGTTCCCTACTATCTTTTTTTCCACACCAGGGTAATTATTCTCTTTATGGCTTTGAATCTCTCTTTGCAACATGTGTCCTTGCTCAAGGACATTGCTAAAAACGGTGTGCTTTGTTGTGAGGTTTTTTGTTCAGTTTGTAAACAGAACTGATTATGAGGTGAAACCAATTCCCCCTTTTTGAAGTGTTTTGCCAAGTGAAACTTTTATGGGATTGGAAGGAGTTGAATTTTACACAGTATTTGGGGCACTCACTGAAATTATTGTGAAGAAAATGACAAATCATGTTAAGACTCCCCCCTCCTAATTCTACAGGATTGTGGGTGGCAGTTATATGTCTGATTTTTTTTTTTAACAGAGTTTATTTATTTATTACAGATACAGATAAGGAAATCGGTTAGACTTAGGGCTGGGACTACACAGGTTACACATGAGGGTATTGGCCATCGATTACAACATACATTAGTCCAAAAAAAAAAAATGATAATGTCTAAAAACGGAATTATTCATCAATACAAAAATTATCATATTTGTTAATCTACTGATTAATAATTTAACTAAACAATATTTTTTATCTAAAATTATCTATCCCATCATAAAAAGGCTTCAAATTTTTACTTACATGCTCTTCTTGCCACTAAACTAATATTTAAAATAAAATATTTCTTATCTGATTCTTAGTTTCTGATGTTGCATTTAAGAGGAATGTTTCCAGTTTAAATGGTAATAGACACTTCAATATCTCTTGTAACAGTTTATATATCATTTTCCAATATTTCTTTGCTTTTTCGCATATCCACCACATATAATAAAAAATTCCCTCAGTTCTTTACTTATCCAACATTTGTTTGATGACCCAGGGTACATTTTTACTATTTTCTCTGGAATTAAATATCATCTATAAATTATTTTATATAATTTCTCTTTTAAAGAATAGTCCTTTTAGTTATCTTAATACCACTTTAATTTTCGCAATATTTGTGTTCCAAGTTTTCATTTACATCTACTTTGATTTAATATAATTAATGGAATACTCTTGATTTCTAAAAAGAATTTGGTCCATTAATATCTACAAAAGGAAAAAAATTCTACTTGTTGTTCAGCCATTTTCACTTTCTGTCTTAGTATTTTCTTTGTTCTCTGTCTTATTGGTGTTTTCCTTCTTGCTCCTTCCACTGCTCCTTCCACTTCTTCTTTTTCTTCTTAACTCTCTTAAATTTCTTAACCCCTCTCTTTTCTTCTTTCTTTTTCTTCATTCTGTTCTTTTTGGATTTAATCCAAAAATTCGTCCTCTTCTTGAAACAACATGCTCTCTGAAAGTTTGTACAACGGCATTATAATATTAGCTGTTTTGTTCTCAATACCTTTTCTAATGATCCCAAGCATAGAATTGGCCTTCTTCACTGCCGCCGCACATTGGGTCAACATTTTCATCGACCTGTCCACCACCACCCCAAGATCTCTGTCCTGATCTGTCACAGACAGCTCAGAACCCATTAGCCTATATGTAAAGTTTGGATTCTTTGCCCCAATGTGCATGACTTTACACTTACTTACATTGAAAGGCATCTGCCATTTTGCTGCCCATGCTGCCAGTTCGGAGAGATCCTTCTGGAGCTCCTCACAATCACTACTGGTCTTCACCACTCAGAAAACTTTGGTGTCGTCTGCAAACTTAGCCACCTCACTGCTCAACCCTGTCTCCAGGTCATTTATGAAGAGGTTGAAGAGCACTGATCCCAGGACAGATCCTTGATGCACACCGCTTTTCACCTCTCTCCATTGTGAAAATTGCCCATTGACACCCACTCTCTGTTTCCTGGTCTTCAACCAGGTCTCCATCCAGGAGAGGACCTGCCCTCTAATTCCCTGACTGTGGAGTTTTTTCAGTAGCCTTTGGTGAGGGACAGTGTCGAACGCCTTCTGAAAGTCCAGATATATAATGTCCACAGGTTTTCCCACATCCACATGCCTGTTGACCTTTTCAAAGAATTCTAAAAGGTTTGTGAGGCAAGACTTACCCTTACAGAAGCCATGCTACAGTATATTCTGAGTAAAGCAGAAGCTCCCAGCCCAGACTGGAACTAAAACATGAGACGGTTGTTTTTAATTATTTGTCTCTGTGTTATGGTCCTGATAAAACCCCTTCCTCCACAAAAGCTATTGGCCCTTGGAGAGAAGTGGCATCAGTAGCAGCTTCCCTTCCAAGGACACATAGCAGTTTTGCGAGTGTGTTTGGTGTGCACGCGTGCACTTTGTGTTCAGATGACCACAGGAGGCAAGGGATTAATTCCATCATACAACCTATGCTACAATTCTAATCCAACCTCAGGTTTCTTTTAGGTACTGCAAATAGGCACGAATGGCTGTGAAGAGACTATGTATGTGGTGATATAGGTTACACTTTTATTGCTGTGGATGAGTGAAACAATGGGAACGGAGTCCATGGATAACAAGGACTGACGGAACTTTCTTTTCCTGAAAAGAAAAGACTTTCTGTGGAAAGTGCTAGAGAAGTTAGAGGGATGTATGTTTTGCTGCACCCCGGTAGTTCTGTGGCACATGTTGTGTAGATTCCATCAGGACGCTGGGCATTTTGAATACAGGATGCATTTAATCTTCCATAATTGATCTACACAATGCATTAACTCAACAACAACTACCCCCCACACAAAGATGAATTGTGCAGTGTGCAGCAAAACCCTGCTAACTGGGCAAGAGGCACTTTTTCAAGTGGGTATTCCTCTTTTATTTAGCAGGGGGAGAGTAACTGGCCCATCTCACCCCAGCAGTGTCTTTTCTAGTGGCTGCCTGCTACTGTTTTGCATCTTTTAGATTGTGAGCCCTTTTGGGACAGGGAGCCATTAGCTATTTGATTTTTCTCTGTAAACCGCTTTGTGGACTTTTATTGAAAAGCAGTATATAAATACTATTAATGCTAATACTACTACTACTACTACTACTACTACTACTACTACTACTACTACTACTACTACTAATAATAATAATAATAATAATAATAAGTCTCTTGCCTCCATGTCATCTCCAGTGGCGGTCTAAAAATAAGCAGCAATGCATGCTTCCAAATTGCTATTTCTAATGGCCAGAAAGCCTTCCCCCCATTGCCTCTAGAACACTAGTTCCAGCAGTAGCAATGGGGGAAAGGATTGGACCATTACTTGCTTACTTACTCAAAATGTACTAAAATGTATATATCGTGCCACAGGCAACCCAGGCCTAACCTGAGCTGGAACAGGCAAGCCAAGTGGCAGGCTGCAGGTTAGGACGCAGCTGTGGTGCAACTTGGAGTAAGGGGATATTTATCCCCTTAACCCAAGTAGGCACTGCTATGGTGCTACTCGGATCTGTGCCAGCAAAATTGCAGGGGCAAGCCAGAGGGGGCTATGTAAGGCAGACCAGGCCAGGGATTAGGATCCAATCAAAGTTCCTGCGGCTGGTTCCATCACCCCTCACAGGCTCAAGCCACCTACCAGGCTGCCCATCCACACCCAAAAACACCCCTGTTCCATCCTCTCCAGCCCCCTGTGTGTGCTGCCCTCAGCTGGCAGATACTTACTGGCCCGGGACCTGGATCTGGGGTGGGGAGGCTGGCGAGCATACTTGTGTTGGCCTCACCAACTCTGGAGCAGTTGCGAACGTGCTTTACAGCACGTTTGCAATGCTCCCAGGCTGGCACAGGGGACTTGCACCAGCTTAAGGGCTGGTTAGAATTGCGCCCTTAGATTTTTTTTTTTTAAGAAATGCTTTTTCTTCATTGCAACATGACCTTCATAATTGTTCTATTCAAAGCTTGTCAGTAGCACATCACATTTTTAAAAAATCTCTGAGATGGCTGGCCAATACATCATAATCTCCCTTAGATTGTGAACCCCCACAACTGTGTTTTCATAACCCCTTAGTCCCTATAACCTACTGCCCCTTACAGTGTAATCCATGCCTGTCTACTCAGAAGTAAGTCTCATTGTGTTCAATGGGGCTTATTCTCAGGAAATTTTGTATACGATTGCAGCCTAAACCTACATACATACACATGAAATAATCACACTTCCTTCCCCTGTTTATCTGGCCCTCCCTTCCCTCTTTGTGTTGTCTCCTTTATATGTTTCCCTAGATTTTGAATTTCTTGGAAAAGGGACTTGTTATACCATCTGTTGTAAAGCTACATCTCAATAAATAAATATATGAATAACAACAATAATAGGGCAGCATCACAAATTGTCATTTGATCTTGGCACAGCATGCCTAATGATCTATCTGTAATATGGCTTGTTTCTTACTGTTGCTCGGAGGGAATTCAGTGACTTGTTCAACATGTCTTATTGCCTTTGGCATTATTTCCTTCCATTTCAGAGGGTAAGGACATCTGCAAGCACACCTGAAAAGCAAACATGAAAATTAGACACCAATAATAAAATATTTATTTAAATTTATTTATTTATTTAAATTTGAAATATTATTACAAATCAATAATATAAATATACAGAAATGGATTCCTTGAACTCAAAAAAATCCACAGAAATAATATCATATGCATCCTTATCTATGATGTACAAGAATTCAGTTGGAATCTTGTGGAAAGCAACAAAAAGTGTGGAAAGCAACAAAAAGTCCACCATTTTTTCATGCCTGCCATGTTGAAAACTGTGTATCATCCAAGATGGTTCCACATTGAAAATGGACTGAAAAATAGATGATCATGTCTCCAAAATAGAACTTGTGATCACAACCTGCCTTTTTTTTTTAAGCCATCTGGCACCCCAACTAGATAGTAGATTAATTAGATTGATAGCTGCAACCGAGTAATTAAATGGACATTAGAATCTCATTACTGTCTTTAATGAAAATGGGGAAATTGAAATACTATATACTGTGTAATGTGAAATGCACTATAACAAAACTGCTGAGACTGGTTTTTTTCAGGAATTTACACTTCACTTTGCAAAATAAATGGTATGTGTTGCTTATTAAAATGTAATACAATTTTTAAAAAAATGATTGGCAATCAGGGTAGTCTTTCTATTAAACGCCAGTGTGAAACAATATGAAAAGGTCAATATTTTCCTCACAAAGAATAGTGGAAAACTTAAATGCCAGACATTCAAAATAATAATTACAATTCTGTTTTTGTAGCACATTGCTTTTGCATTTTTAAATGGTTCTAGAATAAGTCACAGAAACTTGTGGACTATTTACTACACTTCTGATCAGAGCTGCAAGAATCAAAAGGAACAGTGTACTGAAAGAAATTATTCAGATATAAGGCACTATTTTTATAAGCACAATCCGAATAGAATGAAACTTTAAAGTGCACAAATTCCATCCAGATTAGTTTTGGTTTGGAAAGGTTTTCGCTGACCTTTGATATTCACTGAAAGCAAGCACCATATGAAAAATTATGAAAATAACCATCCATTTTTAATTAACTGGAAAGTACTGACATTTTAAAGCCAGCTTGCTGTTGAAGATTTGATTTGACAATCACAATAGCTACACCTGCCCTGAAAAGCAAATAAGCAAATTTTGCAAATAAGCAAAATGAACAGCATTATATATATATATATATATATATATATATATATATATATATATATATATATATATATATATATATAACATCAGTATGTGTATGTTTGCATATACAGTGTATATACTGTATAAACTTACAAGATGGCTGAAGACTGCCCCCCCCCACACACAAAAAAATTTAAAGAAGAAATTAATTTGATTCAACTCTCTCTTTTTGTGTTTTCATTCAACTCCTATTTACTTCTTGCCATATTTCACTCTTCACCTTTCTGTCTACCAAAGCTGGTTCATTTCTTGCTAGGAAATATAGACTCAATGCAAATTCCTTAAGAAAAAAAAAATTGTTCACTTTATCGTAGAAGGGAATAAAGCATAGTAAAAGTAGTTGCTGGGAAATATTTTGTCTCTTGAGTTTATGGTATAAAATTGTTTAAATTATTCCACTCTGAACTCACAGGAAGCAGGTAGCTTGGCTTCACAATTTTGGTATCCTCATGGCCCCATCCTGACTCAATGACATGCCAGTGGAACATGCCGTAAAACATTGTGCGACAGCATTAGTAGGCAGTGGCGTTCCTGGGGGTCCCCGTGCCCAGGGAAACCCCCCATTTTCCGCCCCCCACACCCCATATTCGCCCCACCCTCTTCTCTGCCGACCCTCACACCTGACCTGGAAGTAATTGCAGTTATGTCACTGTCACCGCAATTACTTCCATGCAGTTACCTCCTCCGTTCCCCCTTGAAAACAAGGGGGAACAGAGGATGCAGCCGAGGCCCCAACGAAGCCTTCCACGCTGCTTCTAAGTGGTGCGGAGGTCTCCATTGGAGTGGTTTGGGGTGGCTGGAAGCATCCCCAGACCGCTGCAATGGAGACCTCTGTGCTGCTTCTAAGCAGCACGGCATGCTCCATGGGCACCTGGGAAGTGACACGCATCTCCTCTGAAATCAGAGGGGGCGTGCGCCACTTCCCCTCCATCTCTGAGGGATGCCCTCAGACGCAGAGGAGGGGCACCCAGGAGTGCTCCTGGGAGGCAGTGAGAAGCTGCCTCTCAGGCATCACCTCAGCACTGAACAGGGCCGCCCCCCCTCCTCCTTTATAGGAGGATGGGAGATGGGCAACCTAAAGCACCAGCACAATGGGAGATGCGACTCCCGTCATGCTGACACTCTAGGGCGCCCATCTCATATCCTCTGGAGGAGGGGGAGGGCAACCTAGAGAAGTGTTTTCACACTTCTCCCCCTCCTCCAGAGGATATGAGACGGGCGCCCTAGAGTGTCAGTGCGACGGGAGTCGCATATCCCGTCATGGTGCTTCTCTAGAGCACCCTCCCCCTGCTCTGGAAGATACAAGATGAGTGCCCTAGAGCATCAGCACGACGGGAGTCGCATCTCTTGACGCACTGCCTCTTTGGCACACGTCTCCTATCCTCCTATAAAGGAAGGGAGGGGTGCAGCTCAGTCGGTGCTGAGGCACTGACAGAGAAGCAGCTTCTTGCCTCTTCTCCACAGCACTCCTGGGCGCTCCTCCTCTGGCAGGGGGGAGGCTCGAGGAAGCGCCCCTGGAGGATCAGTGCACAGGGTTTTTGCCGTTTGTCCCCCTCTATGTACGCCAGTGTTAGTAGCTGATGTGCCCCCTCCTGGGCTTAATTCCCTCCAGCTCTCCCTCTCTGTGCTGTTTTACCCCCTCCCTACCTTCTTCCTCCTCCCCCCTCCCAGAACACCTTCCCTGCTTGTCCTGCTGCTTGTCCCACAGGTGTGGAGGGCATCTCCCCTTCTGGTCACCACAGTGTGCCTTACGGCACACTTGCAACAGTCATTGCCTAGGTCACTGCCTGAGTGGAGGATCCGGCAACTCATGTATTTAGGTTTGGAGGCCCCCAGCTCAGTGGTAGACCACATCCTTCATGTGCAGAAGATTTCAGATTCAATCCCTGCCATCTGCAGGTAGGGTTGGGAAGCCCCCTTCTGACATCCTGGAGAATCTCTACCAGTCAGAGTAGAGAATAATACAAAGCTAGACAAACCAATGATCTGAATCAGTATAGCAACTTCCCATCAGTGTGAAAGTAATAAAAGTGCTAGCATAGTCACCATGTCTGCAGAGTCTAGAATTACTCCAGAAAATTAAATGGATTAACCATACGAGTTCTCTTGAGTTCCTGCTGTAATCCAAAGCACAGTTATTTATGCTATCCAAAGTCAGAATGTGATAAATTGTAGTTTATCTGTTTCTCTCCAGTTATGTTTCATAATCTGTCTCTGGAGCATCATAAAATACTTTGTTCACCAGGAAATACAAACCAGAATTCTAGCTCTTAGACTTTTACTTCAAAACATAGTTATATAAAAAAAACAGGAAAGGGCAGATGAAACTAGAATTCATTAAAAAGTAACCACTAGAATTCATTATAGTAATATTTTTGGCTACTATTCAGTACTTTCTATAGGGAAGAAAGGACATGGTAAGAAAAACTTAATTGTAATGTGAAGAAGTGGGCTTTTAAAGTTTATGGGGAAATATAGACCATTGCAGCTATACTGCACTATTACAAGAATGCTTGTCTTTTCTAACAACACCTGCAGGATGAAAGCATCAAACCTATATTGGCAAAAGCTTGCCATTTATAAAAAGAACCACTCCAGATGCTTATACAAGCTGTTCCATGTGTCACAAAGAGGCACCCTACATCTTGGGGAAAATGCTTGGCATCCATTATCAGATTATCAGTTGGGCACTGTTGTTAATGCACAGTCAAAGTGCAGGTGCTCACTTGCTCTTTCAACAGTGAGTTGTTGTGGGGGGAATAAGCTAATGGAAAAGCGGCATGCACAGAACTATTTAAAAAAAACAACCAACAACACACAACCCTTTATAAGGGAAACTATCAAGGTTGCAAGAATATCTTATGCAACACGGTAATAAATCTCCAAGTATAGTATTGGCAACCTTCAGTCTCGAAAGACTATGGTATCGCGCTCTGAAAGGTGGTTCTGGCACAGCGTCTAGTGTGGCTGAAAAGGCCAATCCGGGAGTGACAATCCCTTCCACACCGGGAGCAAGTGCAGTCTGTCCCTGGTCTGTCTCCCTGGCTGTGGGCCTTCCTTCTTTGCCTCTTAGCCTCAGACTGTTGGCCAAGTGTCTCTTCAAACTGGGAAAGGCCATGCTGCACAGCCTGCCTCCAAGCGGGCCGCTCAGAGGCCAGGGTTTCCCACTTGTTGAGGTCCATCCCTAAGGCCTTCAGATCCATCTTGCAGATGTCCTTGTATCGCAGCTGTGGTCTACCTGTAGGGCGCTTTCCTTGCACGAGTTCTCCATAGAGGAGATCCTTTGGGATCCAGCCATCATCCATTCTCACGACATGGCCAAGCCAACGCAGGCGTCTCTGTTTCAGCAGTGAATACATGCTAGGGATTCCAGCACGTTCCAGGACTGTGTTGTTTGGAACTTTGTCCTGCCAGGTGATGCCGAGGATGCGTCGGAGGCAGCGCATGTGGAAAGCGCTCAGTTTCCTCTCCTGTTGTGAGCGAAGAGTCCATGACTCGCTGCAGTACAGAAGTGTACTCAGGACGCAAGCTCTGTAGACCTGGATCTTGGTATGTTCCGTCAGCTTCTTGTTGGACCAGACTCTCTTTGTGAGTCTGGAAAACGTGGTAGCTGCTTTACCGATGCACTTGTTTAGCTCGGTATCGAGAGAAAGAGTGTCGTATAGCTGTTAATGTATGTCCACTTCTCTTGCATAATAGAATTTATAGATGGTTTCATGATGCACTACAAGTTGTTCCTTATATTCAAAGATAACCATGAAGGAAAAGAAATGGCACATATACTATGCCTCCCATTTTGTAAGTAGTTGTACTACATAATTTTCAGATTCAGAAATTAGAAGCTTCATGTGTAACCCAAAAGTGAGATTCTGATGTGACTGGGTGTGTATGTTTTGCTGCTGTTGCATTTGGGTTAAGCTAAGTCAGAGCCATTCTGCTCAATGTCAACCAAAATAATCTTTCACCACCTCCAGTTGAATAGCATTGTCTTATTATCATTTTTTGCTAAAGGTCTATAGACCTTTATATAATATAATATATAGATATAATATAGCCACTACTGAATCCCAAACCTTTGGGGATGCAGGCTAAATCATTAATGATGCAGTTGGGCAGGGTGGGTGGGAACGAGTTGACTCATTAACAGAGTGCAGTATACAGTGAAGGAGAAAGGATTGGTGGGCAACATGACATTGAAAGAGTCTATGCAGTTCCATACCTCAGAATCTGTTTGATTCATCAATTTTGTACACAATATTGTTAAGCCATAGTCTTGCTCACTTGCTTGCTCACTTTTTGAGCATGGCTGTCCGGGGATGCACTGCAGGACTCAGCGCAAACTGAGTAGTTTGTATGCTTGGCACATGTTTGGTAGCCTGTAGCAAAGCATCTTATCAATACTCATCACTTTTTGCCTTTCTTAACAGCAAAACATCTGCTTGACATTTGTTACGTTTCACCATATATCTTCATAAGCAGACCATCTGTACAGTGCCCAGGTAGATTTTTTTTAATTTTTGCATCCTCCAGATTCACCAGGACTTCTCTTATAGATTCATAACAACAACTGAAAAAGCAATGGCAGTAAATAGAAAATTCAATTTTCCATACATCTTTGCAAGTAAAGCAAAGCGCAGGGCTTGATTCTTATCGGCTTTCTCTGCATGTCTTTGTAAGCGAACCAGACGATACTTGTCAGCCTGCTCTGATTCTTATTCGGAGGAACATATCCAGGAGGTATTATTCATCAGCTTGCTCCCCCTAACCTTCTCAGACAGTATTTATCAACATGTGGAATGCCATCTGGTGCTAGAAGTGAGGATGTACAAGTTAGAATAAATAATTTTCTATACAATGTCAGTGTGCCATTAGAATCATTATAGAACTCTCACTATACTACCCCATCACTGTGACAGCAGGGTATAGTGACTCTTTACAGGTGATCTAAAATGCTGCTACACTTCCCAGCATGCTTTGGAAATGGTTCAACGGATGAATTAATTTTAAAAAATGGTATTTTTCCCCCTTTAATATCCGTATTAAGTATTTTGTCCTTAATTATTAACTTTGCCTGTCTAACCTTTCCGTGCTCATTTGTTGTTCACATTGTCCTGCTACCTTCGCTCAGATGGCACAGAAGTGGGAAAAGACGAGAGAGAGAGCGAGAGCGAGAGAGAGAGAGAGAGAGAGAGAGAGAGTCAAGCTTCTTTCTAGTGATAAAATTATAAATGTTTGTATTTGCTGCAGCTTCAAAAAACCAGAAAGAAAAAAGAAAAGGAATAATGTATTAAACCAACTTTCACATTGCAAGTGATGTTTAACATATGTAGATTCTTAATTGAA
Source organism: Tiliqua scincoides (assembly GCF_035046505.1). Lineage (NCBI taxonomy): Eukaryota > Metazoa > Chordata > Lepidosauria > Squamata > Scincidae > Tiliqua > Tiliqua scincoides. Next base: position 44,152,369 of record NC_089822.1, read on the forward strand.
CTTGGTGAGACTTGTTTCTGGGTAGACATGCATCGGATTGTGATATTAATGAATGAGAAGATGTCTATAGTTGCGGTGCTAAAAAGGGAGTGTGTTCTTAGATAAAGAAATAAAGGGCTTCCCATACTTCACAACAAAACTTATCAAACATTTTAGTACCACTGCAGTTTGGTGCTGTAATAAAATCTGAAAATTGTGTAAAAAAAGTAAAGGGCACAACTCAGTGTTTAAATCCCATTAATGTCAATGGCATGTATCCTAACCTCACACTTGGTAACAGATGAACTTTCCATTCTTGGAAGGAGAGTTGCTTTCATGGAAAAAGCTCACCTTTCCTTCTATGTTCAGATGCAAGGTTAAGAGGATATGATCCAAGTTTTAAGAACATGCATATCTCTCCCCCTGACATCAATAGGACTTGAAAACTGCTTAACTTTTTTTGACTGGGTCATGCCAAACATATACAATGGGATTTGACTGAAGTCATCAATGTTCAGAAATTAGGTAGACAGACAAAAAACAACCCCAAAAAGTTCTTATGTAACCTCATGCAAGACATTTTATATATTTCACATTAAAATCCAACGAAGATAGCAAGTTGATCTGATATTATTTCTACTACTCATAATTGCAACCACTCATGTTAGAATCTCTTCAATGGCATAATTGAGATTATGCCAAAGGAAATTGGGGAGCAAAATTTGTTTGAGCAAATTATTATTTCTATACCATAAAACCTTCTCAGCCCAATGAACATGAAAATGGGAAATCTTTAAAATAGCTGCAATGAGCACTGAAGGATAAAGTAGTATCCGTTCTGCTGCCACTTGAGGACCCTCTATATTTTGTCTATCATCTCAACTATGGAGAATAATTTGATTTAATTATAGCTTCTTCTGATATTCTATCACAAAGGTCATCTAATCTGGCAGGACCTTTCTACTTAGATAAAATGAGAGCCATGTTACAAGTCTGAAAGCTCATTAACTTATTTTATGAGAATGTAAACATTGACACAATGAGAATCAAATGCCTTATTTAATAATAATCATATTAACAAGGGGAAAAAAACCTCTCAGGAAAAAGGAATGAATAATGGAATACAGAGAACCAATGAAATTAAGCAAAGTATTACCAAGCAAATGATACAGTGATGTGTGGATTAGGATGTCTTTGTTCCTGCAGGCAAAATCCCCAAACAGTGACTTGTTACCCTGTCCTGTGAATGCAGACATGCTTAGGCTGACAGCCCACTTGCCACTGCAGCTGCACCAGAAAGGAATGCTCTATATCCAGTGGGGGGAGGGGAATCAGGAAGCTTTGGAGGGGAGAGGGGAATTTACCCCTCCATAAGCCTCCTGCTCTGTAAAGGGTCTCCCCAGACCTGCACCAGCTAAACAGTTCTTTAGCTGGTGCAAGTTTGTGAAGAATGGGGTTGTAACATTTGTAAAAGAGGGGATAAGATATGGCATGCACCATTATCACCGATCCACCTCCTTCTGCCACCTCCCAGCTCGTCCCCCTCCCTGCCCAGTTTCACACTCTCCTGCCCAATCCCTAACCCCACTGCTGACTTACCAGGTCTGGCAGTTGCAGCAGGAACTGGCAGAGGTATTGCATTGCTCCTGCACCTTGAAGCAGTGCACACAAAATGGCCGCTGACAGAATGCTGCAGACGCGGTTGGACATACAGTGGACATGATTCTGTTGTCACAATGTGCTCTGCAGGATGATCCAATACTGGATAGGACTGGCCTGTGAAACATACACTGTTCATGGGCTATAGCGTCTGCCTGCCTGGTAGTTCAAGGAAGGAAAAAGAAATCTAGCCTACTTTCTAAAAGGGCTGTTTACCCATTTTTAAGTTTTCACCCCTGTCTATATGTGTCTGACCCAGACAGATTCCAATGGGTTGTACTATTCTCAGCCACTATGAACAATTGAACTCAAGAATCTCATTTACAGCCAGCTTGGAGAATGTAAAGAAAATTATTGGGTGTGCAGTATTTCTTTGCCTTTATTACAAGAGTCTGAGTTCAGTTCAGTGCCGTTAGATAACTCTTAACTACTATACTTCTCACCCTGTTTAAATTGTTGAGAGTCAGCAGCAGGTTTAAAATGAAAACACTGCTCCCTTTACACCTGCTGTGAGAAAGTAACCTCTGTTTTGCTTTCAAACTAGCATTACTCCTACTCTGGGAACTAGTAACAAGTTTTCTAAGTCTGCTTCTCCACAATCCCTGGAGAATTGTCTGAAAAGGATGAAATTCTGCGGGGTCATCCTTGAGGATATCCATTTCATTCTTCAGTTCTGGTACAAGAGGCATTTTTTTAAAAAAAATGAAAGCATGTTTTCTTTGTAAATCATGGATCTCTTCTGAGCTTGGTCAAGTACCACTAGAGCAAGAGACCAGACTTAATAGTGGTTGAACAGCAGAGCTGGCCATATAGAAGGTTGTAAGCGCAAAGGAAACAGGTAAACAAATTACCACAAAATATGTTTCCTGGGTTTAGAACTGATTCTGCAATGAAGAACATTTCTCTGTGCACTCCAGTGTCAGAGAAGCAAAAGTAATGTTATCAAAAATTGCTTTGATTTTCTTCTGAAAGAGTCTACTGTCATGCACGGTTTGTAGGACGGCAGAATTTTAAATATTCATAGGAATATTGAACACAGGAAGTTGCTTTCTGAGTCAGAGCATTCGTCAATCTAGCTCAGTATTGTCTACATACCAAATGGCAGCAGCTCCCCAGGGTTTCAGATGATGGCCTTTCTTTCTCCTCCCTAAAGATCTTGGGGATCAAACTTCAGATCTTCTGCATGTGAAGTATGCAGCCTGACACTAAGTTACAGCCCCTCCATTGAACCATTGCATTGGAATCACTTGGCTATTGCACTGGAATCAGTGTCTTTGACACAAGCTAATGATTGTGTAGGCCCGTTAGGGAAAAAGGCAGGGAAAGTGAGTCCCTGAAGAAGGCAGGCTGACCAAATGGAGTAGTGGCTACTGGTTAATGTATCTGCACCCCTTCCTGCTCTCTGCTGTCCCTTTATTCAACCAGCAGCTGAATGGAGTAAAAAAAAAAAAAACCTTGGTAGTTTGTATTGGTTGCCACCATTCCAGGCTACAGAGACCAGAGAGAGGAGGACCATCTGGGAGGGAAAAAAAAACACCCAGATGAATGCTGTAACTCAGACTTTCTTATTAAAAAATCAATTTCACAATAGCTTCTGAAGGGTGAAGAGACTTGACAATCCACTGAATTAAAGGGGGAAAAGTTGACCTTCACCACAAGGTCAAATGTCTCCATACCCTTTGACCAGTGGTTCCCAAAGTGGTCCCCACTGATCACTGGGGACACTGTGGGATGTCCCCAGTGATCTCTTTCTCCAGCTCTCCCAGGTGTCGCCATCTTGGATTGCATGAAATCATACACAATTCTCACAAGATTTTGTGTAATCCAAGATGGCGGCACCTGGGAGAGCCAAGAAGTGGCCAAGGCGCCATGACTCCAGTAAGTTTGGAAACCGCTGTCTTTGGCCATCAAAACATACCAAGGATTCTATGCAGATTTTATTACATATGTTTCTTTGGCATTAAAATGGGAGCCAAACCCAAATTTCTCAATACCAATTTTGGCTCAAAAGTTGCAGCTTAGAGACATTTCATACAATGATCCCCTTGTTCAGTCTTGGTGATCGAATTGTTCACAGCCCCACCTACTGCTGGGTGCCATTCCTTTTACCCATAAGGTTTCAGACTAAGGGCAAAGTGCATGGCCATCGCTTTGTTTTCACTGCAGACATTATCAGTGCTGTTATCAGTCATCTGGGTAAAAGAGACAGCAGCATTGGGACCATGCTTGCAGCCAACTGCTAGTAAATACATTCAGCTCATGCTTCACCAGTTTGCAATTCCAGTCACTGAAATTCCACTCAGCCACCTATCCCTAAATCCACAGCCAAGAAACAGGGTAGTAAAGTTGAGGAAGTATTTCAGGACCGCAGTACAAGCGTCTTTCACTCATTTGATAGATTAGGGACTGGAGCCATTTTTTAGTTTACAAATGTTGCTTCCTAAGTTTTTTTAGCTAGCAAATTGCAAATGTTTTTTTTTTTTTTTTATCTTGCAAATTCTTTCTAAGAGCCGGTTCAAGTCAAGGGCTTTCCTTTTATAATTTCCTTTTTCTTACTTGTCAATGCCATGGTGCTGGGAGCAGCAGTAGTAGCGTGTGGAGAGGGGAGAGAAAACTTTCCTGCTCCCTGTTTTTTCTCTCCTTTATGCTGTCATGTTGGATAGCAATACACTGACACACAAAGCAATTGCAATTGTCATCAAGAGAACTCTCTTTTCCAGGACCTCTTGGTCTTTCCATTCTGGTGTGTTGATTCTCCAAATAAATTCTATTTCAGGAAATCCACATTCAGGACCTAACTCAATGGGCTTGCCACCATTAGCCTTCTCTGCATCCAGTCCCCCCTCGTTTGGTTGCTCCAATGCTGATGTTTGGGGAAACAAATAGTTTGAGCCAAGTCTTAATTGATAAGACTCGCACAGAGCTTCCAGTCATGTTAAGGATCATGGGGAGTGTAGCTCACAGTGCATCCAAGCATACCTCATTTAGCCAAGAGACATTGCAAACTACATCCCTCAAATCCCCAAGTGGTAATGGAAGCTCCACAGCATGCTCAGGTTGGAACAATTATCACCTGAAATAATAAACTGCAATGGAGCATTTGGGCTTTAATTATGAAGATTCTACCGCTGCCACCTGCTCACTCCACTGGCTTTCATTGATGCTGCCAAAAGAGCAAGTCTGGGGAAAGGTAAAGACTAGTATGGAGTCCTTTAGGCTTTTGGTACAAGCTGGAGGAAGACACTGAAAAAGGCAAGCATTCCCTGGAAGCTCCTGGAGAAAATGCAGCAAATTACAAAGCTAGATTGGTGGGGGTGGGGTTTTTGGCCTTTGTTAATTAAAATTCAGCAATATTTTTATTTCTTTAAACAATTTGAGAATATCTACTTGTAATTTGTTAGTGCATCCTCTTTTTTCACTTTGATGTGAAAAATTGCAGCTCTAATCACAGCCAGCTCTAATTACCAGGCTTGGAGCACTCATTGACCATTGCTTGCACCACAGAAACTGCCAATGCACCTTTACTCTTTCGCTCCACAGCTCCGTTTCATACAGCTCTGTTTTGTCGCCCTTGCCAGGAATGGCTCTGAAGGGAGGAGCCACTCGCCCACCTCCCTGCCAGGTAGAGTTCGCTGTCGCCCCTCCAGCTATGCCACCTCCCTGCAGCAGCCTCCTGGGGGTGCAGGGAATCCTGCATGACCCTCCTTAGGGCTCCCTGAGCTGTAGAAAAAGCAGAGTGATAACATCCCATCTCCGGATTGCAATTGCAAACCGGAAGTGGGGCGCAATCGCTTCATTTTCACTTTCTGAAGCATCGGGAGCCCTACGGAGGGTCACGCAGGGCTTCCTGCGCCCCCGGGGGGCTGCGACAGGAACTGGTAAGTACATGCCAGTTCCTGCAGCCCCCTTAGCTACATGATCCTGGGGATTGTGTCACTGCCTTCCCCTCACCCCCGCTGCTTAAGGGGGCAGAGTCCAGAGCCTTCAGGTTGGGGCATTGCCAACGTTCCACTTTGAGAACCACTGTGATGGGGGTAGCATGACATCATAAAGACAATATGGATCATGACTGCACTTTTTGTTTCTACTTCCCAGCTCCAGAATTTCAATTTCTGTAACAATCTACAATGATTATTACACAAATCATAATTGCCAATGAAGTTTGCACTTTCATGATTTGTAGTAAACATTGATAAAATTTGTGTAGCAGTTACTTGTCTTAACATAATGGATTTGTGTCAGTTAATTTGCTAAGCTTTTTTCCCCCACTCAAATTATTCTATGAAAACATCAAATGACTTGGGAATTAACAATGCCAAGTCAGTTGCCATGATGAATTAAAGAAACAGTGTAGTCTTCCCTTCACTACACCAAAACAATTGCTTTTCTCCATTATACAGAAGCCCCACTCTGGCGTGACTGAAGTGAATTTTAGTTTTATGACCTTTTTTGAATGTATTTGGTATTGACTTTGGTTGTTGGCAACCTTCAGTCTCGAAAGACTATGGTATCGCGCTCTGAATGGTGGTTCTGGAACAGCGTCTAGTGTGATTCAGGAGTGACAGTCCCTTCCACACTGGGAGCAAGTGCAGTCTGTCCCTGGTCTGTCTCCCTGGCTATGGGCCTTCCTTCTTTGCCTCTTAGCCTCAGACTGTTGGCCAAGTGTCTCTTCAAACTGGGAAAGGCCATGCTGCACAGCCTGCCTCCAAGCGGGCCGCACAGAGGTCAGGGTTTTCCACCTGTTGAGGTCCACTCCTAAGGCCTTCAGATCCCTCTTGCAGATGTATCGCAGCTGTGGTCTACCTGTAGGGTGCTTTCCTTGCACAAGTTCTCCATAGAGGAGATCCTTTGGGATCCGGCCATTATCCATTCTCACGACATGACCGAGCCAACGCAGGTGTCTCTGTTTCAGCAATGCATACATACTAGGGATTCCAGCTCTTTCCAGGACTGTGTTGTTTGGAACTTTGTCCTGCCAGGTGATGCCGAGAATGCACCAGAGGCAGCGCATGTGG